>NC_051160.1:34901359-35518858 GCF_013339745.2 Dermacentor silvarum
TGTGGTGAAAAAAAAAGCAAACAGTTGAAACGAGTAGGTTTTAGCTGTTGGAAAAGTCAGTTGAGTGGTCCGACTCGTTCGGCGTTGCTCGAAGGAATGGTGTAAGCTTTAGCGAAGTCGGCGTGTCCCTCATAACACTAAGATATTGCAGTGGTAGCAGCTCAGTTCCTCGGTACGGTTGTCGCGATTTGGCGATATACCGGTACTGAGCCCCTAAATAGAAACGGTTTGGCGAAAGGATGCACTGAATGGGTAATCTTAGCTGAAGCTGCATTAGCAGGTTACACTTGCGAAAAATACTATGTAGCCAACCTTGCAGCGACAAAAGCCGTGACAATCCATAAAAGTCGCCAGAGTGAAACAACTATGTGTGGCGCTATCCCGAAGCTTCCCAAACCAGCTTTGCGTTACTTCACGGATTTAGACTTATTTTAGATTTATTTATTTATTTGTTTATTTATTCAAGCTTACGGGGCCAAAGGGCATTGTGTAAGGGGGGTTACAAGATAAAAATGAATATCAGAACAGGGGGGCAAGCACGAGGCACTGCATAGTTACAAAACATAACAAAATTCATCAGAATTAACAAAATTAAACAGACAGTGCGGGATAGCAATATATGCAGATGCATACAAAACTGTAAGACGTACATACAAAAGAGAAGGCTAGCATGGTAACAAAATGTACACGGATTTTCCTAACAGTACAAGCTAAACACGTGCTCACGGAACGAGACAGGATTTGTTAATGATGCAGTCGAATCGGGAAGATCATTACAGAGTGATATGGCGCGTGGGAGTGCATATGAATTGAAAGCTTTTGTACGTTCGAAAATGCGTGACAAACTAACATGATTATGCAAACGTCTAAACGTGCGCAGTGGAGTTGTAAGTGGCAGGGACGAAGGGCCATCTGTATGCGCGTACTTGTGTTGCAAGCATGGAGCGAGACTATGCGACGATTTTCTAAAGGCGGGAGAACGTTTTCTTTTTTTCACTTCAGACACACTGAATTCCCGGTTATAGTTGTTGGAGACAAACCTGACAGCTCTTTTTTTGTCGCTGACTGCCGGGTACAGCCCGACAAGCCTTCATGGCTTGGGCTGACCGGTTATTAAATTTGTATTATTTTCATGAAATAAAGGATATTATTATTATTATTATTATTATTATTATTATTATTATTATTATTATTATTATTATTATTATTATTATTATTATTATTATTATTATTATTATTTCTATCTGTCTGTCTGTCTACGTGTATGTATATATATATATATATATATATATATATATATATATATATATATATACAGGGTGTTTCAGCGAACACTTTCAAAAAATCCTAAAGCTAGGTTTTTTGAGAAAAATAGGAAATACTTTAAGGAGCAAGATTTCAGGTTCGGCGGACGTCAGAAATTATGAGAAACATGCGAATTACATAGTAATTAACTAAAATTGCCTAACGAACTTTTTAATTAGCGACGTTTGGTGTTTATTGCCAATGGCGAGTTTGTAGCTACGGAGACGACGATGCCGTACAAGTTTTTAAAGCAAAGAAAAAGTCACTCTGTAAAGCCCTACAGTCCGCGAAAATCAAGTATTTTTTCCCTCGTGAAACCGAAACGCGGCGAACATGGTGCGCCGGAAATCGAGTGCAAACGCAACGTCCGCTGATGACGTGTTGCGGTGACTGTGGCACCCAATTCGAAATGTCTGTGATGATTCCCCAGGCTAGGGAGCCTCAACGCTCAGCTTAGACCACGGCTGGCGTTATCTTGTATTTCGTTGGTAGGCGCAAGAAAACGAAAGAAAAGATAACGCCAGCCGTGGTCTAAGCTGAGCGTTGAGGCTCCCTAGCCTGGGGAATAATCACAGACATTTCGAATTGGGCGCCGCAGTCACCGCAACACGTCATCAGCGGACGTTGCGTTTGCACTCGATTTCCGGCGCACCATGTTCGCCGCGTTTCGGTTTCACGAGGGAAAAAATACTTGATTTTCGCGGACTGTAGGGCTTTACAGAGTGACTTTTTCTTTGCTTTAAAAACTTGTACGGCATCGTCGTCTCCGTAGCTACAAACTCGCCATTGGCAATAAACACCAAACGTCGCTAATTAAAAAGTTCGTTAGGTAATTTTAGTTAATTACCATGTAATTCGCATGTTTCTCATAATTTCTGACGTCCGCCGAACCTGAAATCTTGCTCCTTAAAGTATTTGCTATTTTTCTCAAAAAACCAAGCTTTAGGATTTTTTGAAAGTGTTCGCTGAAACACCCTATATATATGTGTGTGTGTGTGTGTGTGTGTGTGTGTGTGTATGTGTGTGTGTGTGTGTGTGTGTGTGTGTGTGTATGTAGTGTATGTGTGTGTGTATGTATGTATGTATGTATGTATGTATGTATGTATGTATGTATGTATGTATGTATGTATGTATGTATGTATGTATGTATGTATGTATGTATGTATGTATGTATGTATGTATGTATGTATGTATGTATGTATGTATGTATGTATGTATGTATGTATGTATGTATGTATGTATGTATGTATGTATGTATGTATGTATGTATGTCACTAACCGCTTTCCCGCCACCTGGGGTCGCTGGGAGAGTTCGTGCCCTAATGGGTAGAGCATTATTGGGCTGCCCTGCGGAGGGAACTGGTTTTCCTAACCAACCGCCGGACCAAATTTGATCACTAGGTATGCATCACTGGCTGTGCACCATTTCATAGATCCTCTCCGATGCACACTTGGCTCACTGGCTACGCACCACTCTCCATTGAACCTCTTTGACGTCAACTATAGGGTAACCACGTGCCATATGGTGTATGTCGCTCTTCAAATGGAAAAAAAGAAATAATGGCAGAATTTTACAGTGCTGGGCTGAAATGAATAATCAGACAAACTTGTTTGAATGTGTGTCCACACAAGGCGCCACCCGCGGATGTTGCGGCGCCGCTGAAGGACGCAGCGTGTTAAGAGGGAAGTGGCGAGAGTGGAACCCGGCTGCATTGCATGCCTCATACGCGACGCGTCCCCCGCGCTGGCAATACGGTGTGTTGCTACACTGCTTCATTGCTAATCGCATTAGCGTCGAAATTCACCGTGTGATGGGTTCTGCCGCAATTTTTTTGCCCATTTTTATTTGCCGCGCTGCTTTGAGCTTCATACAATTTGCGCTAGATTCGGGAAGCTTTTCATACGTGTTCGTTTTACTTTTGTCCCACGTCTGCCTCGTTCTTGTTTTCTTTTCCTTTTTTTTTTTGTCTCGAATGCATTCACGGGCTAACGGAGGAAGACTAGCGCGAATAGTAGCATGATGGAATCAGATAGACGATGCGTAAAAAGAGGCTGAGCTGCTGGAGCCTATTTTAATCCCATCCGTGTCGCTTTCTCCCCTATTTCTCCCCTTTCCCTCACGTATACTTTTTTTGCACTCCCGCTCTCTTCTTGCTTGTTTCCTTTGGTTCGTTCACAGAACGCGCAACAAAGAAACAGCGGTGCACAGCGAGATGCCAAAAGCCCCGAGAAAAAATCAAATATCCCCCGGTTTAGCGAAAGGGAATCTACAATAGCGAACTGTGGGTAAGGTCCCTATTTGAATCCGCCGTTTTACGCATTCTTCACGAACCACGGCCCGTGTTCTCGTCGGTGAACAGCGGAACCTCGAGAAAATTTCGAGATAACCACCCGTCCGCCACCGCCGTCGGAGGAAAGAGGAACCCCAACCTTTCGGCAACAAATTGCACTTCCTTCCGCTAAGGACGGCTCGTCATTCGTTTCCGGAGTTTTCTAGGATTCGAAGAGCCCGAGTGGGGGAGAGAGAGAGAGAAAGGAAGAAGGAAAAATATATATATATAGAGAGAGAGACTGAGGAGACGAATGTTAGAGCTCCCTCTAACGACCAAATATGTTCTTTTTCTTTCTTCTCGACTTTGCGATCACTGCCTTCGTTTCCTTCTGTTCTGCCGTCGTCTGCTTCCTCGTAGTTTCGGATTCTCGAAACCTTCACCGCGTTGCGTTGTAAATGCTGTAGGTACCTTCTTCGCCGGTATTCCTTGCAACGATTTCATGCTGTGTTCCTTCTTTCTCATAGTTTCTCCTTTTTCCTTTCGGCGAACTTTGAGACTGCGCCGTCGGGAGACGAACACATATTCCATCTTCCGGGGGGCTCTCTTCGGACCCTGATGTCCTCGAAGGGTCTTCTTCTTCGCTCGGCGTCGTCCAACGCGTTACGTCCTGTAGCATAGCGTGGGAGTAAGTGTCTTGTGTGTGTTCCACTCCACCGGGGCGGGCGCTAAATGAAGATTGATTCCTGCCGCATTGTCGTATCGCGATTTGTTTCCGGGTTATATTCCTTTTGTTTCTTCTTTGCGCTTCAGGCCAAATAAACAGCTAGGGTTAGTAGACCTTCGGTGAAAGATCAGCAACTTGAGGGCAAGAGGAAACGGTGAATAATGTGAATGAATACTGCGTCCGAGGCAAAGGACCTCGCTTGTCCGCTGGGCATTCGCCGAGTAGTCTGACCGTCGCTGTTCCGCCTCGGTGCCTGTTGTTTCAGCGTCCGGTGTGTGTGTTTGTGTTCGTTGTGTGTGTCGTGTTGTGCGATAAAACCCCGTGCAAGTTGCACAGCGGTAGAGTATCGGACCACTATATTTTTTCTTCTTTTTTTATCTTCACATTGAGAAGTTAGATCGTGAGTGTAGTTCGCGTGTGATTTTGTTTTGTGTCGGTAGTCGAAGTGGGAAGACAACTGATGGTGTTGACAAACTTGTGCCTTGTCTAGGAGAGCTCCTTGCTCGCGCTTTTTCTAAACCTCGCTGGCGGTGGTCTCCTCGCAGCAAAAGTGGAAATGGAGAACGAAGATTCTTTCGCTTTCTTCATAAACGGAGAGTGCTTCCACTAGGCTCCAGCCTCATCTCTGGTAAAGTACAAAATAACACGGCTTTTTGCACCCTGCTGTAATTTCTTCGTTCGTTTTCTTTCTTTTCTTTTTATTCGAAGCAGTCGCCGTTTGTGGAATGGTATACGCTCGTCTTTAGAAGTTTTACGGTTTGTTTACACAAAGGTTTACGACTTCTAAATCTTTACGACAGCTTTCTTTAGTTTCGTTTCCCGCTTGTTGGCCTTTCATCGGATTTTTGTTTTACGAGCTGTCCTTCGTAGACGACCGCTTTTTTCGTGCGTGGCCTTTGATTGTAGTTAAGCATAATCACATGCGTAGTTGTATCGTATTCCTATCTACTGTTCTTTGTACACCGGTATAAAAAAATACCGTTGCCACCCCCCCCCCCCCCCCCTCCCGTTTATTGCTACGTTTCCTTGTCCTAGTGTGATGGGTGTCGTTGGGTGTCTTACAATATGACCTAGATGTAAAACTGGTGCTTCGACGCTGTTGTGTGCATAGGAATGCCGGAATATGGTGGCTTCGGACTGACATCGTGCCAAGACGGGACACCTTGAAGACTGGCCTGGTTAGCACCCTATACGGTCAGCCGCGGTGGTTTCTAATTAAACATTTTCTAATGAAACAGCGCGTCAGAAGCAGTTTTAACTTTAATATCACGTAACAGCGTGTTTTATTAAATCATGAGGACTTCTGCTTGGGTGTACAATTAGATGAAACGTAAAAAGATATCGGCGGGCCGCTAAAGTTGGAGGACAGACAACAAGGCTCGCGCTCGCATTGCGACAGTTTGTCGTCTGTTGTTGCTTTTCTTCACTTGGTTATGCACTGCAGGTGAGTTAACTTCGGTGAAAGATGTAGTATGGGTGAATGAGAACTTTTATGAAGATTTTATTTCAAGAACGCATTATCTGTGCAGTCATATCCACATTTTAGGCGAAGCCTCGCTCAACACAAGCCAACACAAGCCTTGCCCACTTATATACTGTCATCTGCCGTCATTCTCATGACGGCACAATGCCCGTTGGGAAACTCCATAGACGGTGGCGCCAGATCTTCCTCTAGGTAATATTGTGAGAATCTCTGTGGATGGGTGTATCTGTATAATCTCTGTGAAAACTCGCGGATAGCGGTATTGCCGGTGATAAATTCTTGCTATGTTTGTGGTGACTAGATTAGATGTGTCTGCAGAAAATGGACCAGGCTAAGCGTGACGCTGCACCGCGGCCGTCTCGACCGTTTTGCGCGACAGTGATAGTCGCGTGAGCGAAGTGTATACGATGGCAAGTCTACGCGCGTGATGTCATGTGAATGTTTCAGTCGCTATTTTCGAGAACAAATAGTTGTCGCAGAAACTTGTCCAACGTCTAATTGTCCTATAGAATTTGTGTGGGCGCGCGCGCGCGCGCGCGTGTGTGTGTGTGTCTGCACAAACCGTTTGCATGACGAGTTTCAAACTGATTGGTGGCTTATTCATATATACAGAGATTCCGGCGAGTGCGATAATGAACTCTTCCTATCTCTTTTGACGCTCTATGTCAGGCTGCCGTTCGAGGTTGACCTTTACTTGAAAGCACTTGACACATTTTCTGCCTCTTTCTCGACTGTATTAATTATTGTAATTGTAATGACTGTGGCGTCATTTGTGTGTGTTTGTGTTTGAGCCTACTTTGGAGCAGGCTTTCTTCTAAGTCCAGCGCCTTAGTCCTATTTAATTATTTCTTGTATGTTTGCTTCGTGCTGTTCGGCAACCATGAATGCATTCTGGTGGACTCGGCTTTCTCTCTTTTTTTTGGATTTTCGCTTCGGGCACCGAGTTTCGATTTGTAAACCCTGCAATTACTTTCGAAATTGAAATCGGGAACTGTCGATACTAGTATTTACGTTCAAAACGTGCTGTATGTAATTCGGTGAAAGTCTGCGATTATCGATGAATCGCAAAGTGTTCTTCATATAACGTAAATGACTTGTATCAGGCCTCATGCTGAAGTAGCCGTGTATTTTTCATGTACCTGGAACTTCAGATGGCCCAAGTTAATCTAGTAGGTTAAGTATGTTTTTCAGAGTTAAGATACCTGATGGCAACTCGCTGAAAAGTATATATATTTCACCTCTTTGGCTCATTTCTTGATAATAGTGCGAACAATATAAGAGGCCCTGCTTAAAATAGAACTTTCGACAGACGGAACTGCTGGAACTACAAAGGTATATTTGAACATGAACATGGACATTCAATTATTTCTTCTTGTCCCCGTTTCTGTCAATTCTCTGTGCTCTGATTTCTCTGTAAAGCGTGCTTCACTATCACAATTGTCTTTACGAGGTGAAGCCGAACGTTTTGGATGCAGGCAATCTGGCGTCGCTTTCACTTGATCAAGCTGTGTTCCTTCTTTGTATTTCTGTTCGTAACTTAATCGATGTTCTTTTTATTCTTTCGTTGAACATCCGTTGATGCTATGACGCTGCTTTCTGTTTGGAGATTCAATCATTACTGGTTTCTGGCTGTAGTTGCCCGCAATCTCTTTGCCGTAGATTTCCTGTGAAGTGTTATACACTTTCAGTCATTAGAGGTGGGCTAGGCTACGGCTGCGCATGCAGGCTAATAATTATGAATTATGAAATCAGCTCTCGATTTTTCTTGTTTTTATCGCGTTACCGATATGGTTATATTCATCATTGGCGCATGCGTTGCCGCTGATTGTTTTGCCATCTGTTAACCAAGGCACTTGCAAAAACAAAAAGAAAAAAACAAAAAACAAAAAGGGGATTCTTGCTTTGTATATATAGGCTCTCTTTTCTGTCGTTAGCCACAAGCCCATTATGTGCTTTCATTAAGGGCCGAGAATATTTGTTGTATCGCCGTACGAGGTCTCTGCATTAGAAACTAGTCACCGACCCATTTTGCCTCCATTATATCATCGTTCATCTCGTTAAACACTACGCATTCGTCGTTACATTCTTTTCGCTGTTTTCATGATAGCACGCTCATTTGCCATCAAAGGCGGGCACATATGTGAAATTTTCGGCGCCTAAATGAGATTTCGTGCAGCCTTTTCTGCGTTTACATTCAACTTGACTTTTTAATCTTTTTTTTTGTAATCCTCTCGTTAAGAATCAGAGGGATTGATTTAAGCTAATTTAGCAAACCTAATTCATCCGTCATTACTCCCTTTTCCACCACTTCCCCTCATAATCGTTTCTTTTTTTTTTTTCTGTTTTACCCGCATCTCTGTATAGCCATTACGCCTTCTTTCTCTTTTACTTTCCGATCCGCGAATATGGATAGCCATTACGGTAGCTCTCTCAAAGTCATTCTACCACGCTATCTGATAGCATTGCAAAAGGGGCTTTTTTTTCCTCGGCTTTTTTTCTTCTTTTTTTTTTTTGCCCCCTTAGTGCCACGTTCACTATACGCTGGAAGGATCGCATATAGGGGAGCGGAAGCGATTAGCGGTTAGTGTTTGTACGTTGCGTTTGTTTATATATGTGGTGGTCGAAAAGAGAGCCGTCGACTATGACCGGGCGTCTGAGGCCGGGTGCTTTTGCAGTGCGGCTGGCGCTTTATTCGGCGTTTGAAGAGCCCTCCTAACGCATCTAGACCCCCCCCCCCCCCCCCCACCCTTTTCCTTCCGCTCCTCTCTGACCACTTTTCGCGAGCCGGTATTGGCTTCTGCAGGAAACGGGCGGCAGATGTGTCCACCCTCCGCTTCCCCATTAAGTTACAGCGACATGAAGGCGCTCACACTTACGGTCGCGCACGATTGTGGAGAGGGTAACTCTAGGCTTAGCCTGAGCAGGAATAACTTGTACCTAGGCATAATATTCTATTTATTTACTGATTTATTTACTTAGTTGTTTATTTGTTTGTTTATTTTTTTTTTTTGCGAGAAGGGCTCGGCAATAAGTTTAATTTCCCTGAGAGTGTTTTATGTGCGTCGAAAATCTGGTATACGAGCGTTTTTTGGTATTGAAAGGCCGGCGTACGAGAATTCGGCCACGAGCAGAAAGAGATGGACAGCGCTGACGAGCAATTTAGAGAGATGATTTGCTGTGCGTTGTTCGAGGACGTGCGGTTTAAGAGAGATGGAGTAATCATAACTCTACATTCGGCGAGGATAATTATAGTTCGCGTCTTTTGGAGTTGGCCAAGGAAGAGAAGCGCTTACATTGTGAGCAATTGCTTCGCGTTCTGTGACAGTTATATGTCACGTGATTCTGGTATTTCAACGCTTGGTCAAAACATGCTTCATACCATTGCGCTATTTGCGCAGCGCGAAGTGCCGCAAAAATAACGTAAGCAATGTATCCGTATCCACAAACTGGTTAACAGTTTTTCAATCCCCTCTCGTTTACAGTAGATGCAACTTCTGAATTTATTAAGCAGTGTGACTTGCCAAATAAAAGGCAATATCTAACACTAGAAGAGAACGAGGTGAATTATATATTTCATCATAATAATGCCGTGCGGTGATGTGCCAGGATAAAATGTTAACTGTTTTTGACACCTTATCTCTGACATTTGGGATGTAATAATCCCGCAATAAGGGTTTATAGAAAAGTTGTCCAAAGCTTTTCACGCTGGATACAGTTTGAATCGGGGCAGGTCCTATCTTCAGAAACAGTGAAGAGCTGTCTAAAAACCTGTTTCTTGGTCTGAATACTGCTGCTCTAGCTTCCTTGGTATTTTTGGCTAGCGAGTTCAGTTTCGAGAAATAATAAAGCCGTCGTTTCTGCTCCGCTCAATGATGATATCTCCGCTCGTAAGTGACAGCCACACAGCTTCCTCAAATGTAGACGGTGCAAACGCGAGTTCTTTGATCACGCGCCCCGAATTGCAACTTCTAAGGAACAGTGATCCAGATATATTTCGGATCCCTTTCAGATTTAGATATGAAGAAAAAAAAATCGCCGACGATTACGAAACTCCCTAATGCGAAATTGCAGCACAGCTCTGTACGTGTTTTCATTTCGCGATATATTGGCTGGCAGAGACAATGTGTCTCGTGCGGCACGTTGCAAATGGAGTGAAGTGTGGCGCGACTGCCTCGCCGATCGGGAGATCGTGAGAGGCAGCGCGTGGGTGACGCGCGGGCGCGATTCACAGCAGCCGCCGTAGACAGACCTACCAGACGAGGCGCGCTACGCAGGCGCCATCTCGTGGCCATTGTCGCCGCATTACGCTTTTGTCCTCACGCTTTCGCCATACCCTCCTCCTCCGCCTCAGCCGCAGGAACGAGTGCCTAAGCTACGCTCTAAAATGTGAGCTTAAGTGTGGAGCGAATCGAATCGAATACTTCGGGAATGCTTTTGATATGGGGCAACCGTCCTCAGCGTTAATATAAAACTTAAGCTTCGCCTTTAAGAGTAGAACGCCATAGCGTTGTCTGGACCCGTACGCATCGCATCGTTCGCATACGGCAAGTAGGCTTCATTCACTGCAACACTGAACGTGAGAAAGCCAGCTTATAAAAAGACCAAGCTTACACCGATCCCCTTAAAGTCGGCTTCACTTTTAAACTGAAATGCATTGCTGGAAAGCCCTTTTTCCAGGGGCAATATAAGTGGCCTTATATTAAAATGTGAAGGCCCTAGCACCTTTCTTATTATTTTATTAATTGTTTGCTATTGCCCCCGAAACACGCAGGTCTGGTAGGAATGTTTGATTTTCCTCCTAGCACATTTAGGTTTTCTCGTACATTCAAATTACAATCCTACGCCGATTGGTAAACAATCCGACGGCGAATCCGACGCCGAATGTAAAGTCGTACTTTACCATTTTTTCTGACGGATTTCACTGCGAGAAATTCAATTTCTCTTCACCAAAACCTTGCACCACGTGGAGGGCCTGCGCGGTAGATGTGGTTGGATCATTTTCTCCGCCACCCGCGATGACACGCCGGTTGCCGACGCCGGATTTTCTGCGACACGGGGCCCTTAAACGCTATCGCGTTAACAATTAATGTCCACATTTTAGTTCTTCTTTCTGGGGTTTTGTGCCAAAACCAGTTCTGATTATGAGGAACGCCGTAGTGCAGGGCTCCGGACTTATTTTGACCACCTGGGGTTCTTTAACGTCCACTACAACGCAAACACACGGGCCTTTTTGCATTTCGCCTCCATCTAAATGGTCCACATTTTAGTATATTCACAATGTTAGCAGGCTTCTTTCATTACATCGCGCAATAATGAGGCTTCCGTTATTAAAAGCACAAATGGAACACTGGGAACAAATAGGCAGTTTGTTCGTGTACTCAGAGTACTTCGGTGAGCGCGAATGATGGTGGTTTAGCCAAGAACGCCTGGCTCCCTGAGTGACGTACAGCGTGATCCACAACGCAACTTCTCGTGCTTCACGGCTACTGGGACCACCGGGACGAAATTTCTCGAATATTTGCTCCAGTTTTGTGCCCGATCGCTCGCAGCTGACGTTTTAAATAGTCGAAAATAATTCGAATAATATTCAGATTTCGCGAAAACTATAGTGACTATTCGATTCGAAGACCGGATCGAATTGGACATTATTCGATTCGTTATTCGAAAAGTTTCGAATATTCGCACACCGCTAGTCTCTGGTTATTTGCGTTTCATTCGTTACTGTCAATGCGTCGGCTTCTCTACGCGTCGCGTCACCAACTCCACGTAATGCGGCAAAAGCTATGGGTGACGTCAGCACACCAGAAAAAGTGGTCCGTCTGGAGGGCTTGTCCATTGTCCGACTCTAATCGCCTTTGCGCGCCGCCATCTCAATGGAAGCTTCACGGATAGCATTAGAAGCGTACAGTGAGCCCTCCGCCTGCCTCGTTTTGAAATCGCAGCTCCATTCACTGATAGGCTTACACGAACCCTGTGGAATTCCCTGCACTGCACGGAATTAGTGAGACGGAATGCAGTGATGCGCTCAGCGGAGTTCTGAGAACTCCGAAGGAGCGAAGACAAATAACACGCAGTGCATGGGACGTGGGCCGACTTACAACCACGTCGTTATTCCGCACAAATACGCCAATTTAACTGCGCAGGAAGCCGTATCACATTTCACTCATACTCGACGACTTACCGAAAAGACGAAAACGTCGCATCTAACTTATCAACCGAAAGTTCGAGCTATCTGTAACAACCATAAAGTCGTCTGTTCTTTGTGCCGCTACAGTTGTTATCGCGCGCGCTTTATTATTGTTAGAGACGGCCCGAACTTCTACTCGATAAGTTAGGAGGTGTTTTCGACATGTCGGGTATGAGCCAAATGTGACAGGGCTCCCAGCTGCACTTGTAATCTCGCGCCATCTGCAATAAACATCAGTTGTAAGTCAGCGCTCGTTCCCGTGTACAGAGTGCTGTATCTCTTTTCCCCCTTTTGGGTGCTTCGTTCTGACCAGTTAGCTAGGAACGAAATCGCCCAAATCAAGGTCCTTTTCAGCGATCGTCCTTCGTAAATTAGCGCTTGGTAGTCATGGGCTCGTGAACACGCATTTCGCTTCTGTCTTTTGATTGGTTGGAGAAAAGAAGCAGGGGAAGTGGGCGAATAGGGGGGAGGGGGTGTGACGTGAGCTCGCTGGAGGGGTGGAGGGATGAAGTGGATTCGGAGCGCAAGGAATAAGGGCAGTAAAAAAAGCTTGTTTGCGTAATCCGTTAAGGCGCTCTTCTTGAGACGGTGGCGCGCGCCGCCTCGTGTGTTTGAGAAGCTCGAAGAGCCTCGCTTCTTTGGCAGAGACGGGCGCCGTTCCGGGATCTCTTTGAAGTACAGCTTCCAGGAAATAAAAAAGCGTAAGAGGCTTTCTTGTTTTCTCCGGAGAGCTTGTTAACGCTGTTGAGGAGTTTAACGTCTTCGGCGTCTCTCGCACGCAGCGCCGTGTCTTGCTGTGTTCCTGCAGCGCAAGGCGGCTTCCTTTTCTACGCTATCTCCCGTCTTCTAACGCGAACAGCTTTATTTGCCTCGTGTTTTGTCTCTTTCGCCTGTTTTCGTGATTCGTCGATGGTCAGACTCGCAAGAAAAACGTCGTTCGTTCGTTCGTTCGTTCGTTCGTTCGTTCGTTCGTTCGTTCGCTCGCTCGCTCGTTCGTTCGTTCGTTCGTTCCCTCGCTCGCTCGCTCGCTCGTTCGTTCGTTCGTTCGCTCGTTCGTTCGTTCCCTCGCTCGCTCGCTCGCTCGCCCGTTCGTTCGTTCGTTCGTTCGTTCGTTCGTTCGTTCGTTCGTTCGTTCGTTCGTTCGTTCGTTCGTTCGTTCGTTCGTTCTATTCACCGACAAATATCGTCGATGGTTTCTGCACCATTTTGTTTCTTTCGTGTTCTGTAGCGGTCGCTCAACGTTTCGGTGTGGTTTTGGCACGTAAAACCCCATCATCATCATCAACCTTTCGGTGTGGTGACGTGAATGTTCGCTTTGTCATCTGTTCAGACACCGTTCGGAGATGCCGAGGCCTGTAATGACAGTTGTAGCCACATTTCGGTCTCTGCAGCAAGTTTGGTTGTGCATGCTAGGTCGCAGTGACGTCATACGCTCGGCCAACCCTGTGACCCCGTGACGTCGGCCTGCTGTTTAGGTTGCCGTTTATTTTTGCCGTGTTAGTGGCGCAGTATGTAGCACTGCGCTCACTGCCCTCCTGTTCATTGTGCAGGGCCTCCACACTTGTGTGCTACAGCTCCCTATTAATTAATTAATTACCCGCCGTGGTTGCTCAGTGGCTATGGTGTTGGGCTGCTGAGCACGAGGTCGCGAGATCGAATCCCGGCCTCGGCGGCCGCATTTCGATGGGGGCGAAATGCGAGAACACCCGTGTACTTAGATTTAGGTGCACGTTAAACAGCCCCAGGTGGTCCAAATTTATACTATTTCATCCTAATATTCAGTTCAACATGACCGCGGCTGTGGCTCAGTGGCTGTGCCGTTCCACTCCTGAGAACGAGGTCGTGGGTTCGCTTCTTGCTCCCGGCAGTCGGATAACGATAGGAATATACAAAAAAAAATTCTCGTGTAATAAGTTCTAGGTGAAAGTTTAACAACCGCAGGTATAGAAGGTTGGTGCCGAGCCACTTTCCCGCCATACCGCGTCTCTCATATAGCCAGATTATTGTATTGGTGCTCGAAATGGTATGATTTAATTTAACGTCTTATAGCATTCCGTCGTCGAGCGCTCAGCCCGAAAAAAAAAATCGGGCTTTGAGAGACGTCGCCTAACGTTCGCGCATGAGTGACCGCTTTCGCATTGCTGCTCGCTTCCTTCCTTCCTTCGCCTCGCAAAAGGAGATTGACTTCAACGCGCAGCGCGAGCCAGAGGCAGCCGGCGAGCGAGCCAACGAGCGAGCCGGAGACGAATGCCTATTGTTTTGGGCGGCGATGCGTGATCGCGAGCTTCCGGTGCCACGTGACTGCGCTATTGCAGTCAAGCAGGCAGGCAGGCAGACGAGAGGCCGCGAGAAAGAAGGCGCTCCATCCGAAGCGAGCGTGTTTTCCAGTCTGGTAGACTTTAGCCAAGTCGAGCCTCAAGTCTTTCGTTTCGGAGCGCGCGTTGCTCAACACCTGCGCAACTGTCCTCGTTGAGCATTTTCTATGTTTTTCTTTCCATTTTTCCTTCTTTCTTATTCTTTCTCGACACTATTGCATCTCCTTGACATTCCTTGGTTTATACCGTCGTCGACGGCTCCCGTTTATTATCCGTGCTTTCCTTTATCACTGCGCATGCGCGCCGAGCGTCTTTGAGCCAACCGTGCGGAAACCGTTTCCGTCTACGCTCCCTGCACACCTGTTCCCTGTATAGGTACCTATATTCCTTAGTTGTACCATTTTGCTCCTGTTTATTGCGATTCGGCTGTTTCGTGTGGCACGCGTTCGTCGTGAATCTCGGCTTTCTTTTCGTCTGCTCGCTTAGCAATTTGCGCAAACGGCTTCCTTCTGTTTTCGTGTGTATGGTTTCGTCTGCTTGTTTGTCTGTCTTTACGTTTAGTGTTTGGCTACCGGCTCAGTTGTGTCCCTGTTCGTCTACCTCTCTGTGTTCGTGCATGTAGCTGTATGCCTGAGTTCGACTTCTGTGTTCCTCTGCATACGTTCTTATGTTATTCTTGTGCGTTGTCATTATTATTATTATTTTGTGTGTGTTCGCGTTTATTCTGGTCGACCGAGGCCTTTTTTTTCTCCAACTTTGGGTGAGGGGAGGCCGTCTGCTATATAGCGTTTGTTATTCCGGCCCCCTGAACACGTCCCCGCTCGTCTGAACTTCCCTGGAATTTTCGAATAATCAATATTTCTTGGGATCTGTCCTTACGTTGTTTTAGTTCTGCTTTGTTCTGTTATGTTCTTTATTTTTCGCATTGGCCTTTACCGTAGCTGGCACAACAATCGCGAGTCGTCTGCTTCACGTAGGGTTTTTTCTCCGTCTGCCGCTGCGTTTGTCGGCTGCTCGGGAATTAGCGCTTCCGTCTTCTGTTCGATTGCAGTCGCTCCGTCGCCGTATGGACGTTTGCGATCGCTTCTGTGTCATCTAAAAATGTGAGAGAGCAGGATATCACAGCGGATCCTGAGAACTGCCGTAATACTTCGTTTAACATCTTTTTGCCCCCAGGGGTGCGTCAGTTGTTGACAAGTTTCTGTTGAGGTCTTTTGAAACGCGGAAAGCAGAGCGCGTTTATCCGACTGCGCTGCCTGGCGAGTCGCAGTCGTAGAGTAGCTTTACTCGAACCTCGGGTTGTGTATATATGTTGTACAAGTCTTGGTGGCCGTCAGCTGCTGTTTGTTTCCGTTATTTCAGATTTATATTCGGATTCGCTGTGCCATCTTAAGAAATAAAAAAGAAACTGCAGAAGCCATCGACGTTGATCTGTCAATGCAGACAAATAACCGAACGCTTCTAGAAAGCTGTCCGTTTGATAAAGCAATGATGGGCTTTTAGGTGTACATTTGTTGCAGTCAGAATGTTTAGGTCGCGTTTGTTGTTTCATTGCGTAATTAGATAGAGCAAAATGCATGTTAAACATCATGTCTGTAGTAGTAGTATAACGTGGCTATATATATATATATATATATATATATATATATATATATATAAATTGTGTTCATCATATGTTGTGTCCAGTAGCATTGGCGTGCAACACTACTGCCATCCTCCTCTCCCGCTGCCACCACAGATGGAGAAGGGGAGCGCTGTTCTTCGCGATCAGTCTCCACGACAGCACGCAAGCCTTGGTATCAGCGGTGGAAATCCGACCACTAATGACCTAGCACAAAAAGCTGACCTATGCTTTAGAATCGGCAGCTTCGAGCCGATGAGTGGAGAATTGAAAACGATGGAAATGTTTAGCCTTGCGCTGAAGTGCCTTCGACGGTGTTCTAACAATATGCAGGGCAAACTGTTGCCGTGTATCAGAAACAGCGCTGGCAGCTTACCAGGCGTCTCACAATGCTGGTGCGATGAGGAGCACCGCCGGTGGCGTTGTCGGCGTCGCATCTCGATGGCGCACGAAGAACTGAGCTCTATATGCATGGCACGTTTTCACAGCAATGTTCCATTACACATGTTCTCACGAACGTGTTGGTAATTAGACTGGTATGAATACACAGTTCTGCATCAAGGAATTGTCACATTATGTACATTTAGTGTGACAGCTGCAGCCTATCACGGCGGAGACCGTCACGCTGCTCGCTTCTCTAATCGTGCAGCTATTATTTTAACACCAGCTTCTAAGGGATTCGAAAGCATCGCTCATTGCAGTATTGCTCGCTGTGGCCTCCCGTATACTGAGTTTGAGTGTCGAATAAATATCAGCGCCGGGTAAACATGGCTCTTCGTGCTAAACCGCTGACTCTTTCGTGCTCAAAGTTCGCACGCGGGTAGCTTTGTGCAGTGAGTTTAACTTATGAACCCCGTTTTTAGGCATGGATTGCGGGTATTGTCCACAAGAAATCCAGATTAGGCGTGGCCACTCATAATCAGTCTGTTACGCTAGCACGGAGCGCTGGTGCCATCTATGACCGCTATAGTGAACAGGTAACTGTCTGCTCGTCGTAACAGGGATAGGTGGCGCCACAGTCCGGTTGCAGCGAAATCGAAGCTTTTTGAGTGAGGTGCCGAAGACGACGCGCACTTATGATTTATCGCCGTCGAAATTGCTTGGTGATGCCCGCAAACATGGTAACTAAACATCGTGCGCTAGGGTACCTGTGCGCAAAGTTTGAGCTTAGGTTGGACAGCGATTTAGCAGGTTGAGTTACGTTTACTTGGTGCCTCCAATATATACAGCTGTCAGTATACCTGCATAGACGCCGCCACTTTGAGCTTGCGTGTGGCAAAAAGACTCGGCCCGAATTGCCAAGCCGCAGAGCTGCGGGTCTCAGAGGTTACTGTTGCAATAGGTGGCACATGGTTTATAACTAAGAGTGCGCAACCTAATGGCTGTGTTTGTCTGTCTTTATTCTGCAGTCACTTTGCGCTGTTTCCATTCTACACCCTGATTCATGCCTAGGTGGCCAACGCTACGAAGGATTGAGATACTCCTTTTTCACTGATCACACACGAAAAAAAGAATTTGAAAAAAAGAAAGACGTAGCCATGCGTCCCCGGTAATTCTATGTAACACGAAGTCTCCTGCTTCGATCTGTCGCAACATGTGATGTAATTACCACGTGGAAGGCGTCGCAGGTCTGAATCTATTTTTACCGCCGAATCAGCGGAATGACACGTTTCTGCGACCAGCGGCCACTGCGCGGATCTTGCGCTTTCGACCAAAAACACGGCGCGTCGCATCGGAGCAGCAGCACAAGCCTGCGCAAATATTTGACGTAACCTTACGTTCTCAAGTTGTAGGGGTGACGTATGAAGTAAAGTTATTCCGTATACTATACAAAGCGTATACGTTCCTCACGACACGCTTGTTAGACACGCGTTATGCGGGGATGCCTTACGAAAGCGAAATGCCAGAAACAAAAACAGAACCAAAAGAAGAGAGAGAGAGAAGCTCCTGCTCGTCCCGAGCATAACGCTCTTGTCCGACGACCAGCGTGAGAACCTTTCATGTTTCTCTACCCGACTGCTCGCGCAACGTTGTAGAGGCGTCGACAATTGAACTGTGACGTGAATTCGAATTAGAACGCGTTCTTTTCTGTCCGCTTTCGGCAATACGTGTAGTGTCGGCGTGACTTGGGCTCGTTCGCTTAGCGCGTGGCCTATATATATATATATATATATATATATATATATATATATATATATACATCTGCTTCGGCAATCGAATGAGCTCAAGATGTTCCCCTCGAGATGTTCCCCCCGAAAGGTGCTCTACTGCGCAATTTTCTTGTTTCTCGTTTCGTTAGTCCGCGACAGTCGCACTGACTTCGAAAAGGAAACGAGAACGCTGCGCTTTCAAGATGGTACCGGCTCCCTTCTTTTGAACCCGCCGCCCTGAGAGAACTTGGAAACGGTACGCGCGGCGTATCACAGAAGTCGGCGAATCGATTACATCGGTGGGCGGCGTTCCCGGCCGACCGAATCCCCCCCCTTATTTTCCGTGCCTGCATGCCGGTCTTTCGATGCGATCCTAATTGTATAATTGAATTTCTCGCCGTGCTCTTCTCTAATTCGTGTGCCGTCGCAGTGGTCGGCTTATTAAGAGAAGCGCGTTTGCGCGTTACGGCGGGCCTGGACGGGTCGCGCTGTATCTCAATGATTCGCTTAATTGCACAGACTGAATATCTCTCTGCCTCCCTCGCCCTGTATAAGTTGCGGGGATCGTGTTCGCTGACCCGGCCGATGGCACGATCGTGGCGATGCTCTCTGTAGCTGCTGCCGCTTCCGTTCTCTGCCATGGTTATTCTGTTCTGGTAGCAAAAATAAGTTTCCAACTCCGACGCTTTGAGCCGCCCTCTCTCCCGGAGTCGTGTTATACGTGCGTTATTAGCTGGCGCCGCTAATTTCTGACGCTGTCCAGGCCTTGGAAAAAAAAGAAGAGAAGTTTCGTCGGAGTTCTTGGCGTATATCCCTCGTTTGCGCTTCTTTATCGGGTGCCTGTTGGTGCAGTCATCTTTTTTTCGTTTATTTGCTTATTCTTTTTATTCTTTCTTCTCTTAAAAAAAAAAAGAAAAAACTTCAGCGCCTGTTTCTGTTTTTCACAGCAGCAGTGCGCTCTGCGCCTTCTTGGCCCGTGCCCACTTGGAACGGGGGGAGGGAGGAGGGCACGCGAGAGCGGAGTCACGTGACTTTTCGTGCTCGTTGTTTCAACGGCTTCCCATGAAACGCTTCTTTTGAAATTGATGTCACAAATTGTGCGCGTTTGATGACGGCTGAGGCCGACGTCAAGTCGCTTGCAACGTAAGTGCTCATTCGGAACTGAAAGCTTGTTTTCGTGACATTTCGCAACAGGAAACGCTTTTTTTCTTGTGTTTTTTTTGTGTGGGTCCTGTATTTCCCTCTCGAGACCGCTTAAATCTATCTATCTATCTATCTATCTATCTATCTATCTATCTATCTATCTATCTATCTATCTATCTATCTATCTATCTATCTATCTATCTATCTATCTATCTATTTTTCCTCTATTGGGTATGTTTTGCTCCATCTCCGACGAAAAACACTGCTGTGAGTGATGACTTCACTCACGGTGACGTTTCACTCATGGTAGATCTGATCTGAGATCAGATCTATTAAAGCTCTAACATGTCTGTTGAAGCTCAGCGGACTTTTATCAGAAGGATCGTTAAGGTTACCAGTGTGGTACAGCTACTCACCACAGCAAGTAAAATTTGGCCTCATTACACATATCGGAGGCACATATGACACGCGAGAGGCTTCACAGAAATTGCTGCGCGGACAGGTAACAACAAGTATAACTTGCTCTCGGAAGTAAAACACCCAACCACGGAGACCATATGCGCGGCGTCATGGAAACTATAGGTATGAGACAGCGGATTGCATGCGTACTCGTGAACGGGCCAGAACGGATGCATAGACATGAGTAAGTGAATACCCCCCTCTACGTCCCCCCCCCCCCCCCCCCCCCCACACCTTCCGCGCTATGTACGACTTCTCGCATTTCAGAGGTATTGTCCTGGCTATGTCGTCATTTCAATTCCCGTTAATGTCGTCAGTGGAGCGGAACGAATGCGAAGCGGGATATTCGTAGCGAGATTCTGCTCCACACTGACGAAAGTGTCACTGACGTCCCCAATTATTTAGTCTGACCGTACTCTTCCGTTGCACTCCGATTTGGGTTGATTTGGCTGGGATTCGCCGCTGACTGAGCCCTTGCCTGAAGTTGGTACGTTCAGCCTCGCCTCCTTTGTTGGTCCAAGTTTGCCGCGAAACGACTGCGCTGACCTCGCGTTTAATTGGGTAATCAAATTACGGCCGTACTCGATCGAACGTTTGTGTGTGCGCGTGCGTGCGCGTGTTTGTGTGTGTGTGTGTGTATGTGAGAGAGAGAGAGAGAGTGAGTGAGTGATTGATTGAGTGAGTGCGTGCGTGCGTGTGTCTATGTGTTCGCACACGTGCGCCTGAGCGTGGGTGATTTCGGTCCGAAATCAAATCACTTCTGCGAACACTATGCGCTCACAATAATAAATCAGGCACCGAATTTGGCTTATTATTGTCGGACTCGCTCCCTTAAGAAAGAAAAATGAAGAAAAAAAAATAGAAAAGGAGAATCCGACGAGAGCCTTCGTCTCATTAGGTAGGAATTTAATATCGGGGAAAACAAAACGAACAAAACCATAGCTGAGTGTACCCATATCGTGCCGGAAGTGGCAAGAAAAAAACATTATTGTAATTGGGAAAGGAGAATATAGAAAGGCGACTCTTCCTTAGCCCTTTAGTCTGGGTGTCCTCATTTGTGGGCGCGAATACTTCTTTTTTCTTTTTTTGCCCATTTTGTGCTGTGGTGTGCAAGGAAGAAGCCATGGAAACTGAGCTACGCGAGTCAGTTAACTCCTCTGCTTAACCGGTGCTACTCCAGTTAGCTTCGGACTGCGTATTAACGCGACATGTGACCGCTCTAGTTAACGGCACTACCATGTTTTATGGTTTGCGTAATCAATGGCAGCTCCGACGAAGACAAGTTCTCTTGTTGAACCGTAGGCTCCAGCGAACAGAGCTTCTTCGGCAACGGTTGACACTTCGTCCCCACCTCCCTGCGATCCTGTTTGGCCTATAATTAAGGATGTACAACTTAAGAGGCGCGTACATAATGTACACAAAGGTATCCGTAAATTGTGAACAGGCGGTTATTGTGTGTGAGCATAAGTATAGTCAAATGCCGCACGGTCCTACGCGGAAGGCAGTTCGCTCGGTATTTGGCACACAGGGCCACAAAATGGCTACTGTGCTTCTCGAAGATGACATCGACTGTATGACTACTTGTGACTGTTAGCGAACTATCCTCTGCGAGTGTTTTTATAATACCTGGCGTCTTTATTATTAACGTTTTCTTGCTTTTTTTGTATCTATTCTTTCACCTTCCCCCTCCCCAAGTGTAGGGTAGCCAACCGCACAAGGTTAACCATCATGCATTTCCCTCTTCGTCTCTCTCTCTCTTCGACGGCGAATTGCAATAGCGTTTAGCAAAAGAAAATGAAGAAGAAACAAACAAAAAGAAACCTATATGGTTGTGGTGGATAAAGAAGAGTGGTCGGTTAAAAAAAAAAAAGAAGCTGCATCGACCAGAGTCGGTCGAGGCCTTCTTTGCCGGATCATCCGACGCAAGTACGTGCGCCGGCTTAACACGGCGGGAACTTCGCGAGAGCGCTCTTTTTAAGCTGCTTAGAGCTCCGCGGTCCACTGTCTGACGAGGAGCAATTACCCGCCACGATGGAGTGCTCGCGAGAAAGAAATTCGAGCGCCAAACCCTGCAGTTGACTCCGCATTTGGCGCGATCGGTCATCCCCTGGAGCTAGGGCGAGACGGGACTTTCTTGCCCGGTTATGTTTTCAGACTTGGTACCTCCGTTCATTTTTGGGCTCATGTCGAAGTTTTTTTTTTTTTTTTCTTGGCTGACGTTGGGTTCTCTTTTCTGTCCTGTCAAAACTGCCCGTCTCCTCCGCACAAGGCGGTGTCACTTTGGTGCAAGCGAAGTCGTGGAAGTTTAGTTCTCGTGTATGTTCTTCACTTTTATAATTGTTTACCTGCTTAGAACTTTCCTTTATCTACACTGGCTTCGCTTTGAGGGGAAGTAACTCGAGTAACTGGCTGTGTAAAAAAATAAAACAGTGTTTTAAAGGAGATTAAAAATTGAAGACTACGAGATCATATACGGTCTATTTCTGAAAAAAAAAAACTTGATAAGAAAGATTGACGTCTCGAAACCGTTAAGATTACCATGTTAACAACATGAGTAAAAGTCAAGGTTTGACGTTTTCTTAATCCTCACGACTTCTATGTTCGCACATCGCTTGAAGGACATGGCGCGGCGCCTCAGTGGATGTGACTTTTTGCTGAAGACGATGGAGTCGTGGGCTTATACGTATTCCCGGCATCTGCGTACTCATTCCGGTGGTGGTGGAATGGAAAAACGCCTGAATAGAGTACACAAATTCAGCGAAGTGCTCGTTGAGGAACACCAGGCGGTCAAAATTATTCAGACGCTCTCCACTACGACGTCTATCATAGCTCCAGTGATGCTTCGTGACGTCAAGCGCAATGGAGGAATGAATGAATGAGTTGATAAATCAGCAAATTTATGTTGTGAAGGAAAAACGTGTAGTAGCTTTGAAACATCCAAACATCCCAATGTCACTCTCTCACTCACTCACTCACTCACTCACTCACTCACTCACTCACTCACTCACTCACTCACTCACTCACTCACTCACTCACTCACTCACTCACTCACTCACTCACTCACTCACTCACTCACTCACTCACTCACTCACTCACTCACTCACTCACTCACTCACTCACTCACTCACTCACTCACTCACTCACTCACTCACTCACTCACTCACTCACTCACTCACTCACTCACTCACTCACTCACTCACTCACTCACTCACTCACTCACTCACTCACTCACTCACTCACTCACTCACTCACTCACTCACTCACTCACTCACTCACTCACTCACTCACTCACTCACTCACTCACTCACTCACTCACTCACTCACTCACTCACTCACTCACTCACTCACTCACTCACTCACTCACTCACTCACTCACTCACTCACTCACTCACTCACTCACTCACTCACTCACTCACTCACTCACTCACTCACTCACTCACTCACTCACTCACTCACTCACTCACTCACTCACTCACTCACTCACTCACTCACTCACTCACTCACTCACTCACTCACTCCACTCACTCACTCACTCACTCACTCACTCACTCACTCACTCACTCACTCACTCACTCACTCACTCACTCACTCACTCACTGCGCCTGCCGTGCGACTTTAGGATTGGTAAGGACGGTGAAGAACAAGGGATGTGTGCAACGAACAGTATTGGCGGAAATGCCACGTAGGCACAGACTACCAAGCGCATACCGTTGGCTGCGCGGTAATGTGTAAGTGATCGCAAACGCACACGATTACAATATTCATTCGCTTCAGTACAGCAGGTGCCTCTGTAAGACCGGCTTCCTTTTATCTTAATGCAGTGACCGCCCGAGCAAAGAGAAATCTTGCCTTTCTTCACCGATGGAAAGAAGTTACTCTGTAACGCAGAGTAATCCGCAAAGGCGTATACTGTATGCATACTTTGGGTTGGCACAGATGAACCTATGCCTCAGGTCGAGAAAAAATAAAGAAAAAAAGCTTTGCTCCGGCTGTTCCAGGCCGGTCTCTTTTCTTTCTTTTTCTTAACTTTCTTTCGTATTTGTCCTGGGGCTTTTTCGCGTCTGATTTGCTAGTTTATGTAGGCTTCCGGCACACCCACTTGTGCACCTCGCGATTTCTGTGCAGTGTGGCGCAAGCTGTACTATGCGCAGAATTTCTTGCAAAAATTACTAGACGGAACTTGAGGGCTAATTTCTACGGGCTCAGCTCGTATGGCTGTTCAGCTGGCCCCGGACATATGGTCAGTTTATGTATTAGCCTAATCTTCGTTTTCCTGACTTCAAACGTCTTTGCGAACTTGCGAGTTCATCGTTTTCAACTAGCAATTGCGCTATAAATGTCACAGTTCAGAATGACTACTGATACGTGCAGAACCTAATTGCGTTGCTCTGTTTAAAAACACTATGAGTGCTTGGGGAAAAGAAAAGCTAAAGTGTAATCATTAACGTCAAAAGAGCGTTTCAAGCCACAAGCGCGAAGATTAGACAAATCCATGCACGAACCATCATTCCCGTTGTAGCTATACGATAGTCGCGCTAGAGCTTCCTCTAGTAATTTTTCTAGGAAAATCTATGCTACACTGCAGCCCTGCCTGTAATAGCTCGACTCTGGATGGCGCCCAATTTACTGCTGCGCTTATGCTGCATTGTTTTTGCTTCGCAAAGCACGCGCCCTTGTAATCATAGTCATGAAGCGAATCAGGTCTATTGAATACCCAGTAGATCCGACGGCGCTCATTTGTCAGTCTGCAGAAAATGGCCATTTTGACCCGGATGAAATAAATAAAGTGACGCTTACGCAACTGATTTTACACTCTTCAAATTTGTCAAGCATATGACACATTTAGAATATCTGTATTTTACGATCACTTGCTTGCTGTAGGAGATATCGAATGTTATGAAGCTAATCTAGCATCTCTGCTGAGCTGACTAGATAGAGGTGGCCGGATGGGTGAGGGAAGAGCGCGTTGACCTTTAGCGCTCTGGATGCCTCTACGCACATCAGCACTGGCGCAGCTAATGATCTTCTCTAAGTAATTTCGACGGTCTCTGCAAGTTTACACCTTGAGCAGAACACAGTGTGAAATTGAGTGTCCGATCGCCACGCTTATGCTTGGAGCGATACTGAAATATTCTCCACCTGACACAAAGCCCAGGTCCTCAGCAGGTAAATTGGCTTATGTCCACTACATTTCTTAGAGATAACATATTGACGAAAACAGACGAAATGTAATGGCCAGGCGACAAAATGTGTACAGGCTTCCTTCCGGGTAGGTATTCAGAGTGTCTATTTAAAATCTCTATCACATGTCTAAATTTATCGCTTTTACGGATCTCTTAGTTGCCACTGGGTTGGCCGTAAGCTCTAGGTTAAATGGTCTAGCGCTTAATGGGTGAATAACTTTGTAGAATCTCTACCGGTTACGTTTTGACAAAGGGAAATCTAATGTGAAGAAAAGACGACGGTACGTCCATAGTCTGTCTACTAAAGATGTCTTCAAGGTGTCTATAGAAGATGTCTATAATATGTCTAAAATTTTAGTTATTAGGGATCGTTCAGTCACGTCAGGGTTGGATGGAGCTTTAGCTTCCGTCATGCTGCACGCTTTTAGTGCGACGGCGCGGTACAGTCGTCGCATGGGTGCCAGGTGGTCTTGACGTGAGTCTCCTTTTGTTCTTGGAAACTTGCCGGCAAACTTAAGCGAAAGAAAACGGTGCATGCCCTTAGGCCTTGGTGCAGTCGATCAAACACGCATTTACCTTTGCTATCTTTTCGTCGCTGAGAGGGTGCAAAAGAAAAGTGCGGAAGAAAAAGGGGAGGCCCAACTGGTGGACCTGGAGCTGTATTCTTCGTGGCAGGAACGCGCCATGATGGTGCAAACAGTGTCGTTGAGTATGCCTTTGGAGCAAAATGGTAGGACACTATCATCATCATCATCACCATCAGTCTATATTTATGTCCACTGCAGGGTTTTTTCCGATTTTCAATTACCCCTGTCTTGCGCTAGCTGACTCAAATTTGCGCCTGCAAAAGGACACTATATACAGCAAAATAAATCGGTTTAATCTTTTAAAGTATTATTTTAAAACTATAACTGTGTTTGACGGGAAAAAATTTTGCAGTTGTCCTTGACTATTGCCTAAGAGACGCAAAGGCGAAAGCCTTGTAAAGCCTACTGTAATTCACGTTAATCCACCTTAATCCTCCCTAATACACCCTAATCAACTTTAATCCACTTTCATCCACCTTAATCGAAATTAATCCACCATAAAAATCCCTAATTCGCCTTAATCGACCTTAATCCACGCTAATCCACCTCAATCGTCCATAATGCACCTTAATCCACCTTAATGCACCCTAATCCACCTTGATTCACCCTGATCCACCTTATTCCACATCAATTCAATCACTAATTTATAATTAATTAGCTTTGCTAATCATTAATCATCTCCTATACACGGCTCGACATGATTTGGTTCGCTTCTGGCCTTCTTGGGTCACTTGACTATTCTGTACCTCACAACGCGACCTCGAGACATAGAGATCTAAGGCTTTCGCCTTAAATATGTGGGTCATTGCTGTAGAGAAATGCATGGCGAACTTCGTTTCCTCACCATTGCATATCTTAGTCCCTATCCCTAACCTTAGTGCTATTTTTATTTATACGGACACGTGCTGTAACAGTGGCGAAGCCGCGCGCCAGGCCTGCGTTTGGAAGGTGTTCCAGAGACGAGACACACGCTAGCAGTGCGTTTGGCTGCAAGAAAGACCAAGCCGAAGGGACGTTCTCTCGTTCTCCGCTCAATCGAGTCGGCAGCCGAGCCAGGGCAGCGTTCCGTTTCCCACCGCTGGCAATGGCATTGCGCGCACAAAGACTACAGTTCCTGCTGGCTGTATGGTGTGCGTACGCTGGTCGGAGCGGGAGAGTCAGCAACATTCCAAGAAACGATCCTGCTTCGCGCTTGAAACGCCGACAGTTTTCCTTGGGTCTCATCTCAAGCATCACCCAGCCCTCACACAAATGGATTTAAGCAGTCTATAGACCGTCTACAAATCATTCTGTGTTTGTCTATGAAAATTGAATAAATAATAGTCAATGAGGAATACATTGTGGCGCTAACAGGAAACAAAGACTTGGAAAGAAAAGTAGGAAACGATAGGTCGGGTAATTTTTCTTTCCAAGTCCTTGTTTCCTGTTAGCGCAAAAATGTATTCCTCAGATCTCAACCAACTCGCCCAGCAACAAGGTCTACTCAGTAGTCTATGAAAAGTGGGAGATGATGTCTATAAAGAGTATAAGAGAGTCTAAAGATATTAGCATATAAATATTCAATAGACGGTATTCGGTAAAAATTGTTTACAATGAGTTATTACACTGGCTATAGACCAGTCTATACAATTTGTCTTTAGACGTTCTATGGACTATACTCGATGAAAAGTGTAAAACCATAAGTATCTTCATCAGACTAAGTATACACAGTGTCTCGAATTTGTCTATAGAAGTCCATAGATTTCTTTATACACAGTCGTTCGTTAACCGTACGGACGAATGTTAGTGGACTTTCTATAGACTGTCCGATACAATTTTGTGTGGAAGGATGCGACCCTTGCAATGCCACTGGAGGCGCCGCCCATTGCACTAGCGTTCTAAGACGCCTGGCAGTTTTAAGGGGATGTTTCAGTTATACGCATCACAAGTGGCAGGGCGTGCTGTTTCTTGCCAACCTGCCGGCTCAGCGTATTCTTGGGACATCGTCCCAGGAGCTCCGACGCAATGCGAAACATTGGTGTCGCTTTCAGTGGTTCGGACTTCGGGCGAAACAGCTAAATATCTTTCCAGTACGCTTCCTTTTATTCTCGACTGCAATGTCACTAAGGGCGCATAGCTCTTACTGTAGTTGACATTTAATATATTCTAGGTTCAGAGAGAGTGGTAAAAAGGGATTTTGGACGTTTGGTGTAATGCGTTCAGTGGATAACCGGTGCTGTAATAGAATGACAGAAACAGGTGCCAAGGGAAGGGGAAAGCTCCGCGGAAAGGCGAAACGCTAGATGCGCATCGATAACACTAGCTCATTTGTAGGTATAGTATAGAGCCGGCCCGCACAAAATAGCGGTGACTGGCAACGGTTGAGAGGGGGCCTTGTGCTGTTGCGTTCGTGTTTAGAGGGGCTGCAGAGCGTGAGGCCACAAATATGTGGGGACGCCGCCGTCACGTTTCATAAAGACCTGTGCCCGCACTTCCCCCCCCCCCCCCCCACCCGCTAAACACACACACAAACACAGACACACGCACACAAACACATAAAAGTAAGTTTGACACACTCTGCTGGCCGGTGTTTTCTTGACAGATAAGGTTAATAGCAGGGGGTGTTCGAATAGCGGACTTTCGCGATGAAATCTAACACTATAATATTCGAATTGCATTGAATTGAATGGAATTCTGGGGTATTAGGCGCCAAAACCACGATTTGATATTGAGGCACGCCGCAGCGGGTGGACTCCGTATTAATTTTGACATTTACTAATCTTTAACGTGCCCCCAATGCACGGGGGAGTTGCGTTTTTTGCATTTTCCCGCTGCTAGGAACACCGCCACCATCGCTCGTCGGCCCACAAAGCGGTGAAGGCACTTTTGTGCTTCTTGAGGACGACGGGCTTGTGTGAACGTCCTTGGCTATTTTATAGAGCAATGATACCACACGCGTCAGCGCACTCACCGCTAATTTCCTTCTTTCCCTCCCTCCGCTCTATCCCTGTCATCTTAGTGTGCCCCTTTCCCATTCCCCCGGTGTAGGGTAGCCGACCGGACGTTATTCTGGTTAACCTCCCTGCCTTCTACTTTCCTCCTCCTCTCCCCAAATCGAAATGCGGCCACCGCGGCCGGGATTTCACCCCGCGACCCCGCGCGCAACACAATAGCCGCTATGCCACCGCGTCGGATTCGGCTCAAGGATATTCAAGAAAATTGACGTTCGAATATTTTTTTTTCATATCTATACAAAGTGAAATGTGAACATTGCGCGGGACTTGTTACAATATTTGATAAACGCGTATGTAATGACGTTCGCAACTAGAAAATTGGTCAACTTAGGAGCATACAGGGAAAAATGACCTCCTGTGGTTACCTGCACTGCACCATGACAATAATAATAATGATAATAAAACACAATAATAATAATAATAATAATAATAATAATAATAATAATAATAATAATAATAATAATAATAACGTCACCAGAGAACAGTGGTGTTCCTTGAAGCAGAGAAGCATGGCACAGCAGCATCACACATTATTTTGAGGACATCTGAATATGCTGAGCCTGCTTAAATGAGGACAAAGTGCGTATTCGCGTACAGACCACATAAACGTTTGGGATTTAATTGAATGACTTGAAATCACTGAGCACTAATTCTACACCGTGCGCTCGCTCAGAAACTGGTACACCTGCGCAACAACCTAGCCTTTCCCGCAGCAACACCAGTCGGAACAATCCTGACTTGCATCGATCTCTCTCTCGCTGTAAACTCCGATAGGTGTTATTATCGCTTGCATTCGAACAGGAACGAATATTCGACAGTTTCGAACAGTTAATTCTCGAATCGAACAACTTGCACTATTCGACTCGTATTCAAAATTTCCAATTTTTCATCCACCCCTGGTTAGCAGACTTGGCCAAAGTTCGCAAAAGGTACTTCGCAAGGACTGTTTGTGAAGATTCGAGAAGACTGTTGAAAGATTCACGAAGGCTTGAAAGAAGAAGAAAGAGAAAATGTGGGTACCTAATCGCCTGCCTGTTTTGCCTTTCTGATTTTAAACATGCAGATTGTCTATAGGGCGACGGCGACGACGTCTTTGCGATGATGATCGATGGTGATGTCTTGACGAAGACTATAGTGGTTAAGATGGAAAACTGAGCGAGTTGATAGGCGTTAATGTTGAAGTTTGTGCAGCGCTCACAGTTGAACTAAGGACAAGGACATTTACATGGGGCAAGCGCCGGCTCTCAAATGATGTTTGTTCGTAAACGCAAAGAAAGAAAACTAACAGCTACGTAGTTCAAAAACCTGACAAAAAAAAAAGAATTCACAGGATCTCTTATGTTGTCCCTCAGACGATTTGATGGCGAAAGCCTAAGTGCCGTTGCATTAAAGACGGACACAGGACGTACACAGCTCCCTTGATTCGCTTGGTCTACTTCGCTTAGTCATCCCTCTTATTTCGCTTACTCATCCTCTTAATTCGCGCACTCATTCCATTAATTCACTTAGTCATCATCCTTAATTCGCTTAGTTTACTTCGCTTAGCCATCCCTCTTAGTTCGCTTTCTCATCCCCGTAACTCGCTTACTTATCCTCTTAATTTGATTAGTCTAATTCGCTTAGTCATCCTAATAATTCGCTTAATCGTCCGCTCAATTCGCTTAGTCATCCTCTTAATTCGCTAGTCATCCTCTCAAATCGCTTAGTCATCTATCTTAATTCTATTGCCTTTAACTCGCCTGAGCCGCCCACTTAATTCGCTTAGTTATCCCTCCTAATTCACTTAGACATCTGCTTAATTCGCTCGGTCATCCATCTTTGTCAACCATCTTGCTTGCTTACGGGGGTATGAACCATTCATGATGACAGTTTTTGTACATTTCGTGTCGTCGGCACGTTTTCGCTCAAGGACTTTGAAGGTCGACTGAACGACGAGACGTATGAGGCTTTCGCCTTAATAAATCTTCAAACGTTCTGTATTTTTGTCACGTGTTTTAATTGTGAGCTGCTTGGTTTCTTTCCTTTGTGTGTTTCCGAATAAAAGTCAGTTTAGAGTCGACGCCTGGCCCGCGTAAATTTCCTCGTCTTTCATCCAACTGTAAGCGCTGCGCAAACTTCTAGAATACACTTTAATGTCGATCACGTCATAAGGCTACGCGTAGTTTCGTCTCTATGATGTAACTAACCAGCCATCGCTAGGCTCAGCGCTCTTTCAAAATCGAGAGGCGTAGCCCTAGTTAATGCCGTGTCGGCAGCGCTTGCGCCCGTGCGCGGGCGGTTACATCATTATATTTTTTTTCTCTCTCCTTGTGTGCCGCTCCTTTACCCTCTTTGAGCCGCTCTTTCGACACGTCCCACGAGAACCAGCCTCTCCAACGGACCATCCCGCCCGCACCCTCTCTTAGCCCTTACCCTGTAAGGAGCAGCGTTTCTTAACCGCGACCTCGAACCCTACGTCTCGGTATTCACCACGCACATCAGAAAACGCGCGCACGCAAACACCACCGGGCTTTCTCTCTCTGTTCGTAAGACGCTCTCGGCGATAATGCGTCGTACGCGGGCTTGAGTCCGTCGCTCGCCCGTTCGCCGGGGGTCATCAACATTCAGTAGTGGGCGCTCTTTCCGCTTTGTCGCTTTCATTTTTTGTAGCGCTTTCGCTCTTTGATGTCCTCTCGGTTCGCCTTCGGATCTCGAGCCAGAACCGCGCGGTGTCGTTGGTTATAGCGGCGGCGCGCCTCCCACCACAAAGGGAATACGGTGTAACGCGCGCCGCTGAGCGTACACACAGATCATGACTCTAGGGAAATTTTTTGAAAGAGCGTCCCGCATTTTAGCAATGGGGGAGGGGGCGGGGGGGGAGGAGGAGCTGCTTGGCGTGCGTTCCCGTGTGTGTTCTGGTGACTTTCTGACCCTTACTCCTCCTCCTGTGCTTTCTTTCTCTTTTCGTTTTCTTTTTGTTCTCTGTCTCTCTCCCGAACAATGAGATGCCAGGAACGCTGAATTCAGGAACGAAGCACACCGAGCCTTGGCCCCAGCAGCGTTCTTGTTGCCACGCCATTGCCTTTCTTTTGTCTTTCGTGTGTTCCGCTGTATAACCTTACGATAGCGTCGCTTCTCGTTTTCCTTTCTCTTCTCTATCACTAAAGACGGCGATGAATAATAATCTACCTAACGGCCTCAAAGGCTATTGGGGGGATTATGAAAAGATAGAGGTTGCGTAGCGGGAGGGAGGGAGAGGGGGAAGTGTAATACGAGTGGACAGCATAGCTGCGCACGAGAGTCTGAAACACCGGGGCTTCTTCTTCGCCTGCGCTTTCATTGTTAGCTGCTCGGCTTTTGGGGGGGATTCTTTGTACGAGGCAGCAGGAACAATGCGAACGTCCGTCCCGGCGATAGAACAATGGGTGGCAGAGGACGTTCTCCGATAGGGATAGCGCCGCATTTATGAACGCGAGCGTAACGCGACGCTAAATGCAGAAAAGGACGACACCGACGCTAGGACGCGCCATTGGAGCAACAAAAGAGGAACCACGGGCAGAGGCCGGCACGTGTTGATCATCGAGAGGGCCTGCCCGGGCGTGGTTGCGCTCCAATGCCGGGCGCCGTGGGAATATATAGTAGTGCTTTGGGCGAGGTCGGCGGTGTCAGCTTTCGCCTTCGGCTCATTGGCCCGCCGGAGCTCGGTTTATATTGTGTTCCCGAAAGGTCGTCGCGTGGGAGTCGGCAAGGCGAAGCGCGCTTCATTCAGGTGCCTAGAAAAAAAATATACTGCGAGGGCGCTTAAGCTTCGCCTTTAAGAGTGGAACGCGATAGCATTGATTGATCCCTGACCGCTTATCAGGCTTTTTTTTTTCTCGTATATTCAAATTACAATCCGACCCTATCGCGTCTGTAGGTTGTGGGTAAGTCGTACTTTGCGATTTTTCTGACGGATTTTATTTTGCGAAATTAAATTTTTGTTCACTAACGCCTTTTGTTCACAATTTTTCTTCACATCATCCCGAACCACACCAGTCGGGGTGGTTTGGGATGATTCGGGTTGGTTCGAGATGATGTGGTTCGGCATGATTATTTCCGCCAACGACGCCGGCGCCGGATTTTCTGCGACACGGGGCCCTTAACGCTATCGCGTTAGAAAGAATAGCGGGTGGTGAAGTTATCTTGTTCGTGTGGCCTTTCTGCATTATATCGGGCCTGGAAAGACGAAATTTATCTGACCTATACGAAGAAGGGAGATTTTATTGATAAGAAAGGCAGAGAGGTCTGACCTAAGATAGTGCGCTCTATAGTCTGCTACTCTGCGCTGGGGAAGAGGGATGGGGAGGGAAAGTACTGGGATGGATGGATGGATGATGATAAGATAAGGGGTGAGTTCTTATGTAGGCATTAGACGGTGACCCTACTAGAGACGCTCGTCTAGTTTCGTGTCGTGCGCAAACTGTGACAGTGCTTTTGTTGGCCGCATTGAAGTTGCAGTGTCAGGCCACGGGCCGAGAATAGCGTCCTCCGACAGTGGCTGCCTGCCAACGCTGGCCAGGGAATTTTCCGACGTCCTTCGCTGGCTTGTAATAATTAGGTAAAGTGTCGGGTTTGGGGCTAGTTTATGTGTACTCGTGGTAAATAAAAAGTTACAAACAGCGCGAGCGAAAAAACGTCTCGCTTCATTCTGTATCCTCCTCTTTTCGTACCCGTCCACAATTTGATAGAATGAGAGTTGTGGCCGCGATCGCTCATGTATCTGGTGATATTGGGGTATTAGGGGGGGGGGGGGGGGGAATCCTTAATGCAACGAGCATTTCGGGAGTGGGGGAAAGGGCGGGGCGGAGGGGGGGGAGGGGGTTAGTGGCAGTCTATACAACATCTAAGAAATGTCCTTTACGGGAAAGTCGTCGTAAAGCCGACCCTGTCTCCTGTTTGATTTCCTGAATGTCTCTCTATGCGCCTTCGATGGTGGCGATGTGATTACCACGGAGTGGCCGCTTGATTACTGGGCTCGTTGTGTATACTTACATAAAGATTGTAAGAGGGCCGGGAAGGGAAACTGGATGTGGTGAGAGAAAAAAAATAATTGTGGAACGTTCCTTTCGCCATCCTAGCAGCAATAACCTCCCCTTCTCTTCCCTTTTGTTCCCGTGGAAGCGGTCCTTTGTTCTTTCGGTGAATTGTACTGGCGCAAGTCGTAGCACCTCTCTCTGGTTGAGCTCGCCAAATGAGGCATGTTTGCTCTTGTTCGATCGCCACGGTGGGGTGAATGGCGCTGCCAAATGCGCGTCGCGCTGCAAAACGCTGCCATTAGTCGGGAAATGTTCCCCCGTCCTGTATTGTGAGCGTCCTCGAATGGGCGAATTCTCGATCCAACCGCGGTCGTTTTGGAATCCAATGAATGCTATCGGAATCCGAATCTCGCCTTTCAGCGGCTACCATGTTTTCTTTGTGTGTGCGTCTGCGTTGAGTAATAGTAACGGCCGGTTACTGAATATTGCTTGCAGCAGATCGCGGCGAAATTGAGTGCAGGGCTCACTGGAAGTTACCAGAAAAAAAGCAGCATTGATTGATTGATTGATTGATTGGTTGATTGACTTACTGATTGATTGATTCGAAAGGCGCTGTAAGTGAGAGCGCTGAATTAGAGTGTTTGTGACCTGTGATCGGGCTATTTATCAATCGCAACGATAGATTTGAGAAACATCTTAGTGCAGAGCTCTTCAAGTTAGTTTTGGTGACCTCTTCGACGGGCACCGAAAGCTCACTAAGCGAGCGTTCATAACGTGAGCGTTCCAATCGGAATGCTGTCGCCTTGGCACAAGACGGGGAGGATGTATAAGTGTAAACAGAAAGCTACCACAAAGTGCTGTTCCGTCTGCGTTCCATCTGGAGCCCCGAATATTGGAACGGTCGTGCCAAAGCGAGCTAGTTCTCTCGGAACATCTCTTCAAATATACATTGACTTTCCACCTAGTTAGACTGAAACCCAGCTTTAACAAGCGCGAATATGTATGTATTTTTTCGTCCCATGGCAGTGTGCTTTTCTTGCCCTGGATTGCGATGTCAAAACCGAATGTGACGGTTGAGTGTAACACGGTTGTAATTTCACGTAGCCTGAGTTTTCTTTATACGTATTCTTGTGCGCAAGAAATATTTAAAAATAGTGGTAGCGACATGTAGCGCAACAAACAGAAAGACAACAATAGTATTTCCTGTTGGTAATTAGTATCCGCTTTTTGTAGATATTAGCAAGTAAGGATGTTAAAATTTGTTGGACCAACGAAAACAAATTTCTTATTTTACAGCCCAGCCCTGCCTCCACTTTCCAGAATGTCACTGCACTTGAAATATTGCTTTTGGAGCTGCAATTCTTTAAGAAAAAAAAAAAACGCGCAGTCATGGAACTGATGTTTGACGACCTCTTTATTTTAACGCAAACGTCATCTTTGTAGTAGTCGCTAATAGCTGTGTGAGTGTAACTGTCTTGAAGATGACGACTACTTCTTCTTCTTTCCGGGGTTTTATGTGCCAAAACCAGTTCTGATTATGAAGCACGCCGTAGTGGAGGGCTCCGGATGAATTTTGACCACCTGGGGTTCTCTAACGTGCACTACAACGCAAGCAAACGGGCGTTTTTGCATTTCGCCTCCATCGAAATGCGGCCGCCGGGTCCGGGATTCCATCCCGCGACCTCGTGCTCAGCAGCGCAACGCCTTAGCTGACTGAGCCACCCCGGCGGGTGTAAGATGACGACTAGCTACGGTAGTGGTTGTGATGAATGTGACAATGATCGTCATAATCATGGTGGTTTTCTTGCAACTAAGTAGCAGCAGTTAGGTTATTAGCTGTTGACAGTTTCCTTTTGACAGAGTACGTGTATATAGGACAATTAGTCGCAGGGAGTTCGGATCATGCGAATGAAATCTCCAGGATAATTAAAGTTTTTATGTACCGGTATTCACTCGCATGACGCGAAACCTTGGTAGAAATTGCTGGGAGAAACTTTCGTCCTGGCAGCACACATACAATAGGCTAACGATGATGGCGATGATGACTCGCTTTTTTTTTCAGCCTGTCCCGCCCGCTCTGATTCCCCGTGATGACGTCACTCTCGATTAGCGTTCGTCCTACATACTTCACCGACAGACCCAGGATGCCTGCGTCAGAAGAAGACGAAAAAAAAAATGCACGTGGAGGCAAAATAATAGACAGTTTTAGTTACACGCACGTAGAGGCTTTGCGTACGTAGAGCTTCTACGTGTAAGCAGTGCGCATGCGCAGAACGTAGCGGCCGCGCGCTGGTCTCACGGACGTACGTGAGATTCGATTTTTTGCGTGCGTTTCTTGCGCACGTAGACAGCTTCGCGCGGGGGTTTCGCGAGATCACGAACAAGCGATAGCGTGCTGAGCGCGCGCAGATGGCTTGCATGGAAACACGGCGACAGGATGACTGGTCATCTATTTCATTCCATGTCAATGATGACAGCAGATAACGCTTGCACAACACACTTCCGGGCATTGCGGAGACGATGACCGGCACGCATCAATGCACGTCACTGGCTTCGCTGAAATACTCATCTTGAATTGAATTGGCTACCGCATGTTCATATTTCCCAATAGATGTAGCTACGTGGTGCGTCGCATACGTGTAGCGTTTCAGATGGCGTGCAGGTACGCAGACTGTTCACGTTTGCATACGGGAAGTCTCCACGTACGTGTAACTAAAACTGTCTAATAACGCACGAAGTTGACGCAACCGCAAGCGCAATATACAGCGAAGGAAAACGTATAGTAGGGAGAGGGAGAGAGAGTGTGATGGCTGTCAAGAAGCCTTAAGTTCGTTCATTGCACCACGACAGGCGCGCGTGACCGCAGAAAAGATATCCGGCTTTCCCGCAGTGGTTTTGTGTGGTGTGGCAAAGACGACCGGGTTGCGAGGCCAAGGTAAAAAAAAAAGAGAGAGAGAGAGAGAGAGAAAGAAAAAGAAGAAACACATATTTGAGCGGTGTGTTCACGAAGCGTGATGAGTGCCGCAGCAGACATGGCGGAGCGCGACGTTCTGGCCGTTGCGCGTGAGTCGGGCGCCAAGTGGCGGCATTGCAGAAAAGAAAGAAAGAAAGAAAGAAAGAAAGAAAGAAAGAAAGAAAGAAAGAAAGAAAGAAAGAAAGAAAGAAAGAAAGAAAGAAATGGAAAGTAAAGAAAGGATAAGTAAAAGGAAGAATGTGAATCTAGAAAAACAGCTCACTCGTTTATGAAAGCTTGGAACGATTACCTGTGAAGCAGAAAAGGTGGTCGCTAGGGGCCAGACGAATGCAAAATAACTTCGAGACGTATGACAGTATTATGAGGTTGGCAGAAATCAACGCCGCCGCTTAACGTGGGAATAGGAATCGGGCGGGAAACACAGATGGATGCGTATCTTCGCAAGGCGACTGGACAAAAAATAAAAAGAAGAAAGAAATCCACTCCGCAGTATTTGTTTCTTTTGTTACCTATGAGTTCTTTTGTGTTTTTTTTCCCATCTCACAAAATATTACTTTCTAAGCTGCAGTGTTGAAATCGTTAATTCCATTGTTTTTATACACCGAATATAACCATCTGATTCATGCCCAATCCCCCACTGTGGGTATGCGCCACAATCACTGAGGTCAACAACAACCTCTATTGCTTGGTGGCTGTGGTGGTCGCCTCATGAGCGCGAGGCGGCACGTGATTGCGACTTCCGACTGCGGCACCAGCTCTCGATTAGAATCCGAATGCATTGTGAAAACGAAAAACAAAAACATGACAAAAAATGCGCGGACAAATACCTAGACGATGACGACACAATCGCTGTCTTTGTCCGTGGCTTTTACGTTGTTTGTCTGTTCTGTCTTTTTCCTGAGAAGGGAGGGGGAGGAAAGAGAGATATAATGGTTTCATTACAACTAGCCCAGCACACAGTATTAATGAAGGAATATGTAGATTAAACAGAGAAAAAAAAAAGTTAAACCAAGCTGATTGATCAGTGTAGCTGAGAACCAGTCAAACAATCAGGTGATCTGATTGCGCTAAGCTTGCTTGATTCAATGAATGATTGATTGATTGAATGAATGAATGAATGAATGAATGAATGAATGAATGAATCATTCAATCAAACAAAAAACCTGCAAAAACGCCTTATTGGTCCATCGTATAGCGCTATACTCTGAGCTTGAAGGAAACAGCGCTAAGGACAGGACGCAAACGAGAGGAGACAAACACGGCACTGAGTAACAACCAACTTTTATTGCGTGTCGACGTCAACATATGTACTGGAATACAGGACGGACAATCAGTGAAAAAAAAATAAAATAAAAAAGAACATAAGAGATCATTGTTAACAATGCTATGTCACGTACATGGATAAGTACACGATTTCGTTGTGCTGTATCGATAGTGTATGGTCACGTTAACACAATTTTCACCGCATTCATCAACGCCGTCAGCGTGTCTTCATTTATCAACGTGTCAGCTTTGCTAAATGCTCGATGCTTTCACAGGCAGAAACCGAAAAAAGGAAGGGAAAAAAGGCGACATTTTTATTTCCTGACGCAGTTCTCTGTTGTCTTGTTCGCTTAATGACAGGCAATATCTTGAGAGTCCCGTTCTTCGGATGCTGTAGCTTTGAAGCCTTGTGCATCGTGCACACCGTCGATCGTCGTCAGATGCGTGACAATGTAGTAACAAAAGCAAAAGAAAAAGCTCCACAAGTGTATCACTGGGTTCCGTCGCTCGGTCGCAACCACCGTCCACTCAGCCGTAGACGGGATCGTGCGGCTTGTTGCTCATGGCGCACTCGGTGTTTCCGAGGTGCTCGCCCTTGTCCATGGTCAGGCATCCGGCGCCGGCGCCGAAGCCGTAGCCCTTGGGTCCGAACTTCCGGCCGTAGCACTGCTTGCAGAACAGCTCTCCGGCGTGCTCCCCGACGTTGGTGCTGTCCAGCCGCTTGCGGCAGAGTCCGCACACGAAGCAGGTCCTGTGCCACTTTTCGCCGGCAGCCAGCATCTCCTCGGCGGCGTACACCGAGCGGCCGCACTTTGGGCACTTGGCGTGCTGGACAGCGGGCGTGAAAGGCATCTCGAAGAGCTGGGTGGGTGGTCTGGGAGACGGGGGCTCGCACTCGGGGGAGCAAGTTCGCTGCAGGGAACCCGGTTAGCGTGTGCTGGGTACCGCTGGCGGACGTTCCAGTTTTCTAACACTTTGGCGCACGGCACGCCGAAGCCGCGCCCGCGACATATAGGGCTCTCTGTTGGGCCAGCCGCCGGCCTCGTCCTCCTTCCCGGCCTCGTGACGTCACCGGGTCGCCGAGGAGGCGAGCTCGAGTTTCCCTCCCTTCGTCTGACTCAGGGTTGGCGCACGGCGCGGCGTTCCGCACTCCCCCTCGAAGCGGCCGTGACGCGCCGATGGCCTCTTCGTGTCTTCGGTTCAACGATCGCCCCGAAAAGAAGCACTTGCCGAAAACGCGGCGGGGGCCGCCAAAATGTAGTTCGATATGGGCGCTTGGGGAATGTAGGTGACTTGCTTTTTTTCCCCTTCTTCTGCTTTTTAGTTCTCTCTCTCCTCTTTTTTCTTTTTCTTTCTTTGTACGGTTCTCTCTCTGTATATAATTGACGTCGACACGCAATACAAAGAGAAAAAGAAAGAAAGAAGATTGTTTGTTAGTCAGCGTCGTCTTCTCTCGTCACCGTCCCGTTTTTAGCGCAGTTTCCTTGAAGTTCAGTAGTGTCACACGCGGCCTCGCGCCCCCAACTACCTGGGACCGTATTCTGAGACGGTTCGCTTTGGAAGCGGATCGCTCTGGCTGTTACGTCGGGGTTACGTCACTATGAGAAAGAGTGGAACGGTCGCGGCGCGAGGGGGACCATTCAGCGAGTGGCGATCCGGTCGGGAGTTTACGTCATCGCTTTTGTTTGTACTTTGGGGACGATATAGTAATTGAAAGGTGTTGCTAGTTTGATAAAAAAATACTGGTCGGTATAAAATGCAAGCACGTTTAATAGGTGTGAGCTTCGGACGTGGACCACTGGTGGTTTAAGCTTATCTGCGTGTTTTCGTTTCGCCGGCGCTGACCTTCTTAGGGCAGAAGATTGCGATGAGAGATCCCTCCACAAATCCCAGAACTTCGAGAATCTAACCGCGGTCAAGGAAGCGTTCCTTGAATGTGGCTTTCTCCTGCACCTTGGAAGGAAATCTCGCCCACACATTTGCTTTTTCCTCAACAGTAATGGCCCTAGCGACGGTAGTAATGATGCGATGACTGACGGTTGCGATATCTTAATAGCTTCTACATTCCAGACGCACTGCTGAAAACAACCCGCGGCAAAAAAAAAAAAAAAAAAAAAAGAAAAGATTCGGACGACGCTTTAGTTTCGCTTTTAAGAGTGGAAAGCGATACCATTAAAATAACCCCGGCTGCATCTCATGCTTCCCGGCAACTGCAGCTTATGTAACCGTAATGTTTACCGGCAAAGGCTGGCCGCAAACGCTATGCACGAAGGCGAGCTTTCTGGTAGAAACGCCGCCTCCGGCGTGGGCCGATCCCGGAGGCAGTGCACAGCCGTGCCAAAAAAAGTTGCAACATTTTCAGGTTTCTGTTATGGTTTCGTACTTTTACTAGTTCAGTCTGGGAAGATTTAACATCAAAGGCATGCGCTGCCTGGCGGTTTGTTTCATGACATTTGTTTGTGGATTGTCATTCTCAAAATTCCGAGGAATGACTTTGTCAAGAATGAGCAACTTTAGTGATAGAATGGTGTGGCAATAGAACCCAGATATACAGCATGTCATATAGTAAGGCGTGGCATATACATACACCTAAATATGTATACGGGAACTTTCGCTCGTGGACATCTACGCGCCGACGTCAGACATCGGATTTTCTGCGACAAGGGGCCCTTAACGCTGTCGCGTTAATATATATATATAACTACGGCGACGCCGGACACCTAATTTTCGGTGACACGGGGCCTTTAACGCTGTCGCGTTAAAACGTAGCGCGCGCACCACTTACGTCGCAATGTAAACGCACCTAAATCTCGTGTTCCGAGCTATTCTAGCTCGTCGACAATCCATCGCACTATATTTTTGGAGCGCCTAAACTGCCTTCGGAACTCTCAATCGCTCATATGTCGAACGCGTCGCGCCGTGGCCTCTCTTCACGTCGTTGTCTTTCGCGAACGCTTGCCAGCAACACAACCAAAGAAGCCGCCATTGGCGTCTGTATCTCATCGTGCCGGCCAGTGCGCGACAAGACAAGGCCGCGACCACGGTTGCCTTACCAAACCTCGTAATCGTGCTCGCTGGGGAGCCTACATGTAAGCGCTGAAGAGCGCTTGCATGTAGGCTCCCTAATGCTCCCAAACCTCGAGCGAAACCACTTCTCCGTGGTTCCGCTCGTAGCAGACGACGGTATCGCTTTCCAGATGATTGACAACCTATGTGACGACATACAAGTTTGTAGACATTCCCACAAGTGATGACGACAACGAAGCGCCGGCAAATGGCGTTCGTGAGATGCGACCTCCGCTAAACTACTTGCACTATCGCATGGCCTCCGAGATTCGTGGGCCCTAAAGATTCCGATCATGGAGGCCATAGTTAAGAGCCCAAGGCGGCACGTACGTCGTATTGTCTGCTACTCAGCGGCGCGCGCGAAACCTTGCCTGACTGGCGCCGTAAATTTGCTTGCATCACGGTGCGCGAACGCCGGTAATTTCGTTTTACCCGACGTATAGAGCGCCAAATGTCTACGGTACACGACGCAAGAAATCGCTTGCACTGCTAAGACACGACAGCCCAATATTTACATATATTTAAAGAGGTGTTAATAACTTCAATACTTCTCAGTATGCCGTATGCATGACGAGTGTGCCTATGTGCTACCCGGCTCAAGTTACCTAATGAACTCTTTAAAAAAGTCGCAGTTTCGCCCGAAAGGCGGAGCATCAATTGCGATAGCAAATTAGATAGCTATACGAAGTTAGGATAGTAATTTTATCGGCTGTATAAACTTAGACACATTTGCTTACTAACTGAATTGACAAGCATGGTGTCAGCGCGCACAAGCAAACATGAATAAATCACACTCGATGACCGCAGACAACAGCTGTCAAAACGCTGGCGTGAGCAAGCGCAGGCGGCGAGCGAAGGTTCGTGCGGTCTATCGCTTCAACGGAAACTGAGTGGCGAAATCACAGCGCATACAAAGGTAGGAGCCGTGTGCAGATCGCTTTCAAGATACGGTGCGCGCGACCGCCCGCAGCCGCGCAAAGTACACAGTTGCTGGCAGAGTAGAAGCCGCACCCCCTCCCTCCCGTGCTGCCTTCCCGCTTTCCTCCTTTCGCGTGCGAGATTGAGTCGCCAGTTCCCCTTGCGCCCGGTCGCAAGATACGCAGTTGGTACCGCAGCACAACGTTGCCTCCCCTCCCCTCCCTCCCTCCCATCCACCCACGGCCTTTCGCGCGACGGAAGACGTCGCGTTTGCTCTCCGCCGTGCCTTCGCTCTCCGTGAAAGCGCGCGTCCCTCGCGCGCTTCCACTCGCACATACAGCATACGACGCGCGGAGACGATTTTATCGCCCTTATACTTTATACGGAATCTCACGGCGACGGCAGAAATCCGCTTGGAGTGTCCATGTAAATGCTATCGCAATAAAAAAGCTTCGCGAACTCGTCGTGGTGGCGTAGTGGCTTTGGCATTGCGCTGAAGGCCGAGGACGCGGGACCAAATCCCGTCCATGGCGGCCGCAATTCGATTGGGGGCGAATTGCAAAACACACCCGCGTACCCCTTGCAATGGGTGCACTTTAAATAAGGCTCGGTGGTCACAATTTCTTTTAGTTTATCTAAAAATACCCTCAAGGTACATAATGTATGTTCATTATTGAGGGAAGGGGCAGATACATGATAGAATACAACATAAGAAATACTGTATTACAATAAGATTCAAAGTTAGAAATCTACGATAGAAACGCGAGAAACTTGAACACCAGTAAAATTAAATTTAATTCAATCACTTTTAAAGTAAACATCATCACGAATGTCCACTGTAGACGCAGGTAGGTTATTCCAATCGACAGAAGTTTTGGGAAGAAATGACTGTGAGCGCGTGACAGTGGTATGGAAGAATACGTTGACTTTATGGCGATCTTCTCGACGAGCAAATGTAAATGGTTAGGCATTGATCATGAGCGCGCGGAGATCTGCGGTATGATAGTAAATTTTATGTTAAATAAAAGATGTGACAGCTGATGAACGAAGTTCCACGAATAAATATTGGAGACACGTCATTGATCACATTATACATGTATCATATGTATGTATCACATCATATGTATCTTCAAACGGTGGCTTGGCATCGAGGTGAAACCACTGTCCGAACCCGTATATCCTGTGGGGTAGGCATCAGATGCCTCAACAGGAACCACTCCTGGCGTCGAAGCGGTCACTCAGTCTGGGGGCATAATCATGGGGTCGTTCAGGGCCCCCGTAGCGTTTGACTTATCGCAGTATTCTTGTCACTGATGGTAGAGATCTCGCAAAAAAGGAACCCCAGAAAAACACAGATAGCTCAAGCTGTTCTCTCCACTCACTTCTTCCTCGGTGGTCGATCAGTCTAATTGATTAGCAAGTAATTACGGAGCATGCTGATTGCGACTTCTGTCTGTCTGTAGACCAATGAATTATGCAAACATGCAGTTAAGTACTTGGTCCTGTCGATAGATCGTAAAACAACAAATTTGTGTGCTGGAGTGTGCTGGCGGGCCATCTCAGTAAAAAAAAAATCTAAAGCGCCCTAGCTCTCTGAGGGGGTGACACGGGTTTCTTCGAGCAGGCTTACGAGCTGCTTTGCAAGGTCGCTTTGTATTTTTCAGTGCTGCAAACACATCTCTTCCTCTGTTTTTCGTACTCACGTAAAAAATGCGCGATGCAATAGAGTGGGCGCGAAAGTTCAGCTCGTGCTAAATCCGAAGCTTTGGACCATGGTGGTCGTTTGCGAGCTGTCTATAGACGTGGCCAACCTCCACAAAATAGGTTTCGCAATAGCTGCCGCCTCCGCGACGTCTGATGTTTCAACGGACGGGGCCGGCTAAGCCTAAAACTGCGGGCAGACGTGCAGCGCCTAGCCACCGCTTTGTCCTATACCACCTGCTTGCTAGCCAAGAGAGCAAATAACCTTTCTGTAGCCAGAAAAATAAATAAATAAGCAAGAATAAGAACAAGAGAGGAAAGGTCAGAAAAAGAAATAAAAAGGTAACAAGGAATCTTGAGTTTCGACACCACTTTATCTGCCCACGACCGTTATATACCCGTGTTCTGCGCCTTGCTCGAGCCATCGTTGTTTTACTTATTCTTTTCACTTCGATGTTCGTTTCGGCATCCTCGCACGTTCGTTGCTTCTTGTCGCGTCTTCACTGCGTTTCTTTGCATCCCTGTGTTTTGTGTTATCTTTTTGTTGTTTAGACGTCACGGCTCACGCGATATTGGACATCTTGCGAGAGTTTTACGCCTACTATACATGTGTGTGTGTGGGGTGGGGGGGAGGCAGGCATCGTGCCTCGCTGGTGTTGGTGTTTCTCGCGATCGCCGTGCAAGCTGTTCTCCGCGTCGTCGTGTAGCCCTTCTGTAGTATACGTGTATGCACCGGCAGGCGTCCGTCGCATTTGCGAGGCCTGCCTGTCGTGACACCGCGCAGCACCTTTCACCTTCTCGGCTTTCGCCACCTAGCCTTTCTCGCCCGTTGTATACCGTCACCATGCTCTTCTACCGCGAATACCGTAATCTCCGCAGTGGATTCCGCATCCGAGTGTATAGTCCGCTTGGTGCCAGCTGCGGCTCAAAATAGAAACTTCCGATTACATTGTATTCATCTAGTGCGCAGCCCGGTGGACTGTCCAATTCGAGGTTCTCACTGCTCAGTGAGCGATAAAAATTAAGAGGAACCGAGGGGCCATCACCATGGCATAACAGAACTTACAGCCGTGCTAGTTGGTCTTGATTCATCTTTGAATCGGCTTTTCGAACGGTTTTTCTTGCGCTGGAAAAGCCAATTGAAAAAATGAATCTAATTCCGTGTCGCTTTTGACTGCCCTTGTCGTAGCCGGGAATCAATTCGTTACTCTACTAAACAACTGATTATTGCTTCTTCTGGTTGCGCGATCTGCTTGCCTCTACTTCTTCCTATTATAACTCAAGCAAGATGCTGTCCGCCGTGGTGGCTTAGCGGCGATGACGTCGCTCTGCTAAGTACGAGGTGCCGGGTTCGATTCCCGGTCTCAGTGTGGTCACATTGCGATGGAGGAGAAAAAAATAATATGAAAGCTCGTCTACCGTGCTTTGGTTGCATCATAAGTGATCCCGCATGGTCACAATTATTCCGTACCACTCCGCTACCGCGTGCCTCATAGTTCAATAACTCCTAATGCTGAGCGCCATGACGTTTTACTAACAGAAAAAAAAAGCAAGCATTGGAAGTACAGAAATAAAGTAGGGGGGAGCTTCGGTGCATCCCTCTAGTTAGAATGAGCGATAGCTCGTGCGGCTTAGATATCCTAACGCAGAAACATGCTGACTTCTAGCGCGCTGTTTAAGAAAATGCATGACTGTAAAGCGCTTGGCGGTTATTTTTTTCCTTGGCGAGCGTACAGTCGCCCGGCTTCGGCTGCGGACGACTTGTAGCGGATGACGCTGGTACTTTTTTACACAGCTGTGCAGTGTATTGACACAGGTTCAGCCGACACTTGCAGCTAGGGCACCAGCAAAGCGAGAGAAAAACTTTACAGTGTTCCTATTTACAGTAGACCACACTGTACTTTGGTGTAGTCTGCGGATCGTAACGGTAAAGCAGCCCAGAAAAACGATGACTGACAGGAAAGAAGAGCACGCTCAACATAACGATTTGTGGTGTGTACTTTCTTTCTGTCTTCTTTTCATGCATTACCTAATCGTCTGATTTCATAGTGGCACCAACTACACCCAGCGTCACACTCTCCTGCGGATTGTATTGCGAAAAATGCGGTACTTTTCTTGGTTCCCAACTTATACCGCTAGACACCGTTAGTGTAGGTACAGCCGTTGCATTGAAGCTCGCCCCCTTTTCCCGCGTTCCCATTTTTAATCTTATCCGCATGCACGCTGGGTTTTGCGTTTTATCTTCTGAGAACGTCGAGTGATACAGGTGATCCAATAAAGTTGGGGCGCCGGCCGGCACATTTCGTGAGCTTCCGTGGCGTCACCGTGTGCTAGAATTTTTCTTCGTCGCATATTTGTGTCTTCGTTTTCTTTTTTTTTTTCTGAAGAGTGTCCTTTCATCGTTCGCAAGGGTATCCCTTCATGATTGTCCTTTCATTGGTCGCTACTGCTGCCCCCTCCTCTCCACCCGGTGGCTTCTGCGCATTGTTGTGCGCATCTCGGGGTTTCCCCTCCTCCATCGAGCAGAGGTTGACCCGAAGCTTCGTGCTGCACAGGCGTGGTAATCTACGCGCTTGCTGGACGGACAGACAGGACCGATAGACTCCAGTTACTAGCTCATAACTGCCGTCCCTGTGAATAAGAAAACATACAGTAGTGGCTCTGTGAACCCACAGTACAGCCACAGAAATAGCTGAAATCCCTCATCGCACGATCATTGTGTGTTCTTACATATTTTGTGGTCGATATCCAACGACAATCTGACGACCTCGCGATCGGTGTGAAACTTGTGACGCCGCTTCACCTGTGCACCAAAGTGGGCCGTTGATTTCGATTACGGCGATCATCCTATGTCGCTGTGTTATTTCGAGTCGGAGAGTATAGTCCACAACAAGGCTGTCGTTTCAAGAATACTCGTAAACTGGCCAGAATAGGATGCTTTCTAGAAACATTCGTATCTTTTCCAAGCCACTGCACTACACTTACGGTTTTATCGTATGGGCCGTCTGACTTGGAAGCCACAGCCCTAAGCTCGCAATAAATGACGCATCTTGGTGGACTTGCATATACGCACCTCCCTCTCTTCACCTTCATTTTAATAATCCTTCACCATTCCATTTATTATTATTTTTTGTTTCTCTTGCCCTGTGCAGACTAGCAGGCTATTTCAAGCTGTATCTCAGGCCGACGTCTCTGCCTTTCTGTAAATAAATTACCCTGTCTTTGTTGCCTTCGAGGACGATGGACGAAAGACGGTTTTCGATTGGTTCGTGCGCATCCTGTGACGTCCAGTCCCGGAGCAAGGACTGACGTCAGAGTTTCGTTGGCTGGATTAGTAAGGAAAGAAAAAGAGTGTGATTTCAAGTGGAATAAGTGCTACAGTGTCGCTTGTCTTTTCTTTTCCTGAGAGTGGGTAGGGCAACGCTGTCCTTGTTGTTTCTTCGTTTTTTTTTTTGTCCCTGTTTCCTCTGCACTGTAAAAGCACCGCCAGGGTGACCCACCAACTGGCCCAAACGTTTACTTTGTAAGTGGATATGTACTTTCTCCTTGCTATTTCTCGCTCTTAAGGCCTGCAGGTGAGGCTGCGCTAATTTATACACGTCACCATGCCGTTCTGTTTCCTCAAAGTGCTTCATTTTTTTTTCACTTTATCGCACCTCTTCTCTCCACTCTAGCAGCAAGTTTGTTTTTCCTCATTTCACTGTCGTGGTGCTGTGAAGCACGCTTAGCAGAAGATGAGTTGGGGCGATCGGTCTACAAGCAAGTCAAGGCTTGAAAATGACGAAGCTCCCCCTGAACTCATTTAAGTAACAGCGGACTCGTTCGTGCGATGTTTAGGCAAGTAAAACTGATTTAAGTAACAGCGGACTCGTTTGTGCGATGGTTAGGCAAGTAAATCCTAGATGGCTACTAACAAAAATAACTGACGTCGATGGATCTGACAGGCCTTTGGCTGTTTCGCACGTTCCAAGGGCGCGGCGCGTTGGTCGTCCCGCGCGCATTGTGTTGACAAGTTTCAGATACAAATCTGTGCTTACAGACCACACGTAAGGTGATTTGTATGTTTCTGGGTTGAGTTTGTGTTAGACTTGGGTATGAAAATATAGTGGTGACAAAAAGAAAGTGTACAAGGAAAACAAAATAAGGCTGAATTACCAGGGCGCGGAGTGGTGCCGAAAGGAAGAAAGCGAATAAGTGACGGATGAAGCAAGAAGGCTGATCATTCGCGTGCAGAGGGCTTCATTGATTTTATAGACATGTTAGCGTTGCACACGCCAGTAATAGAAGTTGTGACCATAGAGTTACAGCGGCGGTTACAAATGTGATACTGAAACCGACACCTCGGACAAGCCGGTGCCGATTTTGATAGTTCAGTTCTGTTTGCTTGTGCACGAAAAAAATACAGTTCACGGTAACTATACGGGGTTTATATGGTGTAAAGTGAAACCGAAACTTCGGACACAACATGGCTGCTGCTCTGGACACCGTTAAAAATCCGCCGCATTGACAGCTATCATTCCTCATTGATCACTTGCATTTATTACAACAAGTGAATCAAAGAAAAGCAGTAGATTGTAACTTACGCACTGTGAGCGCAGACCTCGTCGTTTCTCTTCCAAGTTCAGCGGCCGCTGGTATTTTGACGTTTTATAGAGTTGAAGGATAAAGAACGGCCCAGCACTAATATTCATGGTATAATACACATTTGTTCGACAGTGTAATAAAAAAAATCGGAATTTTACATGCTGTTTTTGTAAATGACGAACCATCGCGACAGAAGGAACGCCGCTCACCAGACGCGTCTTCAAGGTGTCTTGCAACTTCGAGAAAGATGCCAATCCGAAACTACCGCATCACTGGCACTCCCAGTAACAAAACGTCAGAGAAGTGCCAGTTTTCCTTCTAGCAAAACTAGAAGGTCCTCTACTCTAGCGAAGATGCGAGACGCAGTGATTAATTTTTAACGCCAGAGGCCGCCAGTTCTGCCTATCGCGCGTCGCTCAATATATATGGCACGCAGGTCCTCTCACTTGGGGGCGCTCTTCCCGTGGCGACGTTTCTGCGCATTGTCAGATTTCTCGCCGGTGACAGTGCCACGTTTCCTCGAAAAGAAGGACGTCTCGCAGGCAGTGGTGACACACCTTGTTGCGTCCTGGTCTTTCGGACGAGAGTGGCAGCGATTCACAGAGTGGTCATTAACGGTGCCAAGAATGCAACTCGGACTCTTCCGTGGCGTTTTCTTTTTTTTTTTTTTTTTGTTATCAGCGTAGGAAGAATGACAGCGGGAAAGGTTGCTTCCTTACTGTGCTCGATTTATTTACTTTTGCATCGAGGTGAGTGTGTAGCTGACTTTGTAGTTCCGTGTCAGGCTTCTCTTGCAATTGTAAACACAAGTCATTGCAGGTAGGCCGTTTCTTGGTCGAGCCAAGAACTAATAAAGAATGAAGGCAGTGGAATTTCCGTTGTTTTGCAAGGGCTGTGTTTAACAGGAATAACATCACTGAAAGAGCTGGATCTCGGTGAGCACTGTGATTTTCAATTGTTTCTTGTCTCATGTTTGAAACGGGGCGGGGGGGGGGGGGGAGGTTATATATAGAAGGGGGCAGTAAGTCAGTACGCAATTAGGCTCACGTGGAGTGCTCGTAAGGTTTTGCAGAGGCGGACTTGTTTGCGTTTGTGATCTCTCGTTTGTCTCAGTGGCTCGCCAAATGCAGCGCTATGAGGCAGGATGCGACTGTAGTTCAAGTCATCGAATGATCAAACTTGCATCTGATCTGAGTGTACATTGATTTCTTGTAAGCGCTGACCGACTCTCAAAAGAAAGGACGTCGAACGATCGCGACTGAATTTGTTCTGTGCTCAAACTGGGTCTTCTCGTCACTGTCCCGAATAGCCCGCCATCGAGCCTAGTATACGAAACTAAGCTCTCGGTATGCATCTAGCCCGAGTATCCCCGATGGGTCAGTGAACGGGTCCACATCGGCCGTTTTGTATGAATAGTGTCACGTGACGCCTTGCTGTTTATTCGTGCAAATGTGTGTGGGCGTTTCGCCACGCTTCAGCGCAACTTCGCTCTTTGGGCGGCGCCAGCGGCGAGTGCCTATATCTACGGAATGCATAAAACATCACGCGACGTTCGACTCTGCTTTCGACTGAGAGAAAGTGATATCGTATGCTAGCGGCAGTTCAAGCGTCAAAGGGCGACTGCACACAAAGTCCCTCGACGAAAAAAAAAATAAAATAGATGACACGATGCTGTAAACGCTGCATAATGGCCTGAATAATCTATCGTTCGTCCGAAGAAGTGGCTTTTCGGCTTCTGTATAACCAACGCTGGGTCGGGCATAAAACGGGGCAGCGTTCTAAAATTTACGCGGACACTGCAGCTTGTGACGTCACGAAGACGAGACTGCGCTGTCATCCCCGTAGCCTGTCCACGAGGGCGGGAATTTTCGGGATTTCTTGGCGCGATTGCAATACCTATCGGTGTCAGTGTGAGTGATTTATTTGGGTGAAGTTAGAAATCTTGAAAACTATTGTATTGCTGGCTCCCACGCAAGCAAATATGTTGTTCAATGGTCAAAGGACGGTAACACGAGGTGGCGTATCGAAAACGTTCCAGCAACAAAGGATATTTCGGAAACGTGGGTAAACCGACGATATAAAAACAGAAAGAAAAATAAACAGGAAAACGACACGTTCTCTAGTTCCTGCAATTTAATACGAGTCACGAGTGAAACAGTCGAGTCAGTGAAATAATACAAAATAAAGACGCGAACACGCACCCAACACACACACACATAAAGACTATATGACCTGCTAAGTGTTAATACGTATATGCATTTTCGCTTTCAAAAAGAGAAGGTTACTGCGGTGTTAGAGCACATTTCTGTAATGACTGGTCACTCCACGACCCCAGCATCGTTTCTATACTGAAAGGACCGATAAGGAATGAGTCTGTTATCGATATCAACTGCTATAAAAGATGATAACAATGTTTCAGTGTAGGTTCAGAAGCATTTACTATCGATGGATGTCATTTAAGAGAAGCCTGAATAGAAACAAAGGTGGATTAATACGTTACACTTATACATTTGCAAATTAGTCCTTCTTACCGGCAGGGGAGACTTAATATTCTAGGGAAGAAACCGTAAACACAAAAGACATGTGGTGGCGTCGCCTTCAGCTTCCCCAGAAGCTATCCGTGACGTGACAGATTTTCAGATTTTCTGACCGTGTCGAATCAAGGGTTCGTCATTTACTTCGCATTAAACTCGAAAACGAAAAAAAAAATATTGAAGCGAGCAAATCGGTCTGCAGTTTTCAGGCGCAAAAAAGCGATAAAAATAAGGGAAACTCCCATAAAATCAGCCAGGTCAGATCGGCACCTGATTTTGGGCGCGACACCTAAGACGCAAATCTGCTTGATATTTTTTCCCGCTGATAAGCAATCTGTAGTGACTGAAAAGGTACCGATGCAGCTCCTGAAGGTCTCTTCGTCTCTCGTGAGGGCATAAACCACGAGGGAATAAACGGATGCAGTGTGCCACCTTGTGCCTTGCACGATACCTGTTCAAGCCAAGAGACGATTCATTAGCACCCACGTTGCCGTTTCCACGCCAACGGATTTCGTTAAGCCTACACGGGCGTCAAAAAATCTCCAAGCTATCTCTGCATCGGGCGGCCTGGTCGCTCGTATCTCGTGATTCAGGTGAGTTGATCGGAAGCCAAAGCTTAACTCACCTCTTATTGGCGATCTTCGAAAGCGAGATCACAAGCATCGAAGCCATTCGCAGCGAAGCCGTAACCACCAATGCCGCCGTGTTCTATAGCGTACTAGAACGTTACGTTGGCTATAATTAGGGAGTTTTAGCTTAGCGTGATACGTGATACGTTAGGGCTCTCTGCGCATGTGCCGCGGCCACACACACACCACATAAACCCGATAATCTGCGGAGCATGAGCAGGGAGAAAAACGTTTCTTTTGATTACGCAAGGCTGTTTACGTTTACTCCCTGCGTACGCTATATATTCTAAAGCTCTCTAGTTCAGTGAACCAGCTCTGCTGGGTTTATTTCCACATCATGGGTTCCTCGTGTGTTTGCGAATGTCTGTAGCTCGTGTACTGTTACAGTTGCGATCAGCCATTCTGCAGTGGAACATGTCTCCGATGACGCCTTTATAATGGATTCCGTTGCAACTAGAAACCTCAAACTACAGGCATTGTTGCAACATCTCTGTATACGATGCCGTGGCATCTCTAGATTCTGCAACGTTGCACGCTTTTCCGGCCAGGCCGACTCTGTGTTACGCTGGCAAGTATATCCTGTACGTGCTGAGCTATTTCTGAAGCGGTCACCGCTTGCATTATGACTGCCCGCCATCGAAAGGCCTCCGATGGGGGTGAAGATGGTGGGCGAGGGGCTGTTTAGACCCAGCAACAAACGCTGCACTGGCAGCATGCCTGCTTGCGTATACAGTATCTGCATTAGACGCAAAGAAGTACTAATGCCGCGTTTCACTGCGCGGAAGTTTCTCTGCCTTCGAAATAAGTTTGCCCTTTTTCCCTTTACTTGGAAGTACATATATAACGTCGTGGCCAGAAACTGTCGACCTAAGCCAGAACCAGAACGCATAATTTTTTGTCTATCGCTTGTTTTCCTTTTTTTTTTTTGTCATATTTGCAACGTGTAGCGCCAGACCTGAGTATATAATATGCAGTGCTTGTCGAATACACTCCCTTTGCCAAAGCGAGAAAGATGGAGAAAAAAAAATAAGAGACCATGAAGTTTAGTGGGGCAGTGAAGAGACGCTCAAGGCGGACAAACGAAGAATCAAGTAACAGTGTCGTTTGAGTTCAGTAATGGGCTCTGTTGCCTTCAGTTACGTTCGCTCGGGTTGGATTCTGTGGAGCTTAGTTATGTGCCTCTTTTGTATACTCTTTTGATCAGCTCTATTGAGTCGTGATTCTGTATTATACTGTGTTTTCTTCCTACTGAGCTCTGTACTCAGGCTGTTCTTTCCCGTCGAATTCAATGAAGCTTTAATTTTTCAGATTTTTCATTTTGTGTTCTATTCCTCTCAGTTCTCTGTAAGTTCTTTTCAGCTGCGTTCGGTTCAGTTCGCACTAAGCTGTCCTGTTCTCTTGAATTGTGTTCAGTTCTTTTCTAGTTCTGTATTATCGTGTCTTGCTCTGCTCAGTTCTTCTTCTTTTTTTATTTCTATTCGGTTAGCTGTTCAGCGCTCTGCTGTACTGTTCTATTCAAGTCCATTGTCTCTCTTTCAGTTACGTCCTCCTGTGTTCAGTTCTCAGTTTCGGGTCAGTTGTGCTCAGCTTATGTTATGCTCTTTTTCAGATTCATTACGATGCTATGTCATTGGGCTGCTAAGCACGAGGTCGCGGGATCAAATCCCGGCCACGGCAGCCGCATTTCGATGGTGGCGAAATGCTAAAACACCCGTGTACTTAGATTTAGGTTCACGTTGAAGAACCTCGGGTGGTCAAAATAATCCGGAGTACCCCACTACGGCGTGCCCCGTAATCAGATCGGGGATTCCGGCGCGTAAAACCCCATAACTTAATTTTAACTTAGATTCATTATGATGATGTATGCACTGTTATTATGCTCGTGATCGATCGACTTCATCTTTCTGGACTCCTCACCGAGCTTCCCTTTCTTTCCCTTCCCCTTTTTTGTCTCGCCGTCGCAGGTGTGCGAGCTTCACGTGTCCGGCTACAAGTTCTCGGTGCTGAACAACGCGTTCGTGGTGCACCAGGGACTCAAGACGGCCGCCTCCTTCCACCGTAACAAGGACGCCGACCAGGAGCGCAACCGCGTCCTCTTCCGCCAATTCAAGCTCGAGCTCAAGGAGAAGTACCCGGACTCCTCCAGGCGGTGCTACTGATCGGCGCGCCCAGGCTCCAGCCGCCGAAAGGGGGGCCTCCTTCTGTACATTCCTTCGCTGGCCTCCTGAAGTTGTTTCGGTAGGTTCGGCGATGCGCGTCTGCTCGTGCGTAGCGTCGTATAATGCGGGAACGCGTGTTATCGCAGAAAATCTTTGAGCGGGTTGTCGCGATTTCGTGGCGCGCTGTTTTCTGAGCTCCTAATACATTGTAACGGATTGCTTACGCTAGATAAATCTGTAATCTGACGTCATGCGTAGTTGTTCAGCAATAACATTGTTGATGTGGTTGCCACGTTTCTCTCGGACGTTTAAGTAGTACTGACACACTTTGGTCATGCATAAACTCTACCAGGGGCTTATGGCCTGTAAATGAACAATACTTTGCAAGTTGTGAAGTTTGACAAGTCAATAACATTTCAATTTGATGCCAGAGTTTGTCTCGAAATGCTGCACTTGGTGTCGTCGACGTTATCATGACATTAGTCACGATAGGAGGCAGAACTTGAAGTCGTGGTGTAGCAGTAAAGCAAGCTATGATTGCGTAGATCGTAGGAAAATAAACGGGAGTGCTGTGGGCTTGTCTTCTCTAGCCGCTATCGCTTGTGGAAACCAGGGGGGGGGGGGGGGGGTGATCGCACGCACGGTGTCAAACCAATGCGTTGTGACGTCATGATGTCTCTACCGCGTAGCATACTGGAAACGAAACTGACTTGTTGAAGCAAGTATTGTAGTATGTTATTGAGGGCACTCCAACGCTTCCCTGCATTTTTGCTAGCGTTAAACGTTTCGGACCTTCATTTGCCCATCAAATAATCAAAATAGAAAATGCCACGTCAGTGCTGCTTTGAGTCTCTTGAATGAAGCAACCTAATAAACGTTTCCAGAACATCGGCTAAAGATCTGGGCTAATTGGAATTTTGGCGTATGGCAAATGGCAAAGTTTCCAGAGCCCCTCTATTTCGTGATTACGAACGCATGTACCGAAAGTACGACTTTGTGTAATGCAAAAACGGGCTGGCGATTGCGGAACATGCTCACACTTTCGTGTTGGCTTTCTGGTTTCCGAAGAAGGACTCGGAACTTGCCTCCCAGTTCAAACCCCACGCCGAAACCAGGGAGTGGCCCAACCTTTCGAAGCGCCGCACCGTTCGTTTTCGCATCTCATTCTTATCGAACCGTATTGTCCCGCACTGTATCATCTTCGCTGATAAGTCGCGCGCCGTATAGTCGAACCGAGCACGTGGTTTGTTAAGCTAATGGCGGTACTGCCCACGTTTTAATCTACTACCTCATATTTCGAATCCCTCGACCCTGCCACCCCCGCCCTTACCGACTCCAGCGTGGGGTTCCGTCGCATAACGGTAACGAGCATCTCGCACTGTCTCCGGACCGGGCGCTCTTCCATCATTTTCGGGACAGGGTGCTCTCAATCATTGATCCCGTACTATAGCTAGAGGCCCTCGCAGCCGCCCGCAATGTGTCTATCTAATGCGTCTGTCCGGACTCGAACTCGTGGCCATCCCTTTTGCCAGAGCCCTCCGGGGGGTTTTGTGTTCTGGTACGCTGGGTATGTCACCACGAAATGTATATACGTTCCTGCCTTTCGGCGGTGGTTTTATACCTTCATTCGCCCTTTCCACATGATTCCTTCTTCGCTTCTTTTTTTCTTTATTTCTTTCTTCATCTCTTCTTTTCTTTCCTTTCTTTTTAACGCGTGACATGTTATATTCCGGAAAAAGCTTCTTCATCTTCCTGTCTCATCGGTGAAGTGTCCGGTGAGCTTAGCGCCGTAGTTCCTCTCATCATCTAAATGGCTTGCCGAGACGTGTCAGTTTATGGTTTTAACTTTTGCGTGTTTCTATGTATTTGACGCGGCGTGTTTCGCACGTTCGTATAGGGAAGAAAAACGAGCCTGACAGCGCACGAAACACGCACGGTTTTGGGTGGTTGGGCTGTCCGGCCTTTTGTGGTAGTGGCACGGGCAAGCCCGTACTCCTCCGCCGAAATAAAAAAAAAAGGCAGCAAGATAAAAAGTGAAAAGAAAAATATGAACGAGAGAACTAGACGTGGGAGTTCGTCGGCGTCAGCGAGCACCGATTAGTTTGAATAAGAAAAATGAAAACAGAAAAAAAAATTTTCTGCCGGCAGTCGTGCCCGTCTGGTGCTCGCGCGGTGCCGAGAATAATTCGAGCGAAATTCGCTGTCACTATACCCGTGGGGCTTCCCTTTGACAATATATATTGTGGTTCGCACTGTATCGCGTGCTTGGACTGTCTTGCGCTTTTAAGCCGATGAGAGTTTCCTTTTTGGAGAGATTTTAATGTGTTTCTTTTATTTATTTATTTTATAATTTTTTTTTTAGTGTAACGGTCACTTGTGACGGCGTCACCACCTCTACTCGGTGGTGACGCCGTCACAAGTGGCCGTCACATGTTGCGACGGAGCAAGACGTCCACCTCAATTGGACAGTGATAAGCGGATGACGTACCTACTGCGATCGAAATGTGTCTGCCTCTTGCGAAGAGCCACACCAGTATATTGCTTCGCAACGACGTCGTAAGCGTCATTGCCGCTTGTCTAAACATAAGCGGAGAGGAGCGCTGCTGTGGCCTGCGTGCAGCATACGTGAAACACGTGTAACCGAAGTTAATCTACCCTGGCCACGTTTTGCATATCGAAATACTTCTTTAATACCCACCCTTAATATACTTCCTGAATACCGTCTTGAGCTGTATGACACGTAATATGTCCGCGTACTAATAGCGCTGCCGGCGCGTCCAACGCTACAAAGGTGCTTTTCAACTTTCTGTAGCCAGGCAGTCGTCTCAACGAGACACTTAGATTTCACGAGCGTATTTTCGCGTGTGTGGTGCGTCTGCGCAGAGAGGTCCGTGCACAGATAAGTGCGACACGTATACCGTATTTCTCTGTCCGTATGCCCGTCGTCACCGTTCTTAATTCGACAGACATCATACATCGTCTTAGTTTTGGTCACATCGCTGCATGAACGTTTGAGCAGAATTGTACGCATCGCAGTACTCATTCTGGCGGATTGGCCGAGAATTGGAACGTATACCCAACGGGCAATTACCGAATGGGCCAAGTATCGCGTAGAACAAATGTACACCTCTCATCACCGTCGTTCTTTCGACAAATATACATCGTCTTATTCTTCGCGACATCGCAGCGACAACGGTAAGCAGAATTGTATAATCACATTTAGTTTTATATCATTTAATAAACCGCTTCACTAAAGCCTCACTTCACATAGATTCCAACGTGTGCCTTGGATTTGCACATTTTTCTTTCTCCAATGTTGAGTCGCTGAGAAAGTTAAGAATGATTCCGTTGTGATGCGACTTCTGGATGGCTGAATCTTCGCGCTCTCGTTTTATCGTCTGCTCCTTCTCTGGAACTTCTGGGCTCGCGACGAAAGCAGACGACGCGGTGGTGTCTGAGTGCAGTGTGAATCGGCTTTCCCCCGGGCTCCTGTAGGCACGCGATAACGGGCCACTAGGCGTCTCCCTAGCGTTGATTGACGTTATCTCACGCTGGCACCCGTCGCAGTGTGGGCCCGGCGACGATCCCCTTGATCCTCGAGAACAAAGGCCTTTATTCTCGTCTCACTATATGTATATGGAAACTTCAGTTTGCGTGCGGGGCAGACGGGTTCTGGAATAAGGGCATCGTTCTTCCCGTACCCACGATGCCTCGCAGCCCCTTTCGAAGCAGAAGGCAAGGCAAGCTGTATCTGACCGAGCGTCTCGGGCTGCGAGATCGAGAAATCGTCTGTTTCGTGCGCGTTTGTCGTCTGCTTCCCGTCTGCTTCCCGGCACCTCAGCGTAGAATCTTCTGCTTTCTGCCTCCTTTTGTACCTACCTCTTTCTACATATTTTCTTTGCTTTCGTTTTGTGTCAAGATGGTGTTCTTATTGTGTTTTGTGTCGACAGTAATGGAAAGTTGATCTTGAAACAGAGCACAAGGATAGACAAGAAAGAGGGGAGAAAATATCTGGCAGGCATCAGGCGCTTCGATGCTGTACGTGGAGCAGACGGCAATCTACGGTATAAGAGTGTCGGTATATCCTGTGGGCTCGTTGTGAATTTTTCGTCCTTCTTCGAGAAGAACTGATAGAAGTCTCGAACGACGTCTATGATCGAACACGAACTTTCATAATCCTTCTTGGAACAGCCGTACTCATCTTGTCTGTTCATTTAAGTTGAAGGGCTCTATATATACGCTGTTTAAGTTGTTATATGTTGAAAAAAAAAGAAGAAGACGCAGACCGAAATCTCCTACCATCGTTTTATCTGCTTTCGCGTTTTCTTTGGTTTTCGCGCGCCATCTTGCTTTCTCTCATTTCGGTCCCCTGGAAGTTGTGATGGAGGTGCGTTCGCTGCGGCCTTAAGGTCCTCTTTAAAGCTCCGGAAATTACTTGCGCGGTCCTTCCTTTCACTTCGCTCGTTCCTCGGGCGGGGATTTCCACCCAAGGTTTCTGTCTTGCGCGCAACCTGCTGGAGAAATCCTTTTTTTTTTCCTTTCACCTTTTCAATCATCTTCCTGTGATTTCTTCACATCTGTCTGTTTTTATCTGAATTTATTTATGATTTTCTTGGCTTGTTCATTTCGCCGCTTCTGGGAGCGTGCAACCTGACGGAGTTTTTTTTTTATCGTTTGTTTCTTATTTCAGCTTACTCTCTCTTTTTTCTCTCTTTCTATCTTTTGTTCTTGACTTTCTACGCATTATCTATCCATGATCGCCGTCTGTTTTTTTTTATTTGTTTATTATCATCTACCTGATGTCCGCCTCTTTTTCGCATCAGAGACACCTACGCGTTCGTATTAAAACTTATCTGATGGTCGTTGTGAAGCGTAAGGGGGGAGCGGCTTCAACTTAGGCTCTTTTTAGATCAAGAACTTTAGATAAAAGACAGCTGTTTTCTGTATTCCTTTAGAAAGCAGAAACCAAACTTATCTTATCTTCTTGCTTCTCACAGTATCGTTCACCTCTTTCTGTTTCTGATTACACTCCGATCACGAAGGGTCCGCGGCACAGGTGCACATGAAAGCTGAACTCGGTGTTCCTCTGTGTTTCTTTTTCGTATTCTTTTTATGTTCAATCTTTTTTTAGTCCTTTGCTTCCTTAACCGGAAGGAGACGTGATATACCTTTGGAGGCATTGTTTTTCGAGCATCGACGCCACGTGATCCAATTTCCCGTTAGCATTGTTGTCTGTTGCTTCAGCGTCTTTTGTGTTTGTGTTTTGTGTGTTGTGTAGAGCTGAATAAGAAAAGGAGATTCAATCGCAGCCGGCCCATCAGTAGGTACAGGCACAGCGAAGGGCCGTTCCACAAAAGAGCGGGCAAAAAAATGCGATCCACCGAACTTCCGCTCGGTCGTTCAAGTTGTTCTTCAGATTAAACTAGAATTGATTTTGGGGCTCCACATTCGTCGCTGCATGTCCGAGATCTGTCCCTGGAAAGTTCAAAGTATATGTGAAAAATAATTTAAGAAAAGAACGGAGTCGTTGCATGTTTTACGAAGGGAGGTGTACTACGTTCTACACTGTTTTCCTGGGGGCATTTGGCTGCCGGAAGCTGTGATTAAATGTCTAGGCTACTCTAAATTGAAACTCGCCTCTACGACTGGACTACGGTACAACTTTGTCAGCGCAAGTGCTTCGGCTGGTCTTCTTTCTTTCTTACTTTCTTTCTTTTTAAAGGACGGAAAGGTGAGTGAGTAGGAGTGGATTCATACTCGGTACTGGGGCAGTGCGACGAGACGAGGTCAAACAAGAAGAAATGGCAGGACATTTGCTTTCTCACCGCTGAATTTTTTTATAGATTACCAAACACTTAAACACGGCTATGTCTAGAAAGAGCAAGAATGTCAAAATCATGATCGGTTGAAAAAGCGCGACTGCGACCTAGAGACATAGCGCAAGTTAGTTGGCATACCATACTGAACGCACGCAGCAACTTTGAAGCCTTATAAAGTGTTTATTTTGTTTACATAGATATAAAAGCCCGGCTTTTATGTATCAGCCTCTTAGTCCTGCCTTTTAATTGGTTAGTGTAGAACGTGCCTGATAACTTGGCACCGTGTGGAAGGCTTCCATTTTTGGTTACTGTGACGCGACACAACATTAGCGTCACTTAGTATGGGGGTGCACTAGCGTGTGTGACAATGCTTGGCCGGAAGGGAAATGAAGACTAAGGATGCGACAGAACGTTGACGCGCCTGCAGGCGCCTGTTGATAGTACAGAAGATGGGTTGAAATTTTTGTTTGCGTGAAAATTCGTCCACCGTGCAGATCTCGGCAAAACTGATTTTTCCAAGGACTCTCCAAAAACTAGAATGGTTTTATGCCTGAGCATATACGATGGCAAAATGATTTCCAGCAGGAAAACGAATACACTGTGACATCCCGCTGCACTACAGCAAATGGATATTTTGTAACCGCTTGTACCACGCGTACATTTTTTAATCTTTTTTTTCGCTAACCGTTTTTCGCCGTCTAATCACTGTTACAAGGTTATCGCTGGGCGGAAGACGCGGCTACGCGCCTGTCTGTTTCTTCACCGTCGCTTTAACGTTGCAGTACAGCGGAATGAACGGCACAAAATACAGTTTCGTTCCCGCTTGTCAGGGCGATAATTAGTTTCCTAATGAACTTGTTTTAGCGGCGAGAGACACATGGCAAAAAAGTCACAGCTGCGTCCGGCAGGCGAATCATTCATTGCGACAGCAAGTTATTAGACAGCTATACGAAGTATGGTTAGTCGTTTTATCAGCTGCATAAACTGCAGCAAACATTCGCTTACTAGCTAAATTAACAAGCACGTTGTCGCGCGCGCACTGCCAAACACGCGTAATCGTCTCACTCGATGACCGTGGACACTCGCTGTCAGAACGCTGGCGTGATGAAGCGCGGCCGCAGCGGCGAGCGCATTCCCCTTCGTGCGGCCTCGCGCTTCAACGCCCAAATCGTCGCGCGACAACACATCGCACACGAAACCATCAGCTATCTTAGGTAGGCTGGCCTTCGAACCCAGCGCGGATTGCCTCCAAGGCGGAACGCTTGTGACTGCACTGCACCGCCGCAGCTGCAGTAGATGAGGAGACGCGCTCTAACGTGCCCCCCCCCCCCCTCCCTTGCACGCGTGAGAAGACTGCGCGCACCCTCCCCGCCTTCCTTCCTGGCGAGCGCGAGACGACACCGCCGCATCAAGCCACCATATACGGAACATCACGCCGACGGCGACGGCGGAGATTCGCCTGGAGTGTCCGTACAATTGCTGTCGCAATAAAAGAAGTGTTTCGTGGGTACCGTTCTCTTCTTGTGCATGTGTCTCTGTCACTGCTAAGTTAATTGACTGCGTTAATGATCAACTCGCCCATGTTACCACCGTGACCGGTTTCTGGTATTCTTAACTAGACAGTTTAGTCTCACATAGGTAGCTGTCCTCTGCGCAATACACGAGAAAAGGACTGCCGGCGTGACAAGCGGGAAGACTGCTGCAGCTCTTGTACCGTTCGCACCGGCGTATTACGCGTCGAGGTGATCAATAAATGTCCCCGTGTCGCAGTCCGACGATGCGTAGTCTGTCGTCGTTCATTGCTTTCGCGGTGGTGTTTTACGCTAGAACTGACAGTGTAATAGCGTGGCGCTGCGCGAAATCTTTTGTGGCAAGCTTTTCCTGCTTCTTTTGGCGCGTCGCCTTCTGTCGCGTCGTACAAATAAAGCCCCAGTGTTCTTAACTGTGCTGGGTGGTTCCGCACTTTCTTCCGTTTTCTGGGGGTATGGTAATTTCTGTTGTTGCACGAGCATGAGGTCGCGGTTTCGATACCCGGCAGTGGCGGCTGCACCTCGATGGCGGCGAAATGCAAAAAAAAAAAAAACAAGAAAAAGGAAAAAGAAAAAAAAGATTCTGTACGTATATTTAAGGTGCCCGTTGATCAACCCTAGGTGTTCTAAATTAATCATGAGCTCCCCGCGAAGAAAGAGGCGCTGTAAAGAGAAACAGTGAATCAGTTTTCAGGTGAATCAGCCTTCACGACTCTGTCGTGGCCAATTTTGCAGTAAGGAGTTGTTCACTGAAAGAAAAAAAATGAAGGCGAAATTATCATTTTTTTTATTTGGCGTCGAAACTCCGATGCAGGTAGGTCGGTGTGACGTCACAAATTCCAAAGCATTTCTTTCGTGTTCGGTCCTTTGTTGTGCAGTTAAATGTTCTCGCAACTTTGCTTAGTTCTCGGCTCTTTTTAGAATGCAATGCGTGTCAATATTTACCGATAGTAATTCAGGTTAAGCCCTGAACAGAAAGCTCGTCTAAAATCTGTGAGGTCACAGCGAGCTGGTGCGCGAACCTCACGACGGTGTCGCCAGCCTGTCTTTCGGTTTAGCGCCTTATTTTCTGACTTGTCGCGCCTGTTCTCGCCTGAAGCTTTGCTTTTTTGGTTATTGTAGAAGGTTAACTTACTGAACAGCTAAAATACTTTTCTCTAATATTTAATGTGCCTTTAACTTATTTTCACTTGTTCTTTTCAGTTTTTCTTAGCGTTAAGGGCCCCGTTTCGCAGAAAATCCGGCGTCGTCGGCGGAAATATTCATGCCGAACCGCATCATCCCGAACCAACCCGACCGGGCAGGCCCTTCGCGTGGCGCATGGTGCTAATGAACAAAAATCGTTTAGTAATTAAAATTCGTCAGAAAAATCGTAAAGTACGACTTAACCACAACCTACAGACGATGATAGCGTCGTATTGTAAAGCCTGATAAGCAGCCAGGGATCTTTGAACGCTATCGCGTTCCACTTATAAAGGCGAAGCTAAAGCGTCCTCAAATTTTTTTTATAGCAGACGAAATCAAATAGGCCTACACGTTTCATCAGTTTCTTACTTATGCAGATTGGTACGGTTAACTGCTTTCACCGAAGTGACCTTTCGAATCTAAACTATACTGAAAAAGAAGTACTAGTGACCAGTTAATCACGAGATGGCGATGGCAACGACATCGCTTCAACGAATCGCCTTCCGGTTGGCACGCTCCACCGGAATGATAACTCGATTATTTCCGTCTCCGCTGCCACAATAATTGATTGGCGACGAGGAAATTGAATCAACTTCCCCTGACCTGACAGTTGTCGCGGATGTTAGCAGCTCGTAGATAGCGGGAAGCTTTAGACTTCCTCTTTTCTTTTTCCCCTTCTTCGCTCGAGCGACATGTACCGCTTCGGCCTACGATAATAATTTGCCTGAAAATCGAATAATACGTTTGCGGCGCTGACAGCACTCCTGGAATATTTACCCGCCGTCTATTAAGTAGAAGTGACGTGACGTTCTTTATTATTATTATTATCTTTAATTCTTGTATAATTCTTTTTTTTTTCCTGACAAAGGCCGGTGCCTCTGGAGAGCATCAGAGCCCTTCACCGCCGTGCACGAAGTGTTAATTGATTGCTCTCGCACGGCGCAACATTACCGTGTATGTATTGTTTACTATATATTTTATGCAAATATTTTGCGCGTACTCGGTTGGTGTTGGACCCTGCTTGAGCAGCGCGCCGCCTTTTGGCCTCGTTCATCCCCCTGAACAGAAAGGACGTATCGAAGGTATAGTGCTTCGATTTGATTGTTTGTTGAGTGTGCGTGTGTGTGAACGACTGCTGCTTTCGCGATAACAAACTAGCTCTTAGGCCTCGCGGAATTCGTAGACTCTGCCACCTTCTTGCGCCGGGGCAGAGTAGCTTTCTGTTCTTTCATTCCTTCCTTCCTTTCTTAATTCCTTTCTTAATTCATTCATCCTTTCTTTCTTTCATCGCTTCATTCATTCTTTCTCCCTCTCCTTTCTCCTTTCCTTCTTGCGTTAATCATTTTGTTACTTTGTTCTCCACATTAATTCATTCAATCAATAATTTTCTTCTGTCATTCGTCGTACATTTCTTTCGTTCTTTTTAGTCTCTCCATTCCTTCACTCATTCCTTCGATTTGTTTCATTCATTCATTCAGTCCCTCTTTTCTCCACTCATTCATTCCTTCTTTCTTCTCTCATTTTATTCGTGCCTTTACTTCCTCTATTCCTTCCTACATTTCTATTTTCATTCCTCCTTGCTTCCTTCCTTCAGTCATTCATTTGCTCATTCCTTCCTTAATTCATTTCTCCGTTGTTACCTTTTCCCTTGCTTCTTTCCAAACATCCCCTACTGTCGTAGGTAATAAACAAAAAAAATATTTCATTGATTCTCTCTTTTGTTTTTCTCTTCCTACTTCCTCTCTCCCTTCCTTCCCCCATTCGTTCCTTCATTCATTCTTCTTTCCTACTTTATTTTTCTCGTCATCAATTAGCGACGCACATCACGGCCGACCAGCCGTCCGTCTTTCCACGATGAGTGGCCCCTCACCCCATCACTTGTACGTCTTTCACTTTCTTGTGCTCTTCGTATCTGTCAAGTTAATTCCGTGACCCGGGGCCCTCACCGTTCTTCTCTTCGCGAGGGCCAATTAAAAGGCAATCGCATAAATTACGGGCCTCGCGCGTCTCCTGCGATGGAAGAAGAAGCAGCAGGCGGCGAGACGGGACTACAGCACTCAGCTCTCTCGTCGGAAGCTCGAGTGAACCGTCCGGCGCCATTACGTTTAGTGAGCGTATGTCTGTTTGTAATTTCTTTTTTTTTTTGGTTCTCTTTTGGTCGTCTTCGGTGCATTTTCTCTGTCATGGCATGCGTTGTAGCCTTGTCTTTCTCTTCCTCTTTCTCACTCTCTTTGTTATACACATCTGCTGTCGTCCCACTCGAAGTTGTGGTACTTGATATCTCCTTCCTTGTAGGAGGTGTATTCGCTTCCATAGAGTTTCCTACAAAAGTCACAAGAGGCAGCTCTGGCACCAGCGTCTGCGGAAGTTGCTGGTATGATTTAGCCAGCCTGGGAATGATGGTAAGTGTATGGATTTCCCTAAACTTGGTCCTCCAGCTTTGACATGGCCTGCCCAGCTCCATTTCTTCCGCTTAATGTCAACTAGAATATCGGCTATCCCCGTTTGTTCTCTGATCCACACCGCTCTCTTCCCGTCTCTTAACGTTAGGCCTAACATTTTCCGTTCCATCGCTCCTTGCGCGTTCGTTAAAGGGTAACAGCAGCACTTTTGAATAATATTAGGGTATTAATTATTTTCAAGTGGAATTCACACTTCTCTCACCGGTAAGGTGTTTCATTTTGCTTACAAATTCATGAGTAATTTTAAATAACCAATAAACGAGGTACCGAAACGATTAGCTGCATCATGTGACGTCTGCGATGAGTCGACGACGTCATATCTTACAATTCCGTATTGCAAACACGCAGAACGCGTGCTAAACACGCCGTACGCATGGTGCTACCGCCAAGAAAGCGAAGCTGACGATGTCTTCTGATGAAACGGCGGGAGCTTTTTCAGCGCTTTCAAACTAGACAGCGGCGATTTCAGCGACGATTTCGGCGACGATGTGAGCGCTGTAGGATCGCCGTTTGCTTTTGACCCGCCGCAGGCAGGTGACGTGCCCCAAGCTCAACGCATTGTGCTGCGGGAAGACGAAGGCTAAGCACTGGATCTCACGTCTGTCAAAGCGCTGATTGTCGGCCGTCGTCTCGTAGGATAAGGGGACAGCTCCGTGGTTCCTGGGCGAGGTGGCGGCGAAGGCTCTGACGTCACAAACACAGAGTGGCCAGTAAGCGGTCATACATTCGTGGGAACGAGTCGGGAGCACGCAAGCAATCCTTAAAATTCTTCTTCAGGAAAACTCACTGGCCGTCATATCGTTTCGCACAGATAATCAGAGTGCTAAAGAGAAAATATATCCAAGATATTAATAATGTAAGTGAACGTCGAAAAATAGCCGCAGTTGCCCGTTAACTTGATCTCGAACTTCTTTGTTAACCTCCAAGTATCTGCCCCATATGTTAGCATATGTTAGAACGCAATGATCGTACGCTTTTCTTTTCAACAACAGTCGCAAGCTCCCGGTCAGGATTTGCTAATGCCTGCCGTATTCACTCCAGCCCATTTTTATGCTGCTATAGATTTCCATCAGATGATCCACTTTTACTGTTTTAAATGCTACAATTTGTAGGAATTCTGCGTGCACAATAAGTATTATTGCAATCTGCGTTTATAAAAGTGGGATTGCTTCGAAATTTAGCCCAATAAAGGCACATGCAACGTAGTAAACAGAGCTGCAAGAATGAACTGCACACCTGCCGCACAGACGCCGTACACACGCCGTCGTGCGGTGCGGCCTGCTGTGCGGCTGTTAGGGTATACTTACAGCCTATTTACGCTCGAGCCGCACGCCGCACCGCCCGCCTGCCGCACGCATGTGGCCGTGCAAAAAAATTGTGTACGTCGCACACTGGTGCACAAATTTCGGTTTACCCTGCCTGTGCGGGCCCAGCTGCCAACCGAAATTTGTGCACCATTGTGCGACATGTGCAATTTTCCGCATGACCGCACGCGTGCGGCAGTCGTGCGGTGCGGTCTGCTGTGCGGCGTGTGGTGCGGCGTGCGGCTTGAGCGTAAGTCGGCCCTTACGGCGTCTATTTTGTTTCCATCTGTATATAATGACAGCATGCGGAAGCGTGGCGCAACCGCTGATGTGGGTGACTTGCCAGGCAGCGAGAGAGAAACCTTTATATTTATTGAAGTGGGGCAGCTTCCTCGTACATTGAGCCCATAGTGCAGGGCCCCATTGGCTCGCGCCACTCCATGTGCCCGCTGTATCAGCCGTAGCTGCGGGTGTGAGCTGGTCTTTGATACGCGAAGTGATGTGTGATTATGTATACGCAGTTGCAAAACGCATATAGGCGTACGTGGCCCCCTTCCTATCTACTATCTATCAACTTTCTTATCATTACTCCTTGTCCTTTAATGCTAGTCCTCCATACTCCTTTTGTAGCCGCTCATCTTCATACGCGCCTACAGTGGGACACCGAACCGACACTGAGAAGCGTGCGTTACTGTTTATGTAGCTTGTAGCGACAGGCTGCTTTTATTTCTAATAACACGCCGAGTTAAGTTTAATGGCTTCTAAATTTCTCTCTTCGTCTTCCTTCAATTTAGGGTTTTGCTCACTCCGGCATTTCGTTTTTGGATCTGCTTTCTGTTCCTATTTCCTTCTCACCCTCTCTCTGCCCTTGGGCGGGGCTTCTCGGGACCTTGTGAATAAAGTCTTTTGTCTTTCTGTCTCACTGTGCAGCCTTTATTTGTTGATTTCTTTGTTGAGTTACCTTCGTTGGTTGTGTTTACAAAGTTCCACTAACATTTTCTTTTTCTTTCATTGTTTATTCGACCTCGTATTTCACGTTTATTTTTTTCTCTTCTTTTTCTGTCGCATATTTCCATGTTTAACGATGCGCCTCGCTGGCGCTCGGAAACCAATCCGACTCTGGCCCGGCGCGCGCGCTCCGAACCGCGAGCTCCGAACCGCGAGGCGTAAAAAGAGGCAGCGGCGCCTTCGTTGCCGCCTCGATGCAAATTGACTGCGTGCGCGCGAGTGCGCGGCTTGTTAATTCCCCCCTCTCCCATACCGCTCTGTTTGCTTCGTGTCGCTCTCCTGTTTCCCCGCTATGTCGCTTCTTTCTTTCTTTTTTTTCGTATACTTCTTCGCGCCGTCACGTCCCTAATTCCTTCCCTTATACTTTCAGCGCTGTGTTCTTCAGCTGTGCCCGGTGTGTGTAGCTCGCAGCGATAGCATTGCGTTTGTATTTCAGGAGCGCTCGTGTACTTTTGTCGGCTCTGCGCTGCGTGGGAATCGAAGCACATTGGAGACCTGCCTGAAGAGCCTTGAGATGGATGAGAGAGATAGAGGGAGAGGAGATAGAAGGAGAGAGTGATAACAAGAAGGTGTAGAGTCCAGTCCTAAAGCATTAGGAGCAGCTTAAAACTAGGGCGAAGGACGCAAAGGATGCGCTATGCAGCGCTGCTATACGAAGAAAGATACAATGAAGCCAGATACTGCGCAGGGGAAATAATTTGTTAAACCTAATTGAAATGGAGAAATAAGGTGAAGGAAAGTGAAAGTGAACGAAAGAAAAAGACAACTTGGCGCAGGCGGCAGTCTATAAGCCCGCACCTTCCGCATTATGCGTGCGGCTCGATCGTATCCCTTGGATTTCCTTACTATTCTCGGTATGCAGCTCTTTCTGCTGATATTTCTAACAATATGGGCTCCTGAAAAGGCCAAACAGAAAAAGCTGGCACACTTTGTCGGATTACTTTGAGCAGTAACACATGTACAGGCGTTTCGCCCCGGCATACGTTTCCCTGCATTGTCATAGAAGGTTGTCCGCAAGTGTAAGAAATACAGGAAGTAGGGCCATTCTAGGGTCAATGTTGGGCCGACGTTCTGTCTTGTTGGCCAAAAAGTGATAGATGCGAGACAATCATTGGCGCCGCATTTCTTGCTTGCTAACGGCGTTGTTCTGTACTGCCACTTAACGTATGGCCAACGTTCGTCCCGTTGAATCGTTCGGTAATACTGGGCCAACATTGGTAATGCATTTATTGCCTGTTTGGGACATTCTCCTGTGTGGTCAGGTAAAATGGAAATCTGTGTCAGATAAAATCTCAAGACCTGCATTATTTCAAGTGAAAGTTTCGCACCTTTCTGCCTAAGCGCGTCAAGTAGTAGTCTGTCCTCATATCTGCGCCAGACAACCTACATTGCGCTTGAAAGTATGCACGCGCCACGCTCGCCCGCTTTGCCGCGTCTTCTCTTTCATTAAGGATAGACGGCAGGAACAGCTTCCGGCTTCATTTGCATGCGACGAACGGGGCTTCACATCGGCCGACGAAGAAGCGTCGGCGCCTGCGCGGAATGAGGTGGCGAAGGGGAAAAATTAATGAATATGTTAATGAGATTTCTGTCTTGTTCCTGCGGCTCGCAGCACTTCGAAGACTCGGCAAGTCGATGCCGTTTCCCCACTTCGTAGCTTTCGGTATTTCTTTCTTCCTGTTTTTTTTTTAGCATAAATTATATCCCGTCTCGACGATGCGCACATATGCTTGAATTTCGACGAGAATCCTTGGTGTCTCCTGTTTCCACCATTGTTCTTGATTTTTTCATTCGTCTCTGTCTCGAGTTCCGCTCCGTTTCAATCGCGAGATCCGTTTGTACGTACGAACTGCGCATATCAAAGGCGTTTGCGCCCAAGTGAGCTGAATTAAGTTTGGAACGGTCTCGCTCCTGTAGACGTGCAAACACCCGGAAGCGCACTTCGTTCGCGATCGCTAACTCAGCAAACGCTCCGAAAGCGCGCATTTCCGGCGTTGTCAATGCGGCGACGTTTGCAAAAACTCATTTTGTCGCTCCAGACAGTGTCTATAGACATTGCGCTTCAAAGTATGTAGCTACCTCTTCCTAAATTACCAACACGATCTTACGTTCACCTCTGGTCCTTGTCGTTAATCGTTCGTGTCGAGTGCCTGGATTCATTGTCTGCGAATTGCCAGCCATAACGAGCTTATTCGAAAATTGAGGAGTCATCTTTAGCTGTGACCGCTTACCTATACAGCTACCATTTTTGTTTATGTGATTTACTGTGCGCATGGTTGCACGTTTTACTTGTCATATATATATATATATATATATATATATATAGTCATGACGCCTTACGATGGTCCCACGCATATATATATATATATATATATATATATATATATATATATATATAGTCATGACGCCTTACGATGGTCCCACGCTGGTTGCAGCCGAAGGGAACACTATTCGACCTGCTGCCTTCTGTACTGCGCGTGTACTTATCGATGACATTCTCCATCACATACAGTTTGCTGTGCTATACCCGTGCTCTCACCAGCTGATTTTGGGATGGGATTTTCTATCTTCTGCCTCTGCTGCTATTTGTTGTGGGCGGCGTGTGATACACCTTACCGACACCGAACACTTGCTTGGCGAAGAAACCCACACGCCACTTCACCTGACCGCTGCGGAAGATACGGAACTACTCCCAGGACAAATCCAACTAGTTACTCTCCTATCCGACAACATTGACCATGGTGACGTCTTGGTGTTCCCTTCTTCACGTTGCCTTACTAAAGGCATAACATTTACATGAGGAGTTGTTCGATTCCACAATGGATCTGCACTGGTCACTGCCACGAACGCAACTCCAGAAAAAATCCTCCTTCCGCAAGGCACAACCGTTTCATCCGTCGCCGATCTGGAGCCTGTCTGCGTCTTGCCACTTACACCAGTCTTTTCTGGGGACCCATCTTCTGGTGATTCTTCTTCGGCCGCCGCCCTTACAGCAGTCATCAGCACTGACTTGAAACCCGCGCAGACGCAACAGCTGCTGGCTTTGTTGAAAAAGCACGCCAATTCTTTCGACGTGTATTCGTCAACGTTGGGCCAAACAACCGTTGCAGAGCACCGCATTCTGACAGACAAAACATCTATCGTACGGCGCCGCCCATACCGTGTGTCTCTAGCCGAGCGGAAAATCATCGAAGACAACGTCGCAGACATGCTGGAACGCAAGGTAATTCGCCCCTCGGCTAGTTCTTGGTCGTCTCCTGTTGTCTTGGTCCGCAAAAAAGATGGCTCCGTGCGCTCTTGCGTCGATTACCGGGCGCTCAACAAGATAACTCGAAAAGACGTCTACCCTGTGCCGCGCATTGACGACGCCCTTGATTCCCTCCAAGGTGCGGAATACTTTTCCAGCCTCGATCTGCGTTCCGGTTACTGGCAAATTTCCATGCACGAAGACGATAAAGAAAAAACGGCGTTCGCAACCCCCGATGGACTGTACGAGTTCAACGTAATACCTTTCGGACTCTGCAACGCGCCCGCAACTTTTGAGCGCATGATTGACACCGTGTTGCGTGGCCTGAAGTGGAAGACCTGCCTGTGTTATCTGGACGACATTGTCATTTTTTCATCCACATTTAATCAGCACCTACAACGCTTGGATGAAGTTTTGACGTGCCTCGCCCGCGCTGGTCTTCAGCTGAACACCAAGAAATGCCGTTTCGCCAGCAAAGCCATTAAGATCCTGGGTCATGTCGTGAGCAGGGATGGCATTCAGCCGGACCCTGATAAGACTGCTGCAGTTCTTCGCTTTCCTCGTCCTGACAGACCCAAAGACTTGCGCAGTTTCCTTGGCCTCGCCTCTTATTTCCGTCGCTTTATCCAGAACTTTGCCTCCATCGCAGCTCCATTACACAAGCTACTAGCTTCCGGTGTACCCTTTCTGTGGTCCCAGGAATGCGAATTGGCGTTTGCACGCTTGAAGGACGCCCTCACCTCTGCACCTGTGCTTTGCCATTTTGATGAGGCCGCACCAACTCTCCTACACACAGACGCTAGCGGCAGCGGTATAGGTGCTGTTCTTCTGCAACGCGACAACTCTTCGCGAGAGAGAGTCATTGCATACGCCAGCCGTGTACTCAGCGCTTCCGAGAAGAACTATACGATCACTGAGCAAGAGTGCCTGGCTATTCTTTGGTCGATACAGAAGTTTCGCCCTTATCTCCACGGCCGCCATTTCACCATCGTTACGGACCACCACGCTTTATGCTGGCTTTCCACGCTCAAGAACTTGTCTGGACGCCTGGGTCGCTGGATTTTACGCCTCCAAGAGTATGATTTCGAAATCATATACAAGTCTGGGAAGAAACACCAAGACGCCGACGCTCTTTCTCGCTGCCCGCTTCCTACGGCCCCGCTCGACGCCTCTGCAATCTCTTCGCACGTCACCAGTTCGACCGACACTGCTATGGTTTCCTCCCTGGCCTCTATGTACCAACTGCCTTTCGACGATGATCAGCCACTCGCCTCTCGTCAGCTGGCTGACCCGTACTGTCAACACTTCATTGATCACCTCTCTGGGGCTTCTCGTCCACCTAACGCGCGCCTCCGTCGCCAGCTCGCGCACTTTAAGCTGGACGATGGCGTGCTGTATCGCCGTATTTACCATCCTGACGGGCAACGCTGGGTGCCAGTTCTACCACGCTCTCTCCGACTTCGTGTCCTCAACGCCTTTCACGATGATTTGAGAGCTGGCCACCTTGGGTTCCATAAAACCTATGACCGCATTCGAAGTCGTTTCTATTGGCCTGGCCTTTCTGCTAGCGTCGCCAGATACGTCGGTTCCTGCTCTCCCTGCCAGCGTCGCAAGCTCTTAACAGCTGCTCCTGTCGGCCAATTACAGTCGCTTCCGTGTCCTGCAGCCCCGTTCGAGGTTGTTGGGATCGACCTTTACGGGCCCCTTCCGGTCACTACTGCTGGCAATCGATGGATAGTGACTGCCGTCGACCATCTGACGCGCTACGCTGAGACAGCTTCTGTGCTTACTGGCTCTGCTTCGGAAGTTGCTCACTTCGTTCTTGAAGCCATTATTCTACGCCATGGTGCTCCTCGTGTACTGCTCAGTGACCGTGGAAAGGCGTTCCTTTCCCAACTGCTAAACGAAGTTCTTCAAGCCTCCGGCACAGCCCACAAGACAGCTTCTAGCTATCACCCCCAGACTAACGGCCTGACCGAGCGGTTTCATCGCACCCTTGCCGACATGATTGCCGCTTATATTCAACCAGACCACAAAAACTGGGATGTTCTTTTACCATTCGTCACTTTCGCCTATAACACGGCCGTGCAGCGCACAACTGGCTACTCGCCATTTTACCTCGTTTATGGACGCTCCCCTACTTTCTTTCTGGACGTTTCATTCTTCAACTGCAAGGCTAATACATCTCTATCATCGTGCGAAGAGTACATTTCCCGACTCGACCACTGTCGCCAGCTTGCTCGCCTGAACACAGAGGCCAGACAACAAGACCGGAAAAATATTTACAACGAATGCCATCGCGTTGTATCTTTTCGACCTGGTGACGAGGTCCTGCTCCTGACTCCTGTTCGCACCCCTGGTTTATGCGAAAAATTCCAGCCACGGTTCATCGGGCCGTACATAGTCCTTGGACAGACTTCACCTGCCAACTATCACGTCAATCCTCTTGACGCCCCCACAGACCGCCGTTGCCGCAATACCGAGGTTGTCCACGTCTCCCGCATGAAGCCCTTCACGCGGCGTGCCTCGACACCTTGACGGCCGGCCAGGATGGCCGCTTTCACGTCGGGGGGAAATTAGTGTGGGCGTTTATTACGCACATCTTCCTCATCTGTATGTTATCATCATCATCCTCGCACTTTTACCTATCCTTCTCTTCGCCTGTATATGTGTTCATCATCATCGCCTGTGTGCTGCGCTGGTTCGCTGACGAGCTCCCGGGCCTAATAAACGTCGTTCCAACCGAGACGTCACAATATATATATATATATATATATATATATATATATATATATACACTAACCGTCTGTTGGCTTCATATGGTCATGATTACCAAAAATCGAGCCCCCCAGTTTTCCTTCGCCATATACATATAGAAAACTGAGGGGCGCAATGTTTGGTAATCATCATGACCATATGAAGCCAACAGACGTTTAGGACGCACACACACACACACTACACACACCACACACTATATACACACACAACCCACACTATATATATATATATATATATATATATATATATATATATATATATATATTACAGGATGTGGCTGCCCAGATTCGGTAGTTGCTTCCGCTGCCGAGAAGGCTGCCTCGATAAGACTGTCAAGACGGGAGGTGAGAGGAGGCGCCAAGGAAGAATAAGGTCGATGAAGAGGGTCGGTGACAACCTACGCTCATGGGGTGTCGCACCGTTTAATCACACAAAAAAGTTACGGCTCGACGCAAGGCGGGTGTGGCTTATTCTTTATTATCATTATTGTTTCAATAAGTATAAGCTCAGTGCTATCTACCCAGCCTTGTAAAAGCGCCTGAGCAGTAAGGGTACCAACCGAAACGCACTCGGTCCACCACTACATATGGAATGCAATTTGTTTTCTGCAGACTGTGGGGGGCTTCTGGGACATCCCTATGACATCAGCATTTCGCCCCAGAGATCACCGCGGCTCGCTCAAGAAAACTGCCGGCTCTCAGCTGTGTTTTACACTGCCGTGAATGCGGGTGCGAACTAGTTTTATCAGCTGCCTCGGTTGTCTTTAAGCATGGCAATCAACTTACACGAGGTGATAGCGCAAGCTTTGCTAATCCACAGAAAAGGCTTTCGCCATCCGGCGCTGACTCTATTCAAAAGCGCAGGGAAACTGCTAAAAAAAAGGGGGGGTCCCGTGTTTTATCAAGTTTGTTTTTGCCCCCCCCCCCCCCCCCATACGTTTTCTGCTCTGGTGTGTAATAAAAGAAAATTACTAGAGGTCCCTTATGCTACAACTATATGGAGGAGAAAGCCCGAGCGCCGATAACGCAATGACCCGACGACCACTTATTACGCTTTGTGAAATTTCTTTGGACTTCACTTTATTTTCTTTATTCAATTTTATTATTATTATTGTTAATCACACTACGCATTATCACTACGAATCCACATTTCGCAGTCATTTTTGCAAGTCAGCCTATTTTCACCTAACTCGGACCGTGACTCAGCACTTTTGTGAGGTCATCATCACTCTGAAACCACAATTTAGAGTCATTTTTGCAAGTCGTCCTGTTTTTTTTTGTGCAAGTCGCGCTTCGTATGATTCACCAACCTCGAACCGTGACTCAGCAATTTCTTTTTGTTGAGTCACTCTCACTAACCTCTCAAATCTCACATATATTTTTGCAAGTCACTCCCCATTCCGCTTAATTCACATTTGATTCACCCTGTCACACTTGGTTCACCTTCATTCACTCTATCATCTTGGTTTTACTTCCATCACACTTGGTTTGCTCAATTACTCCAAATTTCAAATTTTCGTCACTCTTGAATCACCCTATTACCACTTGATCCACCTTCATTCACTCTTAATTCACTCTCATTTACTCTTCATTATCTTAGCTCACTCTATCTCATAATTACCTTTCGGTTGACTCCTATCGCCCAACTAAACCCCTTTAATTCACCATCAATTCACTCTTAATTCGCCTCTCTGTATACTCATTACCAGTTCAATTCACTTACCTAATTATTATTCTATCCTTAATCGCGGTTATTGTGCATTATCGCCTCTTATCTTAAGAGGACCATTTCGTGTTGACGCAGTTTTGAAACGGCCTTGAAACGGAGACCTCAGCATGACAAATATAAAGCTTTCACCTTTATAAAAAACGATTCAGGAGTCCCTTTGGCTACGCCTAAGAGACCTTGCCTTGGTCATGACTATGACTTCTACCACCATCCTTTAGTGTTTGCTTCACTTAGTACCCACGTCCGTACCCATTTCAGTGGTTTTTGAGCGGTAATCTTTTTACGCGGAGCTGGTGCGATTTATGCCGAGTCATGCTCATGCTTACTTCTACCAACAACCTTTAGTGTTTTCTTCACTTAGTCCCCACGTCCGAACCCATTTCAGTGATTTTTGACTGTTAATCTCTTTACGCTGAGTTAGTGTCATTTATGCTGAGTCATGCTCATGGCTATGACTTCTACCACCATACTTAAGTGTTTAATTCACGCGTCGCAGGCTCACAAGGCGACGCGGGCATTGTTAAAATTCATGAAGTCGACTGGCCTCAGTGACCGACTGTGAAGTGTTGGACAACTGCACATGTTCATACTGCGAGTACTTTCTTCCCTCTCTCTCCTTTCTTTTCATCCCTTTAATCCCCTTCCCCCGTGTAGGGTAGCAAACCGGACGTGCGTCAGGTTGACCTCCCTGCCTTTCATTTCTTCTTTTTCCTCCTCCCCCATTTAGTAGCCACGTCCGAACCCGTTTCAGTGGTTTTTGAGTTAATTTTTTCGCTGAGTCCTCATTTCTGCTGAGTCATTGTTACTTTTTGCTGAGTTATTGTCATTATTGAGTTGTTATGTATTCTATTACTGTCATAACCGTACTTTTACCCATTACCATCATTAATTCTCGATTCTTTGCCACTTTGAGGGTTTCTGACCTATTTTTCGGCTTTGTCGTGCCCTTTATCATAATTATTTTAATGACTATCATGATAATTTATCGTTATTTATATTTCCCGTCTAATTACCCATCGATTGATATTAATGTTATAGGGTTTGAAATTATTTGACTGAATTGTCAATTTCTAGTACATATTTTTAACCGAATTTTGGATCCACTTTTCCGAGTTCACCTCTAAACGAGACATACAAGGCTTTCTTCGCCTTCAACATTTCAGTTTACAATCACTGGACGTCGTTTGCCATGTGCCAGTCAAAAAGCTGATGCATTAGGCTTAATCTCAAGTAGTGATGTACATTTTTATTATGGTTGCCTTCGATCGTAGTAAAACGCGCGCTGGTAGCAGGAGGCCATCCTTCGGAACCTGCGTGGTGGCTCTGCGAATTTTAAGCGATTTTCTTCGACTAGTCGAATAAATACCGCTTACCATGATTCTCTTTGAAGAAATCCGAAAGTATTTCTTCGGAAACGCATAGCCTTTTAGCTAACACCTCAAATAGTTAAATATCTATATGTCACAAAGCGCAATTTGTATTGGCAATATTTACCCGAGTACGTCGTCGATCCACTTAGAAATTTGAGGCACCGCCAGACAAAGGCGTTATACAGAGCCATCCTTCGGAACCTGCGTGGTGGCTCCGCGAATTTTAAGCGATTTTCTTCGACTAGTCGAACAAATACCGCTTACCATGATTCTCTTTGAAGAAATCCGAAAGTATTTCTTCGGAAACGCATAGCCTTTTAGCTAACACCTCAAATAGTTAAATATCTATATGTCACAAAGCGCAGTTTGTATTGGCAATATTAACCCGAGTACGTCGTCGATCCACTTAGAAATTTGAGGCACCGCCAGACAAAGGCGTTATACAGAGCGCGGCCTATGGTGGCGTCGCAAGCATGACAGGCGTTGTTTTATGTCGGGACCTTGCACGCGCGTACGGAGCCTAAATGCAAGCGCTGTTACACGGCTTCGTGGAGGGAAAAAGAGGCTGTGACGTCACCTTTTTGAAGCCAGAAGTGCAGCCATCTTGGTGTGCCATCTCCCCCTTTGCGTCTACAATCAGTTCGCTGGATCAAATTGGCGCGAGCTTTGAGCCTGAGTTGCAGACGAGCCGCCGAAAGTGCGCGCTGCTGACTCGCGACAGAACAAAAACCTAGGAAACTTCTGGTAACAATTGTGTTTTTCTGTGGCACGTTGAAGAAGACGACGAAGACCAGCGCCGTGATTACGTGTCGCTGGCTGACACTCGCTCTCACAGACCAAAAACACACACCACACTCCAAACACTGCTTGTCTCGAGAAGCGGGCGCGTTCGGAGATATTTGTTCGTTTCGCGTTCTGTTCAGTTGTTGCAATGTCACAAAGTGGCAGTATGCAAAATTGGTGACAACGGGAGGGAGAGTGCAGCCAATCGGCAAGCGGTGAACTCCCCGGACGTTGCGTTGCCTCGTTTGTCGTCTGCTTGGGGACCATATGCTACAAAGCGAAATGTTTCTCTCCGTTTAATAAATGAGACTTATAGTTAAAAATATATATTTTCATTCTCAAACTTAAACACGTTCTCAAATGGTAATGCGTATGACTATTACAATTTATTAGGAGTAATTTGTATACGGGGTCGTCAGGTGGTGTCTCGCACAGCGAAAAGAAAAAAAAATGAGAAATCGACGGGAATAGTGGCTCGATTTTCAAGAGGCTGGCTCGCTGGCACCCAATGATGGGGTCGAGTTCGCCGCACAACCAACGCATTGTACGTTTCGAGAAACGAACGCGACGCCGGAATTCGCTTTCTTCCATCTCTTCAAACGCAGTTCGCGCCAGCGTTACTAGATTACCTCTTTTGAAAGAGGTAATCTAGTAACGTTGGTTCGCGCCTCCAATCGCTCTGCTCTCTCCTCGAGCAACGCCAACGCAACACCCGAAGCTCCCACTAAGCGCCATTTTCTCGAATTAGACTATGGATATGGATCCGAAGGTGTCATTGCGTAGCCGCAGCCGCCGTTTGCGTCCAACGCAATCCACCAGACGTGGCATGCGAAGCCGGTCATTCATTTTTTGCCGTTTTTTTACTCTTCCCTCATGCCATTATCACAAGTTTTGTTCACGTTGTGGTTTATTCGGTGCAAGCAGAGTTATAAAATTAGTCTGCGGAATTCTCTTTTGTGTTATCTGCGCATGTGTGAGTGACGATATATGGTTACGTGCCTGGGTGCTTGCTTGAAATAGCCTATGCTTTGTTTACCAACAATAAACAGTTGGCAGTCTGCGTTCGTGGCATATTGTGCGTTCCTTCCGCTTGTCCTTGTGTTTCCGCGCAGTTTTAACCTTCCTTAAGGCTAATGGCCTTTAAAAGAAAGTTTGGTATGTTTCGGTGTAGGTGGGAATCGAACCCACGCCTCCGGGCGGCGAGACGACGCGTCACGTCGCAATTGCACGCGTCACGTCGCAACCATCTGGCTCACTAAAGGTGTGGCCTATAGTGCGTGCGTCATTGGGCGCGTGACGGCGCAGGCAATGGGGAGGAGCTGGCCCCACGCCATGAGCGTATAAAGTGAGGTCGTTCATCTCGTTCCGAGGCCTACGAACGGTATAATATGCCCATACGTAAGCAGTCTCAAATGTCTCTACCAAATAATTTTTTTACATTAGTATTAGTTGTGTTTGTTCCAGTCTACGAATGCGCGTGACTCAGTGTTTGCGATAATGAATGAATGAATTAATTAATCAATCAATCAATCAATCAATTGCCTTACGCGTGTTTCACAGCGAGTAAGCTTACGTGTTTCCTGACCCATTTCCATCCTCGTCTCGTGCTTTTCTGTACATTATTCATCCTGTTTGTTCCCCGCTCCTGCGAATGCGTGACTCGGCTCGGGGGCATATCTCAACGCGTATTGCCCGTGCCGCTGCATAATACACGAAGTGGCCCCTCCGTCGCGTCCCGATAGACGCACGCTGCGTGCCTTCGCTCCTAGGTGCGGGGCCAGAGTCGGGCGGCGCTGGAGCCCATTCGCTGGGCACCCATCGAGATTGGCGCGGTCCAGCGGCTTTCAATTATTAACGCGTCGTCCGCGACGTGGTACATACTTGCAACACCGAGTCGAGCGCAGAAGTTTACGGGACATCGGTACTTTCGCGAAAGAAGCTATGATTCCTTCGAAACCAGAGTGAATTGCCTCGAATCTAAAGTTTAAGTTTAGCTAGGTAAGATTAGGCTAGATTAAAAGTCGCCGCGGCCTTCGATACTGAGCACCTCGGCGTGTTGCGTGTACCTATACGCAACATGCCAATATGATACTGTTTTTGACCATGACGTTACTCGGGGTTCACACGTTGAGCTACAACATGTACTTGGAACGTGGACCTGCAGTGCCGCCTATGCGTTGCTTTATACGGAGGCGCTCGTCACCATTCTGAAATGTGCTGGTCTCAACGAGATACTTCAGTATTCTGTTATGTGTGTGTCTGTTAAGTGTCGTATATGTCCTGTGTGTGATCATTTCGTTTATCATTGGATTCACCCGGAGCTGTGCTGTTTGGGCGTGTTCACAAGAAACCTGAGGACTAGGACCAGGACCCGTATGGATTGCCTACCGCTACTTGTGATTTTAAGAAATCAGGTCGTATCAATCTCTTCCTTGCTTTGTTTTTTTTTTCCACAAACACTCTAATCGTATCTGCCTTATCTCCACGGCTGATCGGTTGATGCTTCCGTCCACTTTAAACCCAAGCGCTTCTGGAAGTTGCACGTTACCTACGGTTCTCGCTGGGTGAATCCCTTCGCATTCCATTAGGATGTGCTGAGTGGTCTGCGGATCTTTACTGTAGCATGCACATGCCTCATCTAGTTCCGAATATTTGCTCCGGTGTGTTTTGGTCCTTAGGCAACCGGCTCGAGCCTCAAATAGCAAGGCAGTGCCCTGTGTGTTATCGTACAGATTTTCCCGTCAATCAGTTAGGGGCGCCATCTCGTGAACTCGTCTCTCGCTACACTATATGTCTGTCCGTCAGAGTCTGTCCCGACGCCGTCTGTCCCGACGCCGTCTGCGCCACGGCGTCACAGCGTCGTCTGCTCGGTTTTCGAGCTCCGTAGAGCCATATAGATCAGGGTGTCTACTACCACATAAACCATGCGGGTGCGACGGTGTAGAGGGCTCCCCATTCGCTGGGCACCTATCGGGATTGGCGCCGTCCGGCGGCTTCAATTATTAACGAGTCATTGACGGCACGGTACGTGTATACTTGCGCGACTGATGAGTGTTCGCGGCCTTCGAAACGCGGCACGCCACCGTGCCGTCGTGTTGTGTGTACCCAGTTAACGTCTACATTGTGTTTTAACAGTAATGTGGCAGTGGAGTGTAAGTCTGTACGCCGTGCGTAGGATGGGGCACGCAGGCCTACGCCCTGTGAGATTGAAGTTGTGTCGGCATGAAGGTTCCGTAGCGTAAGAATAGTGCAGGAGAGCCAGGAGCGCAGCGTAATCTTTCGCTAGCGCGTGTAACCATAGAGATTCCTACAAAAAAATTAATAAAAATTACTTGATTGTGCTTTACGTGCCAGAACCACAATCTGATTATCTGGCACGGTGTAGTGGGGGACACCGGATTACTTTCCGGATCATTTTCGGATTACTTTCCGGACACCGGATCATTTTGATCATCAGGATGATCAAAATGATCATTATGATGATGATGATCAGCGTACAGCAAACTATAAGTAACACGAACGGTTTTGCATTCCACCCTCCATCGAAATACGGCTGCCGGGGCCAGGTTCGAAATTGAGGCTTCCAGCTGAGCAGTGCAATACCGTAAAGCCATTATGCCACCGCGGCGGATCTTCAATATTCTCGAATTTTCATCTAAAAATGTTTCAAGATGACTCGACAAATCTGCCGCTAATGGTCTGCGGGAGCTGTATAGGCACGGCGGATCAGCCAGAAAGGAAATGATATGGGCGGTACATGGATTTTGCCTTTGACTTCGTCCTCTTGGGTATTCACGCGGCTTTGCGACTTTGGAAATTGATCAGTTTTCAGCAACATATATGCCTTACACGTGCAACAAAATCCAATGATTACGCAAGAGTGCGCGGTAGACTGACTGACTGGCTGCGTTTAGAAAGCTACTACTACTGTCTGTCTGACTCTGCGTCATCTTCGTTTACTCTGTCTCCACGCGGTCTGTGCCAAGCCGCCAGTGCGCCGTCTTCTAAGTTTCGATCGCCCAACGGCGGCACGCCTCGTAACTTTTACTTTGGCGTGGAGATATTGTGAAAGAAGAGTCCTTGTATGGCTTTCCAGACTGCGCGTGGGCTGCCTCCCAATTGACTGCGTGAAGTTGAACTCTCTGAACTCTGAAAGAGATTGAATGAATGAATAAATGAAAGAAAGAAAGAAAGAAAGAAAAAGTGAACGTGAGGTTCGCGTAAATTCTGTTGGTCGCACCGGACGATGCCGTTCTGACACAGCGACGGTCGTGGGCACGCTGTACGTGCGACGTTGGTTTCTGGGAGGAGGAGTACGAACGATTCAAGCTATGCGGAGCTCATCTATAGCGCTGAAACTCGGGGGTTAACGGCGAAAATATATTTACGGCATAGAAGGGGCAAAGACGCAAACTGAGAACGAGAAACGACGTGCGCTTGAAAGTATGTGCTTGAATCCGAAGCTGGATTTAGTGCTCGGAGAAATCGAGAAGCAAGAGTTATCGCAGTGTCAGCCAAACTCGCCCCACTTTCCATCTTATCGCAGCAAGTGTCGTGTATAATAGTTTAGAGTTGAAATGGCAGTAGCAGAGCTAGGTTTGGACAACAGCAAACTCTAGTGGATATATTGTGACTCCTCAACTTAGGAGGAGTGTCTGGGACGTGTGCTTGATTTGTGTACTGCGTACAACTTCCGTATATGTCAAACGCTCTTCGAGAGGAACACGGCATACTTCGTACCATGAGGGAAGGGAAGCGTAGTCAGGGGCTGCTGTGAACGATACTGGAGCGAAGTGGAAAACGTTTGAGGCTATTAAGAGCCAGAAGTTGGTGCAAGAAACACACGTGCTTACCGCACTACGAGAGGCCATCATCCTCGGTGCCGTACGCACCGCTGTTATATTTAAATGCAGCAGCGGTACACCAGACCTGAGATATGTATTCTGTTCTTGCGCAGCTCCAAAACCAGTCAGAGACAAATGCGAGGGACAACGCAGAGCACTGGATTTCCCTACGTACAATCCTATTACGGAAGGCCTAACTGATCTCTAACTTTACGCTAGGTAGGCGAATGTTATCCTTATATTTTACCCCCCCCCCCCCCCCCCCCCGAACGCCCAGGAATGAAAGAAAGAAGAAAAGTCAGGTTTGTAGATTTCTTGTCTAAGGAATTCTGGTGCTCCGATAGCCTCCCGTTGTTGCATCGGGCTGTCTGCCCAATGTACGTACGACTGCAGGCCGTTAGGGATTTGGTAGACAACAACAGCTTTGCAGGTGACGAGCTAATTTCCATGGTTTATTTTACAGCCCGTGTTCTTTCCTATTCCTTCTCTCTTTCTTTGGACAGCTGCTCCCACCTTACCAACTTTATTAGGATACGAAAACAAAACATTGACAGCATATCTGGCCGCAACTTTTTTTAAATGTGTGTGAGAGAAAGTGAACGTAAACCATTAGCGCTACTTTTTAACGCTACTGCATTACCGTTACTCATTATCGCCCACAGAACGAACTACGGCCAACAAGCTCAACTTGCAGTTCTTTTAATGTTACGACTGCTGAGAAAAAAAAGAAAGAAATCAATGGCGAGTTAGCGGTAAATGCGAGAGAAATGTGTTGCATTACGTCTTTGAGGATTCAATATTTAAGCCGCGTTCCTCACGTTGCAAATCGATGAGCAGGAGCTCACTCGGCCCACATGCTGCCTATTCAAGGAGTGAAGTGCAATTGACGGTGGTCCGGAGCAGACCACACACACACACACACACACACACACACACACACACACACACACACACACACCACACACACACACACACACACACACACACACACACACACACACACACACACACACACGCACACGCACGCACGCACGCACGCACGCATATATATATAACTTCAAAGAGAAGAGTGCGACGTACAGTGGCATTTCACAGTACATTTATGACATTTCGGCTGGTCCACCAGCCGAAATGTCAGCAATGTACTTTGTAATACCCACGTAAGTTGGACTCTTTCCTTTGAAGTTATTCCTATGGGGCCAGCGTGATTCCCTCTACAAAAACATATATATACCGGTTTCCCTAACTTGACACACATACACTTCTTTCCCACTTTAACAACCCCAGTACTCACGCATTAAATAAGGAAAGAAACGCCTCGACAGAGCTCATGAATTTTCGGCGCGCTCTCGCGCAGTCCGCGTTGCTTCCCATACACCACCGCAAACAGCGCCTAATAATACACGAGCTCCGAGGCGCCAGCCCGAGGCGTGGTGACCATAGCGCCCGACGCCCCAATTCGTGTTCCGCGGACGGCCTCGCGTGCTTGCGTGCGTGCCGACGTCCCATTGCTGGGCCAGCACGCCGATTCACGCGTGTTCCTTGTTTTGTGTTCCGTTTCCTGCGATTTCGGTTGTGTCTAGTCGCGAGCGCAGTGGCCCAGGCGTCGAAGCCGTAATTACGTTGCCCGCTCTCCGCCGCCCCGAACACATCTGACAGCCTGCGCGGCCCTGATGGGTGTTTGGGTGCGGTTATCTCGATGCGGGCGCGAAAAGTTATGAATACTTAAACACGGGTAAACATTTCTCACATTTCGCGTTCGTTGGGTGTTTCATATTTGATTTAGATTGAAGCGCTCTGTAGACACGGACACAGAAAGGAAGTAGACAGGACAGCGCTTGACTCTCAACTGAGAGTCACTTGAGTCAAGCACGGTTGACTCTTAATTGAGAGTCAATTCAGTCAAGCGCTGTTGACTCTCAGTTGAGAGTCAAGTGATGTCCTGTCTACTTCCTTTCTGTGTCCGTCTCTACAGTGCGGCTCAGTCTGAGTCAAATATGAACGCCAAACAACTAGCCCAACTCGCCATCTTGTGGCGTTGGGTTTATGTTTCTGAAAGCAGCGGCATTTTAACAAAAGCGTTGAGCAGTCGCAGCCCTAGAGAGCGATCCTTCCGAAGTGTAACGGTTGTTCGAGTGTGGTACAACTGAATGTTCAAGTGAGTCCTAACACCGAAACTGCAAGGTCTTTCGCTGCATGATTCAATCACCGATTCGGTGGTTCGGAAAGAAGTGGCCGACGCGTCGTGTAAAATATTGATACTCTGACTCGGGATCTCAGCAAAAATGGATGCGAAGGTCGTTATGCTCTGTTTACGGCCGGTTCGCGTGCTGCTGTCGAACAGTAACGTTAGCCTCAGCAAATGAATCACTGATGATAAGAATTTGGAACGACTGTGATCGCTAATGCAATGTGGGCTACGCGAAGAAGCTGCGAACACTTTCGCGCAGATACCATGGACCGCGATGGCCTTTGCAAGGTTTCGCAACATGTTGCTGTTGCTATGGCTAAGTGGCTAAAATATTCTGCTGCTGATCTCGAGGTAGCCGGCTCGACTCCCGGCATTCAGAAGGCACCAGGAAGAAAGAAGAAGCGCTCGTGTCTGGAACGTAGAGTGCATTATAAAAGAACCGTAGGTGATTAAAATTAAGCGGGATCGCTTCAACATAGAGACGGTATTGTCTTTGAAACGCCAAGCCCGATCAATCATTCATATATCAATCAACAGGCCTTGCAGTTGTTGTTGTTGTTGTTGTTTCTGTTGTTGCTGTTGGTGAATGTTCGGTTTTCATTTTTTCGGTTTTATACTTGGTGCGTCGAAAGGTGCTTACAATGTTAATGTTATCATCTAAAATGTCACAAAACCACTGTGGTGGATGAATTCTGCGTATGCGAGGTGCGCGTACTTGTCTTAGCTTGGAGAGCACGCCGCCATCGCGTTTTATCATCTTGTACGCTGTGAGTCGAAAGAGAAAGCACTGAGATAATGCAAGGCGCGAGTGAAAATGGGTGGCGACGGCCTTAAAAAGCACTGCGAGTATTTCGGTTCTGTGGTGTAAAGCTGAGGCCTCCTGTGAGCGAAGAAACCTTGGGACCGTGACCCCAAAGCGTTTGTATCCTGTGAAGCGTGCTCTGCCGCATACTGAGTTACATACAGGCGAAGCCGCACTTAAGAGCCAGAAAGTAGAACGTGTTTTTTTTTGTTTTTTTTTTTCTAAAAAGGTGAAGGGTTTTTCAGATGAGATGCGCAAGACGACGAGGAGACTTGTTACCATAAAAACAGTAATTTGTTTATTGTAAAAAAGGTCAACGGGTAGGATGAATGAAGTTGGAAATGTTGGAATTAAGTTCACGTTGTTAGTACTAAAACCACGGTGTAAGAAGATAGGTGTTCCGACGGCGCGCCCGCGCTGGGTCGAGAGAGCGGCCACTTCGTGTGACCGGAAGTGAGCGCCGCCGCTAGGGGCAGCACTTGTTCAGGAGGCCTTGGAGAAGCGGCACAACAGTGGATAATTTACGACCTCCATCAGCATTTAAACATCCATACCCAAAGATATGCAATTTTTCGTTATTTAGACGCCAAATCTTGAGCAGGTAGAAGGTTTCATGCCACTTACAGTCAAAATACCGTCATTTCAAACCCGAGAGAGACGCGTCGTCTGCTCGAGCAGACGGCGCGCTGCGCTTACCGCTGCTCGCCGCGTCGGAGTCAATCGGAATGTCGGCAGAAATATAAAGGGACGTTCCTCCAACCAAGTAGAGTCCTTTTAAGCAGGCGAACGACATATATTCATCGAAATAAAGCACTTCTGCCGCACGTGCTCATAAAAGCGCCAGCAAAGCGTGCGAAAAAGTGGCTCCCAGAACAGGTGCTGCCCCTTGCGGCAGCGGCGTGCGTAGAGTCACACTAAGTGGCCGCGCCTCGCGCCGCCGTCGGATCACCTTCCTTTTTACACCGTGACTAAAACACTCCAAGATGACCATGGAAGAGGGAGAGTAAGTGACTCACTTAGAATAAAGAAAAACGAAAAAAAAACGTTAACCGTACAAGCTATCAACGTCAATTGAGCCCGGTGTTTCTATAACGGAATCTTCGTGTGCACAGTTTGTGGTGCAACATACAAGACTTGATGTGCCTTCTTTCTAGCGGTCACGTGTTACGTGCGCGATGTCTGAAAGCTAATGACTAAGTACGCGTGTCTAATGATGGTTTTGGTGACTCTTTCTTTGCAGTCTTTTTCCTCAAGGAGGCTCAAAGAGGTGCCGCCAATGGACCTGCCGCAAATGGAACTGGTGAAAAAAAAAACAAAAGAAAGATAGCCCGAGGACTCAAGGAAAGGCAGAAGTAACAGCTCCTTGAGTGCTACTTGGCGGATGTTGCTGCTTTGGGAAATGCGCAGCCTTGAATACTTAAGTCTTCGCTGATGGAAACACAGCTATCAAGTCGTTTGTTATGCACAACTTGTCGTCGTTCTGGCTCGCGTTAACTGTAACGCTGTTCCTCCCCCCCCCCCCCCCCCCCCCCCCCCAATACGCTCGGTGCGCAATCTCGACGGCTAAGTGGGGAGGCATCGTTGCAACGATCCGACAATCGATGATCCCAGTGCTTCCACGATGGTACGCTGTCTTCTTCTACTCGGAGGGGAAATGGGACTCAAGTGCTTTGATGTGTGCCGCTCCCTCGTCGTGTATCTCGCAGCTTTCTAGGTGTTTTCGCGAACGCTGTGGTGTTTTGACTTTCTTCTGCTAGTGGCGTCGTGAAGCCATATCCGAAAGCGGCTGGTACCTTAGCAGACAGCGCTCATGCTGATGAAGCTCCTGGAGACGGTGTTCATGCAGACGGCGCTCTTGCAGACGACGCTTTTGCAGACGACGCTCTTGCAGACGACGCTTTTGCAGGCGAAGCTGCTGTAGGTGAAGCTTCTGCAAACGAAATAGCTCATGGTGATCAAGATATGACGACACTGATGCAGGCGCCACGCCTGCAGATGACGCTCTAGCACACAATGCACCTGCTCCTATTGTCGTGTGTTCTGCCGCCACCTGTGGGAGCTACGCTTCGGCAGACGACAGGGGAGGAGACTGCGATTCGACCAGACGACACTTCGATATGAACTGCTGGACACGCCTGAGGTGTCGTTGTTTTCTGTGTGATGTTGTAGGTGCTGCCCGTCAATTCCTTCACGTGACGCAGTAGGTTACCGCTTAGGCAAGTGACTTTAAGGACATTGCGCTCTTGTTTTGAACATCGCTTCAGCGTGATACCCTGGTTCTGCGGCACTGTTCCCATGCCGTGTTCTCTTGTTGTCTCTGTCGTTTATTTCTGTTCAGTGCAGGCTGAGTATTTCAGGACAGAAGAGTAGTGATGGTTCAGCTGCTAACGACTGGAAGCTCAAGTACGAGGCAAGCAGCGCCAAAGGCTAGCTTCCTTTAATGATGTGCTGAGACATATTTTGTTATGCCTAGACAGAAAAAGAAAACAGGAAACTCTATCTTGCGTTTTAGCCGAAGATACTTCGAGCTTTCAAGTAAGTGGGGCGCTTATTGGGTCTTCTGTTATTTGTTTTTGGCAGGGCATGTTTTTGTTTATTTGGCATGTTATTTGTTTTGGAATTCAGCATGGCACATTGCATTATTAGATCAACGCTTACTCCATAAATTGGCAATGTACTGCGACTGCTATTTTGTCTTGGAGTTGTGAGGATTTCGCTGTAGTGCGGATCCCATCGGCTGGTCAAATCATGCAATGACCAAGAATGTGAATACAATAGTGTCTTTATTGGATGTTCTCAGAAAAATTTCCTCGATGTTCACTCGATCTTTGACCTCAGAAAATAGATGCATAGGTATGCAGTTTTGTTTTGGGATTCGCGATGGGCAACGAGAGCGAGTTAAATGGTATCTCGAGGCAAATGTGCATCGTTTATGGTACTTACAAAATGTAAACTGTCATCTTAGTAGTAAGATGTCGCGTCTTGTGGAAAAGTGCCATAACTTCATTTTGTTTCTAGTTAACCTAGTCCAGCTTATACCAAAGGCTCAAGGTCTTGTGCATGACGAATAAAGATTTCTTGTTTTGTCGTGCCTTGCTCATTCAGCCCTATAGAGCAAAGGTCACGCGCTGTTTTTATTTTGACTGATGATTCAGGCCGGAACAATATGTACGTATGCTTTAGGTCGGCTGAACCAATTGTTGCCTGAGAGATGTTTAGTTAGTTTTTGTTAGTTTGCGTTTCTACATTTTATTTTGCGTTGCTGCATTTAATAACTAGAGCTGAATTTGCTGTGCCAATTGCCCCTGCCTCGGGGACTTCCTCGCTGATTCTCACTAATGTTATTCCTCCTTACGGCTTCTCAAAAACGGCTCCTAGAATTACTTCGTTACAACCTTTCTTTTGGAGAACATCTTACCTAATTAGCAAACGTAAGCACAGAGATGTGATATACGATGTGCTTAATCAGTTGCCAAACGGAAACTATGCGATCTTTGAACCTGTCCATTTTTTTTTCACCTAAAGCTTATCACTGTCAGCCATCTTGTCAGCCTTCGCTCTCCCTTTAGTTTTGTGCTTTGTAGGTGGTAGTTGCTTGTACATGGGCTTCTTCAGATCTGTGCCTCAACGTTGTCAGTGTTCGAAATTTTGTCAAGGACAGCTTTGTCTGCAAAATGCCGCCAGAGGGCAGCTCGCATGCTGACGTATTGCGGTGTCTGTGTGCATCCTGTAACCGCTCCTGTCCCTTGTGTGCGCACTGAATGTTGTGTAAATGAGCCAGCCCTGTTCCAATGACTGCGTGTGGCTAAGTTCATTCCTCGATTATTGTCAAATTTCCCCACAGTGATGTTATACTTGCGGGTCGTTTTCTTTCATGCAGCATTCGGGCATAGATATTGCTTCTTTCGTCTGATGCATTTCAAAAGCCCCTGTCATCTGCGATGATGCGGAATGAAAAATTGTAAATTTTTGCTGGACTGGTACAGTGGCGCCACCTGTCAGTCTTAAGGCGAAACACCGGGGGCAATGCTGTGTTTCGCTGCATGTGGCGAAGATGCCACTTCGTCTTTTTTTATTCAAAATTCAAACTTTTTGTCTGCTCGCATCATCGCAGACGACTCTTACATCGGATTAATCTTGGAATACCAGACGAGCGCTGTACCGAAGCATTATTTCGAACAAAATGTACCATGAAATGCCGTCACTATGCGAAATTTGAGCAGAGCACGAAAGAACCAGCGATTTCGCCATGGGAGCTCCTTAAGCCTGGCACCGCCATTAGTGCAACATATTCTATATGTTGTATGCTGACGACATTGTTTGCCAATTGGACAAAACGACGAAGCATGCCATAAAGTTCTGAGAGATTGTGTCCTGCGTCAAGCCGGTGCTGTATAACAAGGAGCTTTAGGATACGTCCTCATGAAAGGAAATTCAATCGTCGGACACTCTGATATCTTTTGTTTTTCTAACCAGAAAATTTTCAAGTCCGCTGCGCGGTAGCTCATTTTGACTTCGTCTCCTTAAGGTTAAGAGCAAGGTTCAGCTCGTGCCCTTCTCACTCAAAGGCATGTGGAACACAAAATGAACTTTGCTGTAGGCGACCGCTGAGCCTATTTGAATTTTTAAATAATTTATTCATCGTGAATGCCAATAGGTAACTTGAAGGAACAAAATTTTTAGACTTATTACTCGTCATGTAATTCTGACAGCTATCACACCCAATCCGCGATCGTTTAAAAACAGTTTGCAGAATCTGTCTAACTAAACTACACTGTCAGTTCATGGTGGCGATGTAAACAGTGTACCGCATACTACCATATAGTATGGCACGCCAGTCATGGGACCCCATGACGGCTCGGCTCTCTGCTTTGGCGTCGAAAACGACTGATCCGCTCCTGAACTTACGTATCACTCTCGTAATTGGTGAGTGACATGCTGTCCTACCAGCCTCTGTATAATGTACAGTCTGTTACTGTGACCCTACGCTCTCCGTTGCTGTGTTTACTGTCCTTCGAGTGCATGATGTGTAAAAGAAAGTGTCGTAATTAAGCTAGCGCATTTGACAAAAAAAAAAAGATACGGCAGAGCATCTTCCGAAATTTGGCTGAAATTTCGGTCGACGTGGGCCTGTCGTCTTGTTGCGAAAACATTTTTTTTTCTTTTCTGTCGCCCCGACAGAACTTCACATGTTAAAGGAGGACGTCAGACTGAACGCTGAAATATGGCCATCAGAATGACAGAATGTCGTTGTTGTAACGATAGGACGGCAGATCTCGGCGAATAAGTTTTTGTCCCTGTAGTACAGCGTCATGAAGAAAGCTGTAGGTCCCCAAGTTCAACGATTTCGGTCGTTACGACAAAACAAATATCGTTTTTCGAATAGGAGTCAGTGTACGTGTATAATGGAACGAGGATTTGGTGACTCGCCATACGATCTGTGCAATACATGAGCACGAAAGTGATTCAGTGTTAAACATTACCAACGGCAGTTTCTGCTACAACTGTTTCTGATTATTGACAGTACGGGTTGCGAGACAAAATAGGACTTTTTGCTGACCAAGGTTTACAGCAGTGACGGAAATGCGGTAAATGCAATTACGCTCATTATTTAACAAAGTTTCGCTAATTATTTTCATTGTTAACTTTATGAAGAATGCCACAATTGAAGAATTGAGGTCAACCAGTAGCCATAGTATAATCATTTGCCAAATGCGCTGCGCTTCACCAGTAGGTTCTGAGAAATATGCGCTCAAAATATGTAGCCACTGCATCAATGGTCGAGTTTAGAAGTTGGCGTGCTGTGGAAAGATGCAGTACAAGAAACTGTTAACTAGAACAGCTATACGTTTGACGGTAGCTTATGAATGTATTACTAGAAAGTAGTGGTGCACCAAGTTTCTAGGAAAAAAAAGGTGCATTATGTACTGGGTGAGTTAAACTCTTCAGTTACGTGTCTCTTAAATTCAATAATGAAAAGTCATTTGCGAACGTTCGAAAACAAATTTACGATGGTCAGGCAAATTCTCAAGTCCACCGCTACTACAAAGATTAGTCAGCAAGAATGATAATTTTTATCTAGAATCTTCGACTTTCAATAGTCTAAAACAGTTGTTGCTGAAGCACGCGATATAAGCGGGGCAAATGTTGGAACAGCGATGTACAGCCAATGTATCCCAACGGTGTGGTTGCGTTGGTCTCGTTCCCAAAGCTTGTAGTGTGTCTCCAGTGTTATGCGGCGACCATTAAACGATGTAAGAGAAGTTAAGGTCGTCACGAATGGACTCTCAATGTTTCGTGTCGTTGGCCTGTACCCAGAGGTTGAATGGTCTAGGGAATGAAGTCATATCGCTGTTTGTACAGTACACTATAACTGCGTGTAACTAAATAAACAGAGTATTAAATCTTTGTCTTTCAAGCTCTCCGTCTTTCTTGATCGCTTTCTTCCTGCGTGGAAGATTGAGGAAGCCAAGGTTCAGCGACGCTTCTGCAATGCAAAGTCATATTCAGGTGAGTTCGACTGTTAGGTAATGAGAAGAATGGGTTTTGGCACGTAAAACCCCAGAAAGAAGAAGAAGGTGATGAGAAGGGCTAACTGTCGTTACGCGAAACACTTCACTCTTATGTTTATGGCAGAGTGGCTTGATCTAAGTCCAGCAGAATAATTTCGTTTACTTTATAATATATATATATATATATATATATATATATATATATAATTACCTTTAATACCAGCTGCACTTGAAGCAACTTCGTGTTTTTGGAAAAGTGTTATATTTTTCATGAGTCGTTTGCATTTCGTACTCGAAAGCGAAGCAATACAGCGACACATGTATTTCAAGCGCATTTCACACGCCATTGATTAAAGACTCTGCCGAAGGGGTCACTGAAGTCTACAGGTTCTTTTTCAGGGTCAAAAAAGCACGCAAAGCAAGTTGACGCGAGGTGAACGTGCAGCAATATATGCAGTCTCTAGGCATAAACTATCCATGCCATTATAAATAATTGTCAGCTAGCTGCCTCCGTCTCTTTAAAAAATATAATAAAGGTTGTCCTGTGTATATAGTGTAATGAAGCAGAGGCGCCCCTGTGTATGTGCCGACTGAAGAGGAAGACAAAGGACCGTGCCGTGATCGTCCGGGGAACCCCGTGCTACGAACAGTCCTTGCAATGCCTACCTGTACCTAGCGTTCTTGCAATGTTATCGACGACAATAGACCTCGTCGCATTTGGTGGAAGTTGCTGAGATCCTTCGCCTCGTCCGGGAGCTCCGCACTCGAACCCTGCCAACGCCAACACGATCGCCCTGCACTATGCCTGATCCAGCCACTTCGTTGCCTGCAACGTCGGCTGCCACTGTCGTCTGCGCTGGCGTCCCTCTTCATCGCGACCCACCCATTTTCAGTGGGACCGCCGAACACGACGTGGAAGACTGGCTTTCATCGTACGAACGTGTAAGTGGCCCATAACAAATGGGACGACCAGTCTAAGCTATCCCACGTGTATTTCTACCTCGCCGACGTAGCCAAACTGTGGTTCTTCAACCACGAATCAGACTTTTCAAGCTGGTCAGCATTTAAGACCCTTTTTTGCCGACGTGTTTGATCGCCCCGCTGTGCGTAAGCTACGCGCTGAACAGCGTCTGCGCCAGCGCGCACAGCAGCCTGGAGAGACATTCACCAGCTACATCGGGGATGTTCTCGATTTGTGCAAGCGGGTAAATCCCACCATGTCAGAGGTCAAGCATATCCTCAAGGGCATCGAGGACGGCGCATTCCTAGATGCTGCTGGCAAAAAGCCCAACGAGCGTACCTGTCCTTAGTAACCTATGCCAGAGCTATGACGAGCTGCGCCGCCAACGTTCCATCGCCCGCCAGAACAGTCAGCACGCCGATTCCGTCTCGAGCATCGCGGTTTCTACCGACCCTCAGCCCAACTCGACCCTATCGCAACAACGAGGTTTATTGTCGTCGATAACGTTGCAAGAACGCTAGGTGCAGGTAGGCACTGCAAGGGCTGTTCATAGCACGGGGTTCCCTCGCGAACACGGCACGGTCCTTCGTCTTCCTCTTCAGTCGGCACATACACAGGGGCGCATCTGCTTCATTACAATATATATAACTATGTCTGTGTATGGTGTTCAAATGTAAATTAAAAAAAATGTTGAAGTGAAAAAAACAAAAAACAAAAAAACACCGCATATCCACGGGGTGAATGATGATGAGTGGGCGAAGCTCCGGAGGGAATGATCGGTAAACCGTGAATCTTCCGTGTAATTCGCCCAGTCTCGCCGCACTAAATTGAACGATTGACTTCCACCAATGACACGCGCCATATGTGACGTCATTCCTATTTTATAACGGCGCCCTTCAATATAATTGCACCATCTCCCGCTTGAGGGGACGCTAGCACAAACGCGTTAGAAACGTGCAGTACTCTCTAGTAAGGGGGAGAGGCTACAGCGTCTTACGCAGCCGTTTACACATGCCGGAACGTGCACCGCGTTTGCCGACGCCATCACATGACTGCTGAGAGAGTATAACCCCGTATTCATAAACGCTCCTCGACTTGAACTTGACTTGCCACCGCCTTCAACGCGTTTCGAACGCGCGATCACCCCCCCCCCCCTCCCCCCCGCAGTCGGGGCCTATGCAGACGTTATGTAAGGCGTTGGAGAATCGTTCATTTTGTTATTTTCACACAATGAAAAGAGCAAGCACCATTTTTTTTCTTGTACATTTGAATCTTAGAACTCTGAAGACTTGTGAAAGAGGCTCATGTGGGCAATATAAATACTAATAAAAATACGAGTAAAACAGCTAGTTCCTGCTTTTTTCGGAAGACAGGGGAAGTCAGTGACTCTAGTTATTGCAACGGCGATATATATAGGACATACATTTAAGCGCCTGGAGAGTGTGGAGGCGAGTGGAACGCTTTAATACAATAATAACAAGATGAATTATTGTAAATTTATACAATACTAGCGACATTTCCGCTCAACGTGTGGTAAAATGGCCAAAATAGCGATATATGGAAGTGAGCTATAAAAGAGATTATGTAGCCACGATTACAGTCAACTAACAAGGTTCACGTCGTACTGCCAATGTGACAAAAGATTGCATCGTCAACTTTAATTGACGCCTGCATCATGCAAAGCATTCCTGATTTGCGGAGAACGTTTCCATGAATAATGGAACTGTCGTGTAGCGAACGGTTATGTAGAGATTTTGTGCTGGTAGTGTTTATATTTAGAACAAGTAAGACAATATGTGCAGTGGCAAGGTACTGACGCGTCTACTTGTTTATCTTTCCCGGGTGACCGCGTTTCACCGGCCAACAAATGTACGTTATCGCTCAGTGCAGGACGAGCCTGCCTGTATCGGAAGTTTCTCGAATGTTATCGATGGTTCTATCCGCTGTCTGTTGTCACCGAACCTCGTGTAATCTGATTATATGCGCGACGCGAATTGTGTAGTACTTTCTGGAAGACACGCGGGCACCAGCGGTTAGTCTGGAACGTTCGGTGACTCATGTAAAAATCCGACGCGCTTGACCCGCTGATCAGATTTCGACGATCGCCGACGGTGTTCGCCGCTATCGTTGTAGCTTGAGTGGAACTTGCATTTGTGGGCACAGGTTCGCCAAATAAAGAGTTAGTTTCGTAATTCACAGTTTTTGCTACTGTCTTCTTGACCGTCACTACCACGTGACAACTAAAACGTTCAAAGCAAACTAAAAACCAATGGCACATAACCACAGCAGGGCCGGGCAAAGTGTCATGATAGGGATGCAAGGTACTATGGTGATACGTATTTGAGATTCAGATACGTGACACTAGCGGAATAACTGTATTAGATCGATGCTCGCCATTTGTATCTAAAGATATATGCCTCGATACATTACACATTCCTCAATATAGCTCTAATGTAGGGCTTGCCAAAATGTTATAATTGGTGGCATGCAAATTTTGTAACTTTTGCCAACGGAACTCTTTCTTTCGTATTTTCTGTATTAATTGCAGGTAAAAAAGTTTCTGGTCGTTCTTACAAAAATGATGTATCGCAATTCCGATACAGTCGGACAGGGCTGGCAGCCTCATCTTGATTTTAAAGTTTATTTAAAGTATAATTTTAAAGTTCAACTCTAGTTTTCACTGTTAAAGATGTACGCGCCACTGATGATCTTCTTGCAAGAGCCTCATCTTGCTTCCAATTTTTACTGTCCAGACAAAGAATGAGCATATCACTAAACTAGTGATGTCAAATTGAAAATGGCAAGCCGACCATGGTTAGCTCTGCTCAACTCTTGCTAATGAGTTCAGAAAATAGGCTCGTGAAACGGTGCAGGAGACCTCGTCGATCACTCGCGTTAGGCAACCTCGCTCGCCTTATTCAAGTGCTCCTCTGTGTGCTCATGAGAACGTATGGAGACTCACTAGCTAGTTTGTTGAGTGGTGTCGCAACGTGGAGATAACTTTACGATGACTATTAATACATACCATGTGGAAGTAGCGCAGCAACTACTGAACATGTTTTTGGTAGCCACATGTTGAAACAATGTCGAAGGGTACACTGAATGACTAAGACAGAGTGCTGACTCTCAACTAAAACTTGTGTAAAAAAAAAAAAAAAAAAAAGAGAAACACACTCATATATCCATAGCCCTTCGTTCACGCCACCTGGCTGTCGCTCGCAAAATGACAAGCCAAAGGCAATATAAACTGAAACAATAAATCCGTGTCTATTGCAAGGTGAAGCATGCGTTCAGATTATCGCATGTCGTCAAGATTTCAATTTGGCAAGGATACTCACTGAAATCCTGCAATGTTTGGTTCGAATGTGCAAGCATGTATCCAGATGTAAATGAGGACATAGTTGTCCTGTGCAAGACTTCGGGTTAAAAATGAATGAACCAGCGTTGCAGAATAGTAAAAGGTGTAAAAGGTGGCTGTACTCGCATATAGCATAAAACTGTGACAAGAAAACCATGGGTATGGGTAATACGCAGAGGCTAGAGCGAAAGTGGTTTCCCCGTTCCTCTATAGAGCCTCTCCCGCTGCTCACTAAATCGTGATGGCAGACACATTATCCTAAACGATGGTATCCAGATCACTCAAGACGGTGAAGTCCTGACCGAATTCACTGCAGCTGCTTGCCGCTGGAATAATCCGGCAACAAGTGCCTTCTTATATTGCGTGACTTCAAGGAGCGTATCGGCGTGCAGTGATATCAGGCGTGAACAGTGCTATAGAATATGATAGATAACATATCTGCGACAGCTGCAAATAGATGATCGGAGCTAGAGCGAAAAAGGCAATAAAACTTCGTTCTTGTTCTTACGCTTTCTTTTGCGCCTTCGAATCCCATTGCCGAACGTCTCTGCCGGTAATTAGGATTGGCGCTTCGTTCGTAAAGTGTACAGTACTGAAATCGGCAGCGACATTCACTACTGTTTCATCTAATACGTTTTCACACTCTGGAAAAAAGAATAAAGCTATTACTTGGAGCAGCGATGCATCTGGGAACATGCTGTGATTTGCGACCGCATTTCTCGAAGCTAGTCCTGCGCGGAAAATGTCTGGCATACAGGCATGCTCGAGGGCCGGCGGATTTCAACCCAACATTGGCATGTCCCTTAAATTCAATGATTCAAGAGTTCGAAAAAAAAATGAACTCATGTTTTAGCAATTATTGCTTAAAATCTGATGTCCGACACTACTACTAACCTCAGTCGGCAAAATCATAATGTTATATCGAATTCTTTATCTTTAATGTTCCGAGGCTGACAACACGCGTTATAACACAAAGTGGTAGAACTCGCCATATTTTCCTTTTGAATTTAAGCTGACGATGGCTAATGACGATCGCTTTCAGTTTTTGTTCACCTGACTTCTAGTTTTTGAAACGCGGTCGGCGCTCAGAATCCTGCTCACGAAAAAAATATAGGACCGGCTCTCCACAGTTACTAAAGCTGCAAAATACAGAGTTATTGTACGGGCTACGACTGCGTTGGGCATTGTTCATATTTATGGTCGTACATCGTCCTTAGAAATATGAGTTGACATGAAATTGTCGCCTCTTAAACAAGCTTGAATTTAGTTATTTGATAACCAGGGACCTGATTCAACTTGAGTCACACTGGGGATTAATTACAGTAAATGATTGATGGCCTTGATCGAGCTAGTGTCACATTAATATGCAGAAGACAAAGACAATGTTCAATATCCTGGCAAGGGAACAAGAATTCAGGATCGCCAATCATCCTCTAGAGTCTGTAAATGAGTACGTTTATCTAGGCAAATTACTCACAGGGGACCCTCATGATGAGAAGGAAATTTACAGAAGAATAAAAATGGGTTGGAGCGCACACGGCAGGTACTACCAAATTCTGACTGGAAGCTTACCACTGTTGTTGAAAAGAAAAGTGTGTAATGAATTGCATTCTACTGGTGCTAACATATGGGGCTGAAACTTGGAGATTTATGTAGAAGAGCTCGAGAAGAAGTTGAAGACCGAGCAAAGAGTGATGGAACGAAAAATGTTAGGCGTAATGTTAAGACAGAAGATAGCGGTGTGGATGAGAGAGCAAACGGGAATAGCCGATATTCTAGTTGACATTAAGATATGGAGCTAGGCAGGCCATCTAATACGTAGGGTAGATAAGTGGTGTATCGTTAGAGTAACAGTATGGGTGCCATGGCAAGAGAAGCGCAGTCGAGGACGGCAGAAAATTAAGTGGGGTGATGAATTTAATAAATGTGCAGGCGGAAGTTGGAAGGAGCTAGCGCAAGACAGGGATAATTGGAGATCGCTGGGAGAGGCCTTCGTCCTGCACTCGATATAAATATAGGCTGATGATTACACTGATGATGATGACTCGTGACTCAGGGCCTTGAACAGATTTAGCCACTTATCTCTGCATTAGTAGTAGAGGTCAGTAGAATAAGCTATAGGTTTATCTTGTAAATAAAATACACAATAATTCGACTCATGCATCGAAAGTACACATACCGGTACCCGTTTTGAACAATGTATCATGATACATAGCCAAAGACACCCAAGGGCATCGTAAGACAGTATCTAGGACATATTGTCACCTGCAGTAATGGGGACAGTGCAAGATCAGGGACACAAGAAGAAGTGTGCTTGCTAACCGCCATAAATATTGCGCAGCTCCCCAACTCAGCACTTTGCCCCAAATGTGTGTCTTCACGGCAGTACGGCAGCGCACTGTCCGTGATGCCACACCTTTAAGGCACAGTTTCTCTGCCATCCAAAGTTTCGTTATCTCCTGGGGACTAGGAATGATGAAGCTCTCTTTTCCCCCTTTCGTTCATTTCCCTCCTCTTTTGGCGTAGTCATTTCGCGTTTTGATTGGGCTAGTAGTTAGCCAGGGCCGGTATTTTGTAGCGATGCCTTTCCGATGTTAATGCCTTTTCGCGCTTTTCGCGCTTGGTCAGTGGTCACAGCGACGGTCCGCTCACGTTATCAACGGGATCAGCCGGCCGTGAGCGGTGGATGATAAGACTAGTATAGAATAAAGCATAACGCATCGCTACAAAATACCGGCCCTGTAGTGCACGCGGCGCCAGAGAACAAGGGTTTGTGTTCTCGAACGATAACGCAGAGGTAGTTTTACTTTCGCGATTTTCTTTTTTTTTCCGTGACTCGGCACTGGGCGCGTCCGCCGACAGCGCTTCTGTTACTGGGACAAGCTCGCTGTCTTCACATAGTGCAAAGAGTACCGAGTGCCGGAAGATATCGTGAAAGTGAAAATTAGCTCCAAAAGTGGGTCACCCGAGAATATCGCCTCCCCACCCCTCCTCCTTGAACTTGGATTATCACTGAGTTCCAGGAATATCACTGAGGTGCCACTAATTTTCAACGTTTAAGGCACGTGGAGCACGTGGGTTGTTACCACGTGACTTAGGCACTTGTGCGCCCCTACCAATCAACGATCCCATTATGCTATGAGCTTTTGTGAAGCTTTTGTGACGCATAGCACCACGCTATGACCGTTTGTGACGTTGCATAAGAAGAGGAGAAACGTGCTTATTGCCGGGCGCAAACGTATCCCATCTACCTTACATCGTGATTCCGAAGAAATGCGGTGTGAACCCGAAATACGCGAACGGCGCATGAAAAGAAATCTGCACGGCTCATCACGGTACACTACCGCCACCTATGAACTCGAAGAACAAGTAAGGTTAGCTGCTTGCCTCGGAATCCACCAGAGTTCGCAAGTGTACGTGGCGCGAAAGTGTTGAGTTATAATTAAAATGATGAGGGTACTTCAATACTGCTAAAGTTATTAGATGGAACTGTGCCGTGTGCAGCACGGTTGCGAAAGGGCGCTCAATATCGAACACGTCGTGCTATATTCATAGCTTCCGAGATCGGGCTGCGCGCGCCGCCTTTTATCTCTGAGGCCATGTTCTATTATTGATATTTGTCCGTTTCGAAAACAGATGGCGCTACCTTATCACACGTCAGTTGGCACTGCGTTCTACAGGGCCAGATTACGCGTCTGTCGTCTGCGTGCCGCTAGCGTCGCTATTTCGCAAGAGCTATCTCGTAGAATACGCGTGAAACTCCCACGTTTAGCCATGGCCTCCAAGATTTGTGCAAACCAACTGGAAACCAGCCGGCGCGCGCAAATGTCGGATGCCATGGTGAAGCAGAGAATCCAACTCAGCACCCAGACTGCCCATGCTGGGCTGCTTTCAGTGCCGTTGAGAGCACCGATACCTGCTGTTCCAGATAGGTCATTACATTCAGCTGTTCATCATCCGAAATTATGATACAATGCTCTCGCCTTATACTGGCGTTCATACGACCACTTTTGATCGCGATCAAGCCCGATCCGGATCGAAACTCCCGACTGCGATTGGCTCCCTCGCGCATCTTCCGCAATGGGTCCAATCACGAGCGACAAATTCGATCCGGATCGGGCTTGATCGCGATCAAATGTGCGCCGTGTGACACCCGTATTAGACTTCGCAGAATTTTAGAGGCACGGCATCGTCGTTGTTGCTGTGCAACACCAGAACAGCGCGTAGTCAGCATACACACCAATGTCTATCAATATAACACGGCCTCGTTTCTAGTGTAATAGAGCACAGAGTCGAGCATCGCACGCATGCATATTCTTTTCAATTCATTACGGTGCTTATTAGCTCATTGTACGATATCATAATCACCTGTCACCTACCTCTCTCTGTATCTCCCACTTCCCCTTACCCCAGTGAGGAGTAGCAAGCTAGAGACACGCTCTCCAGGCCGACCTCTCCTCCCTTCTCTTCATTAAATCTACTCTCTCTCTCTCTCATTACGGTGCTTACTAATTCTATCGAAAATAAAAGAAAATTACACCAACAACAGCTGTGAAGACGTATGAGAGGATGGATATGCTATGAGCGTCCCCTTTGAAACGGGGTGGTGGGTTGCGCCACGAAGCTCTTGTTATTATATTGCCTAATGTTTTCTACGTATGTTTTTGAAGAAAAAAAAACAGACAGATACAAAGAATTACCAGCATCAAACTTTTTGAATCATTACTGGAGGGGGGAGGGGGGCGATACACTTTTTTATGTATACAGAGGGGAGGGGAAATGGAACTCTGGTGAAAGGTATACTCGCGCCATCAATCACTGCACCAAATTTGATGAGGTCTGATGCATTTAAGGGGAAAAGATTAAATCGAGTAGCTGTTGGTAGCGAATTATCCATTGTGGCCGTCAATATTTTTATAAAAAGTGTTTAAAATGGCAAATTTTAAGAAAACAAAGCTATCACGTTTACAACTCTGTAACTCAGCAATGAAAAACGATATCGCTATTCTGTTCATTGAATCTAATAGTACATATAAAGCGGACAAATTTGATGCATTATACATGGCTCTCAATTACACCACTGATATGTGAGTAGCACTTTTGCAAAAACTTCTTAAACATTGTAACAAGTTCACGTAAGATATAAATTAATATATCAAAATTTGTCCACTTTGGATGGTCTAAGGGATGAAGTTTACGGAACTGCGATATCTGTTGTTAGTGCAGAGCTACGAATTTGTAAACTTCCTGCTTTTATTTTTTTTTCAGACTTGCTAATTTTTGAAAATGCTTTAAGAAATTCAGGCTTTAAATCAAAATTCCGCTTCCATCAATCACGAGAACTTAAATTCTCTCGCAAATGCAACAAATGCCATTAAAATCGGCCCAGGGGCTATCCAAGAATAGCATTTCTGCGTTTTACATGTATTTGAATCGGCGGCGTCGGAGTTTGGGCCGAGCTAAAGCTTCCTCTTAAGCGATGCGAACAAGAACGAAAGAGAAGGACAAAAACGACTTTGCCTTTCTTTTTTGTCCGAGTCACCTAAGCGCTGCGGTTTTAGTAATACTATCAAACCAGCTTACACAAAGCTCTATACACCTGAATTAACCTATGTGGCACATGTTAGGCTGCTCGGAATCGCGAGAAACTGTTTTGAAAACATTTAGTTTATGCGCGCAATCAGTAAGTATCACCTGAGGCTCATTGTTGTTGTGATGAGGGAGATAAAGCTGCTGTGAACATCCTTTCGACACAAATTACCCTGGTTCCTACAAGTACAAGGAGCGGCTTTCCCGCATGAGAAAAGGATAACAACATGGGGCACATTTGGGCAACTCTGATCTGGGCGGGAACACAAGCACTAAGATGTGCTTACATTTTTCAGACGTAGTACTCGCGATAGCAGTTTTTATATCGACGGAAAGAATTTCAAAGTTAAGAACAGCTGGGCATCGAATGGTCTGCGAACTGTTTCTGAAACATTTGTCAGTTTTTGCCTTCTCTTTCTTTTTCTGCATATGTGGCCAGGACAATTTTGGATACCCAACTGATGCAGAGTGGAAGCCCACAGCCATCACTCTCATCGTCAACTACTACGAAGATGATGGGTAATAGTATACAGATTGGTGCCTGTGACTTCAGACGTTCTTGTGGCTTTAAACATTGCCGTTTATTTGCCTTTCCTGGCCTGTATTCCCAAGCCATTATGTATATTTACAAGCCAGTCTCAGAGGTGGCCTTCTACTCATTTCCAGGTACTATTGTGCTGCCACCTCTGATCATATCAATGAAGTAGCCTAAGTGCGATTGAAAAGAAATCCGCCAGCTGTCACAGCAGCCTATCGCTGCTTAGAGTTACTGTATATGTTCCCATTGGGGAGCGGAGTTGCGCATCTGATTGAACGCGCCGCTCGCGCCCCTATTCGCCAAATCTGGTCACATGCACAAACAGCATCCTTTTGAGGGAATTCCTAACTTCACGGCTGCGCCTGCACTGCCGCCCGCCGCGCCACCTGGCCTTCGCGGAATGAAGGAGCAAACACGCGGCAGCTGAGCCGCGACGTATCCTGCATTCAAGAGGAGTGGCTTTTCTGCTTAACACGGGTGCGTCGGCGGGCAAGATGGCGGACCTATGTGCAACTCTGCTCCCGTAGGGAGAATGTACAGTAACTCTATCGCTGCTATTGCTCGTCCTAGCCCGTCGCTCGAAGCGGCGGGCGAAGAGGGCATCGAGGCATCCTGTTACTGAAGTTTGTCAAAAAAATAATAAATAAATACTAAGGAGAACGGGCTCCTCTGTGGCGAGAACAGTATCAATAATGGTATAATTTAGAACTGAAATCGCAAAAGTAAAAATTTACATTGGTTAAGAACATCTGCTTAAATACAGTTCAAAACCATACGCGATGTGTAACCATGTAGGTAATATAATATTGATGCACTTGCTGTTGCAAAGTGTTCTGATTACCTCATGTTGTCGTGTTGTCGTTCTCGGAACTTGTATCTTATTACATGCCTATGATGATGTAAGCCCACTCCCTGTATGGGTCTACAGAAGACCTACAGTATTGATAAATAAAAAATAAATAAAATTCGTTCACGTCATCATCATGGAGGTTACGGGAACGGAGGGTTCGGCTGAAATTTATGCCCGAACAAAATTGCGAAAAACAACGTACGCTCAAATATTACAGCGCAGAAAACTTACTTGCGCTGGGTTAACAGTCAGTCAAGAACTTTATTGAGGTCCTGAGGAGTTTACGTTTAACCGCAGGCGACGCCGAAGACGCGACGGGAACGTGGTGACGCTCCGCCCGTTGGGCCCTCTGGACGGCCTTGAGTTGGAGTTTGAGGTCCAGGCTTTTGAAGGCTTCTTCCCATTCGGGCTCACTGGAGAGAGGGACAAATACATTTTTTAGATGCGAAGCAGCTTATGGCGGGGGCTTTGTCCATCCCTCCCGCGGCGTCCCACACCCCCACAGCGCATGCGCGTCCCCTCCCCTCTCTCTCCTTTCCTACGCTCCCCCCTTTCTCTCCTCTAGGAATCCTCTACTGTACGGAGCGGCGCCCGCGTCCCACACCCCCACAGCGCATGCGCGTCCCCTCCCGCTTCCCCTCTCTCTCCTCTGCTACGCTCTCCCTCTTTCTCTCCTATAGGAATCCGGAGCGGCGCGCACTACAGGTGGTGCGACAGCTGCATACTCCGCTGGGGGCGCCACGGTTGTTCCGCGGTATGAAAATGACGGAGCGCGCGCGCCTCATTCTCTCTCCTGTGCAGCGCCGCGATGAGCGCTCAGGCCGCTGCCGCGAAACCATCTCCCGCTCAAGATAAGCGTCTCCCCGCTGCTTCGCATCCACACATGGTTCCCTTTAGCGGGAGATGGAGTAATTTTTCTATTCTGTGACATACAGGTCAGGCACTAGGTAAAGCCACCGTAGCGCGAATAAACGACATTTTAAATATTACACGGACGCTACTACCACGGTCCGGTCTCGTCTTTGTTGTGCTTGGTTTATTGATGCTACGATGGCTTTACCATGAATCAACCTACTAGACCCAAGAACAAGTTATCTTGATGCCAGGCTTCATGCAACTTAACGGGCACACCTCCTCAGTTCATTCAATTCTTGCTGCCATCAATACATCAAAGCGCATTTAATTACATTCAAGATAGCACAAGCATGTGTGCCACTTTAAGCCGCACAGAACTGTGTCCATTATGCGCTCAAAAGTTGCGGGCGCATTACAAAGTCCAAAAGGCATTACGTTAAATTCGTATAAGCCGTCGGGTGTTACAAAAGCTGTCTTTGGCCGATCGGCGTCTGCCATGGGTACTTGCCGGTACCCGGAGCGCAGATCTAAAGACGACAATAATTCTGCGCCCTGTAGACTGTCAATGGCGTCATCTATGCGAGGGAGAGGGTAGACGTGCTTGTGCGTAATCTGGGTGAGGCGCCGGTAGTCCAAACAGAACCGCACAGAACCATCTTTCTTCGTAACGAGGACGACAGGGGATGCCCATGGACTGTTGGAAGGTCGTATCACCTCGCGGCGAAGCATGTCGTTGACCTATTCATTGATTACACGACGCTCTGCAGGAGATACACGATGTGGGAGACTTTGCCCTCGGAGCAGCATCACAGAGTATGGAAATGGGTCGCAAACGAAAATGGTGCTGTAGCCCTGTTTGATGTCCACTGTCGCAAAAGGCAGCAGCAGGCCTGTCCAGGTAAGAAAGCGGTCAGATGGAGACCGTAGTGCAACAGCGTCGGAGAGGCCGCTGCAGTAAATGGGCACGACCGTTGACGTGTTGGGAGGAACGTGGTTGTCGTCTTGAACAAGTAGCTTCCTCAACAGCGAAGTATTGTCGGTGAGCGGCAAATATAACAGCGGCGAGAGTTCCATCTCGGCCCGTGCGCAATGAATAACAGCCTTGTGGCGCGAGAGGAAATCCCAGCCGAGGATAACGTCATGAGAACACGAGGTGAGGAGGATGAATTCTATAGCGTACAGAAGGTAGTCAATAACAACACGAACAGTGCAAGCCACTAAAGGGTGGATATGCTGAGCACTGGCTGTGCTCAGCAGAATATATGCTGAGCACATAGGCTTGTTTTTGAAAGTTGAACACGCTGGACTCCCCTAACAGATGCAGGAAAGAGATGACGAACCTTTTGTACATACGACGTATCAATGTTTTCGGGTGGTGGACCAGCCTTTGTCAGAGTACAGTCCGAATACATATACTCGTATACCTGCGTGTGTGTGTGTGTGTCGCAGCTGCGTGTTCTTCAGCGAAACTATGTCATTCTGCGGTTCACATGGAATTCGATTCCGATAATTATTGTCGGCTCAAGCGTTTCCTTTGAACCATCATCATCATCATCATCATCATCATCATCATCATCATCATCAGCCTATATTTATGTCCACTGCAGGACGAAGGCCTCTCCCTGCGATCTCCAATTACCCCTGTCTTGCGCTAGCGTATTCCAACTTGCGCCTGCGAATTTTCTAACCTCATCATCCCACCTGACTTTCTGCCGTCCTCGACTGCGCCATAATGCTGAATAACACGGTTGGAGAAGCAAATCTGATACCTAATGTAGCTTTTCGGTGAACAAAGATGCCCGCGCGGCTCGCGATTACATACATTGTATTCTTCTGCCACCTGTGAGCATAACGGCGAAACGGAGAAGCGGTAGTGTCAAACAAATCCGCCAGTTGTCGCCAGTGTACGGCGCTCACTAAACCCCCTGAAAGTTTCAGGGGCTTTCGGCCTCGCTGGCCGTCACATACTTTTGGACCGGCAGGCGCTGCTACACTTGTGGCTGCGTTTCCGAATGAAAAGTGGTGTATTTAGAGGCTTCAATACCGGACGAATGCTTAGGCACCATGAATAAGAAGAATGCACCTTCAAATCTGAAGCTCCTATCTTAATATGCGTGGGAATGGAGAAATCGTTTTTTTTTTCGGCAGCCACTCTACTGATGTTGATGTAGTTTTGTGCGTTAAAGTAAGTTTAAATCGAGTAAGTGCAGTGAGCACATGTTTTATTTAAGCCACGAAGGTTTTGTAAACGCTATTAGAAGGAAAAAAAAAAAAAAAAACTACCCAACCTTGCATTCGGCCGCGCGCAACGCTTGAAACAGCGAAGCTAGGCGATCGTAGCCTAGGGGCGGAATCTTATAACGGTTCCGAAAGGAACCGGTTCGCTTGCCCTCACGTGATTGGTCAGAATTGTGGTTGCGTCAGCGGCCGTCAGAGACAGCGGGGCCGGTTCGACAATTTTGAACACGTCACCCATCTGTCAATCATCTTCAAAGCGAACCCGTCATCGGCCATGAGTGGAACCGGCGAAGAGGTAGTCCGCTTTGGGTTCCGTTGCTGTGACTTAATTGGCTGTTTGCTTGCGACCTTGGTTACGCGCGCGGGCCGTGCCACCTCGGAAACTCGCGGGCGGTGCGAGCGCGCGCGCTTTATCTCTGAAGTATGACTGGATACACATGAAGACATGGCGGCGCCCCTCATTCCTTACCCCGGGTTGCTCTCCCGGACCCGTCAAATAGTGGAGTCGCTAGACGCGTTTTCAGAGTTGACAGATGAGGAGTTTCGGCGTGATTATCGTCTGTGAAAGGGAACCGTTCGACGGCTGGGCGACGACATCATAGAATAAAGAAGCAACTTTCAAAATTTCCGCACTACTGATGCTGATGTGGCTATTTCTTTTGATACGAGGGCTTACAATTTTCAACGCGCGGATTACCACATGGCGACAAACAGTTAAACAAACGGTAATAATATATTGCCTAATGTACTACAATAAAGGAATATGTCAACATACGGCGATACTTGAAAACTTTCAGGACAATATTTAAATAATAGTCCATATCTATTGAGCAAGAAAACAAAAAACATTCCGCAATTCCTCGATTAACCCGTCATATGATGACGTACACTTCAAAGGCAGCACCCTCTCCTTTATTGGTCGCGTTCTCCCCGTCTTCCACCTCCCGCTTGGGAGTGGCCTATTTGTTGACGAAAGCGGCAAAGCGAACCAGCTCGCATTCGGAACCGTTATAATAGGGAACAGCGCTTGCACGTAGAATGCGAAAACACCCGTGTACTTAGATTTAGGGGCACGTTAAAGAACCCCAGGTGTTGCAAATTTCCGGAGTCCCCCACCGCGGTGTGCCTCATAATCAGATCGTGGTTCTGGCACGTAAAACCCCATAATTAATTAAACTAATTAGGCTCCCTACGTTATAAGATTCCGCCCCAGCATTTGCCGGAAGTACGCGCGAACTTCTCAATCTTTATTACTCATGATGATGATAATTTCTTTTCGAGCGTCTTGGACCTACGGCCGTCACTGCGCGTTGCATAGCGCAGCTTGCAACACCAACACCGCGTTATAATGCCGACACCGCGTTCCCACTCCGTGAATGCGTCTCTCGCTCTCATAGCGCGCAAAACCTCTTCACCTCGCAGAGCACGAGCTTACGAACGCGCCAGCTGTGGACGAAGACGGCGACGCTCGAACGCAATCATATGGTTCGCATAAATGCATTTTCTGCAAGCGTGGCTGTATGCCTAGTCGTTACGACGCTCTCCTTGGGACAGGGGGTACGCGGGTTCGAATTCCGCCTCGGCAACAAAGTTTCTTTTCTTTCTTGGTAGTTCCTTGATCACAAATTACGGCTGGCTTAAACAGCTTCGTTGTTAAAAAGGAAAAATTCAAATCGGTCGTGCGGTCGTCTTATGAAGGCATTGCGCGTGTTTTGCATTTGTTTGAATAGAGAAAAGGTGTTGGCCCCGAGATAAATTTAGCTTCCTTTTATAAGCACAATATATGCAGGATGTCCCTCCCTGCAAGCATGTACCAAGCTTTAAAAAGGGCGAATCCTATTGCGTGAATTAATCCAATAGGTGGCGCCCTCTGGATTTAAAATGCTGATGTTAAAAGCTATGCGTTCGCTGGTTGAATGCAGCGGAAGCGATTTTGGGAGCCGGAAACACGTCACATACGTCCGGTTTCGGACATCACCTAATGTATGTTGTCAGTAGCAACCAGTAGTACCTTTTTCTTCCAAAGGGAGTAGTCTGTACTGCAAAATAGTAGACAAAAAATTCACCGACGATTACGATACTCCCTAATGCGAAATTTGAGCGCAGCTTTACACGTGTTTTCATTTCGTGATTGGCTGGCGCTGACTACCGGTCTCGTGTGGCACGTTGCAAACGGAGCGAAGTGTGGCGCGACTGCCTCGCTAATCTGGCTATCGCGAGAGCCAGCGCATGTAGCCAGCACGTGGGTGACGCGTGGGCGCGATTCACACAAGCCGCCGCCAACAGACGACGCCATAGACAGCGCGCGCTACTCAGGCGCCATCGTCGCTGCCCTACGCTTTACTTCTCACGCTTTCGCCATACCCTCGTCGGCTTTCTGCATCATGGTTCCGCTGCAACCTCCTCTCCGCTTTGTTCCTCACTGAGCCTCTTCGCTCTCGCCTCTTCTTTCATCCCGCGCTGCCTGCCACGTTCGCTCTCATCTTTCGCTACCAGTGCTCGCTCGATTGGTTACGCCGGGAACGCTGGCGCTCGCCGCAGCAACAGCGCCCAAAGAGCAGCGCTCGAAAAATTCATAGCCCTTCCACTACTGTCAAGATGGGAGCCAGTGAAGCTGAGACTATATATGGTGGGTCTTCTATAGCGAATATTGCTACAGCGAATTTATGTATTATCATTATTGGCTGTATTCAGCGTCTTCAGCATGTTCGTCAAAGAGCAAGGAGACCGGCGTCTTGTTTTCGCCCGGCGCAATGGGAAAATAGTGCGCTTGCTACGCCAAGTCCGCCCCATCGTCATAGACTAGCGTCTAAGCCACAACGTTCATAGCCGCGGCACACTGCACGGCTCCGTCAGGATCCTGACCGCAGGATCCTCGAACATGTGTTTAAACGAGTGTCCGTCCCATAGCGAGTCTAAAGGGCAACTCCTGATAACAACGCTAGCGCGATCTCTACGTCACGAGACAAAGGTGCACAGCGATTGGTGAGACGTGCCGCCGCGAGTATCGCGACACTTGTGAAAGAGGCATCGGCGGTGGCGAAGGGTGTAACAATGGGAAATCTCTCATCCGTTTCCACAGCTGTCGGGAAACCGCCACGCACATAGAGCCAAACCACCACGCACATGGAGCCGATATTGTTGATCTACTTCCGGTCTATCTACTTCCCTTGCCGGACGCGATCTCCTGGAACCTAGCCTATATCAACTTCGCTGTAAAAGGCGGCAGAATGAATTGTAGCTGTCGCCACGCGATATTCACACTGACGTTACCGACATGCGGCTGCCGAGGTCGCCATCCGTTGACAAATATCAGAGGCAACCTAAGGCGGCAGTACTTAAGATAACGCAAGACAAAGTTAAACTTAGTCCACCCAGAGGCTACAACACTCACAATGAACGATATAGGTGAAAATACTCGCGCTGTAGAGGTATGTCTAGATACGATAATCGTGCTCCGCGAATTCGCATGAAAATTCAAGCAGCTTTCAAACGAGTGTAGGAAAGGCAGCCAGAAATCCTTTGGGGGCTTTGTAAAGTAGCTTTAAGGAGACAGCGGGGCATCAGTTGGCTCCAATAGCAATGCTGAAAACTGTGTTGCGCAAATGTTCGAAGCAACAATTCATAGCCCTTATAATATTTGAAGATAAAAGACCAGCGAAGCCGTTGGTTTTGTTTAATTACATTTAATTTCTTTTAATTTGGTGATTATGTTAAATGGTTGTAAAGACACATAACACAGACAGTTTAGGCGACTAGATTCACATTATCTTTCACCATTGGCCGTAACACGTTGCGCCGCTGGCCATTCGGCTTCTCGTCGCTTTGGCATCCATTTGCGCTGTTGAGCACGACGGCACTCCTTGAAGGCGCGCTCTTCCTCTTCGGAACTAGCTACACCGGTCTTACCCTTACCGAGTCCAAGGAGCAACTGAGGACGTCACTAGGGAAATGGCTATGTCAAGAGAGAATGAGACACAGCTACTGCTAGGCAGACTATTACGTCTTGTCACTGACGCTTCGACACGCATCATCATACAATAGCGTTTCGGCAACAAAGTTCATCGCCCTGGCGCACGGTTAACAGCGAAGCAGTTGTGCCGCGAGCCGCAACACCTCGCCGAGCTATGACGTAACTGTGTTGCCTAGCAACCTCATACCAGCTGTCCGATAGCTTCACCGAGCTGGGGGAGAGAGAGCTGAGAGAGAGAGTGAAAGCAAAGTATAAAAATAGCTTCGCGCAGCGTGGCGGATGCGAGGTGGAGAGGGGATGTGAGGCATGTGGTAGTGGGATGCTTACAGCTGATGCCGACGCCGATCGCATTTCCCCGCGTTCGCGCCGAAGCCCCCTCGTTTACGTGGCTGCAGCCGATACCTCTGGTGGCGGCTCGGCAGGTTTCGACCAGGGAACTACACACTAGTTACTTGCGAAAGACTGAAGCGAGAGCTAGGGAAGCTGAAACCAAGCTTCGCAGAACAGAACATCCCGAGTTTAATTAGGTTGAGGGAAGCCGAGAGTTCGCCTAGGCGAAGAAATAAAGATCCGGAGGCTTGTGAACGTGGCCGGTTGAATTCATCGCGATACAACGCAGAAGATCGTGAAGAAATCCTGAGCGCCAGGAAACTTAAGTGTGTGGTTTGCCACTACTTTACTAGGCTTTCCCCAGCTCCGCTGGTCTCTGGTGTTTGCGGCAGCAGAGCCACGTATTATTATTTTTTTTTGTCTCTTTGGGTCGTAAGTGGGACAAGAGTAGTTCGAGAGCGCGTTACAGGCCCCTCAAGCCCACGGGTGTATGTGCCATTGAGCTTGGACCCTTTCAGAACTATCACCAGGAACGGCCCACTTTGTTGTCCTAGGCGTCGTTTGGTCCACCGACGCGTTCCGCCAGAACCTAGCCATATATAGCTTCGCTGTAAAACAGCGGTCCTACTACCACTAGCAGCAAGAGCTTTCTCCATTAAAGCGTATCGTGCTATAGATTCTGGATTGCTGCGAGGACAACTCTGCCTTCGTCACCAACGGTATGCGTTGTGAACAAATTTCATCGCGGTTCTGGCTACGGAAATCGTAATACGTAGCGCAGCTACTTTTGAGTCTACGGAAAGTCAATGGAAGATGAAGCTTGTCGTGCGTAAAGTGGGCTCAGTCTACGGAAAGTCAATGGAAGATGAAGCTTGGCGTGCGTAAAGTGGGCTCAGCTGGCCGTGGTTTCAGAACCACTGGCCAGCTGAGGCTCTCAGGGTGCAAATAGCCATCCAAATAACAACCTTTACTGCCCGAAGCCTCAGACCAACAGAACCGCTTCCCGAACGCCGCTCCTCGCGCTCCGGCCCCAGTCTAGCTGCGCGTGGCACGGTCGCATGCGCCAGGCCCCGATGGTGATGATCGCGGCACAGCGGTGCTGCCATGCCGCCGGCGTCCCATAATAGTTACATTCAGTAGGCTGCTGTGTAGTAAGTGCACATGTGACCTACTGCATGATGTTCAGCCCCCAAATCGGCCACTACTGCTTTATTGCCTGGGCCGTTACCATCGCGTGCATATGACCCGTAGTCTTAGGCAACTTGCCTCCGACAGCAGTAACGCCAGCGTAAGCGGCATCTCCGCGCTTGCAAAGTCAGCTCGTATATAACAAAGTGGCGTGCGACACCAGTTCCAAGGATTTGCGAAATGTTGTGTGCGACGGATGTATTTCCACGCACAGCTACGACGCAAACGTGGACAGCCGTGATCTTGCATGATTTGCTGCCTGTGGTGAATGATTTTGATTGGCAATATCTGTGGGGAAATTTAACTACAAGAGACAGGCTCGAACGCTGGTACACAGTACCTCATGGTAAGTGCATACACAGTGCACAAAAAATATTCAGCGAAGATAACGATACTTTCTAATCCGAAATTTGAGCGCAGCTCTATACGTATTTTCATTTCACGATATATTGGCTGGCGTGGACAATCGGTCTCGTGCGGCGCGTTGCAAACGGCGCGAAGTGGCGCGCAACTGCCTCGCTAATCTGGAGATCGCGATAGCCAGCGCGTGGATGACGTGTGAGTGCGATTTTCAGAATCCGCCACCGACAGACCTCCCAGACGACGATGATCGCCTCATTACGCTTTTTACAGCGTAAGCTGTTATGGGCTCATTGCAATAGCCGTTTCGGTTCGCGATGATGTCCACCGCCGCTGCCGTCTCCGCCGCCGCCGTTGGGGACTGTAACCTCTATCGCCGGAAATGTGAAAAAAGTAGCCGGTTCGCGCCGGGATCGAGCCCGCACCCACGGCGTGTGAGTCAGATACTCTACCACTGAGCCACGCCAGCGCTTGCTATCGGGCAGCGGAAAAAGGCACTATAAATGCTCCCCAGGCACGCGCACAGGCGCAGACGACCCGAGCCTCTGCCAGTATGGTGGCTCCATCTAGGTATGGCGCCTGCAAACGCCGAGTACGCAGGCGCAGACGACGAGATGCAATTCAGAGGAGGCGCGCAATAAAAAAAAAAAAAAAACGCGATCCACAGCCTCCGCCAGTATGGTGGCGCCATCTAGTTAAGGTGCCTGCAAACGCAGCGTGCGCAGGCGCAAACGACCAGATGCGATTCATACGAGGCGCTCAATCAACGCGAGATGTGCGCCACGTATTCTGGATACCTCTTCGGTATACGTTATTGCGTCTCCTCGCAAGGTACGAACCGCTGCTGCTGAAGCGAATTGTAGAGATATACGTGCGCGCCTACAACCAGGCATCATCGGGCTCAACAGACTGCTGAGCAGAGAGCATTACAAGCCACAGCTTGCCGTCGACGCCGGGCGGACAGTTCAGATCGTTCTCGTCAAAATGAGGCGAAGAGACTGTCGCTATGACCCTGGTGGGCGTGGTGCCGAAATTGGAGCTACCCTTGGAGCCGCTCCACCAGGCTTACGCTGCGACTGGGCCGCGCCAACCCGGGATTTTTGTCATGCTTTTGCCGTACCATCCTCCGCTTTCCGCCTCATGGTACACTGCACCCTCCTCTCCGCTGTGCTCCTCGCTTTTAGGCTTGTAGTGCAGCTCAGAATGAGCAAAAAGGACGGTGGAAGGGAAAAGAAAAGTAACGGGAACAGGATGAGTGCTATGGTGAGCGCACCGTCCTTTTTGGTCACTCTGAGCTGCGCTATAAGCCTAAAAGTCATGACATAGCAACTCGCCCAAACTGCTACGCTTTGCTCCTCGCGCCTCTTCCCTCTCGCCGCTTTTGTTTTTCATCTCCCGCTGGGCGCCGCGTTCTCTCTAATCTTTCGCTGTGCTCGTTCGCTCGATTACGCCGGAAACGCTGACGCTCGCCTACAGTGAACTAGAAGTATTGGGTAGTGGAAAGAGCGGAGGGCTGGGCGCACAGGCAGCGTGAAGCCAAGAGCGAAGACTCCGCTAGGGGCGCTGGTGTGCTCTTCCCGAGGAGAACGCGCCGGTTGGAGCCCGCGTTGCCCGCGTAGCTGCAACCGCTTTACCGCGTCGTTCTTGGTGTTACGAGCCAGCGTGCTTTTCGTGTTTTTGCAAGTGAAGCTACTGAAAGTGCCGAGCGTGACCGTTTCTCTGTTCGATGCTGCCCTGTTATCGCTTTTTGGCTAATGTAAGAGAAGAATAAAAAAAGCGCCACGCATTGCTATGCGCCCGGATGCAAGTGAGGGTATCCTGGTTTTCCAGAAGTAAATGAGCGCACGTTGTCTCTTTTTGGAGTGCCTAAAGACAATGACCGGCGGAAACAATGGGAGAGAAATATTCGCTGCAAAGATAAGCCACTCTCCGAGACTTCAACTGTGTGGGAGAGGCACTTTGATGCGCATTTTATTTGGCGCGACTATGTTCACTTCATCAACGGTGAGGAAGTAAGGATTCCTCGAGGTGCACCGGCGCTGACCGACGCCGCGGTGCGCACGCTCCTGCCCGATTTGCCATCCTACCTCTCAAAGAAAATGCGTCAGAGAAGACCAGAGAGAAAACGCGTTGCAGTGTGCCCAGCTGCACGCACGAAGAAGGTGCGTTTGTCTCGTCGCGACGTTCATGAGTCATCATCCCCAGATGATGGTGCGGATGGCAACGACTGCCTGTATGTGACAGTGCCCCAGCATAATCTTCAAACGATCGTAAACAGTGTGGATATTAGAAAATAAATTTTTTGGTCATTTTTTGTTGCAGGATGATCCGAGACGTCATTGAAATAATGAGATCCAGACTTCCAAGCCAAGCTCTGCGGCCAGAATCTGCTTCTGTGGAAAAGCTTCTTTCGTTTTTAAGTGCGAATGCACTTCTTAAGCGACCCCGAAAACTCCGCCGGCATCCGCGCTCCTCCTCCTCTCCCCTAGCAACGGCGCGAGGAGCGGAGAGGAGCGTCTGTAGCAACGGCGCAGCGACGTCACGCCCCACGTGACTGCGCGCGCTCCGCCCTCCGCTCCGTGGCTGCGCGCGCCCCGCGCCGGCTCCGCACCGCTCTCCGCGCCGTGACGTCACGGCGCGTTGTGCAGCTGGCGCCTCCGCGCCGTGGCTGCGCGCGCCGCGCCGGCTCCTCGCACCCTCTCCGCGCCGTGACGTCACGGCGCCATGCAGCTGGTGTGCCTCTCTCCCCGTTAGGTTGGCACTCACCCTCGGCCGCCGCCTCTCCCCTCGCGCTGACAGCTCCCTCCTCGCCCGGTAACAGCCCCTCGTGTGCGTACTCTCCCCACTGCTCACCCCCTCTCCAACCGCCTGGCGTGTTTCGCTCCGCTGAGCCGTGCTCCCTCAAGGGCTGCAGAAGATAGCGCCAACCTTTCCCTTTCCCTCAAGAACCACTTACCACCCGTCACGTGTTGTGTGTGTGGCGCCGGCGCGTCAGTCGTGCTCTCTCGCTGCCGTCTCCTTCGCTCGGCTCTGCAGTTTAGTCGCGCGCGCCCCCTCATAGCATCACCCCGTGCTTCGCACTTCCTCATACTCCCCTTCGGGGAAATGCGGGTTTTTTTGATGTGCCTGACCGAATGGGAGCTGCATGTAGGTGGTCGAGGTGGCTTCCTGTCCGCATCTACTGCTGTTGGCCTGAGAGTCGCAGTTGCAAGCGTTCTATCGTTGCTGACCTACATGACAAAGAATGTTAGCTACGAGTACTTAATGACCTCAAAGCTGAGTCAGGACCCAGTTCAAAATCTCTTCGGTATAGCACGGCAGTCAAGCGGTTGCAATACCCATCCAGTACCCCAACAGTTTCTCATTACTGCAGTGTGTCTTGCCTAAGTATTTATGGGCTTGCCAGGTCTGTTGCTAATGGGAATGCTGAGCCTGGTGTTCTTACAGCCCTCCTTGAGCCTGACATAATAGAAGGATCAAATCCTGGTAAAACTGACATAATACAATGCCTTCTTGATGTTGATAACATTCCCACTGCAGGGTATCAAAAGCAGGGCCCTGTACCAGAATATGTCTCCATGTTTTCAAGCAAAAAAGTTGTCGCAGTTTCACCTGAAAGGCGAAGCATCAATTGCGATAGCAAATTTGTAGAGAGCTATACGGAGTAATGATAGTAGCTTTATCAGCTGTATAAACTTGGACATGCAGCAGCACCGGCAACACGCAGAACTGCTGTCGACGCCGTCGGCATTTTGCCCGCGTTCGCACAAAATGCGTGCGGCGTTGGTGACTGTTGCCGGAGCCTCTGATATAAATAGGCACTTGGTGCCGCAGCTAAACGTCCGCTCCCTTCCCCCCCCCCCCCCCCCCCCCCCCCCCCCGCGGCCTTTTGTGCGTCAGAAGAAGGCGCGTTTGCTCTACATATATGGTGATTGTAAAGGAGGAAAGCGACGCCTACTTCTGCAGCCCTTAAGGGAGCACGGCACAGAACGCGCGTTTGTTCTCTGCCGTGCGTTCACTCCCCGTGAAAGCGCGCGTCCCTCGCGCCCTTTCACTCGCACATACAGCGTTCGGCGGCGCGCGGCGACGATTTCATCTCCATTGACGTCATACGGAACCTCACGGCGACGGCGACGGCGACGGCAGAAATCTGCTTTTGAGTGTCCATATAATTGCTATCGCAATAAAAGTGACGACCGGCTCATTTTATTGCGATAGCAATTATATGGACACTCAAAAGCAGATTTCTGCCGTCGGCGTCGCCGTCGCCGTGAGGTTCCGTATGACGTCAATGGAGATGAAATCGTCGCCGCGCGGTAAGTGGTTCTTGAGGGAAAAGGGAAAGGTTGGCGCTATCTTCTGCAGCCCTTGAGGGAGCACGGCTCAGCGCCAATCGCCGCGCACCGCCGAACGCTGTATGTGCGAGTGAAAGGGCGCGAGGGACGCGCTCTTTCACGGGGAGTGAACGCACGGCGGAGAACAAACGCGCGTTCTGCGCCGTGCTTCCTTAAGGGCTGCAGAAGTAGGCGTCTCTTTCCTCCTTTACAATCACCATATATGTAGAGCAAACGCGCCTTCTTCCGACGCGCGAGAGGCCGTGGGGGAGGAGGGGGAGGGGAGGGAAGGGAGGCGACGTTTAGCTGCGGCACCAAGTGCCTATTCATATCAGAGGCTCCGGCAACAGTCACAAACGCCGCAGGCATTTTGAGCGAACGCGGGCAAAACGCCGACGGCGTCGACAACAGTTCTGCGCGTTGCCAGTGCTGCTGCATGTCCAAGTTTATACAGCTGATAAAGCTAATATCATTACTCCGTATAGCTCTCTACAAATTTGCTATCGCAATTGATGCTTCGCCTTTCAGGTGAAACTGCGACAACTTTTTTTTTTACATTTGTGGTAATGTTGCTAGGAAGTTTTTGCTGAAATTGGAGTGCGATGAATGCCACAAATTGCTTCTCCCAAAGAAGGAGGATGTTGATAGTCTTGCTGCAGCTCAGTACACCAGGCTGCGAGACAATGGTGGCCTACTGTATCCAACCGGATGACTTTTCAGGTTTATTCGAAGATCAGAAAACCTTATCACAGCCACATTCAGTGCACAGGAGCTGCATCATGAGAGTATTAAGATGTTATTACTCTTAAGAGAAACCGACAAGACCGGATAGGGTGCGCCAGCCATACAGAATCTTTGATGGTGAAGGTTGTAGCTTTTCCTGTTACCACACGGCTGCACTTTTTTGTGAAGTCCTTAAACTATTCCAAAGAGTCGGGTGACCTCAAGATATCTGAAGTTGAGCCGCTGTACATAAGTATGTGAAATGGTATTGTGTACTCTCTACCGTGCAACTCATCTGTTGCAGTATGTTTCTTGAAAATGCCTCCCGCCTACCTACTAATACTGAAAAAAAAAAAAAAACTGTCTGCAGGCCGCTCATGCTCCTGAAATGCACATGTTCATCGCTTGCTTAAATCATAATGATAGAAGAATGCAGCAGTATGCATGCATTCATTACAAATTTTAAGCTAAACATTTCGACAGAATTACCTGCTGGTTGGAAAAATTGATTACGACTTAGTGACTCTAACCAAGTAAGGGTATTTATTAGCCCGACGTAATATAAACCGCGTGAAGGGCATCCTACCCTCTGTGTATGTCCAAGGCCCTGGAGACACGGCGAAAAGAAGAAAAGACCCCCCGCTCTAGGTCACCAACACCAAAACATCTAGCCGCGATAACATACATTGCAGGTACGAACTGTGCCCTGCCATCCCGTACCACAGATCTTAGGGTTCTTTACATAAAAGCATACTGACATATTTGGCATGAGGAAAATGAACACAGCATTCTGAAACTCTGTGCCGCCGCACTCGCCTGCTGCGCTCTGCCGCGGACTACCTCAGCCGGTGCTCGGGAAGTGAGCGCGCGCGCCATCTGGTGAGCTTCTACACAACATGCCTCGCGCCGAGGCCGCCGCTTCTTCCACTACCCAATATTCTCTAGTGCACTGTACGCTCGCCGTAGGAAAGGGCGCCTGAGAGCTGCGCTTAAAAGGGCGGGAGAATGAATTGTAGTTGTCACCACGCGATATTCACAATGACGTTGCCGAGAGGCGGCCCGAGGTCGCCGTCTTTTGACCAATATGCGAGGCAACCAAAGGCGCCAATTCTTAAGAGAACGCAAGAGAAAGTGCAACTTAGCTTACCCAGAGGCTGGAACAGTCACCACGAACAAAAATCACTGCCCAAGCACTCCGTACAGATTGTTAACCAGCGAAGCTATAACGTGCGGCGCCAGTGTTTATTACTGGGTACCAATGATAAGACCACGATAGAGTGTACTAGATTGGGAGAGTGGGTCCAACGAGGGCTCTGCGCTGAGGCATTTTTTTATTCAAAATCCAGGTGTCGCCACCGCCACTTTCTTCCGAATGAGCGGCCCCGCTCGCCGGCCGGACGCTTGTCGCGTCGGAGACCCTACCGCAGCTGCATAGAGCTTTGACAGGCAGAGATACTCGGTGGCGATAACACAGAGATTATTCCCCACCGATCTATTGTAAGTAAAATGGAAAAAGAGTGGCGGAAAGAATGCAAATGACGCAACAACGACAGTGCGTCGAGCAGACGACAGCTACTGAGCCCGTGAGCTCACCTCTGCCACTGAGCGCTGCCGAAACAGCCGGAGCCAACGTTTATTGGCCGGAGATTCAAAACAAGTAGGGAGCCTACATGCAACGCCGTTTTAAAACGGTGTTGCATGTAAGCTCCCTAAAAACAAGGGGACGGCAGCGCCGCCACATTTTCCGTGTTTTTTGCTTCATCCTCGGCGCTTGCCAAGGCGTCCGCTGGACCCACTCCCCCAATCTAGTACACTCTAACCACGACGTCGAACGCGGGAGCAGTGGCACGAGCGCCAACGAACCAGCTGTTGCTGATGATGGTAGTTTCTGCGTACAGGCGACGAACGAACGAGCCATATACAGCTTCGCTGTAGTATAGGTTAAAAGACTCACGCTGTAGAGGGGTGCCTTGTTATGATACAAGCACTCCGCGATTTCGCGGGAACATTCAAGCAGCGCTCAAACGAGAATCGGAAAGGCAGCCAGAAAACCTTTGGGGGCTGTGTAAAGTAGCTTTACGAAGAATGCGCTGATACGTTGGCTCCAATGGTAGTGGTCCCATGTGGATAGGGGTTTACGCGCGGTTCTTCGACGCCGCCAAAGAATCGCTTTTGTCAATGGTCAATAAGTTCTAAATGCAGAATACAAGAAGATAGTCTCGTCAATGCTAGCAAAAAGAATAAGCGGTGCTCTTTCCGACATAATCAGCCACACGCAGATGTGTAGCGGTTCCAGGACGATCAATCTTATCATCTTTAGCATTGACGAGAGATCTTTTTACGTTCGCTTCTAGGACACATATCCCAGGCTGTTTCGTATCGCTGGACCAAGCGAAAGCTTTCGATCGCGTCGACTACCGATACATGTTTGGGGTACTGAAAGCTTTCGGTTTTCCCGTCGAATTCGTAGATAGGATCGGCCTCCTGTATTCTGGTTTATCTGCGAAGCTGCTCGTAAACGGACATCTAAGTGATTCTTTCCCCATGACACGAGACCTTAGGCAAGGGTGTTCAATGAGCCAGCACCTGTTCGTTCTAAGATGTCCGCATATGCAGACGACGTATCCCTCTACTTGAGAAACGAAGAGAGCTACTACGCCTTTTTACGTTTATTTAAGGCATACTCTGAATTATCCGGAGCCCTCTTGAACAAAGACAAAAGCAAGGCGACGGCCTTCGGGAACTTTTCATTCGCCCTTGAATGAGAAGTCGAGTGCGTAGCTTGGGTCAAATTCCTGGGAGTAGTGTTTCTCACGTCCGGGGAAGTGGCGCAGGAGACGCGGACAGACCTGCGTAAGAAAGCAGAAAAGAAGCTGTCAATGGCATGAAAGTTTTGACTGATGTTAGCCGAGCGCAGCTACATAATAAAATCCAGTGTCTGCGCGGCATTTTACTACATGGCATGCCACGCAGAACTTCACAGAGGCACATTCTGTGGCTCTTTCTTATGGGGCGTACATGACGGAAATAGTGACACATCCACTCCTTCGTCTTCCAAAGAATCTGGGCGCGTTTAGCATCCCTTGCATCAGAACAGTGAACTCTCTCCTCGCATTGCGAGGTTTCTACGACATCGTGAATAACCCCGAATATCCAGGCAGAAAGCTTGTACATTATTTCTTAGGTACCTCGAGAAATCTCTCTATATCGGAAGAAAGGACAGGCCCGACGGCGGATCAGCCACCGCCATTCTATAAATACGTATGCAGCAGCCTCCAGTCCATTCGATCAGCTCTATACCTGATGTTGACTTAGTGAACACCCCGGCAACTGAGGTGTGCGTATGTTTATAGCGCCGTCGTACACTCGACGCACGAAGAGTCTTCGATGTGATCTTGAGGTGCATAGCTGCATTTGTATCGTGGCGCCAACGAGGATCGGCGGCACTACAGGGGCAGCCAAGGAGAGCCATGTACCTGTTACTATGCCGTTTACGCAAATAAATGTATGAACAGGCGTGCGTAGACCTGATTATCCTGAACGAAGACCTGTTCCTACGGAGATAGGCGACACGATTTATAAAGCTCCGTAATGGGCGAATAACTGCGCAGCTGTTACCGTACTAACACCTTAATTTCTGGCAGGCCAGATCATCTGCCAGACTTGTATGTCACCCTGGTGCGTTCCTTTTTTTTTTTTGCATAATACGCCCTGTTGATTACATGTGCCGTGGCCATTAGTATTTGAATGTTTTCCTGTACTTGAAGCCAAGTGCACATGTATTTTCAAGAATGTCCTGGTTGAAATAAACTGCAAATAAACAAATGCAAAACGCGCAATGCTTTCGTAAACCGCACGATCGATTTGAATATTTTTTGCAATAGGAAAATAAATTCCAGCAGCACTATTACGCTAAATTTTGATTTATGACGTCAGACTTTTGCGAGTAGCGCCTGTGCGTGTCTCAGTTCTTCTTCTACGTCCGTGTGTTTTTGCGCTACAAGAAGCAAACCTGCAAACATGTTACACCCAACAAGCCCAAATGTCTACACTGATACTCCCATGCAAATGCGAAATTTGAGTGCAGCTCTGTACGTACTTTTATTTCGCAATATCGAGGGCGAGCTCCACCGCTAGAAAAGCTGGTGCCGCCGTCGGCGTCACGTGGTATGAAGGATCACGTGTGCACAGCGGCCGCGTGGGCTGCTTAAGGAAGCGCCGAAGAGCTGAAAACTAAAGTTTGAAGTTCTACCGGCCCTCCGGCTCTGCTTAAGTGGGGATATTTTCCTATTTCTGGTTTCCGCTTGGCAACACTTGAAAGCACTATAATAGGTAGTGGCTGCCTTTTAAGGAGTCATGTTAGGCTACTGCTCGGTGCGGCAGTGCCTGGCGTTCGCAACGGTGCTTGGTCTCAGCTTTCACACGTACCCACAGGACAACCAGCTGCGTAAAGCGTGGATCGCGAAACTGAGAACCGGCAAGCAGCCATCGGCTACAACTCGGGTATGTAGCAAGCACTTCCGCGAGGAAGATTTCTTCTACTGCGTCGGGGCTGCGATGCTCGCGTTGGGTAGCTGAAAGTGCGCACTGAGATGCTCGCCCGCGCCTGTGGCCAGGCTAATGTCACGAAACTTTGGTCTATGAACTTTTTGATGCTAGATACTGGCAAGTTCACTGGAGTGGAAAGGGAACGGTAAGAAGCACACTAAAAGAAAAAGGCATGCATGGCATAGACTCATGTATGTGTTAGCGCCAACCAACCAATGTACTGGATTAAGAAAACGAAGCAGCGGAAATTGCTCGCTGAGAAGAGCGATAAACGTACAGTGCGACTCAAGTCGAGAGTAATGATATTCAAACGTCCAAGAATTTAGAAAAAAAAAGATTGAATCGTTGCAACGGTGCATCACAATTCGCCGAAGGCGTCGAAGTCGCAGTTATAACGAAATTATTTTTGAACAGTTCTGAGTGCGTCCACGCAACAATGGTTGCTTGCGGATATCCTGCGGCCTAAAGCTCACGGCACGGTGCGAAAACACGCTCGCAACGAAAGCGAAGCATTGTGCGCAGTCATGCATGCAGACGCGCTGTCGGTCATTGCAAACCCATGCGATCACTGCATTGAAGCTTCTTTCTGTGATTCTCCATTTGGTTATACCGACAGCCCAAACTAAGACCATATTTCACATAGTTTTCTCTCAGTGATTGCCTACCTTTCACGCAAGAAGCCGGTTGGGGGTCACTATCACGGCGACCGCGCAGCGGGCGTTCAATATACGTATTCGGTAAAGTCTGTGAACCATTATGTGCTTAATGTTTGCCGAAGATGATTATTTCGACAGTAAAAAAACTTCCTTCGTTCCGAGTGTACTTACAGAACTTTCCAGGAAGGCTCCCGCACGGTGTTTTTATTGAGCGCCGGCAGACCCAAACGTATGATGAGCGCGCCTTGTTATCCCTCATACTACGCAAGCGAGGCGCTTCCGCTGGATGGCGACTCCTTAAGTCCTCGCCCCCAATATTGGCTGGCGCGCACAGTCGGTCTCGAGCTGGCACGTTGCAAACGGAGCGAAGTGTGGCGCGACTGCCTCGCTTATCTGGAGATCGTGAGAGCCAGCGCTCGGGTGACGCGTGAGCACGATTCACAGAAGCCACCGCCGACAGGCATCCCAGACGACGCCATGCGTGCTACTCAGGTGCCATCGTTGCCGCACAACGCTTTTTTTTCTCACGCTTTCGCCATACTCTCCTCCGCTTTCCACCTCATGGTTCCGCTCATAGAGTTAGTATACTAACTCCGGAGAAAATATTGGGCGAAAAAAGTGGGAACCTCATAGGCGCCGCCATGTTGCTACGACTCATTTTTCTAGCACTAAAATATTGCAAATATTATGCAAATGCAAGCACTTACACGTAGCACGCAGGTACGAACAACACCTGAAGTTCATTTCGTATATTTTTCAGAAAGATCGGATGGTTTTTTAATAAATTTTCATGGGAAATTTACGGAGTCTAAAAGGCTGCGTTTTCGCGCGCCTTAACTAGATGGCGCTACCATACTGACGGAGGCACGGGATCGTGTTGATTGCGCGCCTTGTCTAGATCGCATCTCGTCGGCATGCGCCTGTGCGCCTGCACTCGGTAGCAGCACGGCAGTGCCCTTGTGGTTCCCGAGTTCAATACATGGGTGCTACGGAGCTCGTGCTTTGCCCAGGGGGCGCTGCGATAATAGTGCTAAAGAGCGCCCTCGGTCCCAGAGTGGGTAGTGCCAAGCTCGGTCGTCTGCTTCGGAAAGCATGTTCACAATATGGACCCGCCACTTTCGGTTCTGTTGTACCACGGCCTGCAGCGAATATCGGGCTCCGAATATTTTTTCAAGGGTGGCACGCTGCGTAATTAAAGGCAAGAAATTATGCAAAGCTGAATACGTGTACGCCGTTCAAGAAATAAGCGGCGAAGATTTAGCGCGGTGTCAATCGCAAGTGAAGCGAGTCGCATACGAAGTTGAACTTCAGAAAAGGTTTGCACGGCAGTAAATTCAGGCGCACAAACGCGAGGAAATGCTTGCTATAAATGAATTCACAGCAGCGATAAGCAGACATCATGTGTACGGAACTGCTAGAGCGCACGACGGTACGCGCCGCGACGGCAGCGATCTTTCAGCATGCCGAGATGTACGAACTGCTCGAGGGCACGATCGTACACGCCGCAATAGCAGCGATCTTTCAGGATGCCGCGAAACGGCAGGTCTCCTGCAATCTTTCAGACACCGAGTGGTCTGTGAGAAGTGACGAGCCTTCTCGCACTCGCAACAGGCAAGAAAAAAGTGCGAATCGACGCGAAACTCGGGCGACCAACGTGCTGCCCCACAGCCAAGGCTCGATACTACCAAAGCTGGTACTACCCACGGTAACTTTTCTCGCCGCCACCAGGCAACGCTACTATACCTCAAACTCCAGCGCAAGAGGCCTATGGGGAGCTTTTCCTCTAGAGTAGGTTATATTAAAGGGACACTAAAAGAAACCGGAAGTTGAGCTTTAATGGTAGATTATCCTTTGACTGATCACAGTTATACCATTCTTACTGCGACCAGAGGTTTAATAAGAGAAAAAATAGCAAAAAAGGGAAGGATAGGTGCTGACGCCCCTTAGAATTTCCGGCACTACACGTTCGTGACGTCGGAGAACACAAACTCAGGCCGGTCGCGATTGGTCGGGAGCGATTTATCGCTGTTAATAAAACGCAAAATGACATACACCTTGCACGTACATAAACAGCATTTTCCAACTTTTTAAACCGTTTCAAGCGAGGAAGTTCAAGTTTAGCGCAAAATTAAATAAATAATATGAAAAAATGGCATGGCGCTACATGCGGTCGTGATAGTTTCGTTTTCGCTCCTTCCATCATCGCACGTGCCTGTTCGGCTCTACAGTGTTGCAGTTTTTGGTTGCGTGTGGCGTGACTACGAAAAATGTTGACTTCGCCGGAAACAGCCAGAAAATGCCTCGTGTGTGTCATGTTGGGGGCTGTATAAACGGCGCAAGGTGCTTGCTCAGGGGCAGCGGCAGTGTTGACCCGACTGTGTCCTTTGATGTGGTGCCGCGCGATGAGCCCCGGCGTTCTCAATGGCTCAGTGCTCTGCCGATGATAAAACAGCAAAAGAGCCAGAGAAACCGATGGTGTGCTCTCTGCATTTCTCGCCGTCGGAATATGTGTATAATCCTGCCCTCGGAAAGTATCTTGGCGTGCCCCAGAGGCCACTCCTTTCCCGAGCAGCTCTTGCCTCAATGTCGCCTTCATGAAATCTCCTACTGGTGCCCCTGCAGCAGTGTACTGGCGGCTCGGTGATTGCTAAATATCATTAAAAAGGCCACAGAAAAGCCATACTGATTACGCACGCAACCTTCTACACTTGTTCTGTCGGGAACATGGTCGCCTGGCCGACCGGATGCCTCGCCTTCCGTCGACGAAAATGAGGCTTCGCTTTCCGTCGGCGCGGCCGGCGGCTCACCGCCATCGTACGCGGAAACACCTACCGCGCGAGCACGGAGGATCATTTCGCGCTCCGTTTCACTGAAGTCACTGAAATGCAGTCCTGCTTCCCTGGCGAGCTCTTCGTTGCAAGGTTCAGCGTCAGCAACGGTATCCATAGCGTCCACAGAACACCTAAGCAAAAGTCGCAGCGAGCGCAAACGCAGCGGCCATGCAGCCTATGATGCAGTCAGCGCTTCGGCCGTTTACGCAAGCGGTGACGTATCACGGCGCGCTCTGATTCGTCGAGAGCAATGAAATCCGTGACGACACTGCTTCAGCGTTGAATCTGGGGGGGGGGGGAGAAATTGAGGAAGAGATATTTGGGTCTTTGTTTACGAATTTCTCCGCTAATAACTCATATTTTTGCACCCAACAAAAACTGCATGCATTCTCGAAGGTCCCTCTTTTATCCCGGCTGAACTTCCTGTTTCTCTTTAGTGTCCCTTTAGCTCTATGGTTCCGCTGCACCCTCCTCTCCACTTTTCTCCTCGCACCTCTTCCCTCTCGTCGCTTTTGCCATCTCCCGCTGCTCGCCGCGTTCGCTCTCATCTTTCGCTGTGCTCGTTCGCTCGGTTACGTCGGGAACACTGACGTTCGTTGCAAGAACGGGCGCCTAAGAGCTGTGCTATAAAAAGGTGGGAGAATGAATTGTACTTGTGACGACGCGATATTCACGCTGACGTGGCCGAGGTGCCGCTGCCGAGGTCGCCGTCTGTTGACCAATATGCGAGGCAACCAAAGGTGGCAATGCTTAAGAGGAAGCTTTATCCCGGGCCCAACTCTGACGCGGCCTAGTCAAAGACATGTAAAACGCAGAAGCTGTTTTCCGAGATCACCCCTGAACCGATTTTAGATGAAATTTGTTGCCTTTGAGAAAGATAAATTCTAGTGACTGTTGTGAGCGGAATTTCTATTTAGGGCCTGACTTTTTTTAATGCTAGTTTTCAAAAATTTGTAAGCCTGAAAAAAGTACAAGCACGAAGTTTACAAATTAGTAGCTCTGCACCAAGAGCAGATATGGCAGTTCTGAAAACTGCATTCGTTAGAGCATCGAAAGCGGACAAATTTTGTACGTAGGTTTATATCTTACGTGGATTTGTTACGTTGTGCACAAGCGTTCTGCAAAAGCTGTATTTACATATTACTAATTTTCTTGAGATTCATGTCTGATATGTAACGTTTGTTTGCATGGGACTTACTATTAAATCCAACTCACACAATTGTGACATCATCTTTCATTGCTGAGTTACATTGTTGTAAACATGATAGTTTCGCCTCCTGCAAATTTGCAATTTCTTTATAAAAACATTTATGATCTAAATCAGAAATTTGAAACCAACAGTCACTAGATTTTAAGTTTTTCATTTAAATTCAACAAACGTCATCAAATTTTAGGGAGTTGTTGCCGAGAACAAGAATTCTCTTTTTACATGTATTAGAGCGAAGCTGTCGTATGTGGCTGGCCGATTCGTCTGTCAGTCGCCGGTAGGGCGAAAACTCCGGCGGAACCCTATGCGCATGCGTTGGAAAAAAGAGTTTGAGGACGCTTAAGCTTCGGATTTAAGAGTGGAACGCGACAGCGTTATTGGGACCCGTTCGCATGGTATTTATCTTTATGACTAGGCTTCACTAGAATGTACAACGTGGGAAAGTCAGCTTACAAACACCAAACTTGCACCGATCCTCTAAAGTCGGCTTCACTTTTAAACACATTTGCATTTCTGGGAGAATATATTTACAGGGGCAATATAAGTCGTCTTATATCAAATTGTGAAGGCCGTAGGACCTTTTTTTATTATTTTACTAATTGTTTGCTGTTGCCCCGAAGCGCGCGCGTGTCCATAATTTGAGTGACGCTTTAGCATTCAAAGGTTTCTGAATGCTTGTCAGGCTTCCCGGTGGCTGCAGTTTTCTTTTTTTTTTTTTTTTTTTTTACCTTCACCTCTGCGCGTCGCTACCGTTTTACGCTGCCGTGGAGGCGAGCGCCATCTGGATGGGTGTTTCGCAAGTACGCTTCTCGAGCGCGCCGCTGTTGTTATCGTAGAAATGCTGGAAAAGGGGTTTGTGTTTGAGTTTCCTCGTAACAGAGGAAGCGAGAATTGTACGAGAATTGTTTTATCGTACATTGAAATTACAATCCGACGCTATCATGTCTGTACGTGCTAGTTAAGTCGTACTTTACGATTTTGCTGACGCATTTGACTTCGAGAAATTAAATATTTGTTCAGTAACGCCATTGCGCCAAGTGGAGGGCCTGTATGGTCGGGGTGGTTCGGGGTGAACTTCTCCGCCACTGACGCTGATGCCGACGCAGGATTTTCTGCGACAGGGGGTCCTTAACGCTATCGCGTTGAAAGACAGGCGCGCGATTGGCTGCGTCAGTAGTGTGGTCGTTGCTCTCCGTCGGAGCCGAGCGCGCTCGCGCGCACCAGTTGCTCTCCGGTTCCGAAATGGGTAGGTCACGCGTCATACGCAGTCCTGAGGAGCAGGCAGCTTTCGATCAGCAACGCCGCGAGCAGAACCGGGTACGAGCTCGTCTACGCCGTGCCGATGCTGCAGCCCGGGCACAAAAACAGGCTCGTCGCAGCCGAGCGTAAGCAGCAACTGCGTACCGAGAATCCGGCAGCCTACCAAGCCGTCGATTAATGAACCGTCGGGATTAACCCAGTGACAAACACCGGGGCCGCATGTTTCAGCTTCGCTGGTTAACCATTTGTACGGAGTGCTTGGGCGGTGATTCTTTCGATAGAAGCCTCCGAGCTAATGCTTCGTCTTAAAAAAAAAAAAAAAAAAAACGGTTGGCGTTTGGGGGCGCACCAATCGCGCAAATTGGTTATAACTCGGTTTGGGAGCAAGGGCCGAGTGAGAAAATCCGGCCGCAAACTGGCATGAAAAAGGGTGAAAGAGCCAAAGAAATCTATTTAGATAGGAGTACCCAAGCTGAAGCTTCCCTTTAGGGGAACGCAAGACACAGTTCAACTTTGCTCAGCCCTGCAGAGCCTGCAACAGTCATCACGGACGATATAGGTTAGAAGACTCACGCTGTATAGGGGTGCCTGGGTATGACACTAGTGCTCCTCTAATTGGCGGGAAAATTCAAGAAGCTTTCAAACGAGAATCGGAAAGGCAGCCAGAAATCGTTTGGGGGCTGTGTAAAGTATCGTTAAGGAGACGGTGGTTCAACGGTTGGCTCCAATCGCAGTGGAGCACTCGTTGATTAATGTGTTACACAATAGGAAGAAGCAAAAAAAAAATTACACGATCTTCCCGTAGGTGAACCCTGAGTAGTATGCGAAGCAGCCATGGGGTCGACTCAAGTTCCCATTAGTTTTCAGTTCGTCGTTTCCGTTAGGTTGAGATGCGTAGCTACCGGCATCGCGAGCCCGACGTTCGGGATCGGCCTGTCGCCGCTGCCGTTTCGTGGCCGCGGCTCGAGCCCTCTTCTCCGCGGCGCTGTCCACGGCACTGACACTCTCGTTGACGCTGGCGCTGTCCGTGGCACTCATCGCGGCGTTGCGGGAGGAGAATGAGAGGAGCGGAGCGCGCGCGCGCGTCATTATACTGCGAGCTACAGTGGCGCCCCCCAGCGGAGTATGCAGCGCCACCGTCGCGCCTCTAACCTAAGCTGCTTCGCATTATCGCGTGCGGAGCCGCAGGTGTTGCCATTCGTTGCGCAATCCGGAGAGGAGAGGAGCGTCGGAGAGGAGAGGAGGAATGCCGAGAGGAGAGGAGGTGAGACAAGGAGAGGTGGGGGAGGAGGATGCGCACTCGCAGTGCGGGTGTGGACGCCGCACGGCGGATGGATGGAGGGAGGTAGTGTGATAGCCCCGACCATAAGCTGCTTCGCATCTAAAACAGCTGCCCTACTACCACTAGCAGAAATAGCTTGCTACATTAAAGCGTATTGTGCTAATAATGATCGTGGATTGCTGCGAGGGCAACTCTGCCTCCTTCACCAACCGTACGCTTAGCGAACAACTAATTTTCTCACTGTTCTGATGGAAGATGAAGCTTGGCGGGCATAGTTACTTGGCGTGCAACCACTTCAACTAGAGCACCCACGTGCTCGGACAACCACCTTCACTGCGTCCGTTTTCTTCCGAACCGCGACTGACTGGAAAGGCCTTCCCCCAGCATCACTACTACCATCTGCCCATCTTCGTTTATAGAACTTGTCACAGACCATTTTGTTAAATGATTATTCATCGCGATGTTCGCGCGGTTTTATTAAAAAAAAAACACCCAATATGTAATGCCCCTACGGGGGACATTTAAGGTAATACACAGAACTGAACTAAGCTGATATATTGGCTGGCGCGGAGAATCAGTCTCGTGCGACGCGTCGCAAACGGAGCCAAGTGTGGCGCGACTTCCTCGCTATAATCTGGAGATCGCGACAGCGAGCGCTCGTGATAAACGCTCCCGCGTTTATCATCGTCGTCTTCTTCCACAGGTGGCTTTGTTGCCGCTCATCATTCCAGCGTAGAATTTTTTCACTTCTGTCGTCGTAATGAGGAGGCCGTGTTTGCAGCTGTGCGTGCCATTGCTTAACGCGGTACGAGCCATTCCTTGTCTTACGTGACGGAACGATTTAATTTTGAAGCAATTTCATTTTGAAGAATCGCAAGCGGCAATGGCGGGCGGATGCTGCTAACCACGCCGCGGAGCAAACTCGAGACATCGAACGCAAGCGTTTGTGGTTTGACAACAACTTGTCATCATCAGTCTGATCCGCTCCGACGAACAGCGACACAATGCTTTGGAAGTGTTGAATGAACATTGGGCTACTAGTGGAGAAGACCTTGGTCATCTTAGAGTTTGCGGTAAGTATAAGGAATCTTTCATCAAGGGAAAACTGCCTGCGTTCAGCACTGTCAACGGGTACGTATACCCTCCATTTGTTGTGACGGTGATGAGCTGCGCTTATCATCCATCTTCATGGAGTGAAGAGCTGACGCATTTTTTCTTTGCACTAAAATTTACCAGGAATGTGTAAAGAGTACCGCCTCGAAACTAAAGCAAGTAATGTAATCATGAAAACAAGCTGTCAATGCTATATATTCACGGCTTCAGAATATTTCACCTGCCAACACAATTACTACCATTCAGTTTCGCTATTCTGTTGGGAAAAATCAAGGTAATTAAATACTGGGGTTTCGCCTTCGAGAACCATAATACGATTATAAGGCACGCGGTAGTGAGGAACTCCGGATTAAAAATTGACCACCGGGGGTCTTTAATGTGCAACTGAGTCTAAGTACACAAGCGGTTTCGCATATCGCGGCCATCGCGGCCTGGAGTCGAGCCCGCCACTTGGACCTCCGTAGCGCCAACACCATAGCAACTAAGTTACCATGGCTGCTTGCTTTCCAGGGAGACTATTTCATTTAGCGGTTCACATGACATTCGATTCCTTTTTTTTTAAACATAATGCGGAATAAGACGGTTGGAGATGAAAATCTGATACCTAATGCAGCTCTTCGGTGAACAAAACTTCCCGTGTTGCCAGCTGCGGTGGCTCAGTTATCGAAGGCGTTGCATGCGCTGCTGAGCACGAGATCGCGGGATCGAATCCCGGCCGCGGCTGCCGCATTTCGATGGAGGCGAATTTCAAAACCGCCCGTGCGCCTGCCTTTTAGTGCTCGTTAAAGAGCCCCAGGTGGTAAAAATTAATCCGGAGCCCTGCACTACGGCATGCCTCATAATCAGAACTGGTTTTGGCGCGTAAAACCACAGAAAGAACAAGAAAGCTTTCCGCGTGGCTCGCGTCCACATATATCCTTCTGCCATCTGTGAGCGGAACGGCGAAACAGAGAAACGGTAGTGTCAAATAAATCCGCCTGTCGTCGCCAGTGTACGGCGCTCAATAAAACCCTCGCTGGCCGTCAGATACTTTTGGACCGGCAGGCGCTGCAACACTTGTGGCTGCCTTTCCAAATGAAAAGTGGTGGATTTAGGGGTAGAAAATCCGGCGTCCGTGTTGGCGTGGATGTCGGCGTCCGTGGCGGAGAAAATCATCCCAAACCACCCCGACCATGCACGCCCTGAGCGTGGCGAAAGGCGTTAGTGAACAAAAAATTGAATTTCTCACAGTGAAATCCGTCAGAAAAATGGCAAAGTACGATTTAACCCCAACCAACAGACATGGTGGCGTCGGATTGTAGTTTGAATGTATGAGAAAACACAATTCTGTTACGAGGAAACTCAAACACAAACCCTTTTTACCATTTCTTACCATACCAACACCGGCATGCTCGGGTAGGCTACTTGCGAAAATCTGATCTAGATCGCGCTCGCACCCTCTGCAGGTCGAATTGGGACGTAGCTTGTATAATGCGTTTTGGACACGCGCGCGCGTCGGGGCAATAGCAAACAATTAATAAAATAATAAAAAATAACGTCCTAGGGCCTTCACATTTTAATACTAGACGACTTATATTGCCCCTGGAAAAATGTCTTCCCAGCGATGCATTTCTATTCAAACGTGAAGCCGACCTGAAGGGGATCGGTCTAAGCTTGGCGTTTGTTAGCTGGCTTTCCCATGTTCGGTGTAGCAGTGAAGCCTACTAAAAAATGCGATACGTAAGGGTCCCGATAACGCTATCGCGTTCCACTCTTAAAGGCGAAGCTTAAGGGTCCTCCAATTATTGTTTCCCCGGCAACCATTGTACTGATTTTCATGTGATTTGTTACGATTATAATAAGTTCAAATAGAGCAAGTGAAGCAAGCAGACTTTTTATTTAAGCCATGAAGTTTTAGAAACGTTCTTAAAAAAAAAAAAAAAACGAGAGAAAAGCACAACGAGTGTGTCATGTTTACAACTATGTAAATCGGCAATAAAAAAGTGCACCAGAATTCTGCAAACTGCACCTAATAATATACAAATATAAAGCGGCAAAAAATTCATGTACTATACACTGCTATAAAATATAGCACTCGTTTGTGAGTTGGACTCTTGCAAACCCCGCATAAACACAGCAAAAATTTCCCGTATGATCTAAATTTATATATCAAATTTGTCTGCTTTAGATGCTCAAGCTGATGCCGTTTACAAAATTTCGGCATCAATTTCTGATTCAGAGTTCGAAACTTGAAAGCTTCGTGCTGAAATTATTTGTAACTTATCGATTTCCGACAATTTTCACAAAAATTATGACGTCATGAATCAATATTTAGTGTTGTAGTGTTGCTTGAGTTTATTTTTCTGTTGCAAATGAAAAAAAGATTAAGATTGGTAGTGCGCTTGTCTTATGAAAGCATTTGCGCGTTTTACATTTGTTTGAATAGAGACATAGGAGTTGGTCCCGAGCTAAAGTTTTCTATTATAAGCACTATATATACAAGGTGTCCCTCCCTGTCCCTGCAAGCATGTACCAAGCTTTAAAAATGGCGAACCCTTCTGCGTGAATTTAACCAGTTGGTGGCGCCCTCTGTATTTAAAACGTGGGTCTTAAACGCTTCGTTTTTGCTGGTTTAATGCGGTGGAAGCGATTTTGGGAGCCGGTAACACGTGACATACGTCCGCTTTTGGACATAATTTAATTTTAATTAGGGAACAATTTTAATTATTGGGTGTTACGTGCCAAACCCATGATCTGATTATGAAGCACGCCGTAGTGGGGGACTTCGGAAATTTGGACCACCTGGGGTTCTTTAATGTGCACTTAAATCTAAGTTCACTGGTGTTTTCGAATTTCGCCCCCACCGAAATGTGGCCGCCGTGGCCTTTGGACATCACCTATTGTATGTTATATGCTGCAACCAGAAGAAGGCATCAGTATCTTGTTTCTTCCCAATGAAATAGTTTGTACTGCAAAACTATTGAATAAAAAATTAATCCAGGGTTACGATACTCCCTAATGCCAAATTTGAGCGCCGCTCTATACGTGTTCTCATTTCGCAATATGTATTGGCTGCCGCGGACAATCGGTCTCGTGTGATGCGTTGCAGACGGAGCGGAGTGTGGCGCGACGGCCTCGCTAATCTAGAAATCACGAGAGGCAGCGCGTGGGCCCAGCACGCGGGCGCGATTCACAGAAGCCGAAGGCGACAGACCTTCCAGATGACGTCATAGACGAAGCGCGCTACTCAAGCGCCATCGTCACCGCACTGCGCTTTTCTTGGAGTTGGTAATATCAATGAACGATTGATCTATTAATCGATTAAAAGCATCCCGCAAGACGATTAATCTTCATTGATGTCGATTAATCGTTTTCGAGAGTTTGACAAAAGTTGCGCGAAAATATTGAAATAACTAATTTCTGGGGTTTTACTTGCCAAAACCACGATCTGAATATCAGGCACGCCGTAGTGGGGAACACCGGAATAATTTTGACCACCTGGTGTTCTTTAGGGTGCATCAAATGCAAGGTACACAGGCGTTGTTACATTTGGCGTTGTTACATGCGGCCGCTGCGGCCGGGATTCGATCGCGCGACATCGAGCGTAGACGCTTAACGCCACATCCACTAAGCAACCACGGCGGGTTCCATATTGCAATTTATTGCAGAGGGAATTCACCTTTCACTTAACTTCTTGTTAAATTGTACTGTACTGGCGTTCCCTAGTGCCATGTACGTACCTTATTCAATTCTGCACTAAGTGTCATTTTATAACATATATTGTTTATCTTTTCAAAAGCCACTAGTGCGAACTATATTTAGTGTTCAACAAGTTAAAGATTATACTTTGTGAAACATTTTTTACACTTGTGTTTCAATCTTGGACGTTCGCCTCGTTTTGACGAGAACGATCTGAACTGTTCGCCCGGCGTCGACGGCGAGCTGTAGGCAGTAATAATCAAAGATTTAAAATAGGGTCCTACAAAAGTTCAGATAACTGTGTCTCAACCTTTTTTTTAAAGTTCCCGGCAAGAATATCAATTAATCAATTAATCGATGAAAAAGTCACCAGCCCTTCCGCTGTCGAGAAAATGGGGGTAAGGAAAGCTTGTCGTGTGTGTACCTGACCTACTACTTTTCCTTCTCTTTCGTGCAACTTTTCCTTCCGTTACGTTGTACGATTCTCTGCTCGTCGCTGTTGTCGCTTGCGTTCGATATCTTGAGTTTGCTCGGAGGCGTGGTTACAAGCATTCGGCCGCCATTGCCACTTGCGAATCTTCGAAATTAAATCGCTTCGAAATTAAAACTGTCGGTCCCGTCAGACAATCAATGGCTCATACCCCCTTAAGCAATTGCTCATGCCCCCGTAAATGCAGCCTCCCCATCACGACGACAGAAGAGAACTTAAATTCTACGTTGGAATGATGAGCGGCGACGCAGCCAGCTGGGGAAGAAGACAACGACGACGAACGCTGGAGCAGTGGTACGAGCACGAGCGCAACCCGAGGGGTGCCAACGAGCCAGCTGCGGAAGAAGACGCCGACGCTCGAGCCAATGCTGATGATGATACCGCATACGCGCGCACCGACCCCGACAGAAGTGAGCCTATAAAGCTTCGCTTAAAACCTCTGCATCGAAAGCGACTAATCAATTAAAGGCTAAAATGCTGAATGATTAATCGTTAATCGAATAAGAAAATAATCAACCAACCCTACCACGTTCGCTCTCATCATTCGCTGTGCTCGTTCGCTCAGTCCCGCCAGGAACGCTGACGCTCGCCGTAGAAACGGGCGCCTAATAGCTGCGCTCTAAAAAGGTGGGAGTATTATTTGTAGTTGTCACCACACGACATTTACACTGACGTTGCCGAGAGGCGGCTGCCGAGGTCGCCGTCCTTAGGGAGCCTACATGCAACGCCGTTTTAAAACGGCGTTGCATGTAGGCTCCCTAGCCGTCCTTTGACCAATATGAGAGGCAACCAAAGGCGACAATGCTTAAGAGGAAGCTTTAGCTCAGGTGTTCCTATCTAAATACATAAGGAGCCAACAAACAATGACACCAAGGACAACATAGGGGAAATTACTTGTACTTACTAATAGAATTAACGAAATGATAAATTAATGGAAATAAAAACTGATGAAAAAACAACTGTCCGCAGGTGGGGAACGATGCCATGTCTTCACATTACGCGTGCGATGCTCCTACCATTGAGCTATCGCGTAGCCGTTTTCCCATGCGCTTTCTGGGGTATTTATGTTTTACAACTAGAACTACCCCTGGGAGTGTTAGCCAGCGCCACCACTTACAAACCATGGCGGCGGATGTGGAACATCCTTTCTGCCGCAGGCGTCACGAGCACGTGATCTTTTTGAGTGATGGCAACTGGTCAATGAACCCACATATGCTACCTGAAGGCATCAATGTTGCCGGATTCGAGCCCTCGTTATGTAATGAACGAAAACAAAGGGAGCGGAGGGGCCGGATTATTATTAATCATATCATAAGGAGCCATCTAAATAGATGTAAAAGTAGAATTCGTTTTTCTCGGCAACCACTCCACCAATTGGCAAGAATTGCAAATTTTCAGAAAGCAAAAATAACAAGTTTACAAGTCTGTAACTGTGCAAGCCTGTAAGTGACGCCGGAAGTCGGCGTTAGTCCGCCATCATGTCGGACCAGATTCTCCTCTCTTGATTACATTTCTCGCGATACCATGCCCCGCTGCGCGCAACCGGGCTGCTCGGACGCGCGCGCTGCGAAGCGATCCTAATTCGAAGGATGTAATCGCGATGTGACATCGCGTTACAATTGCCGACGTCAAGTTGAAAGAAGTTCATAATGAACTTTTCAAATTAGACCGTGAGGTCGAATCCGCGGCTTTTACCGGCTTTTATGAAAATAAAGATGCTTTATCAGCCCAGCCAAATGACCTGTTCTCATCAATCGCAGGTGCCGGCCGCTGCACAGTTCTTGCGTCCTTTTAAAAAGATCACCTTTATCACACGCTCCCACTTACTTTTCTCTGCTGGGTCTTACTGGGGTTCTCAGATGGACTTGCAAGCTAAACGTATGGGGATACGAAGCAATTCTGCGCACTCTCACTGGGGCCGTATTCTGAAACGTTCACAATATGGCCGAAATTTCTTTTTTTGCTTTCAGGCGCGCGCCTGATTGGCCGTTTTAGCAAATTAGATGAGCTGTTGGTTGGTTGAGGCCGACGTCGTTCAATTTTGCTCAACCAGCCAATCACGCGCGCCTGAAAACGAGTTCTCAGCTTGAGCCGTGAACGCGCGAAGGCCTCCCGCTCCCCCCTGGCGTGTCCATCGGCGACGTTAGCTCGGCGATCGTTTTTTTTAATGCCGCAGTTTTAGTCGGTGCCATCACACTCGTATCAGTGCATATGGAAGCTGCACTACGCTGCACACGCTATAACTGACACACTAATACAACGCGCAAGGGGCACGTGAATCGTCACCGCAAATCAGCGCGTTCGTAATTGCAGCAAAATTTTCAGGAATTGCGGAGCCACGCTCCGCTGTGCTGATACGGTGAACGCCACTACCAACGCCACCTGGTGGCGTGGTAGCCCGACGTCGTTATGCACACCACCGAAGCGTTCACTTGGTGCGCGTTAGTGTCAAATGCAGTACTTCTCTTTTCTGCTCGTAGCGGCACCGCCCCGAGCAAGAGCGCGGGTCAGGAGGAGTGTTAGATATATAAGGCGCGCGTCTGAAAGCGAATGGGTTAAACGCTCGGCGATCTATCCCTTCTTTCTGTGGGTCTTACTGGGGTTCTCAGATGGACTTGCAAGCTAAACGTATGGGGATACGAAGCAATTCTGCGCACTCTCACTGGGGCCGTATTCTGAAACGTTCCACTAGGCGAAATTTCTTTTTTCGCTTCAGGGGCGCGCTGATTGGCCGTTTTAGCACATTGATGAGGCTGATTAGTTGGTTGAGCCCGCCGTCGTTCAATTTTGCTGCAACCAAGCCAATCAGCGCGCGCCTGAAAGCGAAAAAAGAAATTTCGCCTAGTGGAACGTTTCAGAATACGGCCCCTGCACTGCACAAATGCGCTGGAGACACGTACGACCCACCGACCCATTCGCAATCCATCTAGAGTATTTATTTATTTATTTATTTATACTGCCGATCCCATCAGGGATCATAACAGAAGGACATGTACATAGTTGTCTTACAATATAAAAATAGCAATTAGGACATATTTAGTTTACATAAAATACACTGACAATTGGGAAAGACAAACAGTATGGTTGGCAGAAATAATAAAGCAATGCATCGTATTAAAAAATGAATGAGAGTAATCAAAAAGGGAGCCAATTGACAAAGGTGAACGAAATCGTAGCATTAATACAAGATATACGTTGCAGTTAACTTAGGAATAACAAGAGGTAATTAAATAAGCTTAGAATCAGAAGCGGTAAATATTGGTAGGCCGTAATAACAGAATAGTACAAGGCAATAAACTTTATAATAAACAACTGGTAAAGATGTAAAGAGTTAGCATAAATAAACAATGGAACTCAGCAATGACAAAGTACTACAAGGTATTAAAGTTAGGTTTATACAATAGGTGATAATCTATAAGGAAATTGGGATTATGTATATAATAAAATAAAATGGCGCATAAACAACTAGTAATACAGGTAGGTCAGAATTGTGAAGCATGTAATTTGTTTTCGACTAACGTTGAAAAGTCACAGGCCTGCATGGCACACGCAGCACAGTTACAGCGTAATCTGGTGGAGCAGCTCAAGAGTCGCTCCAATTTGGGCACCACGCACAACAGGGTCTTCGCGGCAGTCTGTTCGCCTCGTTTTGACGAGAACGATCTGAACTGTTCGCCCGGCGTCGACGGTGAGCTGCGGCTTGTAATACTCTCTGCACAGCAGTCTGCTGAGCCTGATCAAGCCTTACAACTGCAACCTACATGTCGGGCATGCTGCGTTTGCAGGCACCTTAACTATAGATGGCGCCACCATACCGGCGGATGCTCGGCAGCTCGGGAGCGCGTTGATTGCGCGCCTCGTCTGAATCGCATCTCGTCGTCGGCGCCTGAGCACGCTGCGTTTGCAGGCGCCTTACCTAGATGGCGCCACCATACTGGCAGAGGCTCGGGTTGTCTGCCCCCTGCGCGCCTGGGAGCGTTTTAGGGCATTCTTCCGCTGCGCGATAACAAGCGCTTGCGTTGCTTAGTGGTAGAGTATCTGGCTTCCCACGGAGCGGGCGCGGGTTTGATCCCGGCGGAAATCGGGTATTTTTTTCACATTTCTGGCAATAGTGGTTACGGCGGCGTACGCCGCCGGCGGCGGCACCATCGCGAACCGAAACGGCTATTGGAATGAGCCCATAACAGCTTACGCAGCAAAAAGTAGATATGGTTGGGCTGTTTGTAATGGTAGGGTCCAGCTTGTTCCGTTCACGCGTCACTAAAGGAAAAAAGAAATGCTTATGACTTTCCGTATGAAGTGCGTGCTCGTATAATGATAGAGTGTGTTTATGCCGGGTTGGTCGTGTTTGTGTTATAGATAAGTATTTTGAGCTGCCTATTTTTAATTCGTTATGAATCAGTTGGTACATCATTTTAAATCGCGCAAGCTTGGCTCGGTTTTGTAAGGTAAGGATACCAGCCTCTTGTGGTAATTCCGTGGGTGAGTCTGTTAACCTATATTTATTGTAAATACATCTGCGTTCCTTTGAACTGCTTCCAGTTTGTTAATGAGTTCTTTAGTGAAAGGAAACCAAACAACATTAGCATATTCTAATACTGATCTGACAAATACGTTATATGCTAATAGCTTGGTGTTTTGGGGTGCTAGTCTGAGACGTCTGTTTAGAAAGAACAATTTTTTTGTGGTCGAGGTAACGTTGTTAACATGGCGCTCCCATCTAAAGTCGTGTGTTATTGTTAAGCCAAGGTACTTGAACTCCTTCACTGTGCTAAGTGTGGCGTTATTCATAGTGTAGTTGTATTCTGATCTGTGTTTTTCCTCGTAATTAATAGTGTAGCCGATTTTTTAATGTTCAAAGTCGTTTTCCATTCGTTACAGCATTTGTATACTAATGATCAAGCGTCGTTCAAAGCTTGATGGTCATTATGCGAATTGATTACCTGATGCAGAACACAATAGTCAGCAAAAAGTGTAATATTGACCGGAGTATTATAAGGCGGATCATTAATGTATATAAGAAATAAAACTGGAACCAGAACACGCCCTTGTGGAACGCCGGATCTGACGCTCGATTTAATGAAATATGGCTGATTTACTTCTACAAATTGCGCACGGTTAGTAGGATAGTCCTTGATCCAATCGAGAATAAGTACTTTTCCCAAGGTAAATTTGATGTTATAAATTGAGTTCTTATGTGTTACGCGATCAAAAGCTTTTGCAAAATCTAGAAGGCTTAGATCAATTTGTTTCTGTTGATCAATGCCTAACCATACATCGTGAACAAGCTCAATTAGTTGTGTGAACATAGAAACTCCTCTGCGAAAACCATGGTGACAAGCTGTAAGTATTTGTTCCTCTTCAAGGTGTTTGGTTATGTGCTTTAAGATAATGTGTTCTAGTAGTTTACAGATTGTACATGTTAGTGAGATTGGCCTGCATTTAGAGGGCTGTGTGTTGCTTCCTGATTTATGAATTGGTTTTACTTTAGCTGTTTTCCAATCCTTAGAGAGGGCGCCTGAGGACAGTTATTTGTTAAAAATTCTTAATAAGTACTTGGCCATCCAGCCAGTGTATCTGCGAAGGAATGAATTTAGTATACTATCAGGTCCAGGTGATTTATTTGGGTCTAAGTTCAGTAGTAGGTTAAGTATGCCTGTTTCGGTTAGTGTAAGCGGCTCTAGTGGCTCATTTATAGTAGAGCGTGCTTGTGGTAGTGTGCCGTAGTCCTCTGTGAAAACTAAGCAGAAGTAGTCATTAAGCAAGTTAGCAGAGTTTCCAATTTCTTCATTTGAAGCTCCGTTGTCGTTACGATTCTTTGGGTTAATGTGGTTCCAAAACTTAGTTGGAGCAGTTTTCAAAAAGTTTGTCAGTGAATTAGTGTAGTGATACTGTTTGGCTGTCTTAATTTTTTATTTCAAACATTGGATTGCGGCACTGAAATCGTGATGCGTAAACTGGAATGCGTTAGTTTTCAGCAATTTTCTCATTGGGTTTACTTCACGTTTCGCATGAATAACATCGAGAGTTATCCATGGATTACGCTTACCAAGTTACTTTCTTCTAGTTGGTATGTAATTGGTTATACAGTGGGATAAAATCCCTTTAAACGCGAGCCACAAGGTATCGACGTCCGTACTGCTGTTATGTGAAAGTTGCAGGAACGAGTCGTATTCATTAATCAGGTAATCAAGTATGCTAGTATGGTTAGTTTTACTGTAGTCAGGGTAAGCGATCATTTGTTGAGAATCAACGGTGTCATGGAGGGGTATAGTGCAAAAGGTCATCTTCTGATCAGAAATGCCATCTAGTAGACCTAATTTAGTTTCTTCATTTATAAAGTGATTGCTGAGGAATATTAAATTTATTATGGAACAGATGGATTGCTGTACACATTTAGGTTCAGTTACAATTTGAGTGAGGTTGAACGATAACATAAAATCAAATAATACATCCGCACAGGGGGAATAATGCTGCATTGTCTGCCAATTCACTTCAGGAACATTAAGATTACCTGCGATTACTAGTAATCACCAGGTAACCTCCACCGGGGGCTACCAGACGAGTCATCACAAACGCCTATGACGCCGAGACCCCAACGCAACTAATACCACAACTTGGTCAGAAGAAATCCGGAGTACACCATACTAGCAGCCCGACGCATGGGAAAGACGCACTCCATCCTAATCACCTTCGACGAAAACGCAGTCCCGCACTCCATCAAATACATGGGAGCCATCCACCGCTGCACCCCATACCGTGGCAGTCCCGATGCCTGGACCAATTGCAGACAGTCGGGTCATCGTCATGACGTATGTCCAAGCCCCAAGACCAATCTTTGCCCCCGCTGTGGAACACAGCATTCCCAACAAGACCCTCCTTGAACGCCCAAGTGCATTCTGTGTGAGGGCTCTCACCTTACCTGCAGGGGATAATGCAAGGGACGAAACCTTTACCATCCACGGAAACAGGCAAGCCACCCAGAAACGCAGTAGCAGGAATAGGTCGCACCCAGGGACAGTTTTCCCCAGTTGTCATACGGACCCACCCAGCCCTACCAGCACAAGCAAGCCTGGACAGAGCCATTGAAACAAGCCTGGGACACCCCGTTCTCTTCTCACAAGTACAAGACATCAGTGACAGCGAATTCCAGTCTATAACACGCCCTGGGGAAATCCCAGGAGGAGGCAGCCGCGGCCAACGCAGAAGCGACATCAGCCCGAGCAGAAGCCGCCGCCTCTTGTCAACGCATCGCCAAACTGGAAGCCCAGATAAGCGCTCTTGCCACTGGATCTCCCATTTTACCTACCCTAGCTCCTACCGCACCTCAACCTCCTCCCCTCAACCCACCCACCTTGCCCAGCCACTCCAACGCTACCTTCTCTCCTGATTCGCTAGCAAAGGAGGCTGACACGGAACCCTCTACAAATTCAACTCCGTGCACAACGACGCTGGCAAAGGCAGTGTTGGAGCCGAACACTTAGACGCCGCCTTGTGTGTCTCAACAAAGAGATAGAGACGCATGCAGCGACTCTTTCACAACAAAACTGGGAATCACTTTGCAACAAGATAAATGGCAATATGAGTCTACCTCATACCTGGAACCTCTTTAGGCACTTAATAGACTCCACTCAATCTAAGACCACCAAAAAACACAACCTCACCAAATTCATACATACTTCCGATATACCTCCACCGGAATTGCTTCAAGAACTTCGAAATCAGTACTTCCCCACATACCCTCCTATAACACACCCCGATTATGCAGGCCCTCCTAACAACCTCCTTGACCAGCCCATTGCAGAAGCAGTAGCTCAGGCTAAACTCCAGACACTTAACACGTCCTCAGGCCTCGGCCCAGACGGGGTACACAACAAGGAACTCCGGAATATCGACACCCAATCCATTGCCGCCTTTACCGAATACTTTAACCGGTGCTGGCAAAAGGGCACCCTCCCACTGCAGTGGAAAGAGGCCAAAGTCGTGTTCATACCCAAACCTGGGAAACGTCTGCTCACCTCTGACCTCAGACCAATCTCCCTCACCTCTTCTGTCGCCAAACTCATGGAGCATGTACTCCAGACCAGGCTTTGCCAGTACCTAGAGGCAGCGATCTCATGCCAACCTGTATGTTTCGATTTCGTCCTGGGCTTTCTACACAGGACGTCTTCATATAACTAAAACATCACATTTAGATTTCCAAACCTACGACACCAAAGCTATACTAGGTGTGGATCTCACGAAGGCATTTGATAATGTTACACACTCAGCTATCCTACAGAACCTTACAATCCTGGCAGTGGGCGCCAGTATGTACAACTACATCCGAGACTTCCTCAGCCACCGCACAGCCACACTTACCTTCGGCGACCACCGCCTCCTAGGCATAACACTGGAAGCACGAGGTACGCCCCAGGGAGCCGTCCTCTCCCCTATTCCGTTCACCATAGCACTTCATATACATGATTCAATAATTCCTCCCATCTCCCTTACGCTAGGTACCCATTCTATCACACTAGTATCCAAAATCCGCATGCTAGGGCTATTTCTACACTCCTATGGTGCGTACGGAGAAGTCATAAAGACTCCCCAGACACACGCTCAACGGACCGCCCGACTTATTCGCCGCGTAGCGAACCGCCGGGCTGGCCTACATGAGCGAAACTCGCTTTGCCTTACCCAGACTTACATCATAAGCCGCACCACATATGCCCTTCCATACCTATCCCTCCGACAGAAGGAGAGATACCGGGTAAACGCGCTCCTATGGTGTAGCACGAAAATGGCTCTGCGCTTCCCCCCAGCGCATCCAACGACAGACTCCTCAAACTGGGTGTCCACAACACCTTTGAGGGACTCACAGAAGCCACCTTTACGGAACAAATATCCCGTCTAACTCAGACGCTGGCCGCGCTCTATTATCCCCAAAAAGCCTATCCGCAATTACACACCCTACCGAGGGGCTCCCCCTTTCTTCTATCCTCGAGCTCTAACCTCAACATACCCCCCATCCCCAAGAACATGCAGCCTGAGCGAGATGCGAACCGCAGAATAGCAAGGGCTTGGGTCCACCACAAATAATACAGCGAGGACCATGAGATGGTCTACGTGGACGCAGCGGAATGTACGTCAGGCTTCCGTGTGGCCTTGGCAATAGCCGACAATCATGCAAAGCTCCTAAGCTCCAGCTCAATAATCACCAATTCCACCACAGAGGCAGAAGAGGCAGCCATCGCGCTTGCTCTCATCTCTACATCTGCCTCCGAAATTATCACTGACTCCAAATCCACCATTCTCAACTATGCCAACGGCTACATATCTCGCACCGCTGCTCGCTTAGTACGCTTCTGGCAGCCCCGGCGCTCCACAACCGTCATGTGGACGCCGGAACATGCTGGCCGTCCTGGCAATGAGGAGGCTTGTCGAGAACCGAGGGGTCGCAGCGGAGCGCCAGAACAAGAGGACCAGCTCAGCAGGCTTTCAGAACGGACTAGCGCGTGCCGTGCTTGCGCCGCTGGCACGCGCCGCCCAGGAAGAGCTCCCTCAACAGCGCACTGTTAGAGTCGACGTTGCTTGTGCCCAGGAGCTGTCGCATGCTGTTGAGCAGCTGGGAAGGGCGGCGATCTCCAAGGTCCTCGGAGGTAAGCAGATGCTGGATGCGCGCGCTCTCAGACGCCGTGGTACGTTCTAAAATGCTCTGCTTCAGTTGCTGGTATGTGGCATCACTCAAAGGTGCAGCGATAACGTCCGCCACTTCCTGAGCCACCTCAGGAGACAGGTTGCAAAGCAAGTGGCGAAACCGCGAAGTCTCCGAGGTGATGTTGTGCAGATCGAAGGTGGCTTCGACCTGGGCGAACCAAACCTGCGGGTTGTGGCGCCAGAACGTGGGCAGGCGGAGCTGTAGAGCTGCGACGTCCCGTGGGCGCGCGGTAGCGTCAGGCGGGACCTGAGGGCGGGAGGTTGCTGGGGTCGGTAATCTCTGAGGCCGGAGTCACCACTGTCGAGAACCGAGGGGTCGCAGTGGAGCGCCAGAATAAGAGGACCAGCTCAGCAGGCTTTCAGAACGGACTAGCACGTGCCGTGCTTGCGCCGCTGGCACGCGCCGCCCAACTTTATTTTTCTCGTCAGTCGCAGCCTGCCCCAAGGCGCCGGCCGAGAACGCTGACCTTAGCGTTCGCGCTTAGCAGCGTCGGTGGGCGCTACAGGCTCATTCCCTGGCCCGAGGTCTCACATTACGGGCAGGAGGAGTCGAGCCCCCTCTGCGGGCTGGGGAGCGCCTCCTCTCTGTTCGTGATACCCTTTCCTACTACCGGGACGAAAGAAGGGAATACACACCTCCAGCCCCATCCCTCACCATAGCGCAGGCCGCACACGGGCGACGACTACAAACTTGGAGTGCCCCATACCCCATACTACTAGATGCCCGATACCCAGACCAATTCACCTCCTCATGGAAACATTGCGGTAAGCCAGCAGACTTCCTACACACCCTCTTCACATGCCCCACCTTCCCTCATCACCCATCACAGACCGTGGCGGAGTCTTACAGGGAGACTCTTTTGACCAGCACCTCCCCTAAAGACCCGCGCCGCATCATCTCCAGTGCTATGAGAAGGATTGCGCTCCAAGGGGTCCCCTTCGCTTTGTAAGGGTGCCTCCTCACAATAAGGAAGCACCCAAGTGCCATGTAGGGGGCTTCGCCCCCACCATCGATGGCCAATAAAGGATTCTACCACCACCTAATAATACCCGGACAATGACCGCAGACGCGGCGGCAGCGCAGAAACCTCAGACAACTATCAAACAATCGTGTAAATTAGAAGATGCATCGCATTGGATGTTCTCGGCTACCGAGTAGAGCTTCGGTAAGTACTCTTAAGAACCCTGAAATTGGTGGTAAAATGCTAGAATACTGTCCTAACCAATTTGAAACTCCAGCGGGCGCAGCAGCAGCCCCAGACGATACTTGAACGAACACCACAAACAGAGGGGAAGATGTGCCCACTCAAATGTTTCAGCAGCCGAGTACACCTTCCGTACATATATATAGTTATGATCACCCTGCAATGTCTGCAGTAGAAAGCTAAATCCTTGTATTTAATTAGCAAATTGGTAATAGAAAAGACAGCAGCACCCTTGGAGGCAGCATTGCAGTTTGTTATTCAAGATATCGCCGCAGGTAGGCTCCATGATCTGTTCTGAAGATTCCATCATGAGCTCTTTGGCCTCTCTCACCTGATGCTGTCGTTGGTATCGTATGCCACCTAAAGAAAATGACGGTGACCTGATGAAATAATTATCTTTAGATGCGAAGCAGCTTATGGTCGGGGCTATGTCACTCCCTCCCTCCCTTCCTCCCTCCGCCGTACGGCGTCCACACCCGCACTGCGCATGCGCATCCTCCTCCCCCTCCTCTCCTTTTCTCATCTGCTCTCCGACGCTCCTCTCCTCTCTGGATTGCGCAACGAATGGCAATACGTGCGGCTCTGCGCGCGATAATGCGAAGCAGCTTAGGTTAGAGGCGCGACGGTAGGCGCTGCATACCCCGCTGAAGGGGGGGGGGGCGCCACAACGCGCATAACTGTTGTCGACGCCATCGGCGTTTTATCCGCGTTCGCACCGAACGCGCGTGGCGTTGGTGACTGTTGCCGGTGCCTCTGGGGGCGGCTCAGAGGTTTTCGACGAGATCAGCCATTACTCGTCGCGCAGCGTCGGAAATCTTACCTACGCAACGCCGCGATGAGTGCCACGGACAGTGCTAGCGTCAACGCCAGTGTCAGCGCCATGGTCGACCGCATGGCTGCTTCGCATACTACTCAGGGTTCCACTACGGGAAGATGGTGTAATTTTTTAAAGACGATAGTCTTTCTTGGGGAACTTAAACGCTGAAAATTTGGTCTGTCTGTCTGTCTGTCTGTCTGTCTGTCACCCGATTCAGCCACCCGGCCAAAGTTGGACCACTTGCTTACCGCCCACACTACTTAAACTGGTACGGCTGTTCATACTTGTGAACGTTATCGATCACAAAGTAAATATTACGCATATCTGAGGCGCAACATCACTAGGTAAGTATTAGGAGGTGTGTTCCTTTAATAGAAAATACATAGATACGTAACTCTAAAGACCCTAGTTTCTTAAGCTGCGCTGAAAATGCCATGCTATGCGCACCGACGAACAACGTTCCCCGACTCTGCACAAGCTCATGTTTCCCGATGTATTGCCAGATGGCGTCCATGTCTCACGCAGCGCCTCCTCAATTTTATCAATGCCAGCCAGATGTGGCCGATTCAACATAAAGGAAGCGCTGTCTGAGGCAGGGCAAAACATAAATGGCCGCTTGATGAAATAATGCGGTAAAATGAAATCTGTTCAAACAAACCTTCATGCCAGGACGGAAATGGTACGAGAACAGCATCACGGGTGGCCGCGGATCAGACCAGCACTCATGTAGTACGGCCGGCAGAAGACTATCGTCTTTCGACGACATTTGCAGCGAAGCACGCAGATACGCGGCAAATTTTTTTACTAATCAAATATTCGTGGGCGCCTTCTTTCAGCTTCCATTTAACCAGAACTCCCAATGCAGCAGCCGTGGTCATATGGGGTAAAACTGCGTAGGCCTCAATATTTGCTTGCTTCTTACTACTGTGTACCGCATCGATCGCCGGGCGACACTGCGATTGGAGCCAACCGATGCTCCGCCGTCTCCTTAAAGCTACATTACACAGCCCCCAAAGGATTTCTGGCTGCCTTTCCGATTCTCATTTGAAAGCTGCTTGAATTTTCCCACGAACTCGCGGAGCCCGTGTATCATAACCAGGCACCCCTCTACAGCGTGAGCCTTTTAAACTATATCGTCCATGGTGCCTTTTGCAGCCTCTAGGTGAAATAAGTCGAACTTTGTCTTGCGTTCCCTCAAGCATTGCCGCCTTTGGTTGCCTTTCATATTGGTCAACAGAAGGCGACCTCGGCAGCCACACCTTAAAACCCCTCTATATAAAAAGTACCGACACTCTCCTCCTCCGCTTTCCCTCTTCCTCGTTTCTCCTCTCTTTCGTGTTCCTTCCTCGACCGTGGCGCCGCCTACACTACTTGAGCGTAACAGATGACCGTTCGCAGAGTGAATGCACGCATAGCAATGCCGTGCGCTTTAAGCGTTCGCGTTGGCGTTCTAGCTCCGAGTAACTTCGTGTATAGCATAGGATGTCTATGCGGAGGGTTATATATATATTGACGCGTGCACTTTTTTATATTTCATCGGTGGCCGCTTTTCTTAGACTAACAAATGTTTAACATTATCGCTCGGCGCAGGAATTTTCTCGAACGTTGTCGATGCTTCTATCCGTTGTCTGTTGTCACCGACGCCTATGTAATCTGATTGTATGAGCGACGCGAACTTTCTAGTACTTTCTCGAAGACACGAGAGCACCAGGGATTACTCAGGAACCTTCGATTGTTCATGTAGAAAAGTCGACGCGTTTCGCCGGTGATCAGATTTTGACGATCGCCGACTGTGTTGGCCGCTATCGTTGTGCTTCGGGTGCAACTTGCTTTTGTGGGCACAGGTTCGCCCAATAAAAAGTGCGTTTCGTCATTCGCAGTTTCGCGACGGTTTTCTTCACCGCAACTACTACTACGTGACAATATATGCAAATTCAGTGACGAGAGATTCCTTTTCCTGTTTTGATAACTATTTTTATAAATATCTAAACGAGCGCTAACGCCGTACCATGGCGATTCCGAATGAATCGCGTGCGCTACATTTGTCAAGGGCTCGCTCGGTGCCCCAAGACCGAGCATGCCAGACTGCAACACCGACGGCGGAAGTCACGGTAGAAGCAAGACGGCTTGACGCGTTATGTGAGCAAGCTAGGAGGCCATTACAAAGCCAGCTTCCGGCATTGCCCTCCGTGAGTGCCTCGTCCGCGTCCGAAGCAGCCGATCGCTCGCACGTGCTCTGGCCATGACACAAACGGTGCAGCTTTGTACCGTACCATACCGTACTCATTTGCAGACAGGGAGATGCAAGGAATGCCGGCGTACACACGAGCGAGCACGGCTGCTGCTGTTGATGCATGTCACATGGTGCTACTTGGCACAGACAATAAGCAAATACTTTATGTATTTTGTGTTCAAGCTACAGACAATTTTGGCGAAGTTTGAAAGCTACAAGAATTCTTTATGAAGTAAAAAAGCCGGCAGATCCCACGCCCTGTGGGAACCGATGTTATGCAACGCAGTGTGCGGAGAGCCTACCAAGTTAACGAAACGACCATGAGAGCACCAAGACGTAGGCGGCTCTTTCATGACTTACATGACACGCATGTCATGACATTCATGTGATGAGTCCTCAGGAGTCCCTTTAGCTACACCTAAGCTACCTTAAGGCGAAAGCCTTAGTCATGCTCATGACTATGACTTCGACCATCAACCTTTAGCCTTTTCCTTCAATTAGTACCACATCCGAACCCATTCCATTGGTTTTTGAGTGTTAATGATTTTTTCGCTGAGTCATTAACGTTTTTTTCTGAGTCATGCTCATGACTATGACTTCTACCACCATCCTTTAGTGTTTCCTTTACTTGTACCGACGTCCGAACCCATTTCAGTGGTTTTTGAGTGTGCATTTTTTTCGCTGAGTCATTGTCATTTTGCTGAGTCATGCTCATGACTATGATTTCTACCATCATCCTTTAGTGTTTGCTTCCCCTAGTACCCACGTCCGAACCCATTCCAGTGGCTTTTGAGTGTTAATATTTTTTCGCTTAGTCATTGCCATTTTTGCTGAGTCATGCTCATGACTATGATTTTAACCATCGTCATTTAGTGTTTCCTTCACTTAGTGCCCACGTCCGAACCCATTCCAGTGGTTTTTGAGTGGTAATATTTTTTCGCTGAGTCATTGTCATTTTTGCTGAGTCATGCTCATGACTATTACTTCTACCAGCACCCTGCAGTGTTTCCTTCACTTAAAACCCACGTCCGCACCCATTTGAGTGGTTAGTAAGCGTTAAACTTTTTCACTGGGTCATTGTCGTGACCTACATGACACGCATGTCATGACAATTTTGTCATGACCTATCACTTATGTTCGTCATACACTCCTGTCATAATATATCAATTTTGGTACCTACTAAGTTAACGAAACGACCATGAGAGCACCAAGACGTAGGCGGCTGTTTCATGACCTACATGACACGCATGTCATAATATTCATGCCATGACATATCATTTAGGTTCGTCATATACTCTTGTCATAGTATGCCAATTTTGGTACATACCAAGTTAACGAAACGACCACGAAAGTACAAAGTCGTAGGCGGCTAGATAGATATTCGCCAAGAAATGATTCGCATTAAAGAAATTCACTACCATTCCACTCTGTGGAGGTGGATGACTAGCGAAGCTGTGTATGTGTTGATTGACCGTTGCTCCAGTGAAACGTTCTAAGTTTGCGGGATCGGTGCCGCATGGGCAGTTCGCATTTCTATTCGCCTCGCTTACGCTTGGCGTCCGCAACCAGCTCATCGTCCGTGGTCTCCTTCCGCCGCGCTCATTCCCTTTTCTGTTCACGCCGTCGTTCTTGGTAGGCACGCTGTTCTTCTTCAGACCGTAGAACAGCCTGGCCTACCTATTTCACAGTCAGAGCAGAAAAGACGAAAGGAGCCTGCGTAGAGTATGACGTCAGGAGACAGAAGACCTTCAGATTAGTAATCACTAGTTTGAATACGCGCGATGGCGTACGCGTGTATGGTGCGAACGTAGACATGGCCGACATGGGTCAAACTGTATTATCTGTTCTCGTCAGCTTAATATTTGATACGGGTTGTATTTGGATCCAAGATATTGTTACGTGCAGCCGATGTACAAGCTTCCTTACAATATATTTACACGTAGGCTAACTGTGGCCAAGATGGCGACCCTATAACATTCGGGAACACGTCGTCTTCCTCCTCTTCAGTGCAGCCACACTGAAGAGGAGGAGCCACATTGCGGCGGCTGTTCCGTATCGTCACCTCAGACGGTAGAAGCACCGACGATATGGACCGGTGTAACACAACAGAAGCTTTTAGGATAGGCCCACACGGCGGATGAGCGACCAGAGAAGCACCAGAGAACACGGAGAAAAGTGCACGTCGCGATGGTGGCAATCGTAGAGGCGTCGCTGACGCTCCTGTGAGGCCTCTAGACGGGTGTGGGTCGAGCTGCCGCGCATAGTCAGCGCGTGTGATCGCGTCGTGGGCGTATCCAATCGCTGAACTTGCGGGAGAGGGCAGCAATGTGTCCAAGGGCAACGCGGGTTCTCGGCGATATAGGAGATAGAATGGTGAATAGCCGGCGGTGTCGTGACGCGATGAATTATAAGCGAACGTCACATCGGGAGGGCTGTTGGAAGAGGTCGTCAAAAGATGACGTAGCAGATGTGTTGGGAAGGCGTGTGATGTGTTGGGATACCCGGTCGCTTTTAGCATGCTCGAGACGGCGATATTCCGTGAGGATCGTATTGATGCTGGTGACGTTGGTGAACACCAGTAAATTGAAGGCGTTGCCACAGCAATGCCTCTGAGGACGTGATTAACCTTATCGTCCTCCGACATGTTCGGGTCGGCCTTGCTACAAAGGGCCAAGACGTCGAGAATGTACGACACGTAGGACTCGGCCGACGTCTGTACGCGTGTGGCAAGAGCCTTCTTTGCATTGATTTGGCGACCAAACGGTTTGCCAAAAAGTTCGCGGAGCTTTTCTTTGAAGAGAGCCGAGCTCGTGATCTCCCCTTCGTGGGTCTGGAACCATGCCCGTGGAGTGCCGTCGAGGTAGAAAAGGACGTTGGCAAGCATAATAGTCCGATCCCACCTGTGGCTGGTGCTTACACGTTCGTACAAGAGGAGCCAGTCGTCAACATCAGGACTGTCGACACCAGTGAAAACATCAGGATCCCGAGCGGGGGAAATGGTGACGTAGGTCGGGGCTGCAGGCGTAGATGCTTGCGTGGATGAAGTGCCGCCAGCAGGAGCCGAATTTGCGTTGTCACCGTTGCAACCGCGGTGAAGCTCCATGGCGGGTACGGGGAACGTCGACCTCCACCAAAAATGATACGTGTAGCAGATGTACAAGCCTATTTACAATATATTTACACGTAGGCTAACGGTGGCCAAGATGGCGGCCCTATACCAATCGGGAACATGTCGTCTCCCTCCTCTTTAGTGCAGCCACGCCGTCGCGGCTGTTCCGTATACATATTAAACTTATTTTGGCAAGTTGACGGAGTGCTTCAAGCCTGCTTCACCTCCAATGCGGACGGGTTGGCCCGGTATTGCACTATCTTCGGGATTTTAGCTCTACAGACATCGACCCGCTGGAAACTAGCCATGTACACCTTCGCTGTGGAACAAGTGTTCTATCAGCACAACATATTGCAAAACTGGCCTCCTAGATTCTGGGCCTTTAGGAAGGGAGGATCTGGACACATTGCGTCACGCTTGAAATACGTCGAAGCCGGAATTATCTTGTGATTGAGAGCCGCCAATAAACATCGTTGAGCGTCGTCGTCGCCTGCCGCCGACCGGGGCCGATGCCATAAGTCGGTTCCTTGTGGTTGGGCCTTTCTTTAGGCGCCCGTTCCCCCGGCGAGTATCAGCGTTCCCGGCGTAACCGAGCGAACGCGGCGCGCAGCGGGATATAAAAGAAGCGGCACGGAGCGGACAGGTGCGAGAAGGAAAGTGGAGGGGAGGGTGCAGACGAACCATGAGGCGGAAAGCGGAGGAGGGCATGGCTAAAGTCCCTAGATATATATTTTTTAGTTTCTTTAAGTAGCGACAAGCTTTGAAGCGCCGCCGACCGACGAATCTCATTGGGTGGCGGCACTCATTCCGGCAGCCGTGCTCTTCCTAACGTTGTTCTCACGTAATCACTTGCACGCTGCTGTGAGCAGCATAGATAGCAGCTGACGTTGACGGTCGCATGCTATTTAGGAAGATAATGGCGGTAGACGGAGTAGATGTCGATACTTAAGAAAGAGCATGAAATGTAGGTACTTTAGGTATGGCGAAAGCGTGAGAAGAAGAGCTAGGGATGGTCGATAAAATTTTTTATTCGATTAACTATTATTCATTAATCATTTTAGCCTTTAATCGATTAATCGCTTTCAAAGTAGGATTTGATTATTCGAATTTTTTTTGCCGGAGACATTAAAAAGCTTGAAACATAGTTATCTACTTTGGCAGGACACTCTTTTAATGCTTGAGAGGTGGATTCAAGTTAGAAATACAAGTGTATAAAGTGTCATAAAGAATAATCTTTAATTTGTCAAACACTATATAGAGTTGGCACTAGTGACCTTTGAAAATGTAAGCAATATATGTTATAAAATGGAACTTAGAGCAGCATTAAACAAGATAAATGGCACTAGTGAATCCCTGTACAGTACAGTTAAACAAGAAATAAGAAATACGGCAAAAGTTAAAGACAAAGTCCAACTAAAGTATGCAAGAAATTTCAGTATGCACAGGGGAAAAAGAAAATTACTCGTTTAGGATTTTAAGCCACATGCTCTATTGTACAGAAGCGAAGGAATGTCAATTGGCTGGGATGTTTGGGTAAAACCGACACCTTCTTTGCATGGCCACACAAGCAGCATGTGAGATAGATGCTCGGAAGCTACAGATTTGTCTGGAATCGACATGAACTCCATCGCTATATCAAAAACTAGGAGTACGCTTCAGTTTCGCCTTTAAGAGTGGAACGCGATAGCGTTATCGGGACCCGCTCGTATCGCATCGTTCACATACGACAACTAGGCTTCATTCACTGCAACACTGAACGTGGGAAAGCCAGCTTACAAAGACCAAGCTTACACCAACCTCCTTAAAGTCGGCCTCACATTTAAACGGAAATGAATTGCTTTAAAGACGTTTTTCTAAGGGCAATATAAGTGGTCTTATATTAAAATTTGAAGGCCCTAGTACCTTTTTTAATTATTTCATAAATTTTTTGGTATTGCCCCGACGCGCGCAGGTCAGGTAGAAATGCTGAAAAAGGGGTTTGTGCTTGAGTTTCCTCCTAGCAGAATTAGGTTTTCTCGTACATTCAAATTACAATCCGGCAACGATTGGTAAACAATGCGACGGAGAATTCGACGCCCAATGGTAAAGTCGTACTTCACCATTTTTCTGACGGATTTCACAGTGAGAAATTCAATTTTTGTTCACCGAAACCTTGCACCACGTGGAGGGCCTGCGTGGTCGGGGTGGTTGGGGATGATTTTCTCCGCCACCTGCCGACATCGCACGCCGACGCCGGTTGCCGACGCCGGATTTTCTGCGACACGGGGCCCTTAATGCTATTGCGTTAAAATACCTGCTCCGAACGGCGCGTATGCTGTGCCACGTCTTTAGTGGACTGGGAGTGATCTCGACGATCAGCGGCCGGGTTGCTATAGTATGGCTAAAATTGCGAGGGCATTTCAAGCCTCCGGCTTCAGGCGGCGTGGTGACGTGTGCGGTGTTGGGAAGAGAAGGGAAGCGCTCGGCTCGGCATCACTCCGGACTCCGAATAGCAGTCCACAGTCGCTCTACCACAGCCGCCCAGTCACTGCTCATGCTCCGCCATTCTAGTACGATTTCAATATTTTCGCGCCACTTTTTTCAAACTCTCGAAAAGGATTAATCGACATCGATGAAGAATAATCGTCTTACGGGATGCTTCTAATCGATTAATAGATTAATCGTCCATCGATGCTACCAATCCCAACAAAAGCATAGTGCGGTGACGGTGGCGCCTGAGTAGCGCGCTTCGTCTATGACGTCATCTGGGAGGTCTGTCGCCGGCGGCTGCTGTGAATCGCGCCCACGCGACACCCACGCGCTGGCCCCACGCGCTGCCTCTCGCGATCTCCAGATTATCGAGGCAGTCGCGCCACACTCCACTCCGATTGCAACGCGCCGCACGAGACCGATGGTCCACGGCAGCCAATACATATTGCGAAATGAAAACACGTATAGAGCGGCGCTCAAATTTCGTATAAGGGGGTGTTGTAATCGTCGGTGAATTTTTTGCGGACGCCACGTACAAATAGTGTGCCCACAGGGACACGTCAACATTCTCGCATACTCTCGATTATACCTCACTCCCCTCGCTCAAACCAGCTTTTCTTTTTACATATTCTGCTACATCCTCCAGGGGCAGCCTGCATGCTTTCTAGGGCAAACGACTGAGTGTCCAGTCTCATAAAGCAATGAAAGAAGCCAGAAAGAAGCAAAAAAAAAAAAAGAAAAGTAAGCAAAGAAGAAACGGCCTGTAAAACAACGAACCGGAGGGGAGACAGAGGCTCCACATGGCGCTCCAGCGGTGGTCTCCGGGGCTAATGGGGTCAGGGATCGTAAATATTGCTTGCCGGACGTCGACATCGGGCGGTGGGCGCCCGAGCCGCGGCTCGGCGCGCCGCTTGGGATTGCGCCCCCGGTTCGTGGCTTTTCGTCGCCGCTCGCGTACGCGCATCGTAAAGAAATATTTATGATGGACCTCCTTCTCGTTTTCCTTCGCTTCTTACCGGCCACCGTTATGGCGCGGCTCCTTCGACGCGGTTTCTCGTTGGGAAGCGAGGCGAAACTTTGCCGGAGCAATGACACAAGTGCGCGTGAGGGTCGTCGTTGTTATTGTTTTAAGCTATAAGCAGGGCCAAAGCGGGGACGCGGCGCGGAGGCTTCGAGGAAGCCATCTCGTAGGCCACGCTTTGCTGTGTTGCGCAGGCGCCGGAAGTGACCGCTGACGTCATGGCCGCCATGATTTGAACACCAGTTATGGTATTTTCGCATTTTTTTCGTAGACAAGCCATGTAAGTAACAGTATAGAGTGTTATTTTAAACGATAAGGACGACAAAATTCGACATTGCTGTGAAATTAGAGCGACGCAGCGGTAAGTGCAAAGGTATCCCGCATCTTCCGTTACCGGGATCAAACGGAAACGTTATATGTCAATGCATGGTGGCGCCCAAGTTTCCCGCTTCCGGCCAAATGACGCAGAAATTTGTGTCCCGCTTGCACCACTCAACTAGAAGGGAATGATGAATGTTGAACGAAAGTCTTTCGTCAAATAATTTTTTTTCCAGTGCAAGGAAATACCCAAGACGCAAGAGAAGCACACAATGAATTTAATGATCTATTCTTTCGCATCCCTTCATCTCACCTCGCCCTTGATGATGTGGTGCTAAGAAACCTGAGAGGTTTAGTTTTCTGAAACCCTAACTGACGCTTGCTCTAAGACAGGCAGGCAGGCAAAGCAGGGCAGGGAAGGCAGGGAAGGGAAGGCAGGGCAAGGCAGGGCGTTCAGACAGGTCGGTGGTTGGCGGTCGCTGGTGGTTGTGCTTTCAGCGTCGATACAAAGGCAGTGACGCAAACGGTGCGTGCTTTCGCGCAACCTAGTTGCAAAGTGCGTTCGCCGCCGAACGTCGACTATATAGCTCTTTGAGACAATCATGCTGTCGTGCGAGAGCATTGGGGCGTCAAATGGTTTAGAGGCCACCTTTCACGACGATGCTCGTTCCGCTGGGAACAACGTATATTTCAGTTATTTAAATGATTAAATTATTTTATTGGTTTACGTGCCATAACGATCTGATTATGAGGCACGATGTAGCGAGGGACTCCGGATTAATTTTGACCAACTAGCTGGCTACAGCTAGTGAACTAGAATACACTCTAACCTGGGGTTCTTTAACGTGCACATAAATTTAAGTACATATGAGTGTTTTAACGTTTCGCCCCCTCCATAATGCGGCCACCGCGGACAGGATTGAACCAGCGACCTTGAGCTCAGCAGCGGAACGCCATATAGCCACTGGACTACCATGGACGGATCCCGATGCACATCTGACGAATCGGCTAATGTGTATACATCCAGCTATAATACAGCTACAGACGTGCAGGTTGACGTCTCTGTTCTCTACGGAATGACACGCAATGAAACAACAAACGCTAGCTAAATATCCTCACTGCACCAAACACACGCCTTCAAGCGCATGATGCCCTCACTGAAGCGAATGGCTTCTGTATATAAAAACATTCAGCCATTGCTGACATTTACAATCACCGTCGATAGTTCCTGCATACATTTTGTTAGAGCAGCGGTCCTGAGTACCTCGAACGCATGTCGAAGCTGTGCAATCAATCTCTGTGCTTCACCCTTCGGGTGAAACTGCCAAAATGTTGTATTACCGTTGGCTGTACAATTTCGTGATTGTGAAATTTTCTTGAATATATATAAACTTCGCTCTACGGCCTCTAGAGCAGCGGCTCTTGTCCGGTGTTATAGTCTGACAGGTGACTAGGCAATGACCATTGCACGTTACGTTTGTCGAGGGGTTTTCACTGCGAAGCATTTCTTCGTTTCTTAAAACGACTGTGCGCATAGTACGTAGCTCGATTTGGATTAGCAGCGTTGCGGTGTTGCAGTTTTGTCGTCGCCATGTGGCATCCCCACGCCGCAGTCATCGTCGACATTATGCTTTCATCATCACTGTTGTGCCTACGCTGTCATACAATTGTCTTCGTCTCACACGGAAGTGTGGTAAACCAAATTATAGCGCAAGAAAACACTCGCATCCACCCACACACCTACACGTGCAATCTTTTCTTGTTTTGTTATCTTTTCTGCCCTTACCCCATCCTCCAGTGCAGAGTAGCCAACCGGACCCTTAATCTGGTTAACCTCACTGCCTTTCACCTCTTGTTTTCTATATATCTCTCTCCCACTCCAAAAAGAACACCATGCACAAAGAATAGCTCACGTTACGCAGTGATTTCTCGCTACCCGAAACAATGCCAAATAGCCAGCTACTTGCAAAATGCCTCTGCATAGCTTTCTTAGCGCTCTGGAAATCTAACAATGCTCGTTAGAGAAGGGTGTGAAGTTGAAAGAAGTCGGTGATGAGATGGGCTTTGAAAACCAATAGAAAGGATCCTGGTAGAGAGTCCCCTCTAAAGAAAGCGTAAGCCGCAAATTGCGGCCGTATATAAGGCACCCCGCTCTTGTCGTCTCGCCTTACTGCCAAAAGCCTCTCACGGCAAAGCGAAACAAAGGCACCTCGCAAAGCGAGAGTGCAAGAAAAAAAAAAAAAAAAAAAGGAAAGGCCGGTCACAACCGCGTGCCCCGTGACGCGTAAAGTTCGAGATAGAGCCGCTTGCCTCGACCGACAGAGGGCCGGCCCTGCTGCTTTTGAGGGCGAGCACCCGAAACCACGAGTGAAAACAAAAATCGACGTCCTCCGTTGGAAGCGATGAGCGCTGAAAAACAAGATGATCGAGCCAATGAGTGAGGGTCTGGGTTGGCGGGCTGAAAGAGAAACAGTAAGCGTGCAATGACTGGAAGGAACAGGGGCAAAAGAACGGAAGCGGAAGCGACCAACACAAAAGGAGTACACGGCCAGCAAGAAGCAGAACGACAAACGCTTGCTCTTCGATGCGAACAGGCGTAACCGCCGCGGTGGTTTGGGAGCGTGTGTGTATGTGGGAGGGGGGGGGGGGGGAGGGGGAGGGGCACCGGAGTGCGAGTGGTGCGTGGCACCCTCTAGCGACGGAAACGTGAAGCACAAAATGCAGCGGGCTGTGTACGCCGTATCGACACGGAGCGGACAGGCCTAAATAAAGCTATGGTGAGGGGCAGAGCCGAGGTTGAACGTGGAGAAAACGTTGCTGTAGGAAAAGAAAGTGGCAACTAGGGGGCGCTGGTATACGAACGTGTATCGCGTCCCTCCTTTGCGCAGCCGTCACCACCCCTCAACTCCCGCACCATGGAGCTGACGCCATGTTTGTTCTTCTGGTTCGGCATATCTTGAGCCTCGGCCGCGCGTATTTTCGTTATTTCTTCTTTCTTTTACTGGATCATCCGCGATAGTTTTGCTTTTTCTTTTATTTGTCTTCCTCATATCTTCCCTATGCAGGCAGAGTCGATGTGAGATTTTTGTTCTCTGGCCAAAAACTCAGCCTTTCATAGGGAGCTCCGGATGTTTGCGTTCGTACAGGAACAGTGTGCGTTGAAGCGTGCAGGTGTCAGAGACACTGGAAGCCCGCTTGCATGTCACTTTAGGTGCTGTCCTTCCCCGGAAATAAATAAAAAAATGGTCGATCTGGATAGAAATAATAAAGGGAAGAACTAACGAACCTCATCGCCCGACGAGCGAAGTAAAGACGTCACGTGCTGTTTACATTTCTTTCAACCTGCCTTTAACAGTTAAACGCATGGCGTCTAAAAGGGACACTAGACAACAACACTAAATATGTTTACACTCGCAAAGTGTCACGGGATTATATTTTCGTTCATTGACCCGTGATTTGTCTGCTTTCCTGGACAGTAGTGCTCTCACTGTCTCCAACTGCAGGGTATTGCCCCTCAAGCGCTTGTTCGGCTTCGGCAGGCCTAATTATTTATATTGATATGTTATCGAAGTATTATTAATATTAGGCTAAAAAAGGTTCTTTTTTTAGGGGATATTAGCAAGGTCAAACAACTGTTTTGTTGAAATTCGCGTTTAAACTGCTGCGCTGGTGCGTTTAGGGCGGCGTGTACGAATGGCAAACTTATTTTCTCGTATTCGGGCACCATTATGGCGCCGGAAAAAAGTTCTGGAAACCAAGTCCTTCATTCCCTTACAATGAAATGTGGTCCTTCCTGAGGAATAAAGCAGTTATGTACGGCCAGAGTAACGGCTGTCACACAATTGATGTTACGGCGGCTGGTTGCAGTAGGAACTTTGGGCAGGCGTTCAGTGTGTTGCCAGTTCAGCTATTTTGTCTCCAGATTTAGCGACTTTCTTGCCAGTTTAGCGACGAGTATTTCTATTTGGTGACCGACGACTTTTTTTGGGGACGACGTCACAGAACTGGGGACATTTTTAGCGACTTCGAAGTTGGGAAAGTTGGTTTGAAAATGACATTCTAGGACGCTTGTTATTATTCCTAGGCTAAAATAAGCAGCACAGATTGGCGGCACGATGCGTGGGATCTGTGACCATGCTGAAGAAGCCGCTGTCGTCACACCAGTGGTGTTCATATTGTGCTTGTGCTTTCACAGCCATGGGAATTGTGGGAAGTACATGGATTTGACTAAGCTTCGTTCTTCTGGCTTCAAACGGCTTCGTGACTTTGTAAAATCGTAATTTTCAACAACGTACTGTGTAATAAATCAATAAATAAACATTATTGACGCCGTCCGACGGCAGGATTCGAACACAGGACCTCTAAGTACAGAAGCCCGATATTGAAAACATTAGGCCACGGACGTATGCATAGATAAGCGGCCCAGAACGTTCGCCCTTATGAATTTCTTGACGGCAAGCTAGTGCGTTGAGACGCTTGGCGCGTTTCGGTTTGGCCGCCTCGACAGGCTGAACCGCTGGAATTAGTAACCATTGTGCGTGTTCGCAGAGTCTTCGGCAGTTAGAAAGGTATAGATTGGTCTAAAATTTATGGCAATGACGGCAGATAAACTATTATAAACAAAGCTACAAGAACCTCTGAATCCACAAGCACGAAGATCAGACAAAGCCACGTACTTCCCATCATTCCCATGTTGGCTGAACGCGTTTGCAGCGCCAGACTTCCCTCTAGTGGTTAATGTATGAAACTATACAGGGTGTTTCAGCGAACACTTTCAAAAATTCTTAAAGGTTGCCCGTGGCAGATTGCCCAATTGTAGTTCATGAGCTGGTCTACTCGAAGAGGCGGACATTACTTGCAGAAGAAATTGAAATGCATAATCGAATAATTAACAGAAATGCACTAATTAGGTTTCTAACTAATTACCTGATGGCCCATATTGCAATTTATAAATTGTAGCCGTGGAGTTCACAAGGCGGATCCACTTGGAACGAATTGTCGGGATGACACCAGTTTCGAGATATTAGTTCTCGAACTTTGCGGAAAAATGCATTGGCGTTCCAGTTAGGTTCTTAACAAAACGTCGCTTTATACATTGAAGCACAAAATTAACTGGAACGCCAATGAATTTCTCCGCAAAGTTCGGGAATTATTTTCTCGAAACTGGTGTCATCCTGAAAATTAATTCTAAGTGAAGCCGCCTTGCGAACTCCACGGCTACAATTTGTCAATTGAAATATGGGCCATCAGATAATTAGTTAAAAATTTCATTATTAATTTTTGTTAATTAGTCGATTATGCATTTCAATTTTTTGTGCAAGTAATGTCCGCCTCTTCGAGTAGACCAGCTCATTAACTAGAATTGGGCTATCTGCCACAGGCAACCTTAAATAAATTTTGAAAGTGTTCGCTGAAACACCCTGTATAGGTGTTCCTAACATGCTTAACGTCGTGCTCGCAAATGCACGTTTTCTTTCTTTCTTTTTCCTTACAAAACCCGCGTGTATATGGGCCTTAGCTCAGCACGTTCTGCAGTTACACTAAATACGCTCGATTAGAAAGCGTTCGTAACCGTAGCAGTAACTTATCAAAACGAATTCCAGTAAAAAAGTACGATGAAATTTATAACGCAGCAGGTGCATGATCAGATAGATCGACTGCAGAATGCCTTACACAGCGGAGCGGCTGTTCTCGTTCTCGCAAGTCTGAGCGCACCGCTTTCGCTTGTCAAGGCTATCGGATGAGTCAATAGTGCACGAAGCTTTTGGGTGGATCAAAGGGGCAGAAGCGCAGTACTTGAACTACATAAAGATCACGGAATTGTCATAGCGGTGTTGCACCGGTGTTACGACAATGCACCTGCAGAATAATTTTGTTCTGCTTTCAAGAGCACCGATATATAACTATAGTTATGCAGTTATCCCTATAAATGTGTTGTACCAAATTTGTAGGGATAAAGTGATACAAGTGCCTTAATGAACGTGCTAAGAAAATCAGGTTACGCGTGCTTTTTCATTGTCCCGGATCCTAATTATCTGAAGGTGAACGCAAAACGTTTGCTCCTTCTGTTGCCGCGTAGACACGTTAATTAGCAAATTAAATGTCCTGTGCACCCTGCCGGCAAATTTACGGTTTCTTCCTCACCTGCACGAACACTAGACAAAGGTATACCGCTTCGGTAGATGACTTACGCCCACGTTAGTTTATCTTTAAAACGCCTACGTTATTTAAAGTTCAGTAGACACTTTTAGCAAATTCGTAGCAAAACTTAGGGGATATTTAGCGACTTTTTGGTCTTTGTTTAGCTACGCGCGCCAAAAAAATACACTAACATTCGTGGTGTCCCATCAGGCTTCCGTTCTTGCGTCTTTTTTCACCTCCTGCCACGTTATAAGAGGCCATTTTGCTATTACAGAAAGGTTAATTGAAAATGCAGCTTAAATGTTCTTTTGTACACACCACCATTGAATTTCGCAATTTTTGTAATTGAAATTCGTAATTTGCAATGTGTAGTATTAGTTAACAACTTTATTAGCGACGTTTTACTAGAGCCGCCGTGGTTGCTCAGTGGATATATGGTGTTGGGTTGCGTAGCAAGAGGTCGCGGGATCGAATCCCGGCCACGGCGGCAGCATTTCGATGGGGGCGAAATGCGAAAAAACACATGCATGTACTTAGATTTGTGTGCACGTTAAAGAACCCCAGGGGGTCCAAATTATTCCGCGGAGTCCCCCACTACGGCGTGCCTCATAATCAGATCGTGGTTTTGGCACGTAAAACCCCATCATATTAAAAAAAATTAAATCTTACTTAAATGGTCGTACGTGCATGTCGAATTATCGTGCCAGTAATGTCCGCCTCTTTGAGTAACCCAGCTCAACGAATATTGTGCTATCTGCTGCCGGCGATTTCAGAAAAATAAACACCCGCAATTGATTTCTCTCCTTGCTTTGTTCAAAACGCCATGAGAACGCAAAGTCGAGAGACGCGGAGCGTGCGAAACCTTACACCGAAACATGCACTGCATCATAGCGGGCACAAGCCTGGAACATCACACTTTCCGATTTAACCAAATCTCTCACGGCGATCGCATTCCTAGGCGAACGCGTTAAAAGGGTCTTCCCATTAAAGCTACCCCCGCCCCCGTCTCCTTCACCGAGAGCCACCATGAACCGCACCGTGAGAAAGTTAAAAAAAACCGGGCGCCAATGAATTCCGCGCGCATGCGTCTAACGAGCTTTCTATTCTCGTGGTTACCTCCGTTTCATTCTCCTGCAGAACCGCACACGCTCAAACCGCCGGCTCGCCAAACTGCGTGACCCACGCGTCCTAATAAAAGCAACCCCCAAACAGGCCCGGGAGGGAGCGGGTTCCTTCCTCCATCTGAGCGTGTCAGACAACGTAACAAGCACACGAAAAAAAAAAAAAATAATAATAATAAACCGGAGAGTCAAGTGATAGCTGTTAACGAGCGAAGCCATTCCATGAAACTTAACACCACAAGTTACGCCGACAAAGGCGGATTGCGGTAGGATATATAATAGATAGAGATATGGATACGGGGGTCAGTTGTTTGAAGCCGGCACGCGGCCCCTCTCTCTCTCTGTTTTTTTAAGCCTCTTCAAAGCGCGCGGTTACGAGCACGTCTCTATCACTTCTCGCGCATCACAGCGAGCCATGTCGGTATAGTGGTTTCCACGCCGGTTTCGCTTTGTTCGGAAGAGCGCGCCCCTCCCCACCACATTGAAGTGAAACCCGATCTTCCCGCAAGGGGGAGCAGGGATCGCTTTCGGGACGCGCCGGAGAAGAGGGAACGTGAAAACGGCGACAAGATGGCACGTGTCGACTGCAGCCACGTGACGTCGGCAGGGTGTGGGTCGCACGTGGCGCCTCCCATGACGCAACACATCAAGCTATTCCTGATCTCTTTCTGTTTTTTGCTCCCTGTTGTTTATTTTGCTGGAATGATAGTTGCGTATGCTTTGCGGCAACGCCTTCCTTTCTTTTTTAAAGTGACAACATAAGCGTTATAATGACGTCACTCTCTTCGAGGACAAAGTCAACTATCTCGATGCGAATCGGTGGCGGGGAGGCCACGGCGCGTGTGCGCCGTCTTTGATATCGATAACCCACATTTTGTCTATTCGGTCATTTGTAGTTTTCGAGGCAGCGGTATGGAGCCGCAAAGTATCGTTCTTGCTGTTGTTGCCCTAATCACTTTTTTCCTCTCAAAATGATAGTACCAGTGATTACGGCACTAAGCTGTATACTTGGAGAGTTGGGTGAGCAATCCGCAAGCAATGTTGGTTTTGAGCAGGCAGAGGGGAAGAAGGCGTCGCGTGCGGGCACTACGTTGAAACTATCCCTGCGATCAGTCTTGTGACGTGAACAGCCGAGAAACTGAGTGGGCCTCTTCGATTATCCGTATCTGACAGTCCCGGACTGTCCGAAAGACTGCATACGCAACGCTCATTGGCTGAAAGCATCGTCTCGGGCAGTCCGGGACTGTCAGGAACGGATAATCTAAGAGGCCCAGTGTCATTTGTGCCGCATCGTAATCCCGCAATAAAAAAATAATAAAAAATAAAATTGGAACAGTTTCCTTTATTACAAACATGTCTTGACAGCAAAAACAAGAGTGCGCAAGCGACGTGGCCTATTGGATAAATCATAGGTAGATTTTCATCAGCTAGAGGGCGCTATGGCGACTTTATTTATCACACCGGCGTCGCCGACACTGACTGCTATAAGGATTCCAAAAAAATTGTACATATGCTCGATTGAGTACTACACACCTCGCTTTGTTGCGCTCTACCTCGCGCTTTTGATCTCGATTGCAGATATGGCAGTCATGCAGAGCATTCGCGCTTTGATATTTTCAGATCTCGGACACTCTTTTGCCTCGCGATAAGCGATCCGAGGTTTCACGGCGCATTTGCATATATAGCGTGCCAACCAGTAGCGCTTTCAGCACTCGCTGGGCTTTTCCTTCTTGCGTTACTGTGACTGTGAAAAGCTTGAGCTCAAGGAGCCTATAGGCACCTTGCACTGTTCAGAGGGCGCGACATGACGCTCGCATTTATCACCCCTGCGTCGCCGACAGCGGCCCCTAGGTGCGCGCATAAAATGACACGACATATGGCTCGTCCGAATGTTACGCGTCGAGTTGAAGCTCGGGAATGTCCGGGCTTCTAATCTCCGTAGAAATCATCCCCAGTGATGCGGAGCATGAGCACTCGGATGAAAATAAACACTATATTCTAAATCGCGATCTGAATAAGAAATACGCGGAGTTCGGTACTTCCATTGAAATCTGACCACCTGCGCGTGGGGTTGTTTAACGTTTTCTTTTTCCTTTCCACCCCCATCGGAATGCGGCCTCCGTGCGCGGCGGTATCGAACCCCCAACCGTGCACACAAGCGCCGCGCCGTAGCCAAATGAGAATTGCCTATTCTCATGTGTCCTCTTGCGCACACTGCTTTCAACAATTTTCAAGATTCACACGGAAGTAATTAGTTAATATATTCATGCCATCTATTTGAACTCAGCTGCATGGAGAACTGCACGGAAACGTTTTAAGAATATTTTTGCCTTTAGTTTCGTCATAATTGTCATTGATTTGATCTAGGTTGTTGTTTCGTGAAATCCTGACGAAAACCACTTGAGAAGGGCGCATTAAATACCGCGAGCTGACATGAATATTTGGGATACAGCATAAACGTGCCAACCTACCACCCGATCTTACACAATCTCCTGAAAAGCGGTGTTCTTCGACAAGGAGCATGAAGACGGTATACGGAGATGCGGCCTTTTGTATGTAACCATGGTATTTAAACCAACATGGGTCTTTCAAGTTGGTAACACACCAGTCCAAAATAAGAAGCGGCTAGAAACGCGATTATGCCTAGAAGCTACCTTCGGGTAGGAGGATATGGTAGGTATACAGTATAGTACAAGCCTAACTACAGGGAAACACGTATTTCAGATTCGAGCGCTGATTATAGCTCAGATAAGACATGCTTGCCAGATAACTGGACTCACGTGGTGTAGCGGGAGCTAGGCCTATAGTGCTACCAGCGGTCGCTTATAGTGACAACGTGACGTTATTGTTGACGATGTTTGCTTCCAAATTTTCACTAGTGTTAGCGCTTATCATGGTGTAAACGTGTTCCAGCAAACAAGCCCTGGCGTTTTAACGTGGCCGAAAGCCCGTTACACGAGCGCTATTCTTTCTTTGTTTCTTTCTATTTTTTTCTGGCATTCTGACCCTAACAGAATGGGGGTGAAAATTGAACCCGTTATCTCGTACCTCATACTCCGGAGAGCGCCATATTCACCCAGTCAACCCGGCGGCCAGTTCTTGACATAAACTAGTATATCAGCCTCGTGCTTTGCTGTTTAGCCCACGTATTATTATTTTTATGTCTCTTCACAAAAGGCAAACGTTTGATTCGGGAGCTGCTTTGAAAGGTATGGCGGTTATCGTGACAGTGTGACAACGCCTAGAAAGACAAGTCTCATCGCAAGGTCATTCACAGTATAGGCGCTTGCAACAGTTCGACCCACAAACAATGAAACAAAAGGAGATAACGGTGAACAGTTTCGCTCTTGAAAGAATTTAGCTATCGCTAAAATGAGGCACTCCGGACATGCGGTCCATACAGATAGCTACTGTATTCCCACGGCCCCATTGTTTACATGTGGCGTCTTCCGGCCGCCAACAAGTCAGAGTTGGGAAAAAAAGGCATTGTTACGGTAGATGTCATGTGCGCCTACTTATCGTCATCATTAGTCGGTTTGATAAGAGGCACTTTTAGCCGAGCGTCGTTTACGCTCAGCTACTCTAAGGTTTCACGTGCTGAGGTACACCAGCCCGAGTGGAGTGCACCGCAAACGTTCATATAGAGGTGAATCCTTCTAATCAATGGCCGTTATACGATGGGAGCTACGGTATAGCCATGAGTTTGTGATTAACCGATGACTGTGGATAGAAGCGCGACGCCAAGGTGTCTGCAGTGGCTCTTGTGTTCCTTATGTTTACACTTCTTTTTTTCAACTGGGATGGCAGTTAGCAACTCCAACTCTATTTGCAAGTTGTCCACCATTTTGCCCTTCACCTTGGGCCGTCATCATTATTTTCGGCCAGCTCGACCTTCTTGTCTTGACTCTCGCCATATCGCGAAAAAAAAAGAAAAAAAAAGAACAAGAAAAAAAAACAGCATTCCATCGCCGTTGATCATAGGATTGAAACTCGGGCTCCTGCAGCAATGTGAAGTTGGGGCCAGATGACGTATGCCACGCAGCTGTAACGTAGCAATTCTAATGGGAGATTGGTGAGGGGCTTCGTGCGTCACGCAGACTCCGAGAGTTGAGGGGCGTCTGCGCACAGATTTCGGAGGCCCGAGGATGGCACCATCCGTAGTGGACGGAGACAATAGCTCAACTAAGATGATATACAACTGACACCTGTGACGTCACGCTAACCTACCAGCGCTGAGTTTACTGCGCGAAAATCGAAAAGTAGAAGTCTTGCCCTTCGTGTGCTTCTTGTCGAGTAATTCCGTCTCATGTCGTAAAATTACCGAGAACACATTTGTTAAAGGATACTGTATCAGTCTGAACCAATTTAGTGTCCCTCTTTACTGTCCTTTTGAGAGCGGTCAACCAACCTCAATTTCTGCGTCTTTCGCCCAGAACACCGAAACCTTTAGGTGTTCCAAGAATTTCACTATTTCGATGCTACTATTATAACTGGATCTAAAAGCGGCACACGACACGTTTACGCACCATCATTGTGCTCACGTGCGCACTGCTGCGTCATCAAAGGCTCAGTGCAGCCAATAAAAGCCATAGCCGAAGTTCCCTGCAGTTCTTTTCAGTGAGTTGTGACGTACTCTAAATGAATAAGAGGCGAGAAACGCAGCTTGCACTCGCTGTTCTCACGGGAAGTGTGTGTCCCCTGAACCCAAGTTTCATAAATGTAATTTATGGAGATCCAGCCGAAAATAGGAGTGAGGAAAGAAGAAAGGGAGGGGGAAGAGAGGGGGGCGCAGAGTTGGTGGCGAGGAGAGGGCAGCAATGAAAATAAATGTGCGCGCACTTACGCTCTAGCGCGCGTGAAACTGAAGCCCCGCGCCTTCGTCTGCGGCTTGTGTGGGTGGGCAGTTACTGAGTAAAGGCGAACGCTTTGGCACCCGCCGCGCTCCCGTCCGCGAGATGACTGGTAACTTAATAGCGAGGCACCCCGATTGCGCCCCGGAGCGTGTTTCAGGGCACGCTATACACGCACGTACAGACGCACAAACAGGCACACACGCACACATTCGCACGTAGACACACAGAGACAGAAATATCACTATAGGTCACACACACACACACAGGCGCACATACTTACGCAGGCGCAGCCATATATACGCACGTACGTGCAGACATACAAATGCACCCTATATAGACAGACACATACGTGCAGACACACAAATGCACCATAGACAGATATGCATACGCAAAGATACGCATGCGCACACGTGCAGGCACATACACAAACGCACTCGCAAACACTCACTGACTCCCAAGCACAAACACACACGGGCGCACACGCACACGCACGCACACACACACAAAGGTACCGGTGCACTGCGTGTGGCACAAACGTTTATTTCAAGTTAAAATGAACGGTCTCCGCTAAACGAGCCCTTTTGTCGTCCATCCCGTACTTCTCAACGTATACGCCGTTTACATTTCCCCCATTTCCCTCTTTCCTTTCTAACCTCGCCCTCACCTCTCGCGCCCTTCATTCCCCGGTCTAGCGATTGCAGGCGTGTTTCACGCCCCTGACCGCGTTCGAGCTTGGACTGAGGGGTCCTGGCCGCGCAGCAAAAGGCCGCAAAACTGGGGGTTGGAGTGTGAAAAGAAAATTTGAGAAAAAAAAAAGACTAGAAAAAATTGGGGTGAGGAGACTCGGTGCCTGATTGAAAAAGTCAGCGAAGCTGCTCACGCTATACGCAATAGCGGAGCGGAGGCGTTATTACGAAGCAGTCCGGGTGGGGAGTCGTTTACCGCTTGCGGCGCTGTCACGGGTGTGAGAACTAGGCGAAAAAAAAAAGCGCGCAAAAACGGGGCGCACGGGGTTTAAACGTCGTTTGAATGATGACGAGTTACGGTCGCGGCTTATTCATGTGCCTTTCGGTTAATGGGAGGAAATCGCAGCGTTCGCATACGCTTCTGCGTGTCTGCTCGTGTGTGCATCCATGCTTGGATGATTGTGTGTGTGTTTGTGTGCGACTGTGTGTGTGTGTGTGTGTGTATGTGCTCACGTGGCTACGTGACTGTGTGTGCCTGTGTCCATGGTATAATTTTCACGCGCGGCCACTCATGCACTCGTTATTTCGGTCCACTAACTGGATCGACGGTCTCGTTGCGGCATTTACGAGTTGTCCCCTTTGACGCATAAAGCCGAAACTTTCAAAAGCGAGAACGATACGCATGGAGGGACGTATTTATTCACTCAGCAGACTGGTTGTATCGAGCATTTGCCGTCTCCACGCGCAAGCGCACTGGCATGCAGTTAGTTATCGTTCTGCGTTTCGCATCTGTCACCGTTCATTACCAGTCATATAGTTACCCTCAACTATGACTATCTTTTGCAATGTAATAAAGGCAAATAATAAATTGTTGTCTGCATACTACTTAGCGTAGATGAAGAGTAGGGGTGGGTGAATATTTGAAGTTTCGAATACTAATCGAACCTAACTATAACTATTCGTATAGGTTTTCGAAAACAAGCTATTTGATATTTTTGATTATTGAAAACTGACAAAATATCTCGAAACAATCAACCGTTAAAGGCCGTTTACTGTTCTCCATCTGCTAAACAACGTATCGCAGATGATCAGAAGTAAAACGAGAAAAGTTTTCCAAGCAATGCAGAAATTAAATAAATGCAAGCTTTGTTTTCGGTTTCGCTGCAGAAGCCTACATGAAAACCTAGGATATTGCTTGTATTATGTCGTTTAACGTTAGGCAGTCTATAGTTAGGCAGCGGTTTTATCGTTTACGCTACAACCAGTGACGTTTTCCCTGCACCGGCGTATTTTACTTGCGTCGATAGCACGCAAGTTCTTCAGGAGCATTTTCAATTTATTTTTCAACAATTTCTTATATTTTGTGGCAGCCGTTCATTTAGTGTTTTTTGGAAATCTAGTCGTACAGTAGTCATTCATTCTTGGAAAACTTGTATACGAGAAGCTATCGGGAAGTGTTTTTAATGGCATTCAGTGATCTGGTGTTTAAAACTGATCGTTTGTCCGTGATAGACGTCTTTTTTTGCACTAGGCAGTGCTGAAGTGGTACATAATTATACCGATATAAATATTGCGGCCGCACATATATGCGTCCGCAATTAAATATTCGATACATACTATTCGTATTCGATTCATGTTCGAAAAAGTTAATATTTTACTCACCTCTACTGAAGAGTGATACAGCACAAGAATTTTGTCGACAATCGGCGGAATGTGCGCGAATTTGATTGCGTGGTTCAGTATTCCACACGGTTACTACACTCGTGTAATGAATAGCGTTGGGCGCTTAGGTACGTCATTGTGCAGGACAGTGCACTTAAAACCTCATAAAGCCAAGACACCAATCGACGCTTAAAAATATTACAAGAACTTGTTCGCCATTCTTTCTGGCCATTTAAAGTACATTTGTACGTAAAACAATAAAATGTTACTTGTGTTCAGGAATATTTCGAACTTAAAACAATTAATTAGTAAGCGGTTTCCTGGACTAATCACAACTTAAACTTCGCCCCAGCGTATAAAAATTGTAGGTCCTGTGTTTAATTTCCCGCGCTTAAGCTAGAATTATTAGGTATCAGACAGCGTGTAAGAAAGAGAGAGAGAGAGAGATGAAAGAAAGGAGGAAGGCGAGGGGGTTAACAAGAACCGAAAATCCGGTTTGCAACCCTACATTGGGAAACAGCGGAGGGGGAGGTGAAAATATAAGAAAGTAGAGAGAAATAGACAAGCAGTTCAGAGACACGATCACAGCCGGTCACTGTCATTGCGCAATACCACAGCACTAGATCACTTGAAGCACAACGAACACCAATTCTGGCTATAGTAGCTTCTACAGGTACGTTGTCCTTAAAAAACAATACATTGCGCTTTGTGGAGTAGAAAAAAAAAGGATGTCTAGGTTGCCTTACTTGGAGGCAGTCTGTGTGCAGCACCACTTTTATACCTGACACGACAAAAGGAGATGGTCCGACAGCACGTATGTCTTTCTGTATTTGCTGTCAGTTTCCGAGTTGGCCATTCTACATCATCATCACCGTCAGCCAATTCTCATGTCTACTGCAGGATGAAAGCGTCTCTCAACGGTCTCCAATTACCCCCGTCTTGCGCTAGCTGATTCCATAGTTGTGAGTCTTGTGACTGCACAAGGCCACCAGAGGGCTCCCTCTCCACTTGCGTTTTATTTAGGTTTGCGTTTTCCCTCGTTAAACGGGTTTTCAAGGAACGCTTGCATTCCTCGAACTGCTCACGTTTAACGTACCTAAGGAGCCAAGCACTGTTCTGAGACTGTCCATTATCCGCATCGTGTCAAGGTGACATGGCACCTCTTCTCTATAATACTCGTATGTCAACGCTCGCACTCGTTTCGACTCCCGAGTCATGAATTTCCAACTTGACGTTTATCGCGTCCTCAAATTTGTCCCGGCTTCACTCCAACGAGCTATCGAACACGTACCAGCATTGCTTCTCCCCCTTTTTTCGCTGCCACCACAGTTGACCCCCCCCCCCCCCCCCCCACCTTTTCTAGCTGCCTGAGTTCAGTCCTTCAACGCAACAGCGGCTTAAAGCGTCGTCGTTGGCCAGCCCACTTGGTCTCCCCGCTTTTGAATCCTACTCGGCATTCATAAGCGCGTCCTCGGTCCGTATTACCATGACAAATTTATCGCCGCCTCTCCCTATACACCGGCGGGAATTCGGGAAGCACGCGTATCGACCATCGAGGATTAAGGGTTGCAAATAGGAAGGCGGGGTCACGGATAAGCCATTGAAAACGTCGTTAAACGGGAGGATACGGCGGTGGGCGGCGAAGGTGGGGAGCAAACGTGCGCGCTTAAATCCACATCCGGATTATCGCTCGGGCCTCCGGGGATTAAACGGGAACGGCATCGCACCCCTGGCCTCTCCCCAACATTACCTTCAAGGTCCAACCCAAGCGACAGACAGCGAGATAGAGTGCAGCTGGCAAACTTTTTATTCTTCTGTTTCGCCGCAGTTGCAAAGTGTATACATCGCCTTCGAATCGCCAGACACTTCCATTGTTGTAATAAATGCTTTCGCGCCCCTCTTAATGCGTTTAGTACGGTTTGGCAGTAACAGCAAACTAAGCGAGAGGGGGAGGGGGCTGTAGCAGCAAACTAAGAGAGAGGGGGAGCAAAATTGACACGAACGCTTCTATGTTCTTCGTTCTCTCAGGGAAGTTTCCCATTTATAAACGTAACCCCGCCCCCTTATATCTCCCCTGTGCCAATCTTGTAATCCGTTCGGCTAACTCGAGTTTTAGAGTTTCGAATAAAAGTTAAGTAGGGCGGTGAACATGGGGTCGGCGGTTTACAATCTGTTTCTCGCTATAGCGAACAAGAGGCCAACCATGTTCTCGCTATGTTCGAACACGTCGCTCTTTTGAAACGAAGTGGCGCCGCGGCGCGGGCCGGCGTCGATTTAACCGAAGCTCCAATTCACGCTTCCACGACGCACCCACCTGTACTCACTGCCACCCGCGTGTTTGGTTTTCGAGTGGCCGAGTTCGGCGGCTTCGAAAGAAGTGGGGTAGGTTTGCTTGATCCTTCCGAAAACTTCGTCCGCGCATGTTTGTCCGCGGGTCGCGGTAGTCTTTTGAACAAACTGCAGTGTCTTTTGTACGCCACAGCTTGTGCGCAGTGAGCAGCGTATACGTTGTCGCAACGCGATGATTCAGAACCGCCGTTAGTCTTGTTGCTGCATAGTGTCACCCACCTTTACCATGGCTCATACGCTACGCGTTCGGTTACCTTGGGTGTTCAAAAAGAATGTTTGTTTGCAATTCTCACGCTTCGTTTTTTTAGACTACATACTGAAGTAAACCAGTAGCCTGGAGAAATTAAGGCACCTCATTTTCATTCATTGACACGCCAATGACAGCAGTTGACAATATGAATGAGGACGTTCATAATAGGCTCGTTGGACGCCCGTTAACGTCAGCAAAAAAAGAAAAGAAACGAAGAGTTGTAGTGCTTCAACAGAGTGCTTCAGTATGGATTGGGGGGATGCTACATAACCACAGGAGGTGAAAATTAGGTTGAAGCCCATAGTCGCAGCTTTCTCATAAATCGAAGAGCAATCGCCACAAAAAACCATCTCCATGAATTAGTGACTGACATTTGAGCGATCCACCACCAGGTGGCGCCCAGCGAACTGCATTTCGTTGCAAAAAAAAAAAAAAACGAAAAAAAAAAAAAAACGACGGATCGAAGCACCGTCAACGCTATATGGTCAAACGCCTCGGTGACGCCGCCAGACCGGTGTTCTGGCTTCGGCTACTGTCAGGAGCATTGTTGCTTGTTTGTTCGTTTCTTTGTTAGTGGTGGGCCCACATAGCGTAGTGCACATGCCGCAATAGGCACATAGCGTTCTTGAGGAGCTGCGATGTGTATGCACTGCAATAGGCACATAGCGTTCTTGAGGAGCTGCGATGTGTATGCACTGGCCTGAGGAAAGGGGCAGTAAGCGAACGTCTAGCTGACGTCATCTAATACTTGACTGCAGGCGCTGGCTAATTTCCCGTCGGTCTCATCTCGCGCACCACTGCGGTGCTATGTCTGCAGCGACTCTGGCGACGCCCCTCATCGAGCCACCGTTGTGAGACGCCTGACAGCTACCGGGGTGATGTTTCTTCAGCCCAGTAGCAGTTGCCTTGCGTGCTGCAACGCGCCAAGCGTGTGGCAGCCGCGTTTAAGTACTCCGCCGTACTAGCAAGTGCAAACGCAACACAAAACTTTGCTATCTCAGTCAACGCTCCCGTGCTTCACATGGCAGTTTTAATGGATCGCAGTATGTGCCCCGTTACACGAAACATTTGTCAGCATCGGCGGCGTGACAGACCGATGGAACCAAAATGGCCGACGGCGGAAAGAGTAATAACACACGTAATGAATTCCCAGTGTTAAGAGCCAGGAAGAGAGCGGTGTGGATCAGAGAGCAAACGGGCATATCGGATATTCTAGTTGTGATTAAGATAAAGAAATGGAACTGGGAAGGCCATGTAATCCTTAGGGTTGATAACCGGTGGACCATTAGAGTTACAGAATGGATACCAAGGCAAGGGAAGCGCAGTCGAGGACGGCAGAAAACTAGGTGGGGTGATGAAGTTCGGATATTTGCAGGCGCAAATTGAAATCAGCTAGCACAAGACAGGACTCATTGGAGATCGCAGGGAGATGCTTTCGTCCTGCAGTGGACATAAAAATAGGCTGCTGCTGCTGATGAAACTCTCGGAACGGCGTGAAATTGTTCTGGGACGTTCCTGCAAGCAAAGTAAGTTAATGGCTTTAAAAAGAAGGTTTAGGTCTCGGTGGGAATAGAATACGGGCCTCCGGGGTGCGAGAGGAGCATGCTTCTTCGACGCCATGACGGCTCAACAGTTCTGGCTGACTAAAGGGGTGCCTAGTGTGTGCGTGACTGCAGACGTCACGTTGCAGCCGTCTGGTTGACTAAATGTGTGGCCTATTTCACCAACCGGACTATAATGCTTTCGCATTGTCACGTGTAAGCAGTATGAAGTATCGCTGCCGGATTTCTTTTTCCCGGTGATCGTTTTTCACTTGATAACAACTTTATACATCCGTCATCCCATATGTTTGCGTCGGCTTGAGAAATTTCTACAACTCGTGCGCAATCTGATAACGACAGACCTATCGATAACGGCGATAATGATAATTGTGACGGAAATGACGACATCACTTAGGAACACTCAAGTACATCAAACGTGTCTAACGGGAGAGCCCAGGAAAACCGTGGTAATCAGGGGATAGTGATCGCTACCAAAGAGTAATACAACGCCAGATGTCACATGATCCTCGGCTGATTACGGTGTGCCTCAGAACGCGCAGTCACTAATGTTTCCAGCCACTTGACCGGAAAGCAACGGAGGCTAAAGAATTTGTCTGCTAATTTTACGCAAATTCGGGAACGCAACTGCAGACCAAAAATGCACCGTTCGCCCTCACTTTGTCTGCCATTCACCTCCGCATCATATCACGTGTCTTTTCCGTGCTTGGCTATGCAGACTAGTGGACGCAAAATTATACTTATTTGAATGGGTTCGGACGCATGCTTATTTCAACCTCGTTAATTACAGGCATATTTAAGCCTGAGTCTGCCTTATGACGTTACTGCTGTTAAAAACGTTCAAGCCTATCATTGGATATACCCTAACTCTGAAAAAACATCAGTACATTTGCTGGTGATTGCAGAGATATTAATCAAAATATATTGCCGAATTTTTGCAGAGCGAGATAACCTGCAGATGGCATGCGGAATTTTATAGGGGGCATATAACCTTTAGCCTATCGGCTTTGGATTTCAGCATAAATCCGATAGGTCACTGACAATAGAGTTGCCCATACGCAAGGTATTACATGTAGAGATAACTCTAGTGCAGCGATAATTCCACTACCATGAGAACCATGGTTATAACATGTCTCTGACTAATTTTCATACCTGTGGCTTGAAACATTATTCATGCCATTTTAGATGCGGAGCATCTTATGGTCGGGGATATGTCACTCCCTCCCTCCATCCATCCATCCATCCATCCATCCATCCGCCGTGCAGCGCCCACACTCCTACTGCGCATGCGCATCCTCCTTCCCCTCCTCTCCTTGTCTCATCTCCTCTCCTTCCTCCTCCCCCTCCTCTCCTTGTTTCATCTCCTCTCCTCTCGGCATTCCTCCTCTCCTCTCCGACGCTCCTCTCCTCTCCGGATTGCGCAACGAATGGCAACACCTGCGGCTCCGCGCGCGATATGCGAAGCAGCTTAGGTTAGAGGCGCGGCGGTAGGCGCCCCAGAGGCACCGGCAACTGTCACCAACGCCACGCGCGTTCGGTGCGAACGCGGGCAAAACGCCGACGGCGTACGTAGACAACAGTTCTGCGCGTTGCTGGTGCTGCTGCATGTCCAAGTTTATACAGCTGATAAAACTACCTTGAGTCGACCCCATGGCTGCTTCGCATACTACTTAGGGTTCCCCTACGGGAAGATGGTGTAATTCTTTATTATATGTTATTAAAGCGAAGCTAGTTCCCGCACTTTGGTGTCCATTTCTTGGAACCGCTATTGGATTCGCAGGCGCACGGTGACGTCTAAACTCCGCGCTCCCACAGCTCAGGGAAATCTGGGCACAAGCTATACGGTGTTTTTTTTTTTTTTGCAGATAAGCTGTATAGGTGTCTTTTCCAATGGATCTGTCGTGTCCGCCGGCAAGAACTTTAGAGGCGCACGTCGTTGGGTTTCTTGCAGCAACAGCAGATGGCGCTCGCCTCCGCGGCAGTGCCGTCGTCGGCTGTGCGGAGGAAATAAAAAAAAAAGAACCAGAAAGCTCGCCTTCGTGCATAGAGTTCACCGCAAGCGCTTCTTGGTGAAGATTACGGCTGCTTACGCAGCAGTTGCTGGGAAGCGGCAGCCGCAGCATACGAAGCGTGGAGTGACATAACGAGACTTTCATATGTAAATGAAGAACCCGCCTAACAACTTGTTTGGGTTCTGATAGTGGTGTGGGAAGGCCACGTATAGTGAGGACTCACGAAGAGCAGATGGCTCAGCCAGTCAAAGCAGGGACGTGTTAGCATTGACGTGTTAGCGATTAAAAAAGCAGATTCTTAAGCGCGATGTATGCAAAGCGCGGTAGCGCATCGAAAGCGTTGCATGATGCGACAGCCCATGCTCTGGTGGCGCCATATCGTGGTTTTCGACTTCAAACGCGGCAGCCGTGAGTCCTCCCTGAACACACAACCCCACTTTCTAGTACACTATAATACAATGAATGTACGAAAGATTGGATTACACATATAAATGGCATGCTTTTGTGACCTACCCCCCCAAAAAAACACTAATAATATTAATCATCTTTTTAAAAAAAGTTGTCGCAGTTTCACCTGAAAGGCGAAGCATCAATTGCGATAGCAAACTTGTAGAGAGCTATACGGAGTAATGATATTAGCTTTATCAGCTGTATAAACTTGGACATGCAGCAGCATCGGCCACACGCAGAACTGTTGTCGACGCCATCGGCGTTTTGCCCGCGTTCGCTCAAAATGCGTGCGGCGTTGGTGACTGTTGCCGGAGCATCTGATATAAATAGGCACTGCGTGCCGCAGCTAAACGTCGCCTCCCTTCCCTCCCCCTCCCCCACGGCCTCTCGCGCGTCGGAAGAAGGCGCGTTTGCTCTACATACATGGTGATTGTGAAGGAGAACAGAGACGCCTACTTCTGCAGCCCTTAAGCGAGCACGGCGCAGAACGCGCGTTTGTTCTCCGCCGTGCGTTCACTCCCCGTGAAAGACGCGCCCCTCGCGCCCTTTCACTCGCACATACAGCGTTCGGCGCGCGGCGACGATTTCTTCTCCAAATGACGTCATACGGAACCTCACGGCGACGGCGACGGCGACGGCGACGCCGACGGCAGAAATCTGCTTTTGAGTGTCCATCTAATTGCTATCGCAATAAAAAATGGCTGCGGCTTAGCTCAGCTAACCCTGGATATGCAATGCGAAAGCTTGGTTTAGCCTGTTTAAGTCTTAGTTTCACTTGGTTAACCTTTGATTTAGCTGTAATTATTATGTTTAACTATACACTCATCGTTAAGCCAGGTATAAATTATAAGCCGACAAGTCCAAGCGTTTTGGGAGCCGCACGGCTCGCTCTTCCTTAGTCTTGAACGCCAGCTTCGCGGGCTTGGCATTCCGGACCCTCTCCAGTGAAGCAGTTCGCCGGGCGATATCTGCTGGGTGGTCAGACGCCGGCGGAGCTCGGCGCGGCGACTCACGTGATGCGTTGCCAAGGCTACGGCCTAGCTGCGGTCGAATGAAGGTCAAATTGCTTGTGACGGCGAGTCTCGGCTCGACTAGGTTAGTAAAGCTTTCGCTTTAAAATACCGCGCGACTGTCAACCGCATCGCATGGTGTGTCAGCGACCCTATTGAGGCGAGGGGAACCTATAAGCGAACAGAGCAATTTCATATATTCGACCTGAAATCACCTTCCGCGCCTGCGCATACTACCGCTGAAGAGCCATGTGGTCGACGCTCTCGATATATTATTCCAACGAAGCGAAAAGCATTCACTGTTAATATGACGCGAACATCACACTGCAAATCATCCCACCTAGTTCCTGAAAACCTCAATTATATCACTAGCCGATTCTGATGTTTGCATACAAAAATTACACTGCAATGTCCGCTGATTTGCAACATTCTAAGAAATTGAACACTGTTTCATACGCGGCATGTGTCCTTTATACTAACTTTTGAACGAGCAAAAAAAAAAAAGGCCGTATTTTGCTGCGGCAGGACACCCTTTTAGCAAATCTCGGTCGATGTGTGCAGCGGACTTGTAAAACCAAGGCCGCCCGATGTAAGGAGCCTACATGCAACGCTGTTTTAAGGTACTACGCGACTACTTTCTTGACGGCATTTACGGTGGCCGCAAATTTTCAAGCGAATAGATTTCCTTAGCTCTTTCACCGTTTTCGTGGCAGTTAGCGGCCGGATTCTCTCACTGAGCCCTTGCTCCCAAAGCGAGTAATAACCAATTTGCGCGATTGGTTCGCCTCCAAAGGCCAGCCATTTCTTAAGACGCAAGTGCTGTCGAGCAAGAGGTTTGCGGCGTCGAGTGACGTCGTTGTGGAGTGTTTCTCCGGCACCTGGGCTGGTGGTTCGATGGTGTGTTAGTCGCCTAAGCTCGCGGCGCATCTCTTGCCGGCTCACTATAAATTCGTTTAGGCCGGCTCCCACAGTGCGTGGGATGTGCAGGAAAATAATGCGAACGGTTGGAGGAGCATCTGGTCGCCGTGGAGTGAACGAGCGGAGAAGATGGGTCTGCAGCCGGTTGTTATGCCATCGCATCGTGTCTACGCTTTCGTGATTACGTTGCCGTCGCACAGTCATCACCACGACTACCGTCGTCATTCAATCAGCGTCGCCGCAGCGTCGTCTTCGTGTAGCCGCCATTCGTGGGCACGCTGTAATTGCCGTCTACCAAAACATGTTGACGATAATTTCTGCCGGTCATCGAACCGTTTCATCGACATCAGCAGCATAGTTTGGAAGTGTTGATCGCGTATCCAGTTGACTTCTCCGGTCCGCATAAGGTGGGGGGGGGGGGGGGGGGCAGGGCTCATCGCTTACTTTGACAGTCATCTGAAAGGACTTCTTCAATAATGTTCAGTGTCTTTTCTTTTTGGTGGGGGCTCCATTCTTCGGCCCGGGCCTCACAGGAGACCGAGGAGCACGCAGCGGGCCAGCGCTTGGTAACGAGTGGTTCGACTGTGTTGCAGCGAGATCGCTTCGACGACGCCCAAATTGTTAAAGATAGCAATCTCGCAACTTTCTGGTCGTTTCGCGACGCGCGGTCAGGTCGAGCTGAAGGCGTAGACCACGCAGTTTGTCAAATCCCGGGAATATTGTAATGGACAGCGTAGTAAATACGCAAAACACTTTTCTTTGCCTGCCCCCCCCCCCCCCCCCCCCCCATCCTTTCACAGACTTGAATACGTCAAACATGGCGCGCAAGTTACAGAGGGTTTTCAAACCAGGGAAACAGCGCAGCTAATTCGGCATGTGGGGCTATAGTTGCTGTGCGTGCAGCGAGATTAGGAACGGACGCAAGAAAAGTAGTCGACCTAATGAGAAAAAAAAAAGAAAGAAAGAAAAAACCCAGAACCGCTACGTGTACCTTAGCCGACAAGAGGACAATTACACATAACGTTGAGGGCCATCACTAGCCGCATACGTATTAACTTACAAGGACTAGGACTTCAATAAGTTCGCGAAGTAAACAGTTCAAAACAACTCACGGTATGGTGGACAGGTACTGAGAGCCTGCTAGAGTGTGGGGCGACGTCTTCACGGCGTCAAACACGCCTCGAGGTTGGCCGGTCAATAAATGATGGCGCTTGACAAACCGGACAGGACCGCACAGCAGTCAGCCTGCATCCATGAGCCCCAGTGCCCGATTCATGAGTGGTTACCCCCCCCAACGGACAGCTTGCGCGCAAGCCGCAGTGCTCAGCGCATATGCGGCCATTAGGCAGGCCACGGCCGGTGTTCCGCTGAACAGCTGACCGGTGAAACCGGATCGCCTTGACCGCGATCTGCAATGCTCGCGGAAAAGGTTCGCACAGCAGGCTATAGGCCAAACACCGAGCTGCAGTATTCGTGCTGGCGAACACCTTGGCCAAACAAGGGGCAACGGTGGGTCGGCAGCGTTCTATGCAGTATTGAGGACCGGCGCCCGACAGTTCAGCGTGCTGTCTTTCCGTTGGCCGCTGTCTGAAGCGTGATTCCTTGCCACAAAGCATTCATCACGTGATCGCCATGCGTGGCACAATCCTGGCACGACGCGTCTCCGGAGTACACAAGGCCACTGCTGATTTGGTGAAATCACGAGCGCACGAGATCCAATGGCGAATGAACTCATCCGCAATACGTCATCGTCGACCTCTTTCACTCATCACATTGCTAAAATATAAGCTTATTCAATGAAAACATGCATATTCTACGTGCACTTTACACTAAATGATTTTAACTTGCGTCGGTACACCTTACTCTAATACAAATGCTGTACAAAAATTAAACAATGCAAAATGCATTCTACCAATACCTACTATACTCGGCGACAACCAAAGAAATACAAGGTTATATGTGCACTGTCCAACTAAACAATATTTGCATACACACGCCAGCCAATCAGATTCACTTGTTTACCTGACGTCAAGCGGTTTTGTGTGTTTGAAACAACTGTTTTCTCAGTACAGATCGGCCACAGTGTCAATGGTTTCTGGGGGAAGCCTGAAAAGTCTAGGCACATTTTGTAGGGAATGTGATGTCACTGCGGAGCCAAAGGTAATATCTTAGCTTGAAACGACTCTAATATTCTATTTTCTAATTAGCCAAGCGTTGACATTAGCCGGCCAATGTCGTTGGGCTGTGGGCGGACTCCAGCTGGGTCACCTCTTTTTCGGTGTTGAAGAGCCTGTGCGCTGCGTTTTCGTCGGCGGTAGGGAGCCTATACAAGCAAGTGCTGTATTAGTGTGGCGACAACACTTGCATGTAGGCTCCCTATTGCGTGGAGCTTCCTTGTGATTCTAAAGTTGCTAGTGATTGCGCAACCATTCCCTACGATAATAGGTTAATTTCCACCAAGGTCTTACATCTACATCTACACAAACGCAACGCGCCAAGCGTCCATCCCCTAGCTCTCAAAAACCACAACACAAATTCAAGCAAAACCTGAGGTGCCCACACAATTACTTCACCGTTGCTTTAGAGATTCGAACATCTTTGCTTATTACTGCCAATAATTTCACGCGCTGCACGTGCCATTTATTCCAATACTTCCATAAAGTTTTGAAAAGCGCCCATTGGACATTTTTTTTGTTACGCTTTCAGCCACGTCGGGAGACAATACTGCAAGTCTCGGACATGTTCTCGCCCAATGCGCGCTGCAGACCTTCGAACTGACACGTCGCATGATCTTCTGCATTCTACTGCTGAGTACCACATCGATTTGCATCCATTTGCATCAACTACCATGGTGGACGTACGGGTGGAAATGGTGTTATGCGCAACAGATGCATAGTGGCACTGCGAGTGGCACGATCCGTGACATCGTCAACGAGACCCACACTCGTCATATGTTGCAATCCGGTTGGAATCATCATGGTTAGATTTTTATCGCACCAGCTCCTAGTGCATGCACCCGTAGCACGTGCTCTCAAATCACTGTTGATGTTTTCCGTAAGTTCATTCTCCAAAATATACTACTACTAATCGAATAATAAACGGTACAACTGACCGAAAAAGCTCCGAATGAGAGAGAGAGAGATAGAGAAACAAAGAACTTTATTGACGAAAAATATGGTTATGGTGGCCGGAGGGTGGGTCCTCAGTCCAAGACCTAGTGGCCGGCCACGCACCGGGCCTGGTGGAGGAGGCGCAATCGAGTCTCCAGGTCAGTCTGGGCGGTTTCTGTTATTGTTTCGCACTTTTAATGTTTCAGACTGAGAAGATTTAGGATAAAAGGCATGCGCTGTCGGTGTTTTATTTCATGACATTTGTTTGTGGCCTGTCTTTCTCAATATCGCGAGGAATAACTTTCTCAGGAATGTAAGACAAGGTATGAGTAACTCTAGCGATAAAATGGTGTGGCAATATAACGAGCAAATACCGCATGTCATATAGCAAGGCGTGGCATATGCATATACGAGAACAATTAAGGGATTTTTGCCGGACGTCGACAGCGAATTTTCTGCGACACGGGGCCCTACACGTTATCGCATTACAAATGCAGCCAGGCCGCCGTTCTGGCTTCCGCTGCTGCCATGGACAGTTGTCGTTGTTCGTTGTTAGTGGTGGGCCCATAGCGTAGTGCGCATTCTGCTATAGCCACGTAGCGTTCCTGTTGAGCTGCTGCGTGTATGCACTGGTCTGAGTATATGGGCAGTAAGCAAACGTCGAGCTAAGTTCATCCAATACTTCACTGCAGGCGCTGACTAATTTCCCGTCGGTCTCATCGCGTGCACCACGGCGGTGATATACATACGCCTGCAGCGCCTCTGGCGACCGACGCTCCTCAGTCAAGTTAAAGTTGTGAGACGCCTGACAGATACCGGGGTGATGTTTAATCCGCGCAGTAGGAGCTGCCTTGCTTGCTACAACGTGCCAAAGATGTCGCACCTGCGTATAAGTAGAACACCGTTCAAGCACGTCCAAGCGCAACAGTAAGCCTTGCTATCGGTGTCAATGATCCCGCCCTTCGCACTAAAATGGCGATTTTTTTCCGGTGACCATTTTTCACTTGATAACAACTGTTTGTATACATCCGTCAACGCCTATGTTTGCGTCGGTTGGAGAAATTTCTTCAACTCGGGCGCAATCTAATCAGAAAAGACCGATCGATAATGGCGATAATCATAATTGTGACGGAAATGACGACATCTCGGCAATGAAGTGAAAGTGGTCGCTACCAAAGAGTAATTCAACGCCAGAGGTTACATTTGTTTCCAGGCACTTGACAGGAAGGCAACGGAGGCAGACAATTTGTGTTAATTTTATGCAAATTCGTGAACGCAACTGCAAGCTACAATGCACCGTTCGCCCCAGCTTTGTCTGCCGTTCACATCGGCAGTATACCACGTGTCTTCAATGGGTTCAGACGTATGCTTATTTCATGCTCATTAATTTCTCGAATATTTAAGCCTGAGTCTGCCTTATGACGTTACTGCTGTTAAAGACGCGCAAGTCTTTCATTGCATACACCATAACTCTGAAAAACATCAGCAGATTTTCTGGTGAATACAGAGATATTAATCAAAACGTTTTGCCGCATTTGTTTGCAAATCAAAATGGCTCGCATATGGGGCCGGAATTTTATAGGGGGCATATATCCTTTAGCCCATTGGCTTTGAATTTCAGCATAAATGCGATAGGTCACGGAGAATAGAGTTGCCCATGCACAAGTTATTATATATAGAGATAACTCCAGCTGAGGGATCATTCTGCTACCATGAGAATCTTAGTTATAACGTTGATCTGTCTAATCTTCATACCTGTGACTTGAAGCATGACTTGTGCCATTATTTATTATATTTTAAATGCAGAGCATTTCTTTAACTCACATGTAGCGTGCGCCGTTTTTGTGGCAACCATTTTTTTTTGTGGCAGCTGCAAGTCTTGAGGCGTTCTGCTTGGGGACTGCAGCAATGTTTCCCCTTCTACATAAGATGGCTGTAAAGCTTTTGTTGCAGTTTTATATCATATGCATGCGAGCATGCTTTTTCCAGGCTTGCATACTTGAAAAGCAAATACCGAAACAGGTTGAATGTGGCTGCAGATATGTGACTCTGCTTAAGCGTGACTGCATCACGTATTAACAAGCTGTCCAGATTGAGTTGTAGTGGCACTTTTGTTTGACCATTCTTTGCCGAGTAGCAATAAAAGGCACATGTTGTGTTAGTTTATACCCCCCCCCTCTCCTGTCATTGCAAGTGGTCCCCATCACTTCCACCAATCCACAAGGGGTCCCTGACACATCCATGGCTGAGAACCATGGATCTAAGGCAATTATAGGGTGTTAAGACAACAGGAAGCCGCAAGATTTTTGTTGTGCACTGTTCCTATAGAAACAATATAGAGCAACAACAAAACTGTTGAGCCTAGTGAAGAATTCATTCAAGATCCTTGTGAATTTGGCAGGCTTATTATTACTAGAGGATGTTCATGCCCAAGCCTCATCAGCGTGGCATAACTGATTTGAAATGTTTATTTTGTCATTCTGCCAGAGTAAAAATTCTCGAAACCTGCTAGGCTGCACTTTAATTTAAAACCAGCACTTTATTAATTTTTACATACCACACACCTTTAGCAGCGCTTGAGCTAATGCTGGTCGTAATCTACTATAATTTAAACCACATGGCCATTGTCATCGCATTATTTTTATATGGTCCTACAATATATTCCACTGTGTACAATTGAAATATCTGCCAAGGACAACCGAAACAGTACGATTGCAAACTGCCGAATTCCCCATCTGCGGAGGTGGCTGGCTGATTGCCGTATGAGGTGCTTTGTGAGCTGGCATTGATGTTTAAATCTCAACTGCTCTGCAAGCATCCAAAACAGGCTTTGGGATACACTCTTACCACAAGAAGAGAGACTATATAATGAGTGTTGCCTATGAAATATGGCACACCCATGACGAGGGATTGGCCAGGATTCTCCATGAATGCAACATCAAATGGCTTCATATCCCAACTTAATTGATAGTATATAATACTGATGTGTAACAAAAGTAAATGACAAATTAACTAAAAAAGTGACCAGGTCTACTTATGATTGAGCCACAAAAAGAAAAATGGAAACATGTTAATAGTATCAAAGAAGTGCCTGTGATCCTCCCAGTAGCAACAATATGGTTATGCACCAACTAACAATACCCTTCAGACACTTCCCAAGCTGACATACCATTATCTACAAAATGCTATGGCCAACATGAAAAAGGCATAGCTGTCAACATGTTTTGCCGGCTGAATATGTTCAGAGAAAAAGAAGAAAATTATTGTATTCCATATCCTCACATGAAACACTTAAAAATATTGTTACAAGCCATTCTCGCACATTGAAGAAGGCACTAGCAAGGCGGTGATGAAGACAATTGAGGAAGCACTGATGTTGTTATTTCCGTTACAATACAAACCTACACTTGCTCATTTGAAAGTGTCAGTGCACAATTCAACACGGTAGAAACTAAATGGCACCATGTACTGTTATGAAGAACACGGAACAGACATTCCAAGGAAATGCAAATACAGCAAGGAGGTATTCGCTGTTGCTGTCAACATATTTAGCCAGTCTGAAGGGTAACATTAAATTCAAAAGCACCTACAGGCCCACTATGCAATGCTTTTTCTAAACTATGCAAATCTGCAATCTGTGCAAGTCCTTATTGACCAGGAAAAGAAAAAAAATATTTTGAACATTTAACGAAAAATAAATGTTGCAACAATGCAGAAATGTATCCTTTGTACTTTCTAGTGACATACGGGTAGAGACAGTCGGCGAGCACAGTTATTACATGAGACACATCTGGATCTTGAACTTATGGCAGTGCGGCAGGGCAAATACCACTGCCATACCTGTGACAGGCGTCAGTTACAATACTGGGTTGGAAGGAAAACCTTTCAAGTACTCCTTCAGAAGTCCAAGCATGTGACCGGTAAGTAGTTTAGCATGACTAGGGGAAAAATATAATCAATTTCACAAATATCACAACATCCAAAAAGTGGCACACCGCTTTGATTTTCAGCGGACAACTATTTTTGCTAAAAGCCTCGGCGCGTAATTACAACCTCAGGTAGCTTAAATCTAGGCCATATGAAATTGGAAAATATAGTGGCTAATGTAACACTGAAATTTGCTATCTCGTGGACATATGAGCGAAAACTTAATTCGAAAAGGTTTGCTCGAAAGCAATGCTTTCACGGACGTAACGCTGCTGCCCATCGCGAGTCGTAAGCGAAAAAAAAAAACAAGAAATATAATAAGCTACACGATCAACAGATTCTTGAAGAGGTGGTTTCAACAGAGATATTTGAAGTAGATCGTTATTGGATATCAAGAAATGTGCAGTGGGTCACAGCGAAATATGTGGTAACCGACTGATTGACGGTAGTAAGGCTCACAGCCTAAGTTGTTCACTATTTACACCGATAATGTAGCACGTATTTGCGCAATTAAATCACCTGCTATGCGCAGCAACCGCACTCGATTGAAGGCGCCAACGCAGCGACGCACCATTTGCTATTTCAGAATCACGAAAAACAATGTATTCACCGAAGTACAGCGGCGGTTGACCTGTCGGCAAGCCGTTAATTCACATATGGCGAAAGCAAATGTCACGCAGTCCAAGCCCACGAAACTGCGCTCGCAAGAATATCGCGCACGCTTGGGCCTTTCCGACATGCACAATAATAGCGCGCGCAGAGCGTGGTGCAGCCGACACCCAAGCGCGCGTGAACGAGAAGCGAGCCCTAGTGTCTGAGTTCGAGAGTAGCATTTCAAAAAGCAAAAACAAACAACAATGTGACGTCACATCCGGCAAAAGAGAGTTGTTCTCCTTTCTCACCTTCTCTCAGCTCACGCATGCGCAGTGACATCGGAGCCCTCGGGGGGCAACGTTCAGGTCCGTAGCGACGGCAAAAATCCTCTTTTGAGTGTCTATATGACTGCTATCGCAATAAAAGTTAATTAGCACAATTATGGTAAATCCTCAATTCAGCATTTTGATTTTAGGGGCGAAGCTCCTTAGGGTGTGGGTCGTTCCCTCCTCTATAGTAGTAGTAGTAGTAGTAGTATGTAGCCACCTCTAGTTTATGAATTGCTCAATAGATGGCGTTGTGTGTCCGTATATGTATGTATACGCATATATTTATTTACTCTCATACCCACAGCGCCTTTATTTAGGCATTACAGTGGGGGGGTTACATACAACAATGTAAACAGCTTATGGCATACAACAAACAGCACTATACTATACAATACAAAAAAGGCAAGAAAGGGCATCATACAGCCAAATAATAAAGCACTATGTAATGATAGGCAAACTATACATTAACTATATACTGTAAAATAAAGAACAAAATTTCAAAGACCATTTGCAAAAAAGTTCATTATAAAGTATATCAACTACGGCAGGAGGCAGTCGCTTCCATTCTAAAATAGTTTTGGGGAAAAAAGTGCTTTTGAAAAGCTTAGTTCTACAACTGTATTCCCTAACCTTGAGCTCGTGATCTGTTCGTCTGGATATATAATGTGGCTGTAGAATATATTTATTGCGGTCTATTCCAATTTGGCCATAAAATATATTGTGAAAAAGTTTCAAGCGTAATGTCTGCCTTCTTTTTTCTAAAGTAAAACATATATATATATATATATATATATATATATATATATATATATATATATATATGTATAGTATAACCGGAAGCCGACTTCCGCTTCCGTTTCCACTTCCGGTTTCGCTTCCGGTTCCACTTCCGGTTCCGCTTCCGTTTCCACTTCCAGGTCCGCTTCCAGTTCCGGAAGCCAGCTTCCGGCTTTCGGAGAACGCTTCCGGCGTTTTTCTTTCTCGTCCGTAGCTAGGGGCGCTGCGGTGCACAAGGGCGTTCGTTCCCGACGCGCGCTCTCTTTCTCTCTCGTTGCCGACGCGTCCTCTCTTTATCTCTCGTCCGTAGCTGTGGTTTACCGAATGATCCCCCGGAGCTTCGCCCCACTCATCATCATTCACCCCAGTGGGTATACTGTGATTTTTTCGTGGATGTAATGGCCGCCTCATCGAGCAATTTAGATCAAGGATTATAATGGTGCAATCTGCCACAGACAACTTTTACAAATTTCGTGCAGCTAAAATGAAACACTCTGTATACACGGCAAGATCCCTCCGGGAAACAACACCACGGAGTGCTGATGATGACCGACGCACATTTCTACAAAGTGGTCCTCATAACTCCGAAAATCCACATTGTATTTGCAAATAATAACAGAGGTTTGTGCAAAATTACCTCGCCATTATTTTCGCGATTTTAAATCTTTACTCATTTTTCGCGAGTAGTTTCATGTGTGGCACGTGGTCTTTATCCTAATGCCTAAATAAATATTATAAAAATTAAGAAAGAGGGCTTTTTTCTTTGTTACGTTTTAAGCAGCGTTGGCTGACTGAGCAAGTATGGGTCATGTTCTTGGCCGTTGTGTGTGGCGGACCTTTCTGGGCCCAAGACAGCGATTCATATTAATCGGGCTGCTGCTGGTACGGGTTCGATATACGTCCGTCAACCGAAGGAGGTTTAAAAAGGGTACGGAACGTTGACTAACCCAGCCACTACATTTTCTTATGTGAAACACTTCCGCCACTTCTCTTGTGCTGCTATCAGGGGGAACAAACAGGATTTCTGTGTCATATAAAAATGGTTCACACTCGTGTTCGAAACATTGCTTTGCTAGGTTTGTAGATTCCTTGTCTAAAGAATTCTGGAGCTCCGATAGCCTCACATTATTTCATCGGCCGTTCTGACCAATGTACGTAAGGCGGCAGGACGAAGGGATTTGGTAGACAACAGCAATCTTGCAGGTGACGAACTTATTTCCAAGGTTTATTTTACAGCCTGTGTTCTTTCCTATTCAACGTCTCTTTCTTTGGACAGCTGCTCCCACCTTACCAACTTTATTAGGAGCTGAAAACAAACTATGACAGCATATCTGGCCCCTACTTTTTGAAAATCTATGTGAGAGAGAATGAACGTAGGGCGTTACCCGCCTATTTCTTACTCCTTTCAACCGGACTATTACGCTTCTAAAAGTCGCGTTTGGAGGGTTTTAACTTTCTGAGGATTTTGCCTGCACATGAGACAAGGATCGAGCGAGTCCTTGAAAGCGACCTCCCTGCAACGATGTACCCGTGCCTCGAAACTACTGCTCATCATATGACGACAATATTTCCTGGTTTAGGGAGCCTACATGCAAGCTTGCATGCAGGCTCCCTATCCTGACTGCCATACCAGCGCCTCCTCTATTTTTTCACTGCCAGCCAGAAGCGGCCAATCCAACCGTTCACCATCCTCTCCGATCTCTCTTTCCTACTCTGCCCCGTCGGCTTGCGTTCGCGCCTGCTTTATAGTCGTGGGGGAGAGTACTCTCTAGGTGGCGCCTCACGACGGAAGTCGGAGGAAGTAAACCAGACAGACGCGTGAAGCGTCTACCGCGTCTCCTCTGGCACGGCAGCGGCGCGCGCTAAGAAACACGCGTGTCGCAAGCAATCGTACCTCTGGGTAGCGTCACATTGCGGCAATTCACGGAACTAAGGCGCACCAATGGTTCCATTGAGGCGCGAGCGATTGCACTGGCATTGAAAAAATAGAGGAGGCACTGACCATACCAATGCATCCGGCAACTACCCCATGTTTTTACGAGTTTTGAGTATCATAACCTGTCGTTCAACAGGGGCTCCCGCAGTTAGGCAAGTACTAGCAACACAGGTGGTCTTGTCCGAAGGTGAGCTTTACATCTAAGTGTTGCAGTATATGCTATGTTGTGGAACTTCATGGGTGAATTTGAGTCCGGATCAGTTTTCTTTAACACCATCAAGAGCATGCGTCACAATTTCAGGCTCAATTAGGGAATCGACAATCACAAGAAAATCATCTACGTATCTAAAAATGCGTATAAAATCCCCGGCCAAGTCTCTGCACATTTTCGTCAACGCGGCTAAGAAAAATGTTACTAAGGACTGGGGCTACTTTTGCCCCTATACTTACACCAGACTTCTGCATGATTGTTTGGGCTTCGCAAACAACGAACGCATTGTCGAGAAAGAAAGACAGGAATTTTAGAAAAGATACAGTGTGAATTCCTGATTGATATCGAAAAACAGGCTACAGTCATAGAGGAGTAAGAAAGTAGCGGCAATTCTCTCCGTTCATTCTCTCTCACATACATTTTTAAAAAGCAGGGGCCAGATATGGCGTCAAAGTCTTGTCGTCAGCTCCTAATAAAGTTGGCAAGGGCTGAGCAGCTGTTCAAAGAAAGAAGCAAGGAATAGTAGCTCTGCACCACTACGAATTCGTAGCTCTGCACCACGAATAGATATCGCCGTTCTGTAAACTGGATCCCGTAGAGCCTCACCAGCGGAGAAATTTCATGTATTTATTTAAATCTTACGTGAGTTTGATAGAATGTTTACGAAGGTTTTGCAAAAGTGTTGCTCACATATTATTGGTGTAATTGAGAATCATGCCTAATACACCAAATTTGTCCGTTTGATATGTACAATTAGATTCAATTAAGAGAATTGCGGTATCATCCTTCATTGATGAGTTACGGAGTTGTAAACCTGACAGTTTTGTGTTCTGGAAGTTTGAGATTTTCAAAAGTTCTTATGAATACATCGACGGCCTCAATCGAAAATTGGATACCAACAGTCACTGGACTTTAACTTTTTACTTTTAAATGCAGCAAGCCTCATCAAATTTGGAGCCGGGGTTGCCCGGCAAATCGATTTCTCATTTCCCATGTTCTGAGATAGGTGCCTCCGAGCTAATGCTTCCTCTTCTGAAACGGCTGGCGTTTGGAGGCCAACCAATCGCGCAAATTTGTTATAACTCGGTTTTGGAGCAAGGGCCCAGAGAGAAAACGGGTGAAGGAGCCAAGAAATCCATTCGCTTCAAAATTTGCGGCAACCGTAAAAGCCACCGTGACAAAGGCTCGCGTACATTTAGCGCCTGACCTTGGTTTTACCATGGCCTCCACGATTGGAACCAGCCGGCAGGCACAAATCTCGGAGGCCATTGTTTTACACGTCCACTTCACGCATCAACCTGGACCGAGAATTGCAAAAAGGATGTCCCGCCGCAACGTAGTTCGTTCTTTTTTTATTTATTTAAAAAGTTAGTGTGAAGGACATATGTTACGTATGAAACGGTGTTTACCTTCTTCAATGTTGCAAATCGGCGTTTACATTGCAGCGTATGTTTTCGTGTGGAAATATCAGAATTAGCTTGAGATTTAATCGAGGTCTTCAAGAGCTAGGTTGGATGATTTGCAATGCGATGTTGGCGTCGAATTATTGTCCGCATGTTGACTTTTGTTGCATAAAATTTTGGAGGACGCGATAGCACTCAAAGATCCTTAACTGTTTCTCACACCTCCCGGCAACTGCAGCTTATGTAACCGTAATGTTTCCCGGGAAACGCTGGCGGTAAACGCTGTGCACGAAGGTACGCTTTCTGGTAGAAACGCGGCCTCTTTCGTGGGCCGGCCTTCTTTTATTATTGCGATTATATGGACACTCCAAAGCAGACTTCTGCCATCGGCGTCGCCGTCGTCGTCGCCGTCGCCATGAGGTTCCGTATGACGTCAACGGCGATGAATTCGTCGCCGCTCTCCGGACGCTGGATGTGCGAGTGAAAGGGTGCGAGGGACGCGCGCTTTCATGGGGAGCGAACGCACGTCGGAGAGCAAACGCGCGTTCTGCGCCGTGCTTCCTGAAGGGCTGCTGAATTAAGCGTCTCTTTACTCCTTTCCATATATAGACAGCAAACGCAACTGTTTCGGTCGTGCGAAAGGCTGTGGGGGGACGGGAGGGAGGGAGGGAGGGGAGGCGACGTTTAGCTGCGGCAGCAAATACGTATTTATATAAAAACGCCGCGCGCGTTCGGTGCGAGCGCGGGCAAAACGTCGAAGGCATCGACAACAGTTCTGCGCGTTGCTGGTGCTGCTGCATGTCAAAGTTTATACAGCTCATAAAACTACTATCCTTACTCCGTATAGCTCTCTACTAATTTGCTATCGCAATTGGTGCTTCGCCTTCGGGTGAAATTGCGACAAATTTTTGTTTGCACCTTTAACATTTCAGCCTGAGAAGATGTAGCATAAAAGTCATGCGTTGTCGGTGTTTTGTTTCGTGACAATTGTTTTTGGACTGTCACTCTCAAAATTCCGAAGAATAACTTTGTAAAAAATGCAAGACAAAGTGTGAGCAACTTTAGTGGTAAAATATATTTGGAGGACCTGCGTGGTTGGGGGTGGTTTTCTCGGCCGCGGGTGGCAATGCCGACCCCGACGCCGGATTTTTGCAACACGAGGCTCTAAACGCTATCGCGTTAATAGAGAGTTTTAGTATTGCGGAAAATGGTTGCGTTAGCTTTAGTGTGTTACGCACTGCGGAACGCTGTTCGATAGAGTTTTAGTATAGCGTGAGACAACGATGTGCCGCTAAGTGCAAAACTTAGCTCGATAACCAAACTAGCCGTGTGGATCCCCGCCAAGCCTTGAAAAGAGCCTGCGTGGTTAAGCGCTCGGGCACGCAAATTAATCGGTAACACCTTTGAGACGCATTGTACGCTGTTAGTAAGTTCAAAACAATTGAAGCACGTAAACAATTATAATAAAATAAATTGGGCAACAATTTCTTGCCTCAGTCTGACGAGTGTTTACAGGCAGAGTTACGCTTTCGCTGTGCATGTGGAGTGTGCTTAACCTAGAATCGACAGCGAAAACAACGCTGTCTTATCGACCGTAGGCCGTTACCGAAGCCAGAATACCCGGAGCGAAAACCAGCAGCACCATTTATTTGTAAATCAGTGAGTCCTACGAGGCAGCAGGACGAGACGATTTCTGCGAAGCGGCAGGCGTCAATTCCGAGGGTGCCGCCATGTTTGCAACGCTAAAAACTTGGTGAGCGTTTAGCGTCTCCGCTACATTCGAAAAATAGCGGACGCATGCTGCGCGCGAAACTGAAATAGCGTTCTGAGCATGCGTAGCCTGACCCCGCTAATTTTTTTGCGTTTAGCATGGGGCCATTTCCGAAATACTAAAACTATCTAATATCACGTGAGCGTCACCTCATTGCGTGTCGGCAGCAGTTTGCGCTGGCGCTTTCCAGTCCGTGTGTATGCTATCGCGCTGTTCGCTTGAAGTGCTCCTCGAGGCAATAGGGTCGCTCGCACGCCATGCGGTTGACAGTCACGCTATATTTTTAAAACATTTTCGCAGCGAAGCTGCATATGGCTGGGCGAAACCACCATTCGTCCGTACGATGTGCGTATAAACACCTCCGCCAGAACCCACGAACATGCGCGAAAAAACCCCGTACGAGAAGAGTTATAAGGAAGGGGAGAGAATGGCTGAGTTTATAGATGGCATAGGTATACTCCACCATTGACGAAGACGTGTAAGGGGGAACTGCGCATCGGAGGCAGCAAGCGGCCAGGCCAAACTCGAGGCATCGAACGCAAGCGACAACGGCGGGCCGAGGAGGCGGCGGAGTCCTATAGAGCTGTAACTGAAGGGGGCCTTGGCGCTAGCGTCGATTGAGCATCTGCATTAAAACAGCTAATGGCAGCCATGCGGAGATTCACCCCGCGGGCCTCACCGCTGCGGTACCACGTGACTAGGTAAGGGTTTACCGGATGCTTCACCGGCACTTGGTAGCTCAGTCTCGCCATGGATGCCGCGCCGGCTGGGCCGCCTGTGCGTGCGCTACAGCGCAAGCGACAAGCTGAATCCAATCATCCAGTAGATATAGCTAGACGGAAGGCTGCGAAATCTCAAGCAAAGTTGGCTGCTGAAACACCAGAGCAAAGGGAGGCCAGATTAGCACTTAATGCAGAAGCTTAGCAAGCGCGGAAGCGTGCATTAATGAAACACTGGGTGCATAGTCTTTGCAAAACCAAGCTAAACAGACCTTTCGCTCGTGATAACTAGGTTCAAGAGAGTTAAACCTCAGGCAATTTTTTTATTTGCTTTTTATGAACGCCTTTAAGTCCTCGCAGCATATGAGCTTATCCTTGTATCCTAATCACAGTCTCCGGAACAAAAATTGGGAGGACGCTTAAGCTTCGCTTTTAAGAGTGGAACGCGATAGCATTCAAAGATCCCTGACTGATGATACACATGGTTCCCGACGACTGCAGGTTATTCAACCGTACTGGTTACTGGAAAACACTGGCGGTGAACGCTATGCACGTAGGCGAGCTTTATGGTGGAAACGCGGCCTCTTGCGTGGGCCGATCCCGGAGATTGTGCACAACCTCGCCAAAGAAATTACATCATTTTTACGTTTCCGTATTTGTTTCCCCCTTTATTATTTCAGTCTGAGAAGACTTAACATAAAAGGCATGCGCTGTGGGTGTTTTGCTTCAAGAAATTTGTTTGTGCATTGTCATGCTGAAAATTCCGAGGAATAGCTTTGCCAAGAATGCAAGACAAGGTATAAGCAACATTGATGATAAAATGGTGTGGCATACCTAAACGTGGTTGGGGATGACTTTTTCGGCCGCGGGCGCCAATGCCGACGCCAACGCTGACACCGGATTTTCTGTGACACGGGGCCCTAAACACTATCGCGTTAAAATCAAGTGGACGCGGCAGAGCTGCATTGGCGGGACCAGGATGTACTTCCACGTCGCCAGCGACCAGAAGCAACAGATAAACAAAGTAGAGTACAACCACGGCAGAATCGACAACACTCTCATTGGAGCGTCCGAAACTATGGGCTGGGCATGACAATGATCGCCAGACTTTAGAAAAACTGCACGACTCAGGAAGGAAGGAAGGAAAATAAGAGGCGAAAGGCAGAGAGGTTAACCAGGTTAAGTGTCCGGTTGGCTACTCTGCACGGGGGGATGGGGTAAGGGCAGAAAAGGTAGAAAACCAGAGAAGATTAAAAAAACAAAAACACATCTGTCCGCACAATTCTATAGTTTTTCATGAAATCCTGTTTCTTTTAAAAACCGTACTAGCGCTTTTAAAGCAGTTCGTTCCGACGTCGGCTGGGACCAGGGACCAAGAATTCTGGCTTCCGTAAGGGGACGGCTGTCTATCTTGTCGAGCGAGGTTCTGAGGACTTTCATTTGTGCACTAAAACGATGACAATCACACAGAAGATGTGCTATAGTCTCTTTGCACCCGCAAGTTTCACAATCTGGACTTGTGGCCAGAAGGTAGGGGTACGCGTTGGTGGAAGCTACTCCAAGTCTTAGGCGACAAATGAGAGTTACCTCCCGTCGTGTTAAGCCATGTGGAAGGCGGAGCTTCAGATTTGGATCCAAGGAACAGAGGCACTGGTTTTCAAAGTCCGTTGAATTCCAGTGGGCTAACGTAAGCTCGCGAGCAAGCGCACGGAGCTTTCTTGCTGCGTCTGTTCTGGACATAGGGATAGCGACGCAATCGGTACTGGTATGTGAAGATCGAGCGGCTGCGTCCGCTTGCTCGTTTCCAAAGATACCACAGTGACTTGGCAGCCATTGAAAGAAAATGTCATGTCCTTTGTCAACTGCTTGATGGTAAATTTCGCGTGTGTCCGCGACAAGTCGTTCGTGGGGTCCACGGCGTAGTGCAGAGAGCAAACTCTGGAGGGCGGCCTTGGAATCGCAGAAGATAGACCATTTCTGGGGCGGTTCCTGTTCGATAAATTTCATTGATGCACACAGAGCTGTAAGTTCGACAGCCGTCGTCGATGTCAAGTGCGATGTCCGGAATTTTATTACTGTAGATTTTGCTGGCACAAATACTGCAGCTGCTGAACTGGAGTGCATGACCGACCCATCTGTGTAAACATGTAAGCGGTCACTGTGGACCTCATGTAGTAGCAATAATGGAGCCTGCTTCAATGCTGCTGACGGAATTTGTGCCTTCTTATTTACGCCTGGAATTATGAGGCATATTCGAGGTGAATGCAGAGACCACAGTGGTAACGAAGGCCATGCTGCAGGGACGTAATTCGATGGTAGCGATGCTCCGTATATAGTCAGGAGACGGCTAAAACTCGTATGCGGCCTAGTTGTTGGCAGGCAAGCAAGATGGTGAAAGGGGGTCCTTGCGACATGTCGAATGTGCACTCTTAGAGCGTCGACTGCAAAGTACGTTGATACAGGGTAGTCACGTGCTATGGCGATTGTGGCCGCTGTGGATGCACACTTAGGGAGGCCGAAGCACGTCCGTAGAACTTGGGTTTGCATACTCTGGAGTGTTCGAAGGTTCGTTTTACTGGGGCTTCCCAGCACTGGGCAGGCTGTATCTTAGGAAGCCCATAAATAATGCATGGTATAGCTGTAGCATCGATTGCACAGATGCACCCCAAGACTTTCCGCCGACAAATTTGAATACATGTGCTATTGCAGTCAACCTCTTTTTCATATATGAAATAAGTGGCGTCCAAGACAAATCATGATCGATGATGACTCCAAGGAAACGGTGTTTAATTTTGTAAGCAATTACTTGTCCAATTATGCGTAGAACATATGGAGTCATTGTTTTGCGCGTAAATGCGACTAATCGGCACTTTTCGGAGGAGAATTCTAGGGGAATTCTAGTGGAGAATTCTATACGCAGATAGGACGACGTTTGTGTGACCGCCTTCTGCAGTCTCGCTCGTATCTGCGGACGAGTTACGCCGGCCGCCCAGATGCAGATATCATCTGCATAGATGGATATATGAACCGTCCTTGGCAATGATCCAACAAGGCCTAGCAGTGCTACGTTGAAGAGCGTGGGGCTTAACACTCCGCCTTGTGGCACACCTTTGCTGGTGACATGGTGGGATGTCATTCCATCTTCTGTAAGTACGAAGAAGGATCTATCCTCCAAATAGCTGTGAATCCAGCGCAGTGCATGGCCACCAATGCCCACATCTATCCAAGCATCGAGGATTGCTTGGTGCGCTACATTATCATATGCGCCTTTCACATCAAGAAACATCGCCACCGTTAAACGTTTCATGCTCTTTTGGTGTTGAATAGATGTTACCAAATCAAGCACGTTATCGACCATTGACCGACCGCGCCGGAAGCCCGCCATTGCATTGGGATATACCTCATTGTGTTCCAAATACCATTCAAGACCCGTCAACACCATCCTTCCCATTAGTTTCCCAACACAACTGGTAAGAGCGAAGGGACGGTACGATGCCAAGTCTAATGGATACTTAGAGCTCTTAAGTAAAGGTATTAGGTGGCTGACTTTCCACTCACAAGGAATCAATCCTTCGCGCCAGGATTCGTTGTATCTCTCCAAGAGTACACTGCGGGCTTTGTGGCCAAGGTTTCCAAGTGCCTTGTATGTGACACCGTCGGGCCCAGGCGATGATGACTTCCTACAAGTCGCCAGCGCAGCTTCGAGCTCCTCCATAGAGAACAAGAGATCCATGCGAGAGTCCTTGGATGCCGCAACATCACGTGCTAATGGTACAGGTCGTGTTGGCAAGCCAGCGATTCTTGCGCAGAAATCCTCAGCAACGTCGATCTCACGTCGTCCTTGATGCAGGGCAAGAGACTTAAAAGGGTGGCGCTGTTGTGGAGACGATTGTAGGCCACGCAGAGTTCTCCATATGTGGGACAGAGGCTTTCGAGGATCCAAGGACTCGCAAAAGGATTTCCACTTGTGAGATTGTAGCGTATCGATGCGGCGCTGGATTTTCTTTTGGATCCGCCTCGCCTCCCTCAGATCATGAATACATTTCGTACGCCTGTATCTTCTTTCCGCATGACTCAAGTAACCAATAGGCGTATGCAGCACCACAATGCGCACCCGTCATAGTAACGGTCTTGTCGTGCCCCAGGGAGGCAGGTCTTGATATCCCGCGCCGATATCTCGAATGATAGCGGTTGATGACCCACGTTGCCAGGCATGGTTGGCTGAGACGAGCTGCACCTGACGAAATGAAGCCTCCTTTCAATGAAAACTTCTATGAAATCAATGAAATTTAAATCCAGACAGTAGCAATCGGATTGGTTATCGGATTCAAATCAAATAACCGTACAATACGCTGAACACTAGGTACACGACCTAAAAGATGCCATTACGATGGACTGTAATTCCACAAGGATACCAAAACAGCAGTCAAGTTTGGGTTAGATAGACTTGCATGTGAATAGCATTGATAAAGCCACAAGTGGAATGATGTGTTGTCAGAAATATTGAGACGTGTACAAGTAAAGTGTACTAGAAGATGGTAGTGTGTTCAGGGGCGGGCACGCACCGTGCATTGCCGTGAGGCGGCAAGTGTGGAAAGGTCCTGCACTTGGATGCCAGCGCACGCGACAGCTGCGCCGCCTCCAGCCCCCATCGATCCATCGCTCATTCCTGCTGTTGTCAGTTGTGCTGGTTATAAATCGCTAGCGCGTACGTCGAAGTTTGTGTTGTTGGTGAGTCTTTTTTTTTGTTTATGTAGTTCAAACGACGCTTTGTTAAAAAAAACAAAGGCTTCATTTTCTCCGAGGTATTACAGTTTAAATTCTACGTAGCGGTTGTCACCGCAATATAAAGATCTGAATGCGTCTAATTATTTACTTTGTTATTGAATTAATTTCAATTATCCTACTTTGAAATATTTCAAGTAATTAAAACTGATTACTATAAATCTATAAATAAATTATGCAACGCTCGTGAAAGAGAAGGAAAGAAGCGCACAGGAGAGACCAAGAGAAGAGAAGAGGAACAACTGGGCCAGATTAATTATGTCTGATTAAACGGAATGTTGCATTTTGGCGCAGTCGCAGTTTTGAATCATTTACCATTGCCCGACATGAAGATGGTCGCCTACTGGTGAAGAACTACCAGGAAGATGAAGACGAAGCTGTCGAGTTACCTGAAAATGTCAGCATACGGGACTTCTTGGCCTTCGTAGCTGATTGAGCCAATTCAGCGCTTGAGAATCTCGAATCTGTTGGCTCTGCCAGAGTGAATGTGCGTGTGACTGACTTCCCATGCTGTATTGACAGTTAGAGTAGACAAACCGCAGTTAAAAGCGGAACTCGAGCTGCCGGACATGTTATACAACACCTCTTGCAAAATCAGCAATAGCAAGCGCAGCGAGTGCAAAAGCTACTGACTATGTTGTCATCAACACTCCAATCAACAAAGCAGACGGTGCAAGAACTTATCAAGCCAGAACCTCTCGTTTGTGCATCGTCAAGGCCGTCAACATGGCTTCACTTTATTGAATATGCATGCTCGCAAGACAACTGGACCATGGACTGTGACCGCATCTCTAATTTACGCCAGTACCTTTTGGGAAATGTCAAGTGGTTCGAGTTGTGCTTACCGGTCAAGAAAGGTGTACCATGGGTTAACAAAGGTGTAGAAAGGTCTACCAAAGCATTGGCTTGGAATCCGATAGAATGCTGGGAAAAAGCCATTCCATTCAAGCCCCGAGAAGGATCTGCCATCAACTACTTCTACGAAAAATGGTTGCTTTTGCAACGCGCAGACCCCGACATGCGGGAATCATCACTAGAGCCATTGATTATTCTTGGAATGACAAAATATTATCAGCGCCTAGTCATGATAAGGCAACCTGGGAAATTGGATGTGCGATAGAGCGAACAGGCAGCATTCCAACAAGCAAAAGGATGACCGTTTATTTCACAGTGCACTTATATAGACACGGATCACCTGATCCGTAACACAAGGAATGCGCGCACTGGGTGCGCACTGATATGCGACGTCACGCTATAACACTTCTTCCCCCTTAGATTAAGGTATGTCACCACCTTTGAAAAGGCATTTTTTTTTTAAATATGCATTTTCTCTTCTTTAGATTTCGAGAATTCCCAAACATTCAAAAATGTTCTGCAGAAAGAATTATGTTTTTATCTTATTTAGTTCAAAAGTTATAGCCAACTTACTAACAGCTGGTGAACGGTTCTGAAACCGAAACGAAAGGGATGTGGTAACAAAAACTGATAATTCAACGTAAATCAGCGGCGTATATTGAGATTTTTCTCTTATGTTTTAGTCTGATACGTAAAAGAATATTCAAAGACAATTTGTAAGGCATCTTTTTTTTAAAACATTGCTTTAAATTTCCGTAAGGGGGATGCCTGACGCTACAAGCGTTAAAAGTGCGTCTCTGTTGTTCACGTTGCGCGCGCTTTTGCTGCCGCTCTGAATGCTACTGGGATCGTCGTTTTTATAGCTATTATTTTTAGTAGCAAAAGTAATAACATATTCTGAACGTTTTTATAGGACGGCATGGCCAAGTTCAAGGTAAAAAGGCGATTGAAACAAAAGTTGCAATCAAAACTTTCGAAAAAATAAAAAAAAGAAACATTCGAAAAAAGATTCAAACGACAGTGAAGTCGGTTTATGCTGACCTTTGTACGGATTTAAAGAAGTGCTTGCACGGAAAATCCCAAAATGTAACGAGTTTCGACGGTATGATATGGCAACGGGTACCAAAGACGTCCGCGTGAGCCTACCCATCCTCCTTTTTGGTTTATATGATGCTGTGTGCCACTTCAACGATGGAAAACGAATTACAACAAATATTTTGAGGGAAGCAGGCATTGAACCTGGCCATCACACGTTTGTAGCATGTTGAACCAGTGACCAGTACCGTGTGAAGAAGGCCCAGCATGAATCAACGGGTGAGGCAAAATATCTCCGCAAGAAAATATGGGCTGCAATAAAAGCCAAAACAGAGCTCGTGGCAGTTAAGAAGGGCCCTAGCTATGAACCTAGTGGATTTTAGCCTTCTAGGGCATGATGATCTGGTTTCTGCAAGGATTGGAAAACTTTATTCTTGTTTTTCTCAAAACTTGATTTCTTGCACTTTCCTGTTGCGCAAACAGTTGTAACTTCAAAATCAATAAATAGTTTTAAACGAAACTTTGTACGCGCGTTCCCTTATTACTAGCCTGTGCAATGAACTAGGATTAATGAAAACGAATGATAAGTTTTGATGTAATGATGTTTTATTCCAAGCAATGCAGACAAAAATGACACATTTTTTTGTTTTCTTTGGTATTTTTACTATATCTTGATTCCCAATCATTGGATGGCAAAGATCCTAGTTCGTTGCACAGTCTGGTTAGTTGGCTACCTCTGTGCCAAAAAGTTTACGATTCCTGCACTCCATTCGCTAGTTATGAATGTTCGCGTAACAGCCAAATTTTGGCAATGTTTTGTCAATAACAAATGCCAGTATAATTTTTTTCACTCTTTTTTGCTTTTGAATATCATTTAAAATGGTCCTTTATATGGTCAATGTGAAATAAAAATTTATTGGCCAAAACTAAAAAAATTTTTGAAAAAGGTGGTGACATGCGGGAATCATCACTAGAGCCATTGATTATTCTTGGAATGCCAAAATATTATCAGCGCCTAGTCATGATAAGGCAACCTGGGAAATTGGATGTGCGATAGAGCGAACAGGCAGCATTCCAACAAGCAAAAGGATGACCGTTTATTTCACAGTGCACTTATATAGACACGGATCACCTGATCCGTAACACAAGGAATGCGCGCACTGGGTGCGCACTGATATGCGACGTCACGCTATAACACTTCTTCCCCCTTAGATTAACTTCGAAAGTCACTGGGTTGGTATCTGTTCGGGGGATGTCGCACACGGGCACTACGACGAAGAAGTGGCAGCTCGGCTGTAGGTGCAGGGTCTGGCTGGTTCGAAGAGCCGGGGGCAGCTGTTCCGGGCGTGGGCGATTCAGGTACCGGAAGCTGCTGATTTGCAGACTCTTTCGCGCCTGAAACCCCGAGAGGTGGCACGGCGACTGGCCCACTAGACATCGGAGCAGACGGATGAGCTGTGTCTTCCGAGGCTGTAGGAGCAGTTTGTACTGGCGGAAAGCTTGAGGAACCCGAGCTTGCGTAGCGGGCTCTGATGTGGTCCACATGCGTAAATCGCACAGCCTGCGACACTTTCACCAGATAGGTAACGGGACTAACAACTTGCGTCACGACACCATCGTCCCACGACACGCTTTCACCTCGCACAGTTTTCACCCACACAGCGTCCCCCACAGAAAAACATCGAGGAACCCCACGCGACACATCATGGGTTTCTTTCATGCGCTGTTGCTGCTCCCGCATGGAACGCGTAAAATCTGGTTTAAGCAAAGAGAGCTTCACCCGTGGCTGTCTTTTCAAAAACAATTCTGCCGGGGTCTGGCCAGTGGTACTGTGTGGAGTATTCCGATAACTCATAAGATAGCTGTCCAAACACTCCAGGAAGGAATGCTTCTTGTGGCTAAGTCCGTCATGTAAGACCTGCTTCAACAGAGCTTGTTTGGTTGTCTGCACTAAACGCTCGGCCGCTCCGTTAGAAGCGGCATGATACGGCGGCGTCTTAACATGCCTTACACCATTCACACTCAAGAACGTTGAGAACTCTTCCGAAATGAATTGCGGTCCATTATCACTCACCAGTACCTCGGGTAGACCGTAAGCTGCAAACACACAACGTAACTTTTCAATGGTTTTGTTAGCAGTAGTGGATGACACAGGCCAGACCTCGATCCATTTCGAGAACACGTCGACGAGGACTAACAACGCCTGGGAGCCCTTTACAGCATAGTCCACGTGCACGCGTTGCCAGGGTCTGGTGGGATAATTCCATGGCTGCAAGGGAACAGGTGAAGCCGCGTTCTGAACGGCCTGACACACCCGACACTGTCGAACGTAGCTCTCAATCGAAAGGTCGAGACCCGGCCACCAAACAAAGCTTCTTGCGAGCGCTTTCATGCGGCTAGCTCCCGGGTGGTCTTCATGCAATTGATGCAAAACCATTAGCCGAAGCTTATCAGGTATGATCACCCGTGATCCCCATGTTATGCATTCTTGCTCTACTGATAGCTCATCGCGACGTGAATAAAATGGTCTCAACTCTTCGGAGCACTGCGAAGGCCAGCCATTTAGAATGAAGTGTGTCACGCGAGATAAGGTGGGATCACGTCTGGTAGCTTTAGCCACGTCATCAGATTTTAGTGGCATGCTGTCAAAAAGCAAGAGACACTCGGGAGGCTCGTCGGCCGCTACAATAGGCCGTGGTAGTCTGGACAGAGCATCAGCCACTTCAACGTTTCTTCCTTTTCGATATTTTAGTTTATACCTATATGCTGCCAACGTCATTGCCCATCTTTGCATTCGAGCTGCCGCAAGGGTAGGCACAGATTTGTCTTGGCCTCATATTCCGAGCAGTGGCTGATGGTCTGTGTAAAGAGTGAACTCTCTTCCATACAAGTAGCGGTGAAATTTTTTTAGCCCAAACATCAGTGCTAATGCTTCCCGCTCACCCTGAGCATAGTTCTTCTCAGCTGATGTAAGTGTTCTAGACGCAAACGCCACTGGCCTCTCTTGTCCCTCTGCAGTCTCATGAAAAAGAACAGCACCCAAACCATAGGGCGAAGCATCACATGACAGAGCAATTGGTTTCGCTACGTCGTAAAAGGTGAGCACAGTACTCTTCACAAGCAACTGCTTCGTAGCAGCAAAAGCTTCGCTACACTCCCGTGTCCACGACCACTTTTCGCCCTTGCGCAACAGACGATACAGTGGTTCTGCCACGCAGGCAATGTTGCTTAAAAACTTTGCGTAAAAGTTTAACATGCCTAGATAAGCCTTTAGCTCTGTTTGACAAGTGGGCTCTGGCGCTTCCGTGACCGCTTTTATCTTTTCTTCCGTGGGATAGATACCGTCAGCGCACACAGTGTGACCTAGATAAGTCACGGTGTCCTGAAAAAAACGACACTTTTCTTCTTTCAGAGTCACGTTGTAATCATTAAGCCGCCGCAGAACTAGTTCCAACGTCTTTTGGCAGTCGGTGAAGTTTTTTCCGGACACAATGACGTCATCTATGTAGCAACCTACGTGCGGTATGCCCTTGAGCACCTCATCCATGAATGACTGAAAAATGGCTGGCGCGCTGGCTACACCAAACGGTAACCGCTGGAACTCGAAAAGTCCCACGTGCGTGTTAATAGTTAGCAGTGGTCGGGACTCGGTAGCGAGCGGAATCTGCTGATACGCGGCTGAAAGATCCAGCACACAAAACACCTTGCCACCCGCTATTGCAGAGTACAAGTCTTCTGGACGAGGCAATGGGTAGTGGTCGGTCTTTAGCGCGGGATTTATTGTTACTTTGTAGTCCCCGCACAATCTCAGCGAGCCATCTTTTTTCTGAATCACAACCACTGGCGTTGCCCAATCGCTTTGCATCACGCGGCGTATAACTCCGCTTTTTTGCAGCCTTTCCAGCTCCCTTTCTACGTTATCTCGTAGCGCATATGGAACGTTTCTGGCCTTGCCCAAGACTGGCGTACAGTTCTGTTTAAGAACTATCCTTGCTTGGTAGTTCTTTACTACTCCGGGTTGCTTAGAAAACACCCCTTGGAACTTTTGTTTCACTGCTTCCACCTTGCTAGCGTCGTTTACATTTACGGACAACACACTTTTCCAGTCAAGCCCTAGCATCTCGAGCCAATTTCGCCCCATCAGCAGTGGAAGCTGTTTGCCGTGATCTTTGACAATGATAACTGGCAGTCGTAAAGACTGCTTTCCTGTCGTGACGATAACGTTGCATTGTCCCTTCACTGGAATGGGTTCCCCAGTGTATGTTCTTAGGATGACTCGCGACGGCTCGCACTTGACATGAGGAAATGCGTTCAGCTTAACACTCTCAGGAATTAGGGTTACAGCAGCTCCCGTGTCAATCTGCATGCAGATGTCTTTCCCTTCTACGTTTACTTGCACTTCGTATCCAGAACGAACGGTGTTAATAACATGGTACACATCGAATTCAGAGTCACTATCAGAGCAGTCCACCACGTTCGCAGTTTTTAGTTCTCTGCACTTGCTGGGACACATCTTCTGTAAATGGCCGATTTGTGAACAGCTGTGACACTGGACATTCTTATACCAGCAAACACTAGCGGCATGCGCCTTGCCACATCTTTCGCAGATTCGCTTGACGTCCTTGAATTTCCGAAGCTTCAATTTCTTTTCAGTTCCCTGAACTCTTATCGCCATGGCATGCAGCGTCGCTTCCTTGCCTTCTGCATGCAGTAACGCTGTTTGTCGCGCAGCCTGCTCCCGGTCCAAGGCTATCTTGCACGCCTTTTCAAAGGTTAAACTGTCTTCAGCAAACAAGGCGAGTTGCGTTTCTTCGCGTCTTATGCCTGCCACTAATCTGTCTCGCAGTGCGTCTTGCATGAACAGACCGAAATCGCACTTCCTTGCTAAATGCTTTAAGGCCACTATGAAATCCTCGACGCTTTCTTGTTCCTCTTGTGCTCGCTTGTTAAATTTGCAGGGCTCGGCGATCACAGAACAGCTTGGGCTATAGTGCTTCGTTAACAGCACTGTCACCTCTTCGAAGGATTTGTCCCCAGGAACGGCGGGTACTACCAAACTTTTGAGCACCTCGTACGTTCGTGGTCCTATCACGCTCAGAAATACGGCCAGCTTCTTTTCCTCTTTGATATCGTTTGCAGTGACGAAATGCTCAAAGCGTTCTAAATAGGATTCAAAATTCTGCTCCTTCTCGTCGTACTCGTCTAGCTTCCCGAGTCGCGCCATTTCCAGTGAAGTGACGGTATACTTATCGGTTCGCTCTTCCGATGACTGCGTTGACTCGTTGCTGTGGTACCGACGATTTCAACCGTTCCGGGCCAGGGCAGCCGCCGCCTTCCTTTCCGTGGCTGTCGACCGCCGACTGTCTATGATACTGCTTCGGCACTGAGCTAGTGGAAGCGGGCACATCCCATCCTCGTCGCCAGTGCGATAGAGCGAACAGGCAGCATTCCAACAAGCAAAAGGATGACCGTTTATTTCACAGTGCACTTATATAGACACGGATCACCTGATCCGTAACACAAGGAATGCGCGCACTGGGTGCGCACTGATATGCGACGTCACGCTATAACAGGATGAACTCCTACAGTCACTGAAAGACGTTCCCGACGACCTTTTACTAGCCAATGTGCAGGAGAGCAACATCAGTAGCCGAAGCTAAGCCATTGGATCCCCGGAAGACCAGGCGTGTAGGGGCCGCAGCACTACAGCGAATATTGCTGAAATTGACTCAACCAAAGAGTGGACTCGTAACCCGAGACAAATAAAGGAGCCGGTAAGCCCGTACTTTTCATTCTTTTTGGAGACACCGAAAGAAACCGTTTTCTTGGCGTAGTCTGCAGCAGGCCTACTGTACGCAAACATGAGCGTCAGCGGAAACGTCATTGAAGTATTCATTGACACTGGAGCTTCAGTTAGCATAGCTAATTCGCTACTAATTACGCAAGACCAAGTATTCAGCGGGAAAGTTGTCAAGGTACACAGTTACGGCGGAAGTTCTCCAGCACTAGACAAGTGGGCACGCGTGTGCGTGAAATTTCAAGCAAGCAAAGCAACTGTAGAAGTACTACTCGCTAATGACGCCACATTTAACATTATACTGGCGCGCTCTGACATGAAAAGAATTTAAAATAAACATCTCATGGCGTGATGAAGTCGTTGTAGGTATCCCGGTTACGACATCCCAGTTGAATGTGTGTGCAGACTCTCAAACACGTCTCAAGTTGGTCAGAGAGAATTCGGATGTACCGACGCAGTTGCCGGAGCTGATATGCATCGTAGGTTACCCTCCGACAGTCAAAGTAAGTGAGGTTCCATTCAAGCTAGCTCAGCGACCCAATACCGGTTAAGAGAAAGACCGGTGGGATGTCCTATGGAAAAAAATAAGAAATTGCTAAGAGGTACAAGGCTTGCTAGATGCTGAAATTATTCGACCATCATCATATGCCCTTGCATCTCCGATCACAATTGTGAACAAAGCTGATGGGACTATCAGGATGTGCACTAATTATAGACTTGTAAAGCGTCAGACTGATTCATTCTCATGCCACATGCCAAGGATCGACGATATTATTGATGAGACAGGCGGATGTTACATGGTTTTCCCGAATCGACCTTTGCAAAGGGTATTGGCAGATCCCGGTGCAAGCAGACTACAAGAAATTCACCATTTCTTACTCCTTTCATCATTTTCGAATGCAACCGACTCCCTTCCGGTTAGAAAAAATCCGGTGCATGGTTTCAGAAGATCCTGAACAGCGTGCTTAGCGAATTTACCGGGATCTTCTGCAACGTTATGTGGATGACATCCTCATTTATTTGAAGAATCGTGATGACCACTGCTCGCATCTATCCCGTGTACTAGAGGCACTTAGCAAAGCTGAGCTAGAGATTAACGTAAAGAAGAGGGAATTCTTTAAGAACACCATTGTCTTCCTAGGGACAGTATTTGAGGGACAAACAAAAAGCACGAAAGAAGAGTGCGTCAGGCGCATCTCCCAAATGGCCATCCAAACGGCCTGACTTGCATTCTCTTCGATTGCTCAACGAGTGTACAAAAAACTTTAAGACTGTATCACGATTCTCCGGAATCAGGTGGATCATGACGGCTTTTGGAGGGCGTACTGGAAGATTAAACAGAGATTTCACTGGAGTACGATGAAACAGAATATGTGAAGACGTGTCATCGATGCCAGCTCTGCAAAGCGCAGTTCAGACCCCGTGGAAGCACAATGGTTATACCAAAATACTCAGAAAACCATTTGAAACTATACACCTTGACTTCGCAGAGCTCAAAAAAAAAAAAAAAAAGGGGGCAGGGTGTAAGAAATACGCAAGCTTTCTTCCTACTGGCCATTGATGAGTGCACGCTTATGGTGGCATGCAGGCCCGGGAAAGAAGATTCTAACAGCGTTATCTCATTGATTAACCGTGATATGTTCAAACACGCCAAAGTAATCATCGCTTAGAATGGTACAGCTATTAGAAGTGATCGCTTGAAAAGATGAGAGGAACATTGAGCTTCGTTTTGCTGCACCATACCATCCCAAAGAAAATGGACTTGCGGAGAAAGCGATACGAGATGTGAAACAGTTCATCGCGCTCTACCCGGGATTCTCCGGGGGTTGGAAATGTGCCCTTGACGCGACTGTGAACCACCACAATCTCTAACACATGGCTGGCTTGGGGTGCACACCGTACTTCGCATACCATGGCAAATCGGAATGGCTTCCCACAGACCACCTGTTGGGAATCACGAATCTATTGGTGCTGCAAGAACGAAAGAAGTCTGAAGACCAAAGTGCAAAGTACAAGACCGCCATGAAAAGAAATTACGACCGCCGACATTCAGTAAAACCACCGCGCATACAAGTGGGAGATTACGTGCTTGTTCGGAGGGGTCTGCAAGGATCAAAAGCTCCTTTTACCGGACCCTACAAAGTTGTGAAGACCACTTACCAGCAAGGCATTTTAAGGACGCTGTGCTACAGTGGACAGCAAGATGTTATTGAGACGACATCTGAGAACAACGTGGCACCATATCAACCCAGGAGGGTTGACGACAGAGGGGAGGCCCGTGTGAAGCTCGTGAAAGAGGAGGAAGTGCACAGAAGAGACCAAGAGAAGAGAAGGCGAACAAGGGGGCAGATTAATAATGTCTGATTAAACGAAATTTTACAATTAATTATTTAATTATATAAATATTAATTGTAAGCTTGCTTTGCATTACTCATATTACCTAAGTCATTGAGTATTTATGGAAATAATCATTCGGTAATAAATTACTTTTGCTATATCCAATAGATTGTTGATCATGTGACTGTTAGAAAGGAAGTATGCAATGCCGTTATTGAATGTTCATGTATTGTTTGAGTAATATCTGCATACGAAGGAGTAGGTTTTCATTGAGACATTTTTTAGTTTGCGACACGTAATTGTAAGAATTGCATGTGCATATCCAAGAAGTTCTCTAACGGATTATGGCTCAGCCAGGTTGCCTTCGAAACAGGGACATGTTAGCATTCACGTGTTAGCGATTAAAAAAGCAGTCTTAAGCAGGATGTATGCAAACTGCCGTAGCGCATCGCAAGCGGTGCACGATGCGACAGCCCACGCTCTGGTGGCGCCATCTCGTGGTTTTTGACCCCAAGCGTGGCAGCCGTGAGTCCTCCCTGAACACACAGACCCACATTTTCGTACACCATAGTACAATGAATGTGCGACAGATAACACATATACATCGCATGCTTCAGTGACAAACCCAGAAATGAGTCGTGAATAAGTACACCCTTTTGCTTATTATTATTTATTAATATCTAATAATAACAGTATTATATTAATATTTCTTTGAATTTCGCAGTTTCACCCGAAAGGCGAAGCATCAATTGCGAGTAAGGAGTAAGGATAGTAAGGATAGTAGTTTTATCAGCTGTATAACCTTAGAGATGCAGCAGTACCAGTAACGCGCAGAACTGTTGTCGACGCCTTCGGCGTTTTGCCCGCGTTCGCACCGAACGCGCGCGGCCTTGGTGACTGTTGCCGGTGCCTCTGGGGGCGCTCGGAGGTTTTCGATAAGATCAGAACGGGACACTCGTCGAGCAGCGTCGGAAGTCTTTACCACCTTCTCACCTCGCAACGTTTGGATATAAATACGCATTTGGTGCCGCAGCTGAACGTCGCTTCCCCTCCCTCCCACACCGTCGTCCCACGGCCTTTCGCGCGGCGGAAGAAGTCGCGTTTGCTCTCCGCCGTGCGTTCGCTCCCCGTGAAAGCGCGCGTCCCTCGTACGCTTTCACTCGCTCATACAGCATACGGCGCGCGGCGACGATTTCATCGCCATTGGACTCTTTACGGAACCTCACGGCGACGGCGACAGCATAAATCCGCTTGGAGTGTCCATATAATTGCTATCGCAATAAAATATTGATCGACTGTCAACCTCATGGCGTGTCAGCGACCCTATTGCGCCGAGGGGCACTTAAAGCGAACAGCGCAATTGCATGCATCCGAATTGGAAATCGTTTTACGCGCCCGTGCAAACTGACGCTGGCACGCCATGCACTAACCACTCCCGTGATATTAATCGATACACACGACTTTCCACATATTGCTATTTCGACGCGAACATAACGCTGCAAATCATACCACCTAGCTCATGAAAATCTCAATTAAATCTCAAGCTAGTTCTAATATTTGCGCGCAAAAAGCTTCGGTGCAATGTAACGCCGGTTTCCAACATTCGAAGAACTTAGGCAGTTTTATACGTGGCCTGTGTCCTTTATACTAACTTTTTCAAGAAATAAAAAAAGAACAAATTTTGTTGCGGTAGGCCACCCTTTTAGCAAGTCTCGGTCGTGTTCCAGGTCGATGCGTGAAACGGACTTGTAAAACCCCATGTCCTTCGAGATTGCGCGGGTCGGCTCGTACCCTGTAATGTCCAGGAATTATTGAGTAGTAGTAAAAATTATTTTTGCTTCTATTTCTGCTTACAACACTTACAAAAGATCATCAAAGTCATTTGTTTTTTTTTTGCACTTTTAATCCCAAGGAAAAAGAATGTATCATATATGATACATTGGGCAGTAGTGCGTGAATGGGCCCCAGCTACTACTCAGCAGTCACTGGTGGTAGGCGGCGAAGCAGTTGCGATCCTTGTTGAAGCAAAGATGAAATTTGCACTTGACGCAGTATAGGCAATAGAGAAACTGCGCTCCTGCCAGGGGCAGGACTTTCAACGAAGCCGACTGCTGCTCCACATTGGCATGTGACCAACACCCCGTCTAGGCGCACATCGTTCTCGGGCGGCTTTACAGCAGCTTTGCGCTTTTTTGTGGCTGGCTGTTGTGAAAGTGAATGCCTTCCAACAGTTGGTCGTTTACCCACGGCTATCAGTGCTTCTGCTACACTAGCTTGGCAGTGGCGTAGGTTGGCGTGCTTTTCTTTCAATTCGAGGCAGTGCCTTCTCTACAAAAGCCAGGCACCGTTGCAACCATGATGCTTTGGTAAAATAGATGCATATACCATCTGCGAGTTTTAGGGCAAATCTGTATAGTTCAGTCAAGTAGTTGAAAAGGTCTACACCCCCCAAGAAGGAGTTGTAGGTTGCTATTGTGGCTAGTTCTATTTTTGAAAAAAAAAAAACTTTTTTCTTGTTTGTCCCATCTGCGCACTGTACAAACAGGTTCAGTTGAAGCCAGAGGCGTCTCTACCACAAGTGGCTCTGTGCTTGATTCTGAGAACACCGGCAGCGAACATTCCAAAAGGCGTTTCCTCCAATGTCCTCGGTCGACAGACCCAGTGCCGCTGTTGATGATGATGATGACGTCCTCAGCACATGGCTCGTACCCACTTCGGGGGATTGGCCAAGAATTGAGCATCTGAACTTTTGTTGGTGTCGGTAACTTATTCCTTGTCTTCTGAGCTGTCACCACTGTTTTTCTGAACAGTGGGGTCAGCCATGGCTCCTTTACCGATGTCAGGCAAATATTCATCATCGCTATCACTGAGGTCACCAAAATCACTGTCCCCTCCATTGGGCATCTCCTCGAGCAGGTTCCGGATCTTTTCGGCTGCAAAATATACAGTCATTTTAGAGGATTTAGCAGCGACACCATCATTATGACAAAACCTGATCCAAAACCAAGGTAGAAGAAGAAAACTGTGCTCGAGAACGACGCGAGCTCTAAAGCGAGACACAGCTTCCCCATGCCCGGACACACAAAGCAATGCCCACTGTAGCATATATGATACGCTGAAAGCACGTGCGCTTTAAAACAAATATTAGGTAGCAACAAAGCACGCTAAGCACTTCTAAAGTGGTCACAAGGGCTTCCTGTCAATGATAGTTACATAAAGATGTCATTCCCACCTTTGTTTTTTGATGAACGGCCGTAAAACTTCCGCACTCCGATTGCCATGCCGCTGGTGCTGGGCGCCGCCATTTTCAAAGACACTTCACTGCCACCTGCCGCACACTTTCTGTACTACACAAACGGGAAAATGTACGCGAAGTGTGGCGTGAACATTTGAATGCTATTTCGTGGGTCTATTGCAAAAACCACCGACGTTTTCACACTTCATATCTCGTGTATCATAAATGATACACTGCGAGGGTTAAATCCCGGAATCAGAATCAGAATCGGTTTTATTGAAAGTGAATAAAAAGATTATAGGATTTTAATATACAGAAGGAGGTCCCGAAGTCAGAGACTGCAATGAAGCCATAATAAAACCGAGGCCGCTAGATAAAAAGTACGCGAGACCTCTCACGGCAGCGTTTACGGTTGCCTGAAATTTTGAATAGGCAAGATTGGCCCTTTCACCCGCTATCGTGGCAGTTTGCGGCCGGATTTTTTCACTGGGCCCTTGCTCCCAAACCGAGTAATAACCAATCTGCGCGATGGGTTCGCCTCCAAACGCCAGCCCTTTCTTAACAAGAAGCATTTATTTATTTATTTATTTATTTTTAACATAACGGTACATACTAAATTACAGAGGGAAGGCGCAAACGTACATGAGTATTTCAACTGATAATATGGAAGGATTAATTGAAAAAAATAACATGGGTTGAAAATTTAGCAGCAATATATAAGCAAGTAATCACATAAATACAATAATATGTACAATGAGTATCTAAGAGAACACGCATAAATACAACAATGTGAATAGAGTCACACAGTGGTTAAAGCCCAGCTAATCAACTAGTTAGTAGGGCATTTTAAAACGTATGGTGTCGCCGATGTCCGTTATAGGAAGCTGGGTTCTGTCTCTTGCAGTCTTATCGAAACAGGACAATGAATGGGTAACTGTGCTACTTTTTGGAACGTGAACCTTCTGGCGGTGGTCGAGGCGCGCTGACGTGAAAGGTGCGGCATGTATCAACAGCGAAAACAGATATGAGTTATGATAGTATAAACCATGACATAGGCGAGAATATTTCCTGCGAGCATGCTGGTAAGCGAAGGAAGTTGTAATGGTTATTTCATGGAGATTACGCTGGATGTTCTGCGGTAAATAGATAAGATAAAACGGGTGGCACGATTTTGTATTGCCTCGATGTTTTCAATTTAACATGGGGGGAGCGGGGTTGCCACAACGCTTATGCATATTCAAGCTGTGGCCGAACGTATGTAGCGTATAAAGGTAGTTTAACGGTAGATGGTAGTGTAAAGAAGTTTCTACTGAGGTAACCTAGAGTACTGTAGGCTTTGGACCTAATATGTTCAATGTGTTTATCCCAAGATAAGTTGTTGGTTATATGGACACGTACCTAGGTACTTGTATGATGTTGCTGATTCTAATCGGTCGTTATTTATGAGATGCACAATTATTTTCTCTCACTTGCGTCGGTATTACTTAAACAGACGCTACTAGGGGAAAGCGGTCACCTTAACTTTCAGATTTTCAGTCAAATGCTATGAATTTGGCCATTTCATTTGCCCGTTCTGGAGCGCACCTCTTAGGCGCCCGTTCCTGGGGCGAGCGTCGGCGTAACCGAGCGAACGCGGAGCGCCGCGGGGAAAGAAAGACGCGAGGAGGAAAGCGGAGAGGAGGGTGCAGCGGAATTACGAGGCGGAAAGCGGAGGAGGAGGGTACGGCGAAAGCGTGAGAAGAAAAGCGTAGCGCGGCGATGATGCTTACGAGATGGCGCCAGAGTAGTGCGCGTCGTCTTGGAGGCCCGTCGGCGGCGGCTGCTGTGAATCGCGCCCGCGCGTCTCCCACGCGCTGGCGTTCGCGATCTCCAGAATAACGAGCCACCCTTTGCTCCGTTTTCAACGTGCCGCACGAGACATTGTCCGTGACAGCCAATATATCGCGAAATGAGAACACGTATAGTGCTGCACCCAAATTTCGCATTAAGGAGTATCGTAATCGTCGGTGAATTTTTTTTTTGTCGTAAAGGTAACTGGCACGCCCACGTGTGCTCTTGCACACTCGGGTTTACGCAATGCGACACAGGCGGCGATCTTGTTAAAGAAGTAGTCGGCGTTTGCAACGATACAAATGTACGTGCTATTGTGGCATCATGCAATATGGAAGACAAAAAAGCTATTGTGGCCTCATCTTTAGAAGATTGTGCTGCTGTGCGGGGGGCTCGAGTTTCGATCCCAGCACCGGGCACGTAATTTAATATTTTTAAGCGTGACCCACTCGGCGAGACAGCAGCGGCACCTAGCAGCAACGGTCAAGAAAGTCCGGGAATGCTCGCAAAGAATGTTTCGCTCTAATTTAACTAAACAATATAACAACACAAACATAGGTTGTCAAATATCACTTTCCTTAGTTATACGCGTAACGGACACACGCGATGCCACCTCGAATTTCTTACGGTACTTCTTGCAGTTAAGCCACGTGTTTCTTCTCTTCCTACCATGAAAGGACCGTTCTTAAAATTGCAACATCCGAAAATCTTTGCAACGAGCTGTTGTGCTGGTGGTCCTCTGCTTGAATCCTGCCATCGGACAACTTCATTTATGTTTGCTTAATAAAGTCAACGTCTTTCTTAGCCATTTTACCACCAGTTTTCCGTATCCGGTATCTTTCAAACCGCTTCCCTGGGCCGATCCCGTAGGTTGTGCACAGCCGCGTCAATGAAATGACATCATTTTCAAGTTTGAACTCTGTTATTGTTTCGCACTTTTAATATTTAAGTCTGAGAAGATTTAAGATAAAAGGCACGCACTGTCGGTGTTTTGTCTCATGACATTTGTTTGTGGGCTGTCATTCTTAAAATATTGAGTAATAGTTTTGCCAAGAACGTAAGACCTGGTGTGAGAAACTTTATTTGTAGAATGATGTGGCGATATAACCCGCATATACCGCATGTCATATAGCATGGCGTGGCACATAGCATAAATTTATTCGGCACCTCACGGCAACGACGATGACGACGGCAATAATTCGCCTGGAGTGTCCATATGAACGCTATCGCAATAAAATTTGCTTGGAGTGTCCGTATAAAGGCTATCGCAGTAGAAACGAGTAAACCACCTTCTGAAGAAGGCTAACCTTATCACCGGGTGCTGCAATCTGCTTGGCAAGATATCGCGCCGTAATTAAGCAAATTATCTGCAGCGTCGGGTAATCGGCACGTAGCAATTGTCGTCGGACTTCGGCTAAGCAGCGCCGACGCCACAACACCGAGCATGGTTACATAGAGTACATACTGTCGCAACGTCAAAAATAGAGGTCGCACAGCCCTGATCAAGAGGAATAGCAGCAGGTCGCCTTTTTAATACAGCACGCTACTGCACAGCGACTTCTTCTTCTTCACCGCGCCTGGATAGAAACGCGCATGCCAGCTGGCATAGTCCTCCTCTTCATCGGAGTACAGGCGCGGCATTTGCGTCCCTCCGAAGGAAGCATTGTCCCGATGCGCAACTTAAAACATATGAGGGCGGTGTACAAATGGCACAGAGTAACACCGTGCAAAACAAAACCACAAAAAAAAAACCGCAGAAAAGAAGAAGCGCAACTTAGTTCAACAGATACGGCTTCATCCGCACCACATGCACCAATTCGGGTAAGTGTTTGCGGCGACTGGAGCTACTGTCACTGTCAGGAACGACCTCGTAGGTCACGTCGCTCAGGCGTCCAATCACTTTGTACGGCCCAAAGTACCGTCTTAGCAGTTTTTCCGAAAGTCCATGACGGTGTATGGGTATCCAAACCCATACCTTATCGCCGGGAGTGTAGAGAACGGACCTGTGTCGAAGATCGTACCGTTTTGCATCTTGGTTTTGCTGATAGCAGATACGTACGCGGGCAAGCTGTCTGGCTTCTTCGGCGCGCTGAGTAAATTCGACAACGTCGGTAGGTATGTCGTCACACTGGTGAGGCAGCATGGCATCCAACGTCGTCGTGGCTTCGCGATCGTGGACCAAGCTGAAGGGTGTCATTCGAGTAGTTTCTTGTCGAGCGGTATTGTATGCGAAAGTTACATACGGCAAAATCTGATCCCAGTTCTTGTGTTCCACGTCGACGTACATGCATAGCATGTCTGCGAGGGTCTTATTAAGCCGCTCGGTTAGTCCGTTGGTCTGGGGATGATAGGCGGTTGTTTTCCGGTGGCTTGTACCACTTAGTGTGAGAACGGAGTCAAGAAGTTCAGCAGTGAAGGCAGTTTGCCTGTCTGTGATGACTACTTTTGGGGCACCGTGCCGAAGGACGACGTTTTCGATGAAAAAATGAGCCGCTTCGGCTGCTGTGCCCCGCTGTGTAGCTTTAGTCTCCGCGTAGCGCGTCAGGTAATCGGTTGCGACAATGATCCATTTGTTGCCGGCTGTAGACGTTGGAAATGGGCCCAGGAAATCCATTCCAACTTGGGTGAAAGGCTGTCCTGGTACCTCGACTGGATGTAAGAGACCTGCAGGCTTTCCGGGAGGTGCTTTGCGTCTTTGGCAGTCGGCACATGTTTGTACATGATGTTTCACAGCAGCGGGTAGCTTTGGCCAATAGTACTTGCGTCGAAGTCGGGACAGTGTTCTCGTGTAGCCTAGATGACCTGAGGTGGCTTCATTGTGGCATGCTGTTAGTATTTCTTTGCGAAGTGATGTCGGTACGACAAGCAGGTACGTGCTGCCGCTGGCTGAAAAGTTCTTCTTATAGAGAACATCATTCCGCAGACAAAACGACGGCAGTCCCCTGGCATAAAGTCGTGGGACGTATTTACTTCGGCCTTCCAAGAAATTGATGAGTGGGAGCAGCTCTGGGTCGTGGCGCTGCTCCTGTGAAATGGTGACGGCGTCGACGACGCCCAAGAATGCAGCGTCCACGTCCACGTCATCGGTACCAGCGGGCTCGACGGGTGACCGCGAAAGGCAGTCGGCGTCGGTGTGCCTTTTCCCTGATTTGTAAATAATGGTCATGTCGAACTCCTGGAGTCTGAGACTCCAGCGCGCCAGACGGCCAGATGGATCTTTCAAGTTAGTCAGCCAACAAAGAGAATGATGATCGCTGACAGCCTTGAAGGAACGGCCGTATAAATATGAGCGAAATTTGGTAACCGCCCACACCACGGCGAGGCATTCCTTCTCGGTAGTCGAGTAGTTTTCCTCCAAACGAGAGAGAGTTCGGCTGGCGTAGGCGATTACTTTTTCGAAGCCGTCTTGCCACTGCACCAGTACGGCCCCCAGACCAACATTGCTGGCATCGGTGGGAAGTTCTGTAGGGGCTTCCAGGTCAAAGTGCGCAAGAACTGGGGGCGTTTGCAGGCGCTGGCGTAGTTCGTCAAATGCTACTTGCTCATGTTCACCCCACAGAAATGGAACATCGTCTCGTGTAAGGCGTGCTAACGGGGCAGCAATACGTGAGAAGTTCGCAATGAACCGCCGGTAATAGGCGCAGAGCCCCAAGAAGCGCCTCACTGCCTTCTTATCGGGCGGTGTGGGGAACTTTGCCACCGCGTCTATTTTATCTGGGTTAGGTCGTACACCCTCGTAACTGACGACGTGGCCGAGGAAACACAGTTGACTGAAACCAAAATGGCATTTCTCGGGCTTTAACGTCAGGCCAGCTGAACGTATGGCTTGAAGAACAGTGAGTAACCGGCTTAGGTGCTCCTCGAATGTAGCTGAGAACACTATGACGTCGTCTAAATAGACCAAGCAAGTTTGCCACTTCAGGCCTGATAGTACGGTGTCCATTAAACGCTGAAAAGTGGCTGGCGCTGAGCACAGACCAAAAGGCAGTACCTTAAATTCGTAAAGACCGTCGGGGGTCACGAAGGCCGTTTTCTCACGATCTCTCTCATCGACCTCTATCTGCCAATACCCGCTTCGTAGGTCCATTGATGAAAAATAACGTGCCTGCCGCAGCCTGTCCAGCGAACCGGCTATGCGTGGCAGCGGGTAGACGTCTTTCTTCGTGACTTGGTTTAATTTGGGGTAATCAATGCAGAAGCGCAAGCTGCCATCTTTCTTTTTGACCAAGACCACGGGTGACGCCCAGGGACTGTTCGAAGGCTGTATCACGTCATCCTCGAGCATCTTGGTCACTTGCTTTTCAATCTCTTCACGTTCTTTTGGAGCTACACGGTAGGGATTTTGTCGAATCGGCTTCGTGGTATCATCCGTGATTATACGGTGCTTGTTCAGTGGTGTTTGTTTCACTTTTGAAGTAGTCGAAAAGCAATCTTCGAACTGGTGTATCAGCTCCAAGAGGCGCTGTCTCTCAGAAGGCGACAGGGTGGAGCTGACGTCGAAAGACAAATGTATCGAGGCCGGAACCATCGTTTCTTGACGTTGTACAGCCAAACAATCGTTTACTTGGGTGACTTCGTCGCAGTAGGCAATTGCGGTGCCCTTCTGAATGTGACGGCGTTCGTCGCGGAAGTTCGTGAGAAGGACTTCCGCATGCCCATGAGACATGTCGAGTAGGCCTCTAGCAATCGAAATGCCTTGGGTTAGCAATAGTGCAACCATTCGCTCCGCCATCACATCCCCATGGTAGGCCTTCTGGCTCGAGACAGATACAAGGCGGCAGGAGCGCGGTTGAATGGTCACATCGTCGGTTATTCGCAGACGCTCATGTTGCCCATCATGAATGGTGTCGGCATAGGGGCTTGCAGAGAACGTCACCATACGGCCCGGAATGTTTATGACGGCGCCGTGATCTCGCAGAAAATCCATCCCTAAGATGAGGTCTCTGCAGCAGTCGGGGAGAATGACGAAAGTGGCAACGAAGCTGGAATCACTGATGTGGATTCGAGCGGTTCATGTTCCCGTTGGTGTCATTAACTGGCCACCGGCGCTTCTTATGTGTGGCCCGGTCCACGGCGTCTTCACTTCCCGAATGCGGTCGGCCAGCTCCTGCCATATGATTGAGAAGTCTGCGCCAGTATCAACAAGTGCTGTGACGTGATGTCCATCTATCAGAACGCTAAGATCGGCACGGGCAACGTCGGCGGCGTTAGTATTCGTCGTCGTCGTATCGTCTTCTTGGGTAGTGTGGGGGGTATTTTTGGCGTCGCGACACTGGGCAACCTTCCCCCCGGAGGTCGCAGCCGTTAGTTTCCCCGGCGCGGACTAGGGGAACGGCCACCCCTGACGACGTCAGCGAAACTCTGGTGGTTTGGGGAAGAATAACGCGCAGGTGACGGGGACTGCAAGCGACGACGTGGTGAAGCTGCTTGGCTGGTCGACAGGTGATCACGATTCGGGGCACAACGGTCGTCAAAGCGCAGAGAAGCGGCGGGCGAAAAACTTGCCACCCCAGACTCTCGATGGGGACAGTAACGGGCAATGTGGCCAGGTTCCCCACAGTGGAAACAGACTGGTCGACGGTCGGCCGTGCGCCACAAGTCAGTGCGGCGAACAGGAGGTCGTCTCACAGACTCTCGTTGCCACCACGGCACGGGAACGGTCCGAAGCTGAAATAGCGGTACCTCCGGTGAAGGGAGAGGACGTCGAACCACGTCGGCATAGCTCAATGGACGTGCCTCAGGGCATGGAGCTGGTGAGGAGAAGGCTTGCCGCAACTCTTGGCGCACGACTTCGGCAACAGAAAGGACTGGAGATTCCATAGGAGGAATGCCGAGGGCTCGCAGCTCTTCACGCAGAATGACTCGAATCATTTCCCGTAAAGAAGGCTGGTCAACACCCTGAGCTGCGGCGCTTATTGGTGTGTTGTTGGGTAAGCGGTAAAAGTGGCGGCAACGTTGCTGAAGTGCCCGCTCAATGATAGACGCTTCTTTGATGAAGTCGTCGACCGTTGTGGGCGGGTTTCGTACAAGGCCCGCAAACAGCGGTTCCTTAATTCCCCGCATAAGATGACGCACCTTCATCGCCTCGGTCATATCGGGGTCAGCGCGGCGAAACAGACGGGCCATATCCTCCGCATACATGACGACTGATTCGTTCGGCTGCTGTACGCGAGCCTCAATAAGTTGTTGTGCGTAATCACGCCGGTCCGAGCTTGCGAATGTATCGAGGAGCTGACGCCGAAAATTGCCCCACGTGTGGAAGCTCGCTTCCCTGTTCTCGTGCCATGTGCAAGCACTCTTTTCGAGCTCGAAATAAGCATGGGTCAGTTTCTGTCGCTCGGTCCAGTGGTTGACATCAGCGACGCGCTCGTACTGATCGAGCCAGTCCTCGACATCTTCAAAAGCATCTCCATGGAAGGTTGCGGGCACGCGAGGCTGTTCAAGAGTCACCTGAGAAAGGCTCGGCGCCGTCTGAGAAGAAGGTAGAGTGGCCGATGGTGTAGGAACTGCCATGCTGGTGGAAGGCGCAACGGGAGGAAATTCCGGGCTCAGGCCGAGCAGGCGCCGACTAAATCGATGTACTGCAGTCGTGACGAGAGGTGGAGTTTGCGGACTGGGTGTACGGGACCTGATAGGGGTTGAACGCATGAGGTTCAAGGCTCCAGCACCTCCACCAGTGTCGCAACGTCAAAAAATAGAGGTCGCACAGCCCTGATCAAGAGGAATAGCAGCAGGTCGCTTTTTTAATACAGCGCGTTACTGCGCAGCGACTTCTTCTTCTTCACCGCGCCTGGATAGAAACGCGCATGCCAGCTGGCATAGTCCTCTTCTTCATCAGAGTACAGGCGCGGCAATATCATCATCATCATCATCATCAGCTTATATTTTATGTCCACTGCAAGACGAAGGCCTCTCCCTGCGATCTCCAATTACCCCTGCCTTGCGCTACCGTATTCCAACTTGCGCTTGCAAATTTCCCGATTAACGGGTACATATGGCACATATCGTATGTACCTACAAGTATGCTCTATTCGCATCGACCGCGAGAAGAAACGCAGATGCCGAGCGAGCCCTTGACGGCCTGCCACGCGCCTTCGACCGCTACACATTCCAACATCATGCAACGTGTCGTTTCTGTTTTGCCACATTTCGGTGGCAATCCTTTGGAACTACTCCCCACTGCAACAGTCGCCTAATGGCTGCATAGTACGCTCCACTGTCGTAGCCAATCAAATTCTTGTGCATACATTCTAGTACGCTATACTAGGAAGGATAATGTTACTCAACGAACGGAATCTAAAAAAAATACACATGAGCTTGACTTGACGCACAGCAAACCAACAATATCCCTTTCAGACACGGCGTTCACATTTGTGGACGCGAACTATTTTTGCCACTTTGGAGCTCACTTGCGCCATGATGTACTTTGCTTTCGATCTGCGTCGACTGATAAATGGGCGTGTTTTTCAGAGAATCAACTTTAGTTTGAAGTAGCGCTCATCCTGTCTGGTCTTCCTATCATGTGTGCTCGTTTTAGAGCGAAGCTCTTAAGCCCCAACCAGACGTACGCGTTGGAAAGCGTCCACACGTGCCGCATCGCGCCTGGGCGCGTATGGCGTCAGGCGCGGAGACTGCGTCGCGTCTGGACGCATTGCGGCGTGGACACCTACTACTGCTAGAATTTTTACGCCCGCGCCGGAAGCTGCCACCGCGTCGCCCACGCGACGCTCCTCGTGTGACGACAGAACGCCTATGACGTGACCACGGCGAACCACCATGACTTCCGTAACGGCTCTTCGCGCGGCGTGCAGGCAAGTCCGGGCAAGCTGCGTGCTTTGTGTTCGTCGTTCTGCGCGTTTGGTAGGTGAACATGGCAGCCGCGACGAAACGCGCAGGGAAGCGCGGCAACTCGTGCATCGTTTGGGTGCGCGCCCTCTTCCTCAATCGGAAGCGACGTGACGTCGAGTGAGCGCGGCGCGTGCGGACGCTTTCTAACGCGTACGTCTGGTTGGGACATTAGGCGTCCGTTCCTGCGTCGAGCGGTGGCGTTCAGGGTGTAACCGAGTGAACGAGTGTAGCGGACGAAAGAGCTAACGTGGAGCGCAGCGGGGGGGGGGGGGGGGGGGGGGTGAAAAAAACGGCGAGAGCGAAGAGAGCCCGAGGAGGAAAGTGGAGGAGGAGGAGTGTAGGACGAAAGCATGAGAAGCAAAGCGTAGTCGTGGCGACGACCGCTACGAGATGGCACCAGAGTAGCGCGCCGGCGTCTGTTCACCCATGACTTCATCTTTCTTCGGTCACTGCTTTTCACCGGCAAACAAATGTTAAACGTTATCCCTCGACGTACGAAGCGGCTGCATGTATCAGAAGCTTCTCAAATGTTATCGACAGTTATATCCGTTGGCTATTGTCACCAAAGCTTTTTGTAATCTGATTGTATGCGCGGAGCGTATTTTGTAGTATTTTCTGGAAGGCCACGAGGGCACCAGCGATTACATTGGTATCTTCGACGAGTCATGTATAAAAGCCAACGAGCTTGACTCGCAGATAAGATTTTAGACGATCGCCGACTCTGCTACATGTCTCTCTCAAATTCATTGCTTCATTATATCGCGAAGGAAAAACACGTATAGCGCTGCGGTCAAATTTTGGATTAGGGAGTATCGTAATCGTCGGTGAATTTTTTTTGCGCTTTAAGTCAAGTCTGAATTCTTAAAAATTCTCCCAAATTTCAGTTCTCGTATGCTTCTATGCATGCATTAATATTTTTAAATCTCCTTGGATTGGCGGACGTAAATAGAACCTATACTCAGCGGCAGCCCGATTAAGATCAATCGCTGTCTCGGGCCCAGAAAGGTCCGCCACCCACAAAGGCCAAGAACATGACCAAGACTTGCTTAGTCAGCCACCGCTGCTTGAAACGTAACAAAAAATAAGCCCTATTTCCAATTTTTTTATGATATTTGTCTTGGCATTAGGATAAAGAGCACGTGCCACACATGAAACTACTGGCGAAAATTAGTAAAGATTTCAAATAGCAAAAATACTGGTGAAAGGATTTTGCAGAAACCTCTCTCATTACTCGCAAATGCATTGTGGGTTTTCGGAGTTAGGCGGATCGCTTTATAGAAACATTGGTCGTTATTTAGCAGCACTGTGAAGCTGTTTGAGCCAGCCGTAATTTGTGGTGCTTAGCAAGACACTACCCAGAAAGAAAAGAAAAAAAAAGTTGTCGCAGTTTCACCTGAAAGGCGAAGCATCAATTGCGATAGCAAATTTGTAGAGAGCTATACGGAGTAATGATATTAGCTTTATCAGCTGTATAAACTTGGACATGCAGCAGCACCGGCAACACGCAGAACTGTTGTTGACGCCGTCGGCGTTTTGCCCACGTTCGCTCAAAATGCGTGCGGCGTTGGTGACTGTTGCCGGAGCCTCTGATATAAATAGGCACTTGGTGACGCAGCTAAACGTCGCCTCCCTTCCCTCCCCCCCCCTCCCCCACGGCCTCTCGCGCGTCGGAAGAAGGCGCGTTTGCTCTACATATATGGTGATTGTAAAGGAGGAAAGAGACGCCTACTTCTGCATCCCTTAAGCGAGCACGGCGCAGAACGCGCGTTTGTTCTCCGCCGTGCGTTCACTCCCCGTGAAAGCGCGCGCCCCTCGCGTCCTTTCACTTCACTCGCACATACTGCGTTCGGCGCGCGGCGACGATTTCATCTCTATTGACGTCATACGGAACCTCACGGCGACGGCGACGGCGACGCCGACGGCAGAAATCTGCTTTCGAGTGTCCATATAATTGCTATCGCAATAAAATCACAGCATATCCACGAAGTGAATGATGATGAGTGGGCGAAGCACCGGGGGATCATTCGGGTAAACCACAGCTGCGGACGAGAGATAAAGAGAGCGCGCGTCGGGAACGAGAGAGAAAATTACACCATCTTCCCGTAGGGGAACCCTGAGTAGTATGCGAAGCAGCCATGGGGTCGACTCAAGGTAGTTTTATCAGCTGTATAAACTTGGACATGCAGCAGCACCAGCAACGCGCAGAACTGTTGTCGACGCCGTCGGCGTTTTGCCCGCGTTCGCACCGAACGCGCGCAAAGTGGAACCGGAACCGGAAGTGGAACCGGAAGTGGAAGCGGAACCGGAACGCCATCTAGTGAACACTTCATAAAACTACAGGTGGCTACATACTACTACTACTACTACTACTACTACAGAGGAGGGAACGACCCACACCCTAAGGAGCTTTGCGCCTAAAAAAATTAACCATCTTCCCGTAGGGGAACCCTGAGTAGTATGCGAAGAAGCCATGGGGTCGACTCAAGGTAGTTTTATCAGCTGTATAAACTTGGACATGCAGCAGCCCCAGCAACGCGCAGAAGTGTTCTCGACGCCGTTGGCGTTTTGCCCGCGTTCGCATCGAACGCGCGCCGCGTTGGTGACTGTTGCCGGTGCCTCTGGGGCGCCTAGCGTCGCGTCTCTAACCTAAGCTGCTTCGCATTATCGCGCGCGGAGCCACAGGTGTTGCCATTCATTGCGCAATCCGGAGAGGAGAGGAGCGTCGGAGAGGAGAAGAGGAATGCCGAGAGGAGAGGAGGGGGAGGAGGATGCGCATGCGCAGTAGGGGTGTGGACAACGCACGGCGGAGGGAGGGAGGGAGTGACATAGCCCCGACCTTAAGATGCTTCGCATCTAATATACTTTCTTGCCGAGGCGGGATTCGAGCCCGCGTACCCTCGGTCCCAAAGCAAGCGTCGTAACCACTACTGCCACGCCTGCAGAGCAAGCATTTATGCGAACCATATGATTGCGTTCGAGCGTCTTCGTCCACAGTTGGCGCGTTCGTACGCTCGTGCTCTGCGAGATGAAGAGGTTTTGCGCGCTATGTGAGCGAGAGACGCATTCACGGAGCGGGTCCCCTGGAACGCGGTGTCCGCATTGGAACGCATTGTCGGTGTTGCAGTGACGGCCGTAAGTCCGAGATGCGCGAAAATAAATTACCATCATCATGAGTAATAAGATGAAAAGTTTGCGCGCACTTCCGGAAAATGCTGGGCTACGATCGCCCAGCTTCGCTGTTTCAAGCGTGGCGCGGCCGAGTGCAAGGTTAAGCGATTTTTTAAAATCATTCGGTGCCCTTTGGTTGCATGTGAACTCGCCGCTAGTATATCCCCTTCAGACGAGAATTGTGATTGACTGTCGATACATGTGTGAAATATGCACAATTTTATGCCAGGGTGCTGAGACCCCCGAGAAAGCAATTTAAGGTGGTAGAATGACTCTTTGTGGGTTTTATGATGAGTCATCATAATTACAGAGTAACTAAATATTTCCATATTGTAAAGTCAGTCATGCTACGTTTCTTCATAAAAAGCATTGAATCACCCACTCAAATTACATGCAGAAGCTATTTATTGGCCACAAGCATTTCAAGAAAAAATATATATATTTCGAGGTTGCTACCGACATGCCCCAAGTCAAACGTCACGTAAAACACGGCCGTGCCTTCACCGAAGCTAAATATCACTCAGAAGTAAAACGGATGTGATATATGGTAGCAGAATGTTCAATTTACCCTAAGCTTAATGTCAGTGCTCCATTTCTTGCTATATACTACTGCACAAATCTGTGCAGTGATTGCTTCATCATCAGGGATAATCATCAGAGATGGCTTCCGCCCTAATTTATTTGCATTCTGTTGTTAACCTGGCGGTTTGCGTCACCAAACTTTCAGTGCGCAAGATGTAAAACTCTCTAATAAATCAGTAATGTAGGCTTCCAAAGGTGGGATTTGAAGAAGGGCTCACCGGGGGAGTAACCCGGTCCCCCACACAAATTTAGAGATGCAGGCACCAAGGTAAATACATCTGGTAGCGAAGCTTCCATAGAAGCCCATACGTTCAAAACATGGTTGCTTACCGGCAGTTCATGGAGCTTAGCGCCATCTGTGTGAGGAGGGAACACTTCCGGTGGAAGAAAAAATAATTTGACGTCATATCCGTAAAAAAACAGAAGAGACGTCATTTTGCTCTCATAGGCGCGAAATTTGTTTTCGGAGGCCTGCCATTAGAGCTGTATATTCAAATGCCCCGCCATTCGATTTCATGGGCGTTCCGAGTTTTCAGCGCGAAAAGCGATGCCGGTAAAGATCAGCCGTACGGGTGTCGAAATCGCATCGCTGCACAGAACATACTTTCTTTGGAGGCCGACGAACGCTTTGGGCGTAGATTGCGTAGAGTGCGTGTCCTTTCGTCGGGCGCCAAGCCCGGCAGCCAGCGCTGTGGCACGAAAACAACTAAAGTAAACAAGCATCTGACGGTCGCAACTCACTACTTTTGACTGAACAGGTTAAGAAACAATAAAAGTACCCGCGTCAACTAATTCAGACAAACGTCGACATGCAACACAACACATGTGAGGGGGGCGTATTGTAACAGGTGAACTTTACGAGTGCGCCTTTCCACGCACTCCATGAGCTGCATTGCATTGCAACTGATAGCGGCGTCAACGCCCGCCCCTATCGATGGGCGCTCTCACGGTGGGCCCTGAAAAAAGGAATTTGTTGATAATGATCTAGTAAAATACAGTTGTATCTTTTCTCGTCATGCGTATATAAAATGAATTAGGCATTTTATTTTCGTTGAATGAATCTAACTGCGTCTCGCTTTAATTTAAAAACGCTTCTTTCCCAGTGTTTATTCCCTCCAAACATAGTCGCGCTTTAATCGCTGCTCCCATAACCACCCTTGCTGATGTCGGTGACAATTGGTTCTGAACCGCTTTTCGCCCGAAGCTTCGCGACCTATGTGGATCGACCTTGCAGGCCCCGTACGCGATAACAGCCTTACCACTCCTACCTTCATGTAAGATAGCGCTTGGTAAAGATTGGTGTGAGCGTGACGTCGGGATCAATCAGCGCATACTTCCCCTGTAGCAGGAAGTGCTTTCATGCAAGCTAGTGGTGGAATGTCACAACATTAATATTGCATTGCTTGCAGGGTCGGCCAAGTTCATCCAGTGCAGAACTTTCGGCTATCGGCACAGGTCGTAAGGAAACATATTATCGGGATTACAAAAGTCGCAGTTCCGCCCGAACGGCGAAGCATTGACAACGATAGCAAATTATGAGACAGCTATGCGAAGTAAGGTTAAACGTTTTATCAGCTGCATAAGCTGCTTTAAGCATTCGCTTAGTAAATGAAACGACAAGCACGTTGCCATGCACGCACAGGGAAACATGAACCCTTCTGTCTCGATGGCGGTGGACACTCGCTGTCAGGTCACTGGATGCGAAGAATAGCGGCAGCAGCAGGGAGCGAATTGCCCTTCGTACTGCGATTCGCCGCAACGCAAACTAAGCGGCCTGAACACAGCGCACAGGAAGCTATCAGCCCTCAGCGCACATAGACTCTGTATTCGCCGCAGACCAGCGGTGAATCCAACCTAGCAAGAGGGGACTGCAATGATCTAGTAACCCGTAATGGTGGCTGTACAACGTGACAAACGTACCACACACGGCCGCAAAGTACAGACTGTGTTAAGTACCTTCTTTCTAATAGGGGTAAATCATACCGTTATCGCAATAAAATTCCGAAGTTGTGTCCGTAGCGCCGAATCGAACCAGGGACCCCTCGCTTCCGAGCGCGCGGCGTTAGCCCACTACGCCAAGGAACGCGGGTGGCGCTCGAAGACGGCGGACGCTCTCCGCATCGGCTCCGTCAATAATCTCCGATTATTGCGGTGCTTCACGCCATTGTCCCAAAATTCTGGACTCATCGCCACCGCCAAGTTCTCTGCTCCACCCGGATACCACCCGCGCCAAGGTGGGCCAATTTTTCGGCAACTTCTGCGTGTTTGATCTCCACGACGGCTCTCCGCCGGGCTTGACGTTGCGTTAGGCCTAGCTCCGCATCGCCCGGGTTTTCCCGGCGTGATGGCGGACGCCACCACGGTTACGGGCTATGACCCGACCTCACTTCGGGTCGTGACGATGGAGACCACCTCCTCGGACCAAGCCATGCCCTCGGAGCACGAGTATTTAGCCGACATGGTGAAACTCTGGCAACGGAAGCAATCCCAGGCCGCGGCTCCGCCCAAGGGCCAAGGGTCGCGCGCCGCCACCCTGCCACAGGTGGCTGCCTCCGGCTCGTCCACGCGCCGCTCTCCAGACGGAACGCGCACCGCACCACCTTCCCCGCCGAGGCGTCAACCCAAGTGGCGACCCCGCCATACTCCTCGTCTCTCCCGTGACGACTACATCGTCGTGCTGAAGCCTCGCGCTCCTTTTGAGCTCAAGTCGGTCCTCCCGTCCGATCGTGCCGGCGACGCGATTCGTGCATACCTGGGAGAACACTCGTCCACCTCTTTCCACGTGTGGCCAGTGTGGGACCAAAACGTTCTCGTGTGCAGTGTCACCTCGTTACCTATGGCGCAGCGCCTACTTGGGGACATCCAGTTGCCGGTGGGAGACCAGCAGCTCCCTTTTCGGGGCCATGCCAAGGCGTCCGGGGAAATCTGCCGGGGTGTCATCACCATCAACCCGGCTGAAACCCCACAGCGCATCAAATCAGAACTAAAATGGTCGCAAGGCGCTATCCTGGCGGTCCGCAAACTCGGTGACTCTACTGCAGCGGTGGTGACCTTCGAGGGCACGAAGCTCCCCCGCTTCATCTTCTACCACAGTGTCGTGGCCTACGTGCGCCCGTACAAGAAGACAATCCCGGCCTGTTCCCTCTGCGGCACCATTGGGCATCGACCCTCGGCCTGCCCGCGACCCACTCCCGGTCGCTGTACCCGCTGTGGCACTCAAGTCCAAGTGACTTCGGAAGGCCTAGCTGAACACGAATGTAACCCGACATGCCTTCTCTGCTCCGGCCCGCATGAAACCGGCGCTCGGGGATGTCCAGGGAAATATCGGAAACCTACACCACCATCGACCTCGAAGCCACCTGCACCCCCGTCACCGGGAACGCGAGCGGCTTCCCAACCCAAGCCTGGATCACGTCTCCAGACCCCGGCGAACCCACCGCCGACCACTTCAGTGCACTACCCGCCGCTTGTCGTGGCGCCACCTCAGGTGAGCAGCTGGGCAGGGATTACTGCTCCTCAGCCTCTCCCTCCCTCCCCCCCTCCTTCTCCAGAGCTCTCCGCTCTACGAAAGCAGAACGCTCTTCTTCAGCGGCAAATCGCAGCTCTCACTAAGCAGGTGGCAACTTTCCAACTGCAACAACAGAAACCGGCAGGACCCCCCACTGCCGCTCCAGTTGTTAAACCCGTCGACCATCAGCCTAGCCCTCGCGCCACGCCCACTCCGCGTACTCCCCCCGCTCCCCCGGCTTCGTACACGGCGCCGGCTGCTCAATCAGTTACGGGGGCACCTCAGAGCCCTCTTTCTATAGACCACACCCTGCCGCTCGAGGACCGTATTACTCGTCTAGAAAATGTAGTCCTCTACCAAATTTCCACCATTAATGTACAATACATTGTAGCTGAGGTGGTTCAGGCAGTTCAGGCCTGGGCTCTCACCCAGTTCCGCACCAGATCATCTCGCTCGCGCTCGGCCTCCACGAGCAGCAGCTCTGCCCCGCGTCGACGCAAAGTTGCCGGTTCCTCTTCCCCGGCCCTCAACCCGGCTTCCATCCGCCTTCCTGCTCCGCAAGGCATGGAGGATGACCCATAAAATTTTGGATTTTCATCATGGCGACTCCTTCATCTACACATTCGTCATCATCCCAATTCGAAATCATCCAGTGGAACTCCAGGGGCTTCGGGAACAGGCGAAAGCGCTCGCATCTTCTCCTCTTCCTTCCATCTCGGGGCTCTCTCCCTTCCGTTCTTGCCCTCCAAGAAGCCGGTCCAAACCCTACCCTTTCAGGCTACTGCCCCTATATAGGCGGCACCACCACCAGTCTCCTCGTTCACAAATCATATACGGCTGTTCAGGTCGATCTAGACCTTGACCTTCCCTATGATTACTGCATGATCTCCGTTCTTCCCCAGAAGCGCGGGGCCCAGTCAATCCATATTCTCAACGTGTACTGTCCCCCGCACCTTCAACGGGTCAATTTCGCGGAACTCTTCTATCGGGCTCTCCAAGCGGCGGCTCGGCAACCCCTTGTGGTGGTTGGAGACTTCAATGCTCCTAGCCCACACTGGGGGTACCACTTTGAAAAAGCTCGGGGCCGCAAGCTTAAGGAGCTTATCTCTACTCTCGGTTTCACGCTGCTCACCGACCCAGCGCATCCCACACGCCTGGGAAATTCAGTGACACGCGATACCTGCCCGGACCTCTCGCTCACACGAAACATTAGACATGTTACGTGGGAGAACCTCGAGGACACTCTTGACAGTGATCATTTCCTGCTTCGGATTGCCTTCCCGACGCAGAAAATGCGCCAAATCCGGGGCGCAGCCCGCATCACGGACTGGTCAGCTTTTCGCACCACGCCTTCCCCCCTGCTCCCATCCCCGCAGGACTACCAGGCATGGGCATCATACGCCCTCCACACCCATCAATCATGCACCCGATGTACTTGTACCTCCACCTCAGCCCCCGCAGTAGATCCCCACCTCCTCCACCTTTGGGAGGCACGCCACAGCCTTACCCGCCGATGGCGACGATACAAGCTAAATCGTAAGCTTCGCTCCCGCATACAGGCGCTTACCGCGGAAGCAGCTGACTACTCTGCACAGCTTGCGGACACAAATTGGGTCGATACATGCATGAAGGCAGCAGGTCAGATGAGCTCCAAGAGTACGTGGCGACTCTTTAGGAGCCTTCTGGATCCTTCCACTACCCGCGGGGAAACACAACGCCAACTTCGTCGCGCCTACTATGCCTACCAGGGCCCAATGAGCCAACTCGCGAACGACCTCTGCGACCGCTATCTGTGTCGTACCGTCCACCCCAAGGGCCCGGAGTACGTCTACTCCGGGCTCCCCAACCCCGAACTCGACGCCCCTTCACGCTTCCCGATCTTCGGGCGGCGCTGGCCAAAATGAAGCGAGGTACTGCCCCAGGCCGGGATGGTATTACGGTCACTCTCCTGGCCAACCTTCCCGACTCAGCATACCTCTCGCTCTTACATTTAATCAACACAGTATGGGAGGGAGAACCCCTCCCCGCGGAATGGACCACTTCGGTGGTCACATTCATTCCCAAACCCGGTAAGCCCGTCAGCATTGAGGCATTGCGCCCCATCTCACTCACCTCCTGTGCGGGCAAACTCATGGAGACCATGGTCCGCGACCGTCTATCCGCATATCTGGAAAGGAAAGGCGTCTTTGCTGACTCGATGTTTGGGTTTCGCTCACATCTGTCGGCACAGGACGTCCTTCTCCAACTCCAGCACGACATCATTGTACCTAATACTATGCGCCACAATGACAAAGCCGTTCTGGCCCTCGATCTCCGAGGCGCTTTCGACAATGTCAAACACAGTAGTATCCTTACCAACCTTAGCACCACGAATTGCGGATCTATAGCTTTCAGGTACATCTGTGCATTCCTATCACATCGCACCGCCTTCATCCGCATCGACTCTGCAGAACACGGTCCGTACCCACTAGGCACCCGGGGTACACCACAGGGAGCGGTCCTCTCACCGCTCCTCTTCAATCTAGCCATGCTCCAACTTCCTTCGCTCCTCGCCCAGGTAGAGGACACACACCACGCTCTATACGCAGATGACATTACCATCTGGACCAACTCGGGCTCCCCCGCTCAAATTGAAGACTGCATGCAGCGCGCGGCACTTATTGTAGACACCTATGCCTCATCATGTGGCCTGGAATGTTCCCCTACCAAATCATCTCTTCTCTCAATCTCACCTCTACCGCCACCTCAGATATATCTCCCGTCTGGCCCGATACAGGTCGTCTCAGAAATTCGCATATTAGGCCTCCACATCTCCTCTACTCTCAACCCTGGTTCTACCATTGCCCGTCTTCGACGCACTAGCGAGCAGGTTAGCCGTATGATTCGACGGGTCTCCACCAAACGTGGCGGCCTCCGCGGCTGGCACTCCCTCCGCTTGGCTCAAGCGTTTGTGACCAGCAGAGTCCTTTACGCCACTCCCTACCTTCGCTTGCGTCGCTACCACGAGAACCAGCTGGACGCACTGCTCCGCTCGGTTCACAAGCGAGCACTAGACCTTCCCATTGCTACCTCCAATCGCCGCTTTGCGGCCTTGGGAGTACACAACTCGTATGACGAGTTGCGGGAGGCCCATCTCGTCAACCAAGTCAATCGCCTGTCTCAGACGACTCCTGGGCGCCGCCTTCTGGATAGGCTCTCACTGAACCCGATCTCTACCCCACTTCCCCCTGCTTCCGTCCCGGAGCTATGGCGGCACAAACTTTGGGTTGAACCTCTTCCTCGCAACATGGATCCCACTCAACACACAGGCAGACGCCTAGCCCGAGCACACTCTCTTCACACTCGGTACTCCAATTCTCCTGGCGTCTTCTATGTAGATGTCTCGGGACCAACTCCCTCCGGACACTTTACGGCCGCAGTGATCTCCGAGGGCCACCACATTGATGGCCTCTCTTTCCGCTCACCGGACACAACACAGGCCGAAGAGGTGGCCATCGCTTTGGCCGCCTCCCACCCGACCTCAAGGGTCATTATCACGGACTCGCGCTACGCCTGTTCCCGATACCTCCAGGGTACCATAGCTCCTCTGGCCGCCCACCTTCTTCGGGCGGCCTCATGGCGCTTTGAGCCTCACTCCATCCGCATCGTCTGGTCTCCTGGCCACGCGGGTCTCCCCGGTAACGAAGCGGCGCATGCCGCTGCCTGCGTCTCTCCCTCCCGCGCCGTTACCACCTCCGACTCTGCGTCTGCCCCAGACACCTCAGCTCTTACGCAGTACCGCGCAATTCTAGAGCATTATCGCAGCTCACGCCGCCTTTACCCAGACCCTGCACGGGGCCTCTCTAAAGCGGATGAAAGACTTCTGAGACGCTTGCAGACTAACACCTTCTTGTGTCCTGCGGCCGCCCAGCATTTCATGCCGGGTATACACGGCTACTGTGCGCATTGTGGGGTCCTGGCCGACACCTATCACATGATGGCAGTATGCCCCTCTATACCCCTTCCTTTTTCATCCCCCTTCCCCCTACCCACAACCGAGGCTTGGGAGGAGTTCCTGCTTGGCTGCTCTACCCTGGACGCTCAACGCTCCCTGGTGGCCCGCGCCCGAGCGGCGATCATTTCCAGTGGACTTCCGGAATAGGGAGACCACCCAAGTGCTTCTCTAGAGCAACTCTCTGTAATTTTCTGATTAAATGTTTCTCCACCACCACCACCCACTACGCCACGAAGCGGACATGGACACACGCACCACGATAGCAATAAATACCCAACATTAACGAAAGGGGAGACGCGCGAGGACGCCGACTAGACCGCCTGAGCAAATATCGGCTCCTGCTTTCGAGAATGTATCCGGTCAGTTTCTTGCCCATTTGTGAGCGAATTTTTGTGCCACTCAACGCATAAAGTCACAAGGATTCCATCGCGACCAAGTTTTTCACGGTGGGTGGACTTTTCGACCTCTTTTTCAAGACTTTTTTTGCCTACCGCACTAGGCCTAGCTACCCATCGGCGGAGCGGCCGCCGGCCGTTCCCGCAAGGGTTTTCCCGCACTCTACGCCGAAGATGTCTATGCAAATCTCCGTCGACGGAGAGGATATCACTCCCGATGATCTTCAAGACTCTGGGTGGTCCGTGGCCACCGCTAAACGCAAACTTCGTACGACGCATACCCCCACGAACGAGACGCAAGCAAGCGTCTCGATGCCCCGCAACGCGGAGTCGTCTCATCGCTCCCGAGCTGCATTGAAGAGGCGCGTTATTGCTGCTTCGAGACTTCCTCACCTCCCAAAAGACCACCATCGAATCATCGTGAGACCTAGAAATGGCCTCGACATGAGAAATGTGAGTCAAATCAAGTTTGCCCAGTCACTCGCAATGGCTGCAGCGCTCAGTGAAGAAGACGTCGCAGAAGACGTGGTTTGCCCGAACATGATGCAGAACATCGCAGTTATCAGTACCCCGGCGGAGAAGAACGCCAGGGCATACTCCAAGATTAACACTATTACTATCGGTAAGGCCAGTTTTGAAGTTAGAGCCTACCGAGCTGCCCCCGACAACACATGCAAAGGTGTCATCAGGGGTATAGACTTGGACATTGGTCAAGAACAGCTTTATTCACTTATCGTGCACCAAAGGAACCCTACTGCACTACAGGTCAAGAGAATCAAGAATTCCACCACGGTGATAGTCCTCTTTGACGGACTAAAAGTTCCTAATTACATCATGTGTGGCACAAGCTTGGTGCGTTGCAACCTGTTTCGCAGACAGACGGATGTCTGTTATGCCTGTGGAAAGCTCGGTCATCGAGTCGATGTTTGTCCCAACCCAGAAGAGGCGGTCTGTAGAGGCTGCGGTATTCAATCTCCTCCGGAGGGTCACGTCTGCACCCCGGAATGCAAGTTGTGCGGGGGTCCACATCCGACGGCAGACAAGACGTGTAAACAACGTTTTCAAGTGCCTTACATAGTCCGAAGAAGAAGAAGAGAGCGGCTGATGCAATATACGTCGGCCTTTGCGGAAGACATCGACGACGACATAAACTTCACAGATGGCGGCGGAGACTTCCCGCCGCTACCAGCCAGCGCAGGTGGACGCGATACCGCTGCGGGCCCGAGCAGCAGCTGGCGCTCGCCTGACGTCAGCCAACAGCTACACCCATCACGAGGGCGCTCCCGTTCCAGGGGCGGAGGGGGTAACCGTTCGGTATCCAGAGGCCGTTCGAGATCCAGGGGCCGTTCCCGCTCCAGGGTACCTGCCGTCGGCATCGCTATGCAGCAAGGAGATCAGCACCAGACCTGGGCATCCAAGGTTAAGAGCCTACACCCACAGGTAAAGGGGGGCACTCATCCAGAGCAACATACGGATATTTTTGTACAGATGCAGAGAGAAAATGCTAGCCTTAGAGCAATTGTTGAGCAACTTAGAGCTGAAATAGCCGACTTAAGGAAATCCCACCCGGTTCCATCACCGTCTCCTCCTATCACGCATCCCAGTACAGTAGCCGCATCGGCTACGATCATCGATGAGGTCCCTATGGACGTCCAGCCAGGGGCAAAACCCACAAAAAGGAGAGCGCTAGCAAACCCGGCCAAGGACGAGGATGCAGATTTCAAAACGCAGGTCAAGGATACCTTAGCCGAGATCAAAAATGCACTAAAGGCAGTGGTCCAGTCGATAGCGGCATTGGACAGCAGAATCACAAAGATTGAAGCTGACCAAATGAAAGTTGTACACTCAGCCGAGGCTACCCCGGTCAAAGTAAATCCTAAGGTCACGATCGCACAGACGCTGCCATCCCGTAGCAATTCGCAGGAGAAAGCTCCAGCGATACTGAACAATGGCGGGACACCATAACAATTTCGTAATTTGGCAATGGAACTGTTGGGGCTTCCAGTCAAAAAGGGCAGCCCTACAGCAGTACATCAAATCCCAGTCAATCCGACCACAAGTTATTATGCTGCAGGAGATGCTGACGGAAATGGTGAGCCTGTCGGGCTACACACCCCACATCACGAAAAGTCCAGATGGCAGAGGTATCTGCACGTTGGTGTCTAACCAGTACACTTCAATCACGCACAATCTACATATGAGACACAGCAAGGTTGAACACTCTCTGATAGAGATCATACCAGGCAGCAAGCTAAGAAACAGCATCTTCATACTCCACATATATAGCTCTCCAAAAGGTAGGCACCATCACTTCACCACGTTGTTATCGAAAGCTATTACGATCGCTAGCAATGCGGGCGCACCCATAGTGATAGCGGGGGATTTCAACGCACCCCATCACGCTTGGGGCTACCCTCACACCACTGCCAAAGGAGCCGAGCTCTGGCAAGCGGCCTCGGATCTACACCTGACTCTGGTAACGGACCCCGCGTTTCCTACCCGCACTGGAAATTCTTGCTCTAGGGATACCACCCCAGACCTCACCTTTGTTGCAACCACGGGAGAGGTCTCGTGGTCTAACTTGGCCGAGGACTTGGGGAGCGACCACTATATTCTAAGTACAACATTACAAATTCAGGGCAAACCCCCTAGAACTTTCAAGTTCACAGACTGGGACCTCTTTCGTAAGATCAGATCTAGGAACACACAAGAAGGCAATGACCCACCGGATTTCGCCAAGTGGCTATCTCAGCTTGGCGAAGACGTCAAGTCGGCCACCAAAACGATCAAGACTGATCTTAAGGTCAGTAAAATGGATAGCAGGCTTGCCCATCTTCTGGAGGCAAAAAGCGCCCTCGTTACCAGGTGGAAAGCACACCGCCTGAATCGCAGACTACGCAAGCGCATAGCGAGTCTTAATCGGGACATATCCGTACACTGTCAGACGCTGGAGAAACAGCATTGGGACGAAATTTGCAACACGGTTGATGGCCAAATGAGAGTGGGGGGGAAATGGAACCTCCTCAAACACCTGCTGCAGGAGACCAAATCCAGATCCACACAGACACGTCTGGTAGACAGAATACTACACTCGGAAAGAAAAGCGAAATCAGACGCGGAAATAATGGAGTCTTTAGCCCGAACATACCTACCTTTGGCTATAGCCCGACCTCCTTCTGGCTACCCGCAATACACGGGATCGCCAGCCCTCGAGATGGACAAGCCCTTCCATGAAGCAGAGGTCCGGAACGCATTAACCAATCTTAACGGGAAATCCGCCCCCGGCCCAGACGGCATCACGAACCAGACGCTACGTAATCTAGACGACGATTCTGTCACCATCCTCACCAAAGAAATCAATCGTATTTGGGAGTCGGGGGTTTTCCCCGAGCACTGGAAAATGGCGTCAGTCATTCTCATCCCCAAACCAGGCCGGAGTCCCAGTCTTAACAATTTGAGACCGATTTCTCTCACGTCTTGTATAGGCAAGGTCGCCGAGCACGTCATCAACCATCGCATATCAAAACACATTGAGGAAACAAACCTCTTCCCTATCAACATGATAGGTTTCAGACGACACCTATCGACTCAGGACGTCATGAAAATGTTGAAACATCATATTATAGATCAGGAGACAAAGGACGTTAGGGCCATTCTCGGCCTCGATCTAGAGAAGGCCTTTGACAGTGTTTCGCACTCCCACATACTCGAATCCATCTCTCGCCTCAACCTAGGAACCAACTTTCACAAGTTCGCCAGCTCGTTCCTTAGGGATAGAAGAGCCACTATCAAGCTAGGGGACCTCAAATCTGAGCCCTACGATCTGGGTTCCTTCGGCACTCCTCAGGGCTCAGTCGTCACCCCGCTGCTGTTTAACATTGCCATGTGCGGGCTTGCTGCCGAGCTCTCAAGCCTGGACGGCATCAAGTACTCCCTTTACGCGGACGATATTACCATATGGAGTGTCGGTGGCTCGGAGGGCTGCGTGGAGAGCTCCCTTCAGGAGGCCGTCGACTGCGTTGAAGTGTACATCAAGGAAATGGGTCTCAAGCTCTCGCCGTCAAAGTCCGAACTTCTTTTATATCGGCCCACGAGAAGGGGTCCTAAACCCAAAAACTGGAAACCACTGGCCGACGTCGACATTAGGCTGCACACGGCTGCGGGGAAGCGAATCCCGAGGGTGGATTTCATACGTGTTCTGGGCATGATCATCGAAGCCAACGGACAGAACGGCCGTACGATCGACCGTCTGACTTCCAAGGCGGAAGGGGTCATCCGATTAATCGTTAGGATCTCCAACAATCGGGGTGGTCTTCGGGAGGACAACCTCCTCAGACTGTTCCATGCCTTTTTGATGAGCCACATAAACTATGTCGCATCCATGCACAAGTGGCAACTCCACGAGAGGACTAAATTAAACACTCTCATTCGAAAAAGCATCAAGAGAGTCCTAGGTCTTCCGATGCGCACGAGCACAGAGAAACTGATGGACCTTGGAATCCACAATACGCTTGAAGAAGTCATCGAGGCTCAGCAAACGGCACAGGTTGCCAGGCTTTCAATTACATCAGCAGGGAGAAAGATCCTGATTGACACGGGACACAACCCCCTCACGCTCGAAGTGCAAAACACACATCTCTCTGATCGCATGAGATCTTGCATCAAGGTCTCTCCCCTTCCACGAAACATGCACCCACAATACAACGTGGGCAGGCGTGTCGCTCGAGCCTCCTCTCTTTTAGCCCACGCTCACGCCCACTCTCCGCTAGCATGCTTTGTCGATGCCGCCCAGTACGGCGCTTCCGCTCACTTTGCAGTAGTATCCACAGATACTAAGGGTCGCATTCTATCCTCAGCATCGGTTCGAACCTCTTCTTCTCACAAAGCAGAGCAGATGGCCATCGCACTCGCTCTCCTTGATCCGCAAAGAACTGATATTTACACTGACTCTAGATCGGCTGCTAGGGCCTTTGCTTCCGGGACCGTCTGCAAGGAAGTTTTTAGAACTCTCGCTCACAAGGAACTCACACACCACACCATCACTTGGTTCCCTGCTCATCTTGGCTCGAGGGTCGGGGGCCTTTCCAATGTCAACGAGCTAGCCCACTCCCAGGCGCGAGGTCTCACTTGCCGCGCCGGGATTTGCGCGGCTCAGGCGGAGGAACCAGCCCCCGGCCTTCATTTTAGGGACATTTTGACTACTTTCAACGAGGTCACGAAACACTATCAAATGGGCCGTAGGTCCTTCCCACTCCCACACGAAAAGTTGTCTCGGCCACAGGCAATCTCTCTTCGCATGCTTCAGACGGAGACATACCCCAGTCTCTCCATTTACAGTCACTACTTAGACATTTCAGCACATTGTCCAGACTGTAACGATCGCAGTGATTTCATACACATGCTCTGGAGGTGCCCCTCTTTACAGGGAAAGCATCACGACTTCTCTGAAGATGAATTTCACTCCATGATCAAGAGCCCGGTCCTACTACAACAACTCCAGGCTGTCCAGAAGGCCCACGACGCAGCGGTGAGGCTAGGCCTCCCCGTCCCTACGTGGGAGCGGCCCGCGATTCTCCCCCTATAAAACGGGGGCGGAATCCTTCAGGACCTCAATAAAGTTCTTTATCTATCTATCTATTAACGAAAGGCCGCGTTTCTAGCGCGTTTCTAACGCGTTTGTGCTAGCGCGTTACGGCCCGTGTAAGAAGCTGGTGTAAGACGCTGTGGCCTCTCCGCCTTACCTTCAACGCGTTTCGAACGCGCTGCCCAAAGCGGTGGCAAGTCAAGTTCAAGTCGAGGAGTGTTTATGAATACGGGGGGTATACTCTCTCAGCAGTCATGTGATGGCGTCGGCAAACGCGGTGCACGTTCCGGCATGTGTAAATGGCTGCGTAAGACGCTGTGGCCGCTCCCCCTTACTAGAGAGTACTGCACGTTTCTAACGCGTTTGTGCTAGCGTCCCCTTAAGCGGGAGATCCGATGATTCCCTCCGGAGCTTCGCCCACTCATCATCATTCACCCCGTGGATATGCTGTGGATTTTTTTGATGAGTCATGCTCATGACTATGATTTCTACCATCATCCTTTAGTGTTCCGTTCACTTAGTGCCCACGTCCGAACCCATTCCGGTGGTTTTTGGGTGTTAATCTTTTTTTGCTGCGTCATTGTTATTTTTGCTGAGTCATGCTCATGACTATGACTTCTACCAGCATCCTTTAGTGTTTCATTCACTTAGTACCCACGTCCGAACACATTTCAGTGGTTTTTGAGTGTTAATATGTTTTTGCTTGGTCATTGTCATTACGTACATGACACGCATGTCATGACATTTATGTCATGTCCTATCACTCACGTTGGTCATACACTCCGGTCATACTATGCCAATTTTGGTACCCACCAAGTTAACGAACCGACCATGGGAGCACCAAGACGTATGCGGCTGTAGACAAGCATGTCATGACATATCAATTATGTTCGTCATGTATTCTTGCCACAGTATGCCAATTTCGGTACATACTAAGTTAACGAAACGACCATGAGAGCACATAGTCATAGGCGGCTAGATAGATAGATAGATAGATAGATAGATAGATAGATAGATATAGATAGATAGATAGATACTGTCAAAGTAGCAAATGTTCGCCAAGAAATGCTTGATATTTAAAATGCCGGATGACGTTGCAGATTGCACAATAACGGATCGCGAGCATTTGAAGCATGATATTGCAGTGCTTATTTGTCGCTTACTGGACACTCCGCGACCCCGCTCACCTCTCACGCGCTCAGACAATACAGAAAGTGGCGTCAATTTCGCGTATTGAAAAGCGTGTGTGCCAAAGACGCAAGCGGCACGCAGTCTGCTTGGCCCTAAAACGACCAAGAAGTTATATGGGGACACTGTCATGCTCCGCTCAACTTAATGGTCGTCTCAGCAAGGGCAGCATTTCACCCGCGCTCGACGAAAGACATCGCGTCCGTACGGCGTTTGTACCACGACGATGAACGCGTCGCCATCCTACACGGCGGTCGAGAAGCGGTACTATCGAGGCACCCCACGTACGAGCGCCTTGGTCTCCTCGTACGACCATGTCATGATTGATGCACTACTTCCGTGCAATGAACTCGGAACGACGGCACAGTTAGGCTGGCTGTAGCACAGGCATACACGGGCATAAACGATTGCGCGGTCATTACACATAAACAGCCTGATATCGAGAAAAGTATACATTGGCTTTTGTTAAGTATAGCAGATTTTATAAGCTTATAACATTTCCGGTCACGAAAAACGTGGTTTAAATTACTGCTGAATCTGCTTTCAATATAGCTTTATGTATCTTTTAAGCATTGCTACCGAGGCAACGCACTCCGACGCAGCGAAGTGAGTTCGCCGAACATACTCGCTGCTAAATGCGTTCTCCAGCAAAGCCCAAACCGCATGAGAGCGATTTTGTGCGTGACGGCGACGGCTTCGAGCGACGAAACGAGCCGTGGCGCGAACAGAACGCTCGTTCTGGTCGCTCGATCGCCCGGTTCTGTAAATCTAGGTATTCGTAGCATACCCTCTTACTAGAGGCTACTGCTGCGACTTTTGTGCAGCACCTGCCTCCCAGCCCTTAGGTTCAAGGGCCTTGTTGAGGCACTTGTGCTAGTGTCATCAACGTGTTTTACATTATTCATTCATAACAAAACATTCATGGTCATAGCGCAAACCTGCACCCATTGCCATTATTTTAATACTGATATATTTTATGAAAGTTGCAGCGACTGATTTTAGGCCATTTACAGCCGTGCTACATCCACCGTTCACAGCCAATTTTTCCATCGCATAAACGTCTCATTGAAAACTGATCACCAAGTGCCTGGCGCTCTTTGGCCATATTTGGCCCTTGCGCCATTAAACCCCATACATCATCATCATCAAATATGGAATTCGTCGCTCGTAGCCTGGAAGTGCTATGAGCGACTAGCCAATAGCGCGAAGCCGAAACAGAATGCACATCAGTCAAGTACTACCGATTGTCGCACGGAACGAGCGAACGACTCAATTTTGATATGTGCAAGGATAAGAACCTAGTGCAAACCTTCAGCAATATTTATGCTGCTCTTTATAGCAAAAGACATCAACATAAATTCATAAAGCACGCGTCTCGCCAGTTTCAGCGCGTATTTGCTGCCCTCACAACGCATCCGTCTCCGAACATCAACTGACTCCTCGAGACGGACGTGGTCCCGCGTTACAAATCTGTGGCGCTGTCGTCAGTGGTGGGTGCTCTGTTGTGTTCTTCGCCCATGAGCTCCGAGATTGGCGCTCGCCATCTGGAACCAGCCTGCGAGCAAATCTCGGAGGCCATTCTCCGCGACGTGCGCTGTCGATTGCAGGGACCGTTCGCGGCGCGGCTCTTATTGAAATGCGCCGTTTCATGTTGCCTCCGAAATTACCATCGTGCACAAATCTCGGAGGCAAATGCTCACTATAGCATCGTTTAGACCGACTTCCCCGTTAATGGGATCTGCAGGATAATAATGCGAACGGTTGAAAGAGCATCTCTAGCCTCTGTGGAGTAAACGAGCGAAGAATGAAGCGCGGGGTGAGTGAGTGAGTGAGTGAGTGAGTGAGTGAACTTTACTCAGCCCACAATAGCCACGAGTAAACTCGACGTCACCTGGCTAGGTCCACTCGGGGATAATCAGGTCAAACCTGACGGCCCTCTCGCGGGCCCTCTGGGCTGCCAGGATTTGAGAGGTCTGATCCTGGGCCTTAATTAGAGTCGCCCTTTCACCCAAGAGGAAATGATGACGCTAATTAAGGAAAGCGGGTCTGCAGCCGGTTGTCGTGCCGTCGTACTCACGTTTTCATCCGTCCGTTCTCGTAGTGTCGTCATCGCCGTTGTCGCGCCGTTGTGATTCAGTTGTCGCGCCGTCATCACCAAGTCCTTCTTCACTGTGACAGCCTCGTCTTCGCACCGCCACCATCGTCGGTGTCGTCTCGCTGTGACTCTCGTCTGCTAAAACATGTCGACGATAGGTTCTAACGATCACCAAACAATTTTATCGACACCATTAGTATACTTCGGGATAATGTATAGTGCATGCATTTGATTTTAACGGCGAAGCTGTTTAAGCTGGAGGTAGTCCGATGGTGTACGCCCGAAATGTGGGCCGATCCTGGAGGTCTTGCAGAAAGGGTCTAAGCGCGATGGCACATACCCCTGTGAACTAGCGAAGCTGTTTAGGCTCTAGGATGGTCCGTCGAGTGTACGCCGCAAAACTTCCACCTGGCGATGACGTCACATTGCGTCGCATAGCAACGCTTTGCCCCAGCTGCGCCGACCGCGCCGATCCACGCCACAGCTGCATGAGCCGTGACGTCATCGCCCGCGCCGCATCGCTTCGTCTTAGCTTTGCCAAGCCATGACGTTTACCGCGCCATGCGGAGTAGTTGCCGCGGCTGCGCAGAAGCGGACCTAAGCCATGACGTCACTGCACCGACTCACGGGATATATACCTCTGCGTTGCCGCCATGGGGACACAAATGCCCCGCCGTCTCCGCGCTGCCCACATCGCCGCGAAGATGGGGCGGCCGAAGAAGAGCGTCACTCCCGAAGAAGAGGAAGTGCGGCGCGAAAGCGAGTGAGACGACTTCGGTCCGATCCCTAGTACCACGCCGCCGAAGCGGCGGCGAAACATCGGCGATTCGCAGATGATCCGGTGTTACGAGCCCGAGAAACCGAGAAAAACGTTTGAGCCTCCAGAAGGGTCCAGATACTTTAATGACCGAGTTCTCGTTGCTCCTTGGGCTGTCGATGATTCCTGGGTTATCTTGCGCAAAACGTGGCCGAGTCTCGAAGCATAACCTCGCAAAGACGTGGCCGAACCGAGATAAAGCTAGGTGGCGTCGCCAGCGTCGCTGTTTGCCCAAGTCGTCGCACCACTAGTGTGAAGCTGCCCCTAATTTTTTCTTGTGTTTTTGGTGGGTACTCGACTGTTCTTGTCGGGGAACACAGCGCTTCGGTGAGCACGCCGATGGTCAACGCATTGTAAGGAATTTTTTGAGTGCATTGGGTTGAGGCCCAACGCAGGGTTGAGATTTCGCGGCTGCCCACTTTTTATTGCAATAGCAGTTATAGAGAGACTCGAAGCGATTTTTTGCCGTCGCCGTGAGGCTCCGTATATATTTATTTATTTATTTACAGAGTACCTACATCACCATAAAGGCATTACGTAGGGGGGTACAAAACATAACCAGTAAAGCAGAAAAACTTTTGCACAGATATGCTTAGAAACAGAAGCACTACAATAGCATTTAGAGAGAGAGAGACAAAACTTTATTTTGATGTGGCACGGAGAAGCGTAGATCTCCGTGGTGGGTGGAGCCTTCAGTCCAGGGCCCCAGCATTTAGAGAAAGACATACAATTAAGTAAGGTGAAACAAACAGGTTTTTTTCAGGATATATAACGCATACCGTTGCTTTACGAGAGCACCGTCACAGCATAGAATAGAATAGTTCGTTATTTAACACATTTACTATATCATTTGATAAACTGTTCCATTGTCTAATTGAATTGGGGAAAAAAGAGTAGTAAAAAGTCTTTGTTCTGCAGTTATAGGCTGAGATATTTTTGTTCTTATCACAGCGAGTCGATATGTAATCTGGCCCCAGAACATAGTTATAGCGATTAATACCTGTCTGACTGTCATATAGTATTCGGGGCAACCGTTTGAGCCTTACCCGCCGCGGTGGCTCAGTCAGCTAAGGCGTTGCGCTGCTGAGCACGAGATCGCGGGATCGAATCCCGACCGCGGCGGCCGCATTTCGATGGAGGCGAGAATGCAAAAACGCCCGTGTGCTTACGTTGTAGTGCACGTTAAAGAACCCCAGGTGGTCAAAATTATTCCGGAGCCCTCCACTACGGCATGCCTCATAATCATAACTGGTTTTGGCACGTAAAACACAAGAAAGAAGAAGTTTGAGCCTTAGCTTCTGCCTACGCATATGTAGCAGATCCCATCCTAAAGTGGCCTTCATTTCTGAAACGCTAGAGTACGGGCTGTAATTATTGCAAACAAACCTTACTGCTTGGTTCTGTAGTTCTTCCAGTCTATTAATGAGGTAATCTTGATAGGGATTTCATATTACACAGGCATAATCAAGTATTGATGTGGCATGTAACAAGTATAAAGTTTCTTTAATTGCGCGCGTTGCCTGTTTGAAGTGTTCGCGAATAAAATGTAGCATCTTACTAGCTTCTGCTATGACAGTGTCAATCTGTTCATGCCAAGGGAGTGATTCGGTGAAATAGACTCATAGATACTTGTATTCCGACGGTATGCCGATAAGCTTACCATTGATGTTACATAGGTGCTGAAATTTGGATAATTTTCTAAAAAAACTTACACTACTCCACTTTTTAATATTTAAATTCATGTTCCATTTCTTACACCAGTTCGCCACCTTATCTAAATCTGTTTGCTAAGTATCTATGTCATTTTCAGTAGTAATTTCTCTGTCAATCACACAGTCATCGGCAAATAGTTTTATGGGTGAAGTAATTAGTTTGACAATGTCATTTATGTAGATTGAAAGTAACAAGATGCCCAGTACGCTTCCCTGAGGAACGCCCGAAGAAGCAGTTATTGGTGAAGATGCGGCGTTGTTTAGGACGACAGACTGGGCTCTTCCGTTTAGGTAGTTTCGTATCTAATTTTGAAAGTTTTCGACCTGCTATGGTAAGCTTATCGACTGGATGCTATAAGCTATCCAGTCGCGCATGCGCCTGAAGTGGAACTGGCGTCCGCTTATCGCTATCCCCGGCAAACGTTTGCCCATTGATGATCAATTTATCATAACGCAAGCGAACACAATTTGCTTTGTTTTCTCTTTTTGCTCTCGCATAATACGAAAGCTGACGTCTTTTTTCTTGTACGGCTCGGCTGAAATCTTCATAGATGCCGTACGAAGTGCCTGTTAGTCTGTTGAGCGTGAACGCGAACAATTGCTCTTCAAAACTTTCATTGGCCACATTACCTCGTTTTCTTGTCAAAACTCCCGCTGGAAAGAAGGGCGGTGGTGTTGCGTACGAGCACCTTGCGCACAAGCTTGCGTGGTTAGTTCCTGAGTGCCGCGATACTCGAGTCATGTCTACGAAGCGTTGCGGTTTTGCGTTACTGGTGCTCAGGGAAGGCGCCCCCGCTATTGCGTCAGTGAAAAGCTGAGAAACTCTTCCGTAGCAAACATTGTTCAGAGGGTCAACGTCCAAAGCGATGCCGGTTCACTTTGTCGGGATACATTTGTTTTAGTCGATCGACATTTGGCTCATTGTAGAGCGGCCCATACCCTGTTGCATATATACCCAGTGACCGAAGTTGACGGGAAAGGGGTTCGTTAAATTTCGGCACATCCCAGTGGCACGTTGTAGCCAGTTGGCAAGTTGGCATCAAGGAGGTTCATTGAACAGCGGCACATACATATCAATAAAGCATGTTTCTCTCTCTCTCTCTCCAGTGTCACATAGCCAGTGAAACAAGTTGTTTTGACGGTTGGATTCCAGCCCTGTTCCCTCAGTACAGCAGCCCGATGGGCTACCAATTAGACCACCGACTATCCAGTGATTGGAGACATAGATAGAGACACAGAGGGACAGACAGTCAGAACCCGGAAATTGGTTCAAGTAAAAATGGCAAAACGAGCAAAAATTGACAATTCAGAGTACATAGAAATAAAACTGTGGAAACTTCAAGGCACCGGCATAGCATGTGCATTCCTCCTCCCAGATCCCACAACGATTCCTTTAAGTACAGTTCTTTTTTTTTTCCGCGGGTGATCGGTGAGTGGAACAGGCTGTCGGACCCCATTGTTTCATCCGAAGGCGTAAATTCTTTCTTGAAAAACTTTTCAAGAAAGAATCTGAAGGCGGAAGTTGGAATCAGCTGGATTGCTTAGAGGCCTTCGTCCCGTATTGGACAAAAAATTTGGCTGCTGATGACGATAATGATGATGATGTAACGTATTAATAGCGATATTTCTTTTAAAAAGCGAAGTACGTGTGGCGAGGCCAATTCTTTCATGAAGCTTTATTATATTATTCGTCGCAGCTTCACTTTCTAGCCGCATTGGAACTGTGAGCGAAACATACAAACCACAAACGCAAAATCCTATGCTTAAGCTAATATTTTCTGCTCGCCCCAAAACCGGCGAGTGCAAACTTCCTTGGGGTCCGAACAAATACGTTCCCTCCAACGTGCACTTATTTTTTTGTGACACCAGTCAGGGACTGGAACGAAATCAAATAACGCAATAGTCTTTCCTGTGATGCCCATGGTGTTCAGAAGGCGGTTGTACGTGTTCCTAGATCTCAAAAACGTCAAGACTGTCTTCGGGAACTGCTTTCGAAGCTTTAGTAAAGTATTTCGTTGATTGCTGTAAACCCAAGAAATTTGCTGAAGTTGTCAAGAATTGTGTGCCGGCCACTTGTTCCTTCCACCTACATGTATGTAATTTGACGGAAGGTCCATACACAATATAGTTCCTTCGTTCAAGCACCGTTCAAACAACTAAACATTAAAGGCACTATATACTGCATAAAGTGTAACACAATCATCACCTATCCGAGACTTACTAACCCTGTATTAATTATGAAGTCCCCTCGACCAATCAGTGACTCATGAGTGAACAATTGAAGCAAATACGAATTTGCGTACATGTATGTCGGGCGCCAATGTACCGCTTTCTCGTGCTGCTGTCGCCAGCTGTATGTGCTGTTGGACAGGTAGCCCGGCAACATGAACGCGAACAAGATATTGACCAAGTGTCCGTGCATACATTCCGTTTATGTTGGCAGGAACAGCCTACGCATGTCATTTGAGCTTTGGATTGCATAACTTACACAAGCATAGGAGCACCAGACATTTCTTGTCCTACACCCTTGGGAACGCGGCCACCACCATTGGGGATCGAAACCACGTCCTCGTGCTGAGCATCAGAATTCCGTAGTATCCCACCCACTGCGGGAGTTTCAAAGTCTACGAAAAGCCTACAGGCATTTTTATCCCATGTTAGTGGCTGTCTGCAGACTGGCCTGTGTGTGTTTACGGCTTTAACCTTTCTGTCCACTAAAGTCCATCAATTTTTTTTAAACCAACTCTTTCAGCAATATGTGGTGCACATCATCCAGCCCGAACGAACTTATTATCAACTTTTGTCTATACACAGTACATACTTTATGCAGCGAAAAGAACAAATATTCACAAACGACAAAGCGGTCTATTACAAAAAAAAAAAAAAAAGAACACACCTATAGGGCCTCTGCCTATAGGCTTTCTAAATTTATGAGCACCGTTATGAAGACGTGTTTACGTTCGCTGCACGAGATTCAATAGTTTTCCTTTTTTAAGAAGTGTAATACTGCGGTGAAGCGAAACAGATACACGCATGGTCGCCGACCTGCCCACCGACTATCGCGCCCGTGAGCGAAGTAAGTATATTTGAACACTCAATGGCGCGCGCTCGCGCGCGTTCGACTCCTGCCAGGAGCCTCGCGTCGGTCGGTTGCCATATGGACCGTGTTTGTTCGGCCAGGTGAACAAACAGCTCTCCGCTTACTGTCCTCTTTTTTTTTTCTCGCTATTTTCTCTTCTGCACGGACTTTCACCACCAAAGCAAGAAAGGGCAGCGCTGGTTCTTTCTTTCGTTCTTTCTTTCTTTCGTTCTTTCTTTCTTTCTTTCTTTCTTTCTTTCTTTCTTTCTTTCTTTCTTTCTTTCTTTCTTAGCAGCACTTATGGTGAGGGCAAAGGCAGCTCTAAAGCTACGGATGAGGGAGTTGCCAGGGCAGAAGGGGGAAAGGAGTGGGTAGATAAAATGGCGGCTATCTCTCGCATTTATCGCCGCTTCGACGCGGTACAGAGTCGTCGGGTGGCGCGTAGAGACGGCGATTGATAAAAACAGAAAATTCTCCCGTCGGGTTCCAATCTCCGCTACCGAGGGCCGCTTCGAGTCCTCGGTCAACAGTTCCTCCAGTCTCCGCGATAAACGCGCCATCTTGCCAGTGAGAGGCTGGGGAAGGGGAGGTGGGGGGGGGGGGGGGGGGGTTGGCCGAAGTATAAAGCACGGGAGCGGAGCATGCGGCAGGGCCACTCGAACCGACGTTACACGGCGCCACTGGTCAGGCAGCCAGCAGCATAAGTAAAAAACAAAACGGAAGCGACGAGAAATAAAAGGAAAGGCAGGAGGCGATGAGTATACAGCGTTGTTTTTCCGCCTTGCCAAAGTCCACTTCCGGCGCGCATGCCGGAAGCGGAACGTGTGACATGATATACTATGCTATGCCATCCCGGTGGCAGACGTGTTGCGTTCGAGTCGGGCGCTCAAATGATTGCTGCGGAACGGGGCACAAACTAAGAGGCGATATTAGAGAGCCTCAACGAGTCCCTGAAGAGTTTGGGCGCTCGCATATTTCCGGCGTTGGGAGCAGAGTAGATAGTACTTTGTAAACTGAACGTTTATAACCGCTGTGTTCATTTCAAAGCATTGTTTTCTGCCAATCCTTGCCTTAAAATACATGAAATAGGACTCTCTATCATTGCCACAGACTCATGACGCACAGGATCAATACCCATTATGAAACTCCTGTAAATAATAATTAAAAAAAAACGTTTGTTTGCTGGTGGACTGGATAAAAAGAACAGCTAGGTGCCAAGGCTTCCTGGACTAACGGACTTCCTGGACTATAAAAGTTCATTCATCATCATATTTGCGTCTTGAATCAAACTAGGTGTAAGCAGAAGCTGATGGTGTGAAGAGTCACAGAAACAGTGAAACCAGTCACAAAGAGATGCGTAAGTAGCACTAGGTCAGCGATTGCCCCCAGTCTATACACTCCGTTTCCCTACGTCATGGTTGGAAATGTTACAATTTCTAGAGTGACCTCTCTCAGCTGACATTCGCGAGCAAGAAATAGCGCTTCACACGTGAAATATACAGGCGTGCGCCATGTAATTTGGTGTGGCATTAGGTCTCACACATTTATATCGCGGTATTGACGCAATTATTACACAGAAGACGTTGCAGATGTTAACCTGCTTGTCGCCTAGGGTGTTTTAGGACTGGAAAAATTTCCGACGCGTTTGCGAGTTAGCGAGCGTCGATGAGGGTTCGAATCGTATCAATTAAGGTGCGAGTTTCCGCAAGTGAAGGAAAGCTGGAAGGGTGTGAATTGTTGGTGCATTCTATGCCGGGGGCGCCTTCTAAGCGTTCTGGCGGGTTCGTGCGTTTTGGCGCGTTCGTGCGCTTGTGCGCACCGCGAGTGGCTCAATCGTTCAAAGGTACGAGTTGCCGCGGGCGAAGGAGGAGAGCGTTCCTTGGCGTGTGCTGCCTTGAGCCATGCCGATCCAACACACTGAAATGGCAAGCTGCCTGCGTGTTACCTGCGCGGCCATATCGTGACGGGTCCGCGTTGGCGGCTTTATCCTTTATCGTTTAATCTTTATCCTTTGATACTGAGAACTCATCGCAAGAAGAGCACGGAGACTACTTCCGAATTTCGCCACCGGCGGTTAAGTAGAGGGAAGCGGTATAGTCTACAAGGCCAGTCGTGTTTAGGGCGTGGGCTATACTGAACAAACAGCGCCGACAACACGACTACACTGTAAAATAGCGTACACCCTTAAAATGGAATAAGCGTGCAAATTACTTTACAGTGATACGGGAAGACAGCAAAATGGGCGCTGCGGTCATGTTCCCGTAGTTCGTGTTCCATTTGAACTATTAATAAAGCCCGCTCCTATAACACACGATGTTATGGCAGAAAAGTAAAAATTTATGAATAATAGCATATGAACATCATATTGTGTCAATGGGGCAAATGGCTGGCTTATTTCTTCTGAAACTATTCGAAAAGGTATTCAGTATTCGACGTGCTTCTGGAATTATTTCATTCTTATTCGATTCGGTTTCAGAAATTAATGTTCGCTCACATCTATTCTTATGTCCTTAATAGGGCAAAACCTGGACAGGGATTTATTTACCTGCACGTCGAGAACGCCAGGTGGTAAAAATCAATCCGCAATCCACGATTGAGGTGTGCCTCGTAGCGAGATCATGGGAAATTTGGCACGTAAAACCCATAATTTAGTTTATGTAATTACGCGTTTGGTTTGAAAAGGGCTGCAGATTGGGCACCTCCATGACGGACTATGATATCGCGTTCGTTTCCCATAATAATGAGACCATGAGTTTTGCACGCAATACACAGAATTTTGTTCATTTAATGACTAGTTTGGTTTGAAAAGGATAGATTGGGCACTTCCGTGACGGACCATGATGTTGCTCTCGTTTTCTTCTTCGCAGTGACGGTTCTCCCATGCAATACCACTCGCGGACTGTACACGATCAGCCAGAGTATACTGAAAAGGTCGGCGTGACCTCTGTTTCCAAAATGGCGGCAGTCAGGAGGGCACCTTCAACTCGGCCTCATGTACAAAGTCCACGAACGCAGCTTCGCACGCTCTGCTTAGGTGTTCGCGATAGAGATGCGTCCATGTGCGGAGATTTCGGCTCTTATCTTCGTCCGAAGCTTCGACTCGTCTTCGCTGATAACGACTTCGGCCAGATTGCCGCATACGCCGAAGCCGCCGTGATATATACACGGCTTCGATAACGCCGGAAACCCAGACTGCCTCGCTGCAGCTTCTCGAACTTATTAGTGTGACTTGTAGCAATATTTCTTCTTGCGGACTGTGAGTGCCTAGTCGTAAAACGTATGCATGTAGTTTTGTTCCTGTCGGTGCGCTTTATTCCTTCTAATCAAGCGATTTGAATAAAAACGTAAGAAAAGTTACTTCACTAGATCTACGCAGACTTTTAAGTATAAGCGTACACCAAGAACAGAGTCAGGTCAGGGCAAACTCCTGAAGCCCCGCATGCATTCCCGTATGTGATCTTTAGCCGATGCTGTTGTTTTCACTGAGGTCAGTTATGTCCTCAAGCCTACCATCAAGCACAAATAGCCACGATAATGCACCTAATTTCTTGTTCAAAAGCGCGTTGTGGTGTCTCATGTGTCTTTTATGTTCGTGCTGTTGTGTTCCGCGCTATGGCAGATGTGCTTACATGAAGACCATTAGAAGCCTTGAGACCACTGCTACTATCCAGACCGTTCTAAAACGGTTGTTTTAAACTCTGTATACAATTACGAATTTTAATAATTGGTCACGAACTCTTTACCCCTTTAGCACTATGTAAACACGGTCAACCTAGTATCTGAAAAGTTTCACCTCCATGTGTCTTCTGGTACGCCCTTGCGATCATTTTAATATTGCCCTTACAAAATTCATCATAGAAATTAGGTTTGTTGTCTGGATATCCTTGCCAAAAGAATTACGATGCTAACACAAAATGTGTTGCACCCCATAGCCAATCACGGTTAGTGTCGGGTTCATGGCACAAAGTGAAATTTCTTTTGTAGAATTTGAAACAGGCGGCGCACGCCAATTCTTCATACAAGCTCGAGGAAGAAGTAAGAACTACAAGACAAAAAGCGTATGCATTTACATTTTCAATGAGAAGTCCTGAACAACCGGAAGGGTTGATAGCTTTAATCTCATTCGTAATAGAATTTTCTAGACTACGGTTTCAATAAATTCATACAACTTCTCTCAATGAAGATTTCTGCAGGAAGGCTGTTTCAACTCATAAGTTACGTAGGCTGCTGTATTATTTGTAGGAATTGTAAGCATGCTTAACATTTCAAGAATATTCTGCATAACACGAATAAACGTTTTTCACAAACAAACAGGGACAAAAGGGGGACGTAGACCCCAAGCGGACATCTTCCTTTTGTCCCTGTCTGCTTGCACAAAAATGTTATCCAAATTTGCGTACCAACACGCCCAACACACCACCGTCCTACGCGACCCTTTAGATATACATCATTCTGTTGATTCATGACATGTGGTAGGTTGTCTTTCTCTTTAGATTTTTTTTTCCTTAATTAAATTTCTGTTCACATGCACTTAAGTTTCATGCATAAATTTTGCAAAGGTGCTTGCACATTCTTGCTTCAAGAGTGTGGATGAGCTCCCAATAGCTCAAGCTTACACAAGTACACGTGCAGACGTTGCACGTGTATGTTCCGGACCCGGTAAAGAAGAAGTCCTGCGGCGCGTCTATACAAATCCCTTATCTATAAGGGCTTAACGCATTTGAGCTTTCTTACGAGTAAGAGTTATTCATGGTACGATCGCGGGAGTGATTAGAACAAATACAGCACTTAAGACAAGCCGTCAAAAATAAGTAATTTGCGCGTTTTTTTATCATTTCATTTGCTTGATTTTCCAGAGCCACAGGCACTCCAGGTGGCAGTTGCCAGCTAGCTCTCGTCTGTGTGATTGTTTTGCGTATGAAAACCTTATAATGAGAACGTCATTTGGACACAGTGTTGCACGGAACATAGCTTTGCGAATTCATGCTGGGAAGCTGGCACACCTTATAAAGAGCTCATTGAAGAAGACAGACTCACGCGACCTTCACATGACTGTTAGCACTGAAACTTCACGCGACTGTTAGCGACGTTTCATTAAAAATGAAATAAAGACGACCTCTATTTATCATGCACCTTTCATCACTTAGCAGCTCTCGATTTATCTTGAAAGATAAGATGGTGAGGAAGAGGCTATAAGTTGACCAGGCTATGCTCGGTTATCTACCCTGCACCGCAACAAGGAAAACGAGGAATACACACAGTGAGAAGAAGGGTGATTACAGAATGAGCAGTAAGGATGACTGTTTCGGTACATCTAAAGAATAGAGAATAATTAGACCAGCAAAACATATACCCAGTAATGTTTTTACGCTCGCATGTGCGTTGAGAGCGTGCGAACTTAATCTCGGCTTCCATCACCATCTGTCGCTGCAGCCTTCGCAAAGGCTGCCATTTCGATGACGTCGCCTGCAGCTGACGACAAAGCCGTTGCAACGACCGAACACTGGCGGAAACCATGCGATAACAACAGGCGGAGCTTTATCGCAGTCGCCTCTCCCGCCTGTTATGGCAGTTCCCGGTAAAGATGGCTGCCACCAACAAGTGCTCCAAGTTCTGGCTTATAAATTCAGAAAAGCCCTGCAGAAATTTGGGTGAATTCGTAAAGTTGCATGGTGAATGTGAAAGAGCGCTAAAAAACGACAAAGAAAAGGTAGACGCAACAAGCGCTGTGAACGCTATAAAGTCTATTATTATATTATAAAGGCTGGCTGGAAATTCGGCTCAGTGCACCCATGACGTTGTCCGCCTAGTCACTAAATTAGAGGGGCCATATGTTGACGGTCATGTATGAGAGAGAGATAGCAGTTGCGATATAACTGCCAAGAGGTGCTGGCGAAGCTCAAGCTCTTTCGCATTAAAACACAGCCGATTAAAAGTCGTTCACTTTCTTTCCTTTCTTGCTGTCTTGCAATTAATCCTGTGATCTCTTCCTCACAAAACACCTCCTCGTTGTCGGCTTCTTCTGCCACTCATTAGCTGCAGCACCACACATCGGATCACTCGCTCATGGCCTCGACTCACCTCACTTCCTTGTGCGAACAGTCTCTGGGCGAGCACAGCGATCACATGCTCACAACTTCAAACTGAGCCGACGAGCCGCTGTCGCCTTGCGCATTCGCTCAAACACAATTCCACTGATCACGCGTTCAGTGACACCTTCAGATGATTGAAATAACTTGTCGCTGGGAAAAGTCACTGACTTTTTCAAAGATTTGTTCGCAGGTTTGTGTACCGGCCCGTTTGCATAACCACTCACAGTCACGTTCCCAAACTCGTTCGAAGACTCAATCACCGACTCGTAACAGATTTGTTTACGGACTCAAAAGGCCTTGTTTGGTGGACATATCATGGCAGGGCATACAAAATGGTTCGCGTAGCAGTATAATTTTTAAATCCATTGACAGATTCACTCGCATCCTCGTTCAGAGGATTGGTGGGAGCTTCATTGGACGACTCGATGACAGACACAAAATGCGTTGTTGCTGGGCGGCTTCGTCCCCATGCTCACAGGCTTGCTCGCAGGCTCGTTCGCAGGTTTCTTCGCAGGCTCGTTCAAAGGCTCGTTTGCAGACTTATTAACCGATTTGTTCGCACACTGGTTCGCAGGATTGTTCGGAGATTACTTCGTCGACTCACGTGCAGTAACGAAATACCTCGCAGCTCGTCATGTTCACAGGATCGTCAGCAGGCTCATTAGGAGACTCGTTTACATACTTCACTCAACCGTTCACATGGGAGGCTGAGTGCGTAACTCACGGCACAGACTTTCTCGCAGATACAATGCTCGACCGCGACTTGTCTTTGGCGTCCCACAAGTCACGGCACACACCCACGCGTTCGCGCACTCGCACGGCAGCTTTGTCACGACTGACTGAACTTGGGGGCGGCTCGCTTCGGAGCTTTTTATAACGCAGCTGACGTCGCAAAGTGGTTCGTATAGTGGTCGAGTCACGGGTGCGCTAAAAGAAGTGGCACTCCAAGACACAAGCGTTTGGGACTCCCCCACAACCATCCAACTAATCAGCGACAGTCGTGCGTGTAGTGTCTCCACCCCGCGCCCCGCACTCCGAAACGAGGGGGCTTGAGGAGCCACTTGGCAGGAGTGGTACTCGCGCCGTGTTCGACGGGCAAGCCACGTACGCTGCATGCCGAGCTGGCGCCGAGCCCGTCGCGAGCGCTGAGCATGCGTTGCTTTTGACGCAAACAAATACGTCAGTCAGTGGCCGGCAAGATTCTTTTTCTTTTTCTATCGCGCGAGCCTTAAGGGCGCCCATTCAAGTCATTGACGGCGCAAGCATATCGCTATTTCCAGAAGTGGCGGATGCCATTAGTTGTCGAGATTGCCTGTCCGCAACAAACGATATCACCGAGATGCATGTTTGTGGATGAAAGGCAGAAAAAGGGTTGGAAGTGGATTTCAATTTGACTGACTGACTGACTGACTGTGACCGACTGACTGTGACTGACTGACCCACTGACTGACTGACTGACTGACTGACTGACTGACTGACTGACTGACTGACTGACTGACTGACTGACTGACTGACTGTGACCGACTGACTGTGACTGACTGACCGACTGACTGTGACTGACTGATTGACCGACTGACTGTGACTGACTGATTGACCGACTGACTGACCGACTGACTGTGACTGACTGACTGACCGACTGACTGACTGACTACTTGATTGAAAATTTTCTTGTGTGCTGGATCTCTTCATACTTAACAGATCGAAATTTATGTGTAGAAATTAATGGACAACAATCGGGGAGCATGCTCTTCCGGTAGCCTCTGGGTTTCTGCAGAAGAGTTATCTGGGGCCCATGCGTTTTATTATTATTGTTTTGTAGTGGTATTGTGGACGATAGCACATACCTTGAGTCGGAATACCCCTACGGATAACTCATGTTCATCCACTTATCGAAAACTATGCTTAATCTTTCAGCAGCTTAAAGGAGATCCTGCTCATGTAAAGCAGTTAGCTTACTAGTCATTGATAAGGCCAAAACTGGAATATGCGAGTGTCATTTGGGACCCATATACTAAATCTATCATCAGTGCATTAGAAGAATACAGAGAAGAGGTGTTCGTTTCGTGTTCTCAAAGTACAGCCGCGATGACTCTGTCTCAGAATTAATCCAGTCTAACGGTATTAAGGACCTATAGCCCCGAAGAAAATGTTTACGCCTGAAATTTTTACACCAACTGTTGAATCACATCCTCGATCCTGCCTCCCATGTAGCTCCATTGACAACCTGACAAAGCCGTCATACTCATCCTTTGGCTTTAAGAGGAAGCTTTAGCTCGGGGTCTCGTATCTAAATACATGGGAAAGGAGAAATCGCTTTTCTCGGTAACCAGTGCACCACATTTTATGAAGATTGTTGGATTTAAAAGAAAACGTTGAAATCTAGTGACTGCTGGTAGCGAATTTTCTATTTAGCCGTCAATATTTTAATAAATTGTTTGAATATTACACAGTTTCATAAAACGAAAGTATAAAGTTTAGAAGTCCGTAACTTCGGCAATGAAAAATGATATGACAATTCTGTAAATTGCCCCTAATAGTACATCTAAAGCGGATGAAATTGTTACAGTTTACATGGCTCTCCAATCGACCACTATTGTGAGCAGAACGTTTGCGAAACCCTTCTAAACATTGTAACAAATTCACGTAAGATATAAATTGACATGTATCAAATTTGTCCGCTTTGAACGCTCTGATAGGATGCAGTTTACAGAACTGCGATAGGTGCAGAACTACAGATTTGTAAACTTTGTGCTTGGATTTTTTTGTTTCAAACTTACCAAACTTTAAAACTCCGGTTAAAAAGTTCAGGCCGTAAATCAAAATTACGCTTCTAACTGTCACTAAAATTTAACGTTCTGTTTCAAATGCAACAAATTTCATCAAAATCGGTCCAGGGTTTACTCAGAAAACCGTTTCTGAGGAAGCTCTAGCTCAGGCCCAACTCCGATGCTGCCTATACAAATACATGTAAAGTGCAGAAACGCTTCTCTGAGATAACCACTGGGTTGATTTTAGCGAAATTTGTTGCATTTAAGAGAGAAATTTAAATTCTAGTGGCTTATGGAAGTCGAAATTTTGAATTACGGCCTGAATGTGTTTAAAAGAATTTTCAATGATTCGAAAGTTCGAAAAAAAAAAAACTAGAAGCACGAGGTTTACAAATGAATATCTCTGCATGAAGAACATCTATCGCAGTTCTGTAAAAGCATCCATTAGATCATTCATAGGGGACAAACTGAATATGTCAATTTATGTCGTACGTGAATTCGTTACGTTCTGTACAAGGGTTCTGCAAAAGCTGTATTTCCGTGTTACTAAATTTTTGACATTCATGTGTAACATATCAATTTCGGCCGCTTTAGATGTACTATTAGATGCAATGCACAGAATTGTTACACGATTTTTCGTTGCTGAGTTAGAGAGTTATAAACTGGTCAGTTCCGATTTCTGAAAATTGGCGATTTTTTGCCATTTTTATTAAAAGACTGACGACATAAATAAAAATTCGAAAGCAACAATCACCAGATTTTAAGTTTTTCTTTAAATGCAACAAAACCCGTCAAATTTGGTGCAGTGGTTGCCGAGAAAAGCGAATTCTCCTTTCACATGTATTTAGACAGGAGCACCAGAGCTAAAGCTCCCTCTTAACTCCATTCTTTGCCAGAGCTAACCTGTTAAATTTCTCGCTGTTTCCACGTACAGTTGCAAAATTAAATAAGCTGCCACAGGCAAGCTTTTATTCCATGGAAACCTTAGAATCCGCGGTACAGTTCTGTCTATATTTTCTTTCCTTTTCTTTCTTTGTTTCATCTTAGTCTCTTATGAAATGATGTCGCATGATTGCTACTCGAACTATTGTGGTTATAATATTGAACAGTACTGTGAAAGCATTATTGTGTTATGTCCTGTATTTCTTACCTCTCCTGCTCGGACATTTTTTTTTGCTTGTATTCAATTATTAATTAAATGATCAATCATTCTGAATGAATCTGACAGACTGACTCCGATAACTGGCTTTTGCTGACAGACTTATCCATGAACTCACAGACTGATTGATACACTGATTCATTAATTGGTCGAAGAAATGCGCTTGGCGTTCCTAATCAATACCCATTCCATGGCCGCCCATGTAGCGGGCGTCCAAGCAGTCACTCGTTCACGGCGAAAGCCTGAATTATTACGCAACCGAAGGTTAGCGATCACCAGTCAGCGTTCCAAGGTGGTCTACCTCTTAGATTTGATTTAACCAGCTGCTACCTGTGTTCGATGATCTGGCGAAAACCGGCGCATTCAGCAATGCATGGCAGATAGCCTTTATAAAAAAGGCACTGCAAACCATGTTATAGTTGCAAATTTTAGCAACACACCTCGTCGAAGGTTGTGACGCCAACATACGAATGCAACCCTACGTGACAGATAAAACGCCGGTAGTGGTGGCATATAGTTAGGCGTCACAGAAGAGCATTTGCACACGCATGTGGGTTTTTTTCGCCAATATCTTCGGTGGCTTTACTATGCGCGGAAGTGGTTAGATACAAACACGCATAACGCAAACTGCTAATCTCAAATCCAAGAAAACCACAAAGAATGCTAATCGCATTAAAGCATATCCGATGCTCGGTTTAAAACCTTAGCATATTAGACCGACGCTGTACCATGGAGTACCCAGCGACCAAAGTTGGAGAGAAAGAGATTAGGTCTATAGACACCAGAAAGTGCTAATAGCATTAAAAGAAGAGCGAAGCAGTAGGAAGAACACTGCTCTCGGAGCCGCCTGAGCTGAAGGTAAACGTTGTGTTGAGGAGTAATTAGGAATGTAAACACAACGGTCTACATATCTCCATTATGCTTATTTCTTTTCGAAACATCTTGCAGGGATATATATTCATTGGACGACACGGTACTCACTCTTGTGTGCTCTTAGATTTAAACCGAATATCTTTCTCTGGCTCTATCGGCCGTTTTTACGGTTGGTCAGCCGTCGTGGTCGGTCGATAGTCGGTGATCGGGCTCGGCAAGGGAAATGTTTGTTCACTCGCTCTTTCACGCTCATTCACTGTCTCTCTCTCTCTTTCGCTCGTTCGTTCGTTCGTTCGTTCGTTCGTTCGTCCGTCCGCTCGCTCGTTCGTTAGCGCTAATCACTTTCGTTGACAATCATTATCGACTATTTCTGCATAATTTTTTCCTGAGGAAACGTTGTTACAGAGTCAATTTAAGCGCTGTGACAGACTCACATTCTATGGTTCCTGTCGGCTCTACGCCCACTTGGCGTCACACGATAAGCGAATCACCAGCACTTAAAATTACGAGTTGTAGCGTTCAGAAAAAGAGAAGTGCGGAAGAGAAACGAACGGAAAGGCTGGGAAGTCAAGAAGGTGTGGTTTGCTGCCCTGCACGGAAGAAGGGCTTCAAAATAGATGAACGCAAGGAACAATTAAAACGTAAAATAAAAGAAATTAAGAAAAAGAAAACACACTAGCGTCTCGCACACGTAGGAGCACACATTGCTCTTGTACAAACGGTCAGTGGTTTCAGTCAACTACACACGGTGTCCTAACTATCATGCACCAATATTTAAAGATATGCAAATGCGACGTACCTGGACAGAACTGAGGTAATGTTGTTTGCCGTCGCTTGGAGATACTCAGATTATCTTTGCATTCCGCCAAATTACATAAGTAATCTTAATTTAATAATCAAATTCTCAATTAATATAATTACATTAAACATGTTCATGAGAAAATTGTAGAGCAACATGAAACACTACCGATACTGCTTTCTGTTGCTCAATACGAGCTGCATAAAAGTTTTTTTTTGTGAGCGTGAAAGAAGACAGCGAATAGACGCAAAATTACCGTGCGACTGGCTGCTCGAGGCACTTTGCGTGTAGCCATCATGGTAGTGATAGTTGGTACATAGATTTCTAATCTTCATGCTCGCGGCTTCATACATTTTTTGTGGCCGTGATTACTGCGCTCTATCCGCCTATATCAGCCCAAATTTCCAAGTGAGCCTAATTTTGTAAACGCAGAAGGCAATATGACTTTTGGAGACATGCATATTCACAGGCAATCGTTGCATTTATAGCGCGATATTTTCCCGAAGATTAACACCATGTGAACTCGCAAAGCCGTTTGAAGCCGTGAGGGCGAGGTTTAGGAAAATCCATGTACTGGCTCAATCATCGTTCCTGGCGCAACCACCACGCGTGCAGCTCCCGCGAACACTAGACTCCTTACCTAATTTGCAAGTGCGTTTGCCTGTATTTAACATTTTCCCCCACTAATGGCGGCGCGCTGATAACGGTTCAAATGACGACGAGGAAGTGCTATACTTTCACGAGCTGGAACTTGTCTCTTGCGTATGGTTTCATCGCGAGAGCCACACCTAGATTTTCCGTGTCACAATAGAAGCAAATCAGTGCTTATACACGCTCTTTTCAAAAATTACTACGTCGCGATTATATCGGCAAATGGCATCACAGGAAAGCTTATGAAAAGTATCTCTTTCCCCAGAGTTTATCGTGGTAATTTTTCTAAGAATCACTTCTTAAGAATGGCATGAGTGAGATGCAGTAAAAGTTCTGTACGCTTTCTTTATTTTTGGTATTGGGATTGAATCCCGGCCACGGCGGCCGCATTTCGACGGCGGCGAAATGCTGAAGACGCCCGTGTACTTAGATTTAGGTGCACGTTAAAGAACACCACGTGGTCCAAATTATTCCGGAGTCCCCCACTACGGCGTGCCTCATAATCAGATCGTGGTTTTGGCACGTAAAACCCCATAATTTTGTTTTACTAGCGCAACCTGTCTAACTATGGCGAGCGCCACCGTCCAAGCCGTGATTTCTAAACACGCAGGCGGTGACTCTATAGTTTCTCGCTTTTCTTACGCTCCGCATGGTCAATTCAAGCACGCAGGTATAAGCACACTGGTATATTTCAGCTTCCGACTTTCATGGGAAAGCAGCAGCAGCATTTGGGAATCGAGCCCAGTGCTTCGTGATCGGCATCAGCAGGCCACAGCACAGTGCCACCGCGGCGGGAAGCAGTTAAGAGGAATGTTTACATTAGGACCACCTATTTGAATACGTGGGAGCGACGAAATCATTTCTGTCGTCTTACACGGCAGCGACTTTGATTACGTTTGTTGCGTTTCGAAGCAAAGCGTTAGATCTGCCGAATGCAGGGAGTCGAAGATGTCTTTTTTTATTTAGCACGTTCACTTCTATTACAGATATTAATCGCAATCGCAAATGCTAGAAAAAAGAAAGAGAGAGAAAATGGCAAAATGGAAGTTTGCAACTGTGTAACTTAGCAATTGAATGCGATATAACATATGACGTTTTTTTTTTTTTGTAAGCTACACTCGTTGAGGCATCTAAAGAGGACAGAATTGGCATTTTAGACATTGCTCTGGAACGTACCACCATATTGCGACGAGTACTTTTGCAGAACCCTTGTAAGCATTCTAACAAGACTAGTAATCTGTAAACTTAAACATGACAGTTTTCTGCTCTGAAAACCCTAAAAGAAACAGTTTATAGAACTGCATCATCTGCTTTTGTTGTAGAGTAACAGATCTGTGAGCATTCTGCTTAAGGTGTTCTTCGACTAAAAAAGTTTTGTAAACTTTTGTAATGCAGTCGAAGCTCCAAATCCAAATTTAGCTTTCTAGAGCGGGTAGAAATTAAGTTGCTCTCTTAAATTCAATAACGTTTCATTCAAATTGATTGGGTAGATGTCTAATGATAGAGATTACGCGTTTTACTTGTATTCGAACGGCGGAAATCGGTGCTGGCCCCGAGGCAGAGCTTGCTTTTAGGACTGCACCATGATAACGTTTCGGTTCAAAAACAACCTCCCTGCTTCTCGGTCCCATACAAGCGCTTCCTTGACGACGCGCCGTAGATTTCCTTCAGGCTGTGAAGGCGAGGACGTACACAAGCGATGCGAGTTGGCCGTTGTGGCTGAGATTAGATGACATTGTGTCGCGGACGCAGACGTTGTCGGCTGACCTGCCAAAGCTTGCCGCCCGTGCGAACGGCGCTCTTTCGCTATCTGCGCGAGTGGTAAACGAAATTCGCGCTTCGCGTTCGTGTACCGTGCTGTCGTGTGTGCGTGTGTGCGCGCGCCTTGTGTGATCTTGTGTGCGTTACGCTTCAACTTTTATCTTGTTGCCGAGTTTGCGTTTGGCGTCTGTGCACTTCTGACCCGTGGCGTGGCCGCATCAGCTGGCGTACATGCGCGAGAGTGCATGGGGCATCGGTGGTTTCTGGTGGCGCAATTTCTTCCTCGGAGTACATGCTACGGGATACAGGAGAAAAATGACAGGTTGGGTTTTGTGAAGTAGGATGAAGACGAAGAGGGGGAAGAATCTAGGTTCCGAGACATGGTGGAGTAATAAACTGTTGTCTTCAAGCGAAGCCTGTATACGGTAGCCTGCGCCGGCGATGTAACGCTAAAAAACCCAGAGCCCTTCCCCTGTCGAGAAAACGGGGGTAAGCGAAGCTTGTGGCAAGACGACGCTGTCGCAGGAGTTCCACTACGTTTGCCCTAAACGCAGAGGCGGCGACTTTTCGCTGACGTTTGGCCTCAACATCGCGCTCCCGCAACTCGGGGCCCACGGTTCTTCGCTGACGTTTCGCCTGGGCTACGGAAGTCCTCACACTAGAATCGGCACGTCGACAAGTCCTTTTCCGAGCGCGTTCGCGGGCCAGTGCTCAAACGCAGCCTGCTCCTCGGCGGAGCGCACCACGCGGGGCCTTGCCATCCGGGTGCCAAAACAGATCTGAGGCGAGGGAAGCCCGGCGGAGCGCGCGCCAACGCCATTTCCTTCCTTTTCCATTCCCGCGACACACCAAACGACCCTGACTGGTCACGCGCGTGACGTGATCCGGCGCCGGCGCAGCGTGCCCCGCTCCTGCTCTACTCTGGGAGCAGCCGGGTTTTCTTTCATTCATTCTTTCTTTCTTTGGCCCTTTCTTTCTTTCGTAATTTCTTGCTTTCCTTCCTCCTTTCTTTCTTGTCCCTGGCTCATACCTGCATATCCCTGGCGAATACCCGTATATTCAATGTGGGTATGCACCACACGTGATTTTATTATCGTTAATCGTGGCGTAACTGACAAGCATGTGACGTTACTGATGTCATGACTTATCACTCATGTTAGTTATACATTCGCATCTTTCCGTGCCAATTTTGGTATATACCAAGTGAGCTAGACGCGAGTTTTCTTCAGATTTTCGATAGGGTTTCAGCGTGACACCACTACCACCACCACAACCAAAGCCGACGCTTGTGAGGCAATGCAAGCTTCGCTTGAAAAAAGCAGCTGCTCTCGGAGCTGCACAGATGGTCGGCACGCGCTCGTGCTCGGCACTGCTCCCGCGATCGTCGTCGTCGTCGTCGTCTTCTTCCCCAGCTGGCTGCGTTGCCGCTAATCATTCCCGCGTAGAATTTCACTTCTCTTCTGTCGTTGTAATGGGGATGCCGCGTTTACGGGGGTGTGAGCCATCGATTAAGGGGGTATGAGCCATTCATTGTCTTACGTAACGGACAGATTTCATTTTGAAGCAATTTGATGGAAATCCATCGGGAATGAACGCACTCGGGAAGGGACTCATCGCCGACGTGCCGATTCTAGCGTAAGGGCTTTCGAAGCTTAGGCGAAACGTCAGTGAAGAGCCGCGGACCCCGAGTTGAGGGAGCGCGATGTTGACGCCAAACGTCCGTGTCATCTAGCCCTCCATGAACCCGACAACGATGGTGCACGCCTCGGCAACGCTATAACGCCAACTCTCCCTGTGCGACGGCCAGGTTTCAACGCGAGTTTCTCAACCGGAACTTCGAAGCCTGCTGCAGTGCGTGTGACCGGTTGTGGTTCGAGCGCAACGTGGTACACGTCAGTGGAATTCGTTCGCAGGAACACCGAAGAAACACCCGACCAAGCCTCGCTTACTCCCATTTACTCGACAGTGGAGGGGCTACTAATATTTTTTTCTTGTTCTTTTTTTGGCGCAGTTAGGCACGGCCCACTCTCTCCTGGTGGGGCTTGTAATGATTCGCACATTTGCCTTTCTTTGTTTACGGATCTGTCTTCACGCTCATTGCTCTGACACCTCAGCTCACCGTTCCTGGTGAGCTGAGGTGTGCAAGTAGCAGATTGCTGGGTCATGACAATGACCCAGCGAAAATGGTTATTACTCAAAAACACACTGAAATGGGGTCGCACGTGGGTACTAAGTGAAGGAAACACTAAAGGATGATGGTAGAAATCAGTCATGAGCATGACTCAGCAAAATGACAATGACTCAGCGAAAAAGATGAACACTCAGAAGCCACTGAAACGGGTTCCGACGCGGGTACAAAGTGATGGAAACACAAAACGATGATGGCAGAAATCATAGTCATGAGTATGACTCAGCGAAAATGTCGATAACTCAGCGAAAAAAATATTAACACTGAAAAAAAACAGTGGAATGGGTTCGGATGTGGGTACTAAGTGAAGGAAAGACTAAAGAATGGTAGTAGAAGTCATAGTCATGAGCAGGACTAAGGCTTTCACCTTAAGGTCTCTTAGGTGTAGCTAAAGGGACTCCTGAGGACTCATGACATGAATGTCATGACATGCATGTCATGTAGGTCATGAAAGAGCCGCCATGCTTGGTGCTCTCATGGTTGTTTCGTTAACTTGGTAGGCTCCGCGCACTCTGCTTCGCATAACATCGATTCCCACTGGGCGTGGATCTGTCGGCCTTTTTTTTCTTGTCCCCTTTTTCTTCCTTTTTTAACGCGGACTCAAATCTAAGCACACGAGTGTTCATGCATTTCACCCACATCGAAAATGCGTCCCACCTTCAGCCGGGAATGCAACTCGCGACCTGACACCCGGCAGGCAGAAAGCTCGCCGCGCGATCCGCCCTTCGTCTCTCAACCACGAGCAAGCCGCGTGTATACGAACACGGCTCTTCGCGTCGGCGTCCTCTGAAGCCGCAGCGGTCGCGACGTCGCCCGCTATTAGATGCTCGTGGGAACGTGGATCGGCGGTGGACAGGCGTGGAAGCGACGGTATAAAAGACGCCGGTATGCACCACGTGACTTGAAGAAAGACGAGCGTGCTCTTCTGAGTCCTTCTCGCCGACGGCGTGCAGTGTGACGAAACGCGACTGGTCGTGTGAGTCAGCCAACCAGACTAGAGAACCAGCGAAAGAGAGAGAGAAAGGCAATTAGCAAAGACAGGGAGTTTAACCAGAGAATACCTCCGGTTGGCTACCCTGCACCTGGGGAGAGGGAAAGGGATGCGATAGGGGAAAGAAAAAGAATACGAAAATACAAAACCCCACACAGAGAACCATGAGGAATGACCGCCACGCTCAATTGTTTAGTAGCACAAATTCCCGACGAATATCGAAAAAAAAAGTGTACAGACATGCTGTATATAGGAATAGCCAAAGATAAGTGTTTCAGCACGCGTCACTCAGGTTATCAAGAAAAGATGTGTTATCTTTGGATAAACACCTGGACGACTAGTGTCACCTGCAGTTTGCGTATGACTGTCAAACTAGATGGCTTACTTTCTTGCCTTTTCGAGCTGAAGAGAAATGGCTGGTGCTTCTTTCAAAAATGTTGAGTTGGCGGTTATCGCTAGCAATGTCAGTGCACATTTTCTTTCATTTTCCGTATTTTCATGCCGCTTCTTGAATATCCCTTCAAAAAGCTCCTAATTGTCCGTCTGTAATACACCTATACTACACTTTTACGCTTGTTTTTGACAGTAACCGTTCTGTGTAAATAAAAAAAAATGTTTTTGTATTTCGTGTTAGCAGGGAACTCCAGCAGCACGACGTTTTTCTTTTTTATTTTATTTTAATACTTTTGCTTTCTGTAATTGCGCATAGCTGCTGTGTAGTCATGTCTTCGAGAAAATGCTAACTATAGCAACCCCCCCCCCCCCCCCGCCCCACCTTTTTTTTTTTTTTTGAGAATGACAACTCTATCCGCTTGCTCTCGATATAATCCAGATTCTGTAACGTTATTACGTGCAAGGAAATGTAATTGAAACTGAAGATAGTCAATCTACATGCTACCAATGGGAAGCCAGACGAAAGGATTAGCCGCACAGAATGGGTGAGCCTTCCCATCTTCAAGGACACGCGACGAGCTCTCGTTACCGACTGGCTGACAGGAGAGTCGTATAGCACGTGCAGGTACTGTACGGAGTCGCTGAGGCGTTGCATACGGGTGGGCTCGCGGGGACGCCGTTGGGAATAACCGACGGCGCGGGCGGGCGAAAAAGCGCGCTGCAATGCGAGAACACAGATCCGATGAGTCGGCGCTTCAAGCGAAGCCCTCGTCCTGCATACTACGTCCCACTAGTGCGGGTCGTTTGTTTGCCTCTTGACGCTCCGCGGCGTCGATCGTGCGCGCGCGTCGATCTCGATCCGGGACCTCCTCCTGATGGTGATGCCGCGAGTCTGGGCCACGACGCCGTCGGCACAGCAGCAGCTGCAGGAATGGAACGCGGTGGCGGCCTTTCTGCGCATCTGGAGCTTCCACTACAGCAGAGCACTGCAAGAACGATTTAAGAGGTACGGTGAACCCTCGTTACAACGAATTCATCGGGAGAGGAAGCGTTCGCTAAGAGCGGCATTTCGTTAAAATCTGAGAGTGGCTATAAAATAGCGACACTATTAACCTACATTCTAGGGCTTTACGTGCCAAAACCACGATATGATTATGAGGCGCACCATGTAGGGGGTGTCTCCAGATTAATCTTGACCACCTGGAGTTCTCGAACCAGCAACCTACGCACGATACACGGACGGTTTTTGCATTTCGCTGCCATCGAAATGCGGCTACCACGGCCGGGATTTTGATGCAGGATTTGGGTACGGGCTAGATGGTATTCCACTCGAAACCTGACTTACAGCGCATATGTATACATGGACAAAGAACAGACAGAACGACGAAGACAAGCGCTTGTCGTCGTCGTTCATTCTGGCCCCTTGTCTATGTGTATGCGCTGTAAGCCACGTGTGCAGCGCGATTTGATCCCAGCCGTGGCAGTTCCCCTCGGGCTAGCGCACTACGCCACCACGAAGGGTGTTCAGCCGCAGTACAGAGGGCGCGATATAGACTGCAATAATCTACAGTAATCTACGCTACAGTAATACACAGCGTCATCTTCGTCACCGCGAGTCCTCTCCGATGTAGGGAGCCTACATGCAGCTTGCATGTAGGCTCCCTACTCCGATGTAATCATTAGCGCCGCGTACGGGCATGTGTCTCAAGCCAGGAGCAATCCGAACGCGTCCTGGGTACACGGCCGGGCCGGTCGCCACAGCCGCCGCTCCGCTAGCTGCATCACCTTCACGAAGTTCGAATGTATGTAGGCGCCAACGGTACGTCTCGTCGGGTGCCGTCACGTCTTCCTATACGATATTACTGAGTAACAGTGGAATGTTTCGACAAGGGGACATCTTTGCGTCCCGGTCAAGACAAGTGCCCTGATCGAAACGCTGGCTCCAGCGTGAGACGTCCCTTTTTTGGCCACAGTTGATCACTTCTATCTCTCCATTTTTGTGTGCCTCGTTTGGACGCAGATACTGCAGACACCCAAACGTACTATGCTACAGAAATAAAATGAGAAATCAAAGAAAGCCTATTACGTTTGGTTAAGAGGTAATAAAAGATTTTACACAATAATTAGGTGTGGCAAATCACTTCTGGCGTGGAGGAAGGTTCTTAATTATTTAGTGTCCATGTGATTTGAGTTGCCGGCTTATTTGAGCCGTGCGCTGCAATCGGTTAGCCTCCCGGCTTGCTCAGGTGGTAGAGAGACTGCCCGGAAAGGCTTTGGTTCAGGGTTCGATCCACGGACCTGGACGCAGTTTTCTCCAACTGCGGAGCTTTCGTTCGGTGTAACCTGTATAGGTTTTCTTTGTAGTTTCGTGCTACAAGTCCGGTGGATGCTAACTTACCATTTCGTGTACTAGGTGCAGCAATCGGCGAAGAGAATATTGCCAGCCAAACGAGGGTATAGAGCTTCGAGCTTAATTAAGTTAATAAATTGAGACTGCCGCTTTCCCCCAGTCATAATGTATAACATATGTTTTAACATACACTCACGTGCATCGTTTGGGGAAGATACGAGCCTGTTCCACGTGAATTAGGTGCAGCGATCGGAAGAAATATTGTCCGCCAAACGGTAGTATACAACGAAGCTTCGAGCCTAAATAAGTAAATAAATTGAGACTTTTCCCAAATAACATATAACTAGATACTTGAATTACAGGTGAGTGCCTATCACTATACTACCAAATACACGCAAAATCGCCACGCTACTGGCCGCTCGAGGCACTTTGTGTGTATTCGCAGGCTTCTTTCACGCTTGGAAAAACTTTTATGTAGCACGTATTGAGCAACAGAAAGCTGTATCGGAAGTTCTTCATGTTGTTCTACAATATTATAATTGCCACTTTTAATCTAATTATTAGTTTTGAGCAGTTGACTAATCAATTAGGACTAATTTGTAATTAGGTGGAATGCGAAAAGTAATCTGAGTATCTCCAAGTGACGGCAGACAACATTATCTTGGTTCTGTCCAGCTACGTTACATTTTCATGTTTTCTACATCTTGGTGCATGATAGTTGGGACAACCTGTATAACGTTTACGTGTAAACGCACCCTATGCAGTACTTATTTTCCTACTGGAACAATATTGTTACTCCTGGCTGGCCAGTGGCCCATCCAAGCTTCATGAATATAAATGGTTAGCCACTTAAGGTGGAACTTGAGGCAGCTCACTAAGCGTTGTGCGAGATCGAGTGGCACCATGGTCCCCTGGCATGGTTATATGCGCCATTTTTTTTTCAAAATGCGATGATTCACACGCAGAGAGCGAAGCAACAGCGAAGGATTTTGAGGCAGCGGAACGCAACGTACTCGATTGTCTACAAAAAAAAAAAAGAATTTCTTGCCAAGAGCAGAAGTTTGGGACAACCATAGCAGTACCTTAGTACATCGAAAGAGGACAAAATCTACAGTTTGCAAAAATCTGCAAGTTGACTTTCCTGCAAGGACATATTGCAACCCAAAACTCTTGTTCACAGACTGATTTTCTCGCTCTTAGTACATTCACCCCTGCACATTTCACAGAAGGCGCACAAGCACCACTAAGGCTTTTGAAAAAACGTTCTGCGGGAATGCCCCTCCTCATTGTAAGCTCCACGGTGAATTGAGAGAAAGGGAGAAACGAAATAAAGGGAAGGCAGGGACGAGCGCTTAATGGAAGGAATAGTTCGTTCTGCTAGCCTGTGGCCGAGGCTCTTTGGTCGGGAAATATGTCAGTGCGAGTTTCGCAACACCTTGCAAAAACACGTAACAAATTCATGTAAGGTACAAAATCTTGCATCGATTCTAGACATTCTAATAGATGTAGTTTGCGGAACTGCGACATCTTTTCTTGGTACAGAGTTAGGTATTTGTAAACTTTATGCTTGCGTTTCTTTTCAAGCTTACCAATCTGTGTCCATGCTTGTAAAAAATCTGCGGCCTAAATCAAGATTCAACTTCCTACAGTCGCTGAAATTTAACTTTCTCTCTGAAATGCATCAAATTTCATCAAAATCGGCAGAGACAGAAAATGGCATCTGCGTTTTACATGCATCTCATAAGGCGGAATCGGAATTGGGCCCAAGCTAAAGCTTCCGCTTAACCAGAAACCAGGCGTGCACAAGTTAAGCCGGCTATACCTCAAGTGGCAGTAAACCATTGTACGAGGTCGAGTGGCTACGCGATCGATTGCAATAGTTGCGCGTGCCATGGTCTCAAAATGTGCCACGAGAACGCTGCAGATTCAACGCTGCAGATTCAGCGCACACTTTACTATCGATGCTAAGTGAAGCTTAAGTGAAGCCGTTAATCAAATGCTACACAACTGTTCATCTTCTGCAGCTCTTGCTGCAGCTAAGCTGTTACACGCTTCTCGACAAATGATCAAGATTTCATTTGATCAAGATGAAATGCGTGCCAATGACGCTTGCACGCGCGAGCATGCACTTAAGGCTCCGCTACGGGGTGCAAATAGGAAACTCGAAAAAAATTTTTGGAGGACGCTTAAGCTTCGCCTTTAAAAGTGGAACGTGACAGCATTCAAAGATCCCTAGCTGCTTATCAGGCTTCCCGGCAACTGCAGCTTTTTTGTCCGACCCTCGCCTCCGCACGCGGCTGTTGAGGAGGCGATTTGAATCGGGATGATCATGTGCGCCAAGGACGCCGGCGAACCCGCGCCCACGCAGACACCGACGCCGACGCCGGATTTTCTGTGACACGGGGCCCTTATCGCTATCGCGTTAAAAAATAACGAAATTCGAGTTGATCTAAAACAGCCTGTTAGCAGCCGTATGCATATACTGTTTGTTCTTTTTTAAGGCTTAACATTTCTTTCACCTAATACAGCTTCACGTTATTATGGCAGCAACGCCAAACGATATGTTGGAGCGAACGCCGCCCTTTCGGAAAGCCTATCTAACAAAAGGAAGTATATTAAACAAAAACGCACTGGCGCTACATGCATTTTGTAGCGTTAGCTACACTGGCCTAGCCAAGCCCGTTTCGCGCGGTACATCAAGAGCCGTGCTGCGCATGCGCAAGGATCAGTGATGTCACACGGCTTGCGCACCGGAGCCACCGGAGCCGGCACCTCTCGCGCACTCCGCCGCCGCCGCGCGCGACTCACCGCCGCCGGTCTGCGCATTCCAGAGGAGTGACGTCGTAGCCGTGGTAGACGCACTGGTGCCGGCGCGCGCTCGCTGTGCAGTCGCCGTCTGACACTGCGCTGGAGCCGCTGCGCTTCTGACTGGCGTTTGCCAGTGTGGTATAGCCATGGAGAAGGAGAGCGCAAATGCTGCTCAACAGCGCAGAAGAACGGAGAGGCTTGACTCATCGGATCCCGAAGTAGTTGCCTGGCAATTAGCGGTTGAGCGTAGGAGGAATGAACAGAAGAAGGCTAAACGTGCTGCGGAGACACTGGAGCAAAGGGACGAATGTCTAGCAAAGCGGCGTCGCCAGGAGGCTGAGCGACGTGCCCGACCACCCCTGCAGCAACAACAAAACGCCGTCGATGACGTCAAGGCTCGCCGATCGACTGAATATACCGTGAAACTCAGCGAAAGCGCCAGTGCGACTCGGACCTTCCAGACGGACTTCGTAAACAATCCGTTTGGATATGTGTGCGACGTGTGCGAAAGACTATGGCACATGAAAGACTTGACGCCGCTGAGTAGTGCCATGCGTGAAACGTTGAGTTTAGTGGCGGCGCCTCAGTGGGGTAAAACCGTGGCGCGGGTTTGTACAACGTGCAAGAACTTTCTCGTTAAGCAGAAGATTCCACTCTTTAGCGTTACCAATCCTTGACAATCTAGACAACCAGGAAAGCTAAGAATAATCAGCTGAACCTTTGCTAACGCTACGTATATCCTGGCATAGCCGAGCTAAGCCACTGCAAGTTTTTTTGCACTAAATGCTTTTAACTTGCGTCCGTAAATCATATGCACATGCGCTAGACGTAAATTCAACAATCTAGAATGCAACGTCGCTAAACGTACTACATGTCTCTATAGCCTCCAGCAAACGGGAATGTTTAATGTCCATTCAAAAGAGAAAGTAAAAAAATGAAGAGAAAAACACACACACACATGCAGACACAACGTATGTATCACTAACAGACAATAACCGTCGTATCAGACATGCATCTTAACTTGAAGCCCGTGCTTGATTTGATCTAAATTATGCCTGACGTAAACGTGCCCCCAAGACGCTCAATGCATTACACACAACTCCCACCGCGATGCATTAGCAGCTATTGTGTTGCACACGTGGTCCCAGGATCAAATCCCGGCCGTGGCCCGTGTCCCGTGCCCAATATTGGGGCCACGGTAAGGATCCCCTGGTGATCAAAATTATTCCGGTGTCCCCCCACTATACGGCGTGCCTCATAATCAAATCGTGGTTTTGACACGTAAAACCTCAGAACTCAATTTCCTACGGCGCGTTCACGGCATGCGTCATTCAGGTAAGTCAAAGAGCTGGCTCAATGTTAGCCGGATTGTTTCCCAAATCGATCTAAGCACTTAGGTTGTCGTTACTACTGCTACAAAAGCGCAAGATATGCTCAAGGTATCATAGAAGTTTCAGACAAGATGTAGCGCTGCAAGTACTTGTCATTGAAACATTTTTCGGCGCCTAAGAAATACCTTTTTTATTTGCCATGCGTCTTTCATCCTAATCATTTATTTAGTTTAATATGTTGCAGACTGGGGATTAATTTAACTGTGATTTTGGCTGCAATGTGAATACGTTTTACAATGTTTTGGCCGTGCCCGTCGATGCAAGCAGCCAACTTGCAAAGTTTACTCGACCCGTGACCCGGAGCTTGACCATTTGCATTCGGCTACTGAGTATACCACCATCTCCCTCGCAACGCGATAGCGTTAACGACCGCGTGTCGCAGATAATCCGCTGTCGGCGTCGGCGGAGTTCCCGTTAGCGAAAGTTTCCTTATATATTTAGGTATATGTATATACCACGCCTTGCTGTATGACTTGCGGTGTACATGCGGGTTATACTGCCACACCATTCTATCACTGAAGTCTCTCATAGGTGGTCTTACATTCTTGACAAAGTTATCCCTCGAAATTTTGACAATGACAGTCCACAAACAAATGGCATTAAAAAAAAAAGAAACAGCGACAGCACATGTCCTTTATGTTACGGTGATCTGCTCCGAGCCACCGCCGTTGCACTTCGCTCCTGAAAGACGCATGACGTGTGTAGAGTGAGCCCCTGAACAACACTTTGCCAATGTGGTGAACGTGGTTTAAATCATGGATCCGGGACGTCCAAGAAGTGCGACGTAATGCTCACGCATTTCTGTCGCACTTACCGATAAATCGCCCCTGCAGTTTAGTTATAGTTAAGCTCGAAGGGCGAAGCAAGACGGCGATAGCAAGCACGCTATGCCTCAGCTGCTGCGCAGCGCAGACAACTTTCCGGGGGTGACACCAGCGAAAATACGTCGTTCGCGTATGGAGTGTGCTCCGCGAGCGTAAACACGACGCGTACGAAATTCCCGCGCCACGGCCAACGAGTGAGCACCCGCTCGAAGGAAATGAAAACGCGGCGTGGGCTTGCTGTGCATTTTAAATGCCTGATAACGCTTCGAATTGCTTTATTACGATAGCAATTATATGGACCCTGCAGGCGAGTTTCTGCCACCGTCGCCGTGATGTTCCATATGAAGTCCACGTGCGATAACATTGCGGCCGCGCGCCTTATGCTGTAGGTGCGAGCGAAATCTTGCGAGGGTGAGCCGAGAAGTGGGGTGGCTTGTTGTGGTGGCGTCTTCTCGCGCTTGCAAGGGAGGAAGGCGGGGAGGGTCGGAGAGTGCAACGCCGTCTTGTCACGCGCGCAAAGGGGGGGGGGGGGGGGGTAGAGGAGAGACCCTCGCTATGAATGAATGAGGAGAAGGGAAACAAATGGGCTTGATTTTTGTTAATCACGACCATATAAAGTCAACAGGCAATAAAGCCAAGGAAAGCATAGGGGTAAATTGCAGCGGTTGAAATTGAAATGTAGCAAACAATGAATAGGGGAAATCGCAGTGAACGAAAAGATAACTTGTTGCCGGTGGGGACCGAACACACATCCTTGGCATTGCGCGTGCGACGCACTAGCAATAGTGTTGCAGCCACGGTCATCAATCGGTCCACTAACTTGGCTATTTATGTGTACTATTGTGTTTATGCTATGGGGAAGCTTAAAGATTAACTGGTTACAGCCACGGTCATCAATCGGTCCACTAACTTGGGTATTTATGTGTACAATTGTGTTTACGCTATGGGGAAGCTTAAAGATGTATTACCGAGGAAGACGTGTACTGTCCTTCGCGGTAACATCAGGTTATCTTCTAGCACGAGGTCTGGAGGTGTCATCAGAGATGTGCTCTATGGTCGCTTTCACGTGCAAAGCGATGAGACCGTACGTTGTCAGAATTAATGGACAGCCTATCACCTACCAGAAGACGCCCTGCTTTCTAGGAGTGATAAATGATCGAGACCTCTCCAGCAGTCCTCATGTCTCCTACCTAAAAAAGAAGGTAGCCATGATAACCCATGTCCTCAGGTTTCCCGCGGGAAAGTCATAGGGTGCGTCTGTGAGGGCGATGCTCCAAGTCTATACCACACTGTTCCTGGGTCTCGTACGCTATAGCTTACCTGTACTTGGTGGGACCCGTAAAACCAACAACGTGTCCACCATTCGGTGCAAGCTAGCTCAAGTTCTGCGAATATGTCTTGACCTTCCCAGGTGTGCATCCACGGCAGCAACAATAGCCATCGCGCATGACCACCCCATTAATGTGCACATTCAAGTCGACGCTTTATGGATGCACATGAGGCACTTCGCACGACTTCCATCGCATCATCTCACCTACTTTCCTGCCGCTCGTCCTTGCTCACCGTTTGGCAGGATCGTCGCCGCAAACCATGGAACATAACTGTCGAACTTCACACCTGCAGCATGACCATCCCTACCACTGTGGTGTCTGCACCCACTACACGCACTTCTTGTCATTACCGACAGCAAAAAGAAAACGGAGATGTCTTCTTTTGCCCTTTAGCATACAGGTCTTAAAGTCTCCTTGCAGTGAAGGAGGGGGGGGGGGGGGGCGTCATAGGGCGGCCACCAGTATAGCGCGTATATATATATATATATATATATATATATATATATATATATATACGAAGGCGAGTCAGACCGTTTTTGCCCCTATATTTTATAAGCCGGAATGAGGTACATACAGGTAATTACAAATTCACGTACTATTCTACGTACCTTACACTATTTTCCCACATACTCCTCACACCGGTTCATGCATTTGTCCCGTCACAGCACTAACTCTGAGATGCCCCTGTGGTAGAACTCGTCCGCCAGACTGTGGAACTACCGTCGGACTGCTGTCTTGTCTTCATCGTTATCCATGGCCTTTTGCGAACTCACAACACCACCACACACTTCTCTCCTCAGAAAACGAATCACACTTCGTTGCTCGCACGCCGTGGACCTGTGAACCACCAACCGTCATCTTCGACAAATCTCAGCAGCACTGTGCCGCGGAGCTACCGGCAGATAAGGCCGGGCCGGTCCAAGAAAGGCCCACCGCTGGGAACAGATATGTTGACTTCGCATTTACAGCCGTAATTCGGATAAAAAAAAACACACACACACACAGGCACTAAGACTTGCTGATTCGCCCTCATATATAAAACTGGAAGAAGTACATGCGTCTTTGGTATAACAGCGTACTCGTAATGCACAATTAAGCGACTGAAAATGAACTGGTAATCTAAAGAAAGCAAGGTGAATCGTCACTAATTCACGGGCAGCTAGATTCACGTTCAGGCGACTCACGAAACAGTATGCTGTAACAAGAATCTTAGTCAAACAAGGGTGGTGACCATCATGTGTAGTGTTTCAGGGAAATGCATGCAGCAGTACGAGAACACCTGCATCCTGCAGTTGCTCATGCCACATCTACAGATTGATCGCAATAAAATCATGAAAAGAAAATTTGACAGTTAGAATTGCTCCGCACAAGGCACCACAGGTCATACAACCACCTCCAGTGGTTGTACAATGCGACAGTTGACCTGCCGACGGGGGGGGGGGGGGGGGGGGGGGGGGAGGGGTGAACCTCTCCTTAAAAAAGGAACAGGATGAAAAGGATGACGCTGCCAGATCAACCCATGATGTTGCCCATATTATATCGATACCACTGCCGAGAACAGATGCAGCCACAATGCTTTCGCTTCGTCGCATGCGAGCTTACGCAGACTCTGTGGAACACCAGTGCAATCACGAAAGCACGTCTCCACAGATTAGACCCACGTCTGCAACTCCGTCTTCCACCAATATTCCCACGAGTGGAAGCAACGCTTCTGTGCCGCCTGCGGCCCGGCGTGGCATTCACGAACGTCCATTCTTTCCGCATTAGAATGGCTGGCAGCCCTGCTTACGACAACTGTGGCTGCGAGGAGACGATCAAGCACCTCCTCTGTGACTGTCCCCGCATCAATAGGGCAAGAAACATGCTCGCAACGGTGCTAAAAAAACTGGACGATCGCCCCTTCACAGAGGAAGAAGTTCTAGGACACTGGTCAAGATGGGTTTCGGCACTCAAGGCCTCAAGGGTACTGCTCAATTCTGAACATCTGAATTGTGCAACCGACTTTGAAAATTGTAGCGCGTTGCATCGCGTTAATGTGTGAATTTCTCGCACTTTAGCTTTTTTTCGTCTTTTGTTTCTTCCATCACACTTTATTCCCTTCACCACTTGCCCCAGCACAGGGTAGCCAGCGGGTTACACACTGGCTAACCTCCCTGTCTTTCCCTTTTCTCTTTTACCCTTGTGTGCTAGATCTAGCCCTGCAGGAGTGTTAGCCAATTTCACCCGGAGCGTAATGCGGAGGTTGTGCGCATTCGGTCACCATTAGCGGTATATTAACGCGACAGCGTTAAGGGCACGGTGTCGCAGAGAATTCGGCGTCACCAACGGGCGTCGGCGTGCGATGTCGGCGGGTGGCGGAGAAAATCATCCCCAACCAGGCAGGCCCTCCGAATATATTTAGGTACATGTATATGCCATGCCTTCTTATATGACATGCGGTATATGGGGGTTATATTGCCACACCATTCTATCATTAATGTTGCTCATACCTTGTCTTGCATTCTTGGCAAAGCTATTCCTCGGAATTTTCAGAGTGACAATCCACAAACAAGTGTCATGAAACAAAACACTCACAGCGCATGTCTTTTATGTTAAATCTCAGACTGGAATATTAAAAGCACGAAAGCAAATCACAGGCCTACGCGGCACACGCAGCACAGTCACAGCGTAAGCTGGTGGAGCGGCTCAAGAGTAGCTCCAATTTGGGCACCAGCACAACACCACGCACAACAGCACAACATCGCGGCAGTCTGTCGGCCTCGTTTTGACGAGAACGATCTCAACTATGTGCCCGGCGTTGACGGCGAACTGCGGCTTGTAATGCTCTCTCCACAGCAGTGTGCTGAGCCCGATCAAGCCTTACAACTACAACTTACATGTCAGGCGCACCGCGTTTGCAGGCACCTTAACTAGATGGCGCCACAATACTGGCGGAGGCTCGGCAGCTCTGGAGCGCTTTGATTACGCGCCTGCGCCGTCGACTGCGCCTGCTGAAGCTGCGTTTGCAGGCGTCTTACCTAGATGGCGCCACCATACTGACCGAGGCTCGAGTCATCTCACTCAGCGTTTGCCTTAGGGCATTTTCCACGGCTTTTATAGATTATGAAAAAGCATTTGATTCAGTAGAGATACCAGCAGTCATACAGGCATTGCGTAATCAAGGAGTACAGGAGGCATACGTGAATATCTTAGCAAACATGTACACGAATTCCACAGCTACCTTTGTTCTCTACAAGAAAAGTAGAAAGTTACCTATCAAGGAAGGGGTCTGGCAAGGAGGCACAATCTCTCCAATGCTATTCACTGCATGCTTAGAAGTATTCAAGCTGTTAGACTGGGAAGGCTTGGGAGTGAGGATCAACGGCGAATATCTCAGCAACCTTCGGTTTGCAGATGACATTGACCTATTCAGCAACAATGGAGACGAATTACAGCAAATGATTGAGGACCTTAATCGAGAAAGTGTAAGAATTGGGTAGAAGATGAGTATGCAGAAGACAAAGATAATGTTCAATAGCCTGGCAAGGGAACAAGAATTCAGGAAATGCAGTCAGCCTCTTAAGTCTGTAAAGGAGTACATTTATCTAGGTCAATTACTCACAGGGGACCCTGATCACGAGAAAGAAATTTACAGAAGAATAAAATTGGGTTGGAGTGCATAGGGCAGGCATTGCCAAATCCTGACTGGGAGCTTACCACTGTCGTTGAAAAGAAAAGTGTACAATCATTGCATTCTACCGGTGCTAACATATGCGGCAGAAACTGGGAGGTTAACAAAGAAGCTCGAGAACAAGTTAAGGAAAGCACAAAGAGCGATGGAACGAAAAATGTTAGGCCTAACGTTAAGAGACAAGAAGAGAGCGGTGTGGATCAGAGAACAAACGGGGATAGCTGATATTCTAGTTGACATTAAGCGGAAGAAATGGAGCTGGGCAGGCCATGTGATGCGTAGGATGGATAACCGGTGGACCATTAGGGTTACAGAATGGATACCAAGAGAAGGGAAGCGCACTCGAGGTCGGCAGAAAACCAGCTGAGATGATGAAGTTTGGAAATTTGCAGGCGCAAGTTGGAATCAGCTGGCGCAAGACAGGGGTAATTGGAGATCGCAGGGAGAGGCCTTCGTCCTGCAACGGACATAAAATATAGGCTGATGATGATGATGATTTTCCGCAGCCCGATAGCAAGCGATTGCGTGGCTCAGTGGTAGAGTATCCGGCTCCCACGTAGCGGGCGCGGGTTTGATCCCGGTGGGAATCGGGTACTTTTTTCGCGTTTTCGGCGATAGCGGTAACGCGGTGGACGCCGGCGGCGGCATCATCATGGCCCGAAACGGCTATTGGAATGAGCCCATAACAGCTTACGCTGTAAAACGGTAACCTAAAAATTATGCTTTTTTTTTTTTTTGGTGCGGCTGTGCAATATCTCCGGGATCGCCCCACGCAAGAGGCCGCGTTTCTACCAGAAAGCTCGCCTTCGTGCATAGCGTTCGTTGCCAGTGTTTCCCGGTAACCATTACGGTTGCTTAAGCTGCAGTTGTCGGGTAGCGTGAGAAGCAGTTGGGGATGTTTGAATGCTATCGCGTTCCACTCTTAAAAACGAAGCTTAAGTGTCGTCTAACTTTTATTTTTTTCGTCCACTTTCATTTTCCTTTTCTTCACCATTTTCAACATTTCGATTTAAATCACAGTATACTACTCCTATGCTTTCCCTGGCTTCATTTTCTCTTGGCGTTATATGACCCGCCGGGTTGCTTTGTGGCTGTGGTGTTGGGCTGCTAAACACGTGGTCGAGGGATCAAATCCTGGCCACGGCGGCCGCATTTCGATGAAGGTGAAATGCGAAAACACCCGTGTACTTATATTTAAGTGCACGGTAAAAAACCCCAGGTGGTCCGAATTATTCCGGATCCCCCCACTACGGCGTGCCTCGTAATCAGATCGTCGTTTTGGCACGTAAAACCCCATATTTAAATATTTTGTTGGCGTTACATGGTCACGTATCAGCTAGTCACGTGTTCGACATCACCTTGGAAAAAGAAACCGTTTATTGTGCGACGCGGGGTTACTGTTACAACGTCCGCGCTACGTTTAAAAAAAACACTCTTAAACACTCAGGCTAAGATCAAAGTTTCTGCCAAGATACACCCCCACATTAGTTTTTTAATTAAGAACGTTTCCGTGCCTGCAAAGTATTTACCAAGACTCACTCACCACGAACAAAATGCAAAGAAAGAAACCAGAAGAAAAAGTCCACAAACATGCAAAATTATCGAACCCACGACCTCTCGGTCCGCGAAAAGCGTTTAACCCATTGCAGAGAGCTACACAGACGCGCCTTATATATCTAACACTCCTCCGTGTACCCGCGCTTGGGGGCGGTGCCGCCGCCTAAAAAAAGAGAAGTGCTGAACGTGACGCTTCGGTGGTCTCACTGACGCCTTGCCAGCATAGGGACGCTGGCATCAAGAAGCACTCAGCCACCTGGTGGCGTTCACCGTACTCAGCACAGCGAATGGCCTCCGCAATTAGCAAAATGTCTGAGTTGATCGCGGATGTTACGACGCGCTCGACTATGTTGTCCGTGTTGTGTGTCGTTCGTGCTTCGTCTTTCGCGTTGTGCTAGTGTGCAGCGTAGTGCAGCTTCCATATGCCACGGTTTTGGTCATCGAAGTCGTGATGGAGGAGACGTGCCACCCGTTTTTAATTAAGAACGTTTCCGTGCCTGCAAAGTATTTCTCACTCACCACGTGTCCTTTATTAAAAAAATTGCTGAAGCTTGGAAAAATGCTGAACGTGACTTTACTGTTTAGGTATTCAGCTGCGACGGCGAAAGCAGTCTGAGCATGTTTCGACTATGTTGTCCGTGTTGCGTTCAGTGAACTTGCCACGCTTTTAAAGACGATAGCCTTTCTTGGGCTACGTACCTAAACGCGAAAAGCTTTTGTCTGTGTGTCACTCGATTCAACCGCCCGGCCAAAACCAAGCGTGAGGAGAGGACGTGCAGAGAGAGAAAGACAGAGAGAAAGAGAGCGAGAGTAATAAATAAATAATTAATTAAAATAAACTTTCTTGGCGAAGCGGGATTCGAATCTGGGTGCCCGCGGCCCGAAGGCGAGAGTCATAACCACTAGGCTCTACACCCACTTTTTTTTTCTTTATTGAAGGACATGCACCCACGCTTCTTGAACATGCATTTATGAGAACCATATATGATTGCGTTGTACCAAGGAGTGTAACAGAACGTGCTATCGGCGAGAGAAAGAGAAAATGAGAGAGAGAGAGAGAGAAAGAGATACCTTTAAAGAAAGAGACAGAGAGAAAGAAAGATAAACACTGATAGACAGAGAGAAAGAGAGAGACAGAAAGAAAGACAGAGGGGAGGCGGGATCTGAGCCCGGGTACTCACGGTCCGTAGGTGAGCGTTCACGCACTCGTGTCGCTAGGGCCACAAGTTTTAACTATAAGTCTCAATTCTTGGATAGTCTGCGAAATACGAAACCGACAACCGCTTTAAGGAGTATGGCTGTTCCTAGGCTTCGTAAGACACGCTGCAAATGAAAAAATCAACGCGTTAGAATTGGTGTCGAAGAGACGCTACGCGTTAAAAACAAGCCGACTGGAGCCTCGCTTCTGTAGCAGGCTTTAAGCCGACGGGAATAAAATGTCCCAACAGATGGCGCGAGAGTAGGGCGAACGCATTAAATTTGAATTGTATTCAGAAAAACCTCCATTGCATCCATCATGGGAAGAGTGACACGGGAGGGGAAGAGCGTGAGGGGTGGGAGGGGGAGAAGAGAGGGTGTTACGTATCTGTGGCGGCAGAAGACTTTCGTCTTTCGAACGCATTGGCAGCGACGCAAACGGATATGCGTCCAATTTTTTCGGTCCGTCACGGCCTCTGATCTGAGCTTTCAGATGGAGTAGAGAGAGGTTCGATGTTGTTGTAACCCTATTAGGCGACGTACAGATGCAAATTTAGGCAGCATTCATCAAAGTTGCGGAGTGGGGTTCTCCATTACATTCCAATATCCAATCCGGAGAATGCAAATCCTTTTAACAGTGGAGCTGTTCTTGGTCGAGCGTGCGCCGGCGATGACGGCCGCCGTCACGCAGGAGCAGAGCCACAGCGGACACGTGACCAGAGAGGATGAGAGCCGTGCCGGGGGAGGGCAGGTTACCTGACCAGCAGAGCAGGAGGCGATGTGGCGGGAGCCGGCAACCACAGCGAAGCTGTGCATTCGCGGCCGCTTGGCTCGCGCGAATGTTGAACGTGGCCCGAAGCAGCGCAGCTATCAGATGCAGCCGCAGCGGTTGCGTATAGGTACGCGTCGAATGAGCGCTTTTACAGCGAAGGTGTATATGATTCGGATCCCGGGATTTCTTCGTCTGTGCAGCCCAAAAATCAAGCAATCACAGCAGGTGGCGCGCGGCACGTGCGCTGCAGGGTTCCTTGCAGTACCACCAGATGGCCCTCGCCTACGGGCATCCGCGGTAGCGGTGGCGCCGGCCGTGCGAGCAAAGGAAAAGAAAGAAGCAGAAAGCTCTTTTTCATTTGGCGAAGGCGAAAACTCAGCATGCTCTCTTGAGTGCACCCGAACGGTAGGCCAACATGTTGCCGGCCAGCACGCGATGCACTCTGGTCGAGCCGCTGCAGCATGAGATATATCTTCTATTCCGTTATGAGACATTCCATCTCACTGGACATTGCGTATTGGGGGGTAATCAGTTTCGGTCGGACATTCCCTCTTGATTGGACATTCCCTCTTCCGTCTCCTAGGACATTCCCTCTCGGTTGGACATTCTGTCTCGTTAGACATTCACTCTTGGTTGGACATTCCGTCTAGTGGACATTGCGTATCGTGGGATATTCAGTTTCGGTCGGACATTTCCTCTTGATTGGACATTCGGTCTCGCTTGGACATTCCGTCTTCCGTCTCGTCGGACATTGCCTCTTGCTTGTACATTTCCTGTCGTTGGAGATTCGGTCGCGTAAGACATTACGCCTCCTTGGATATTCCATCTCGTTCGGACATTACAAGCCGGTTCGACATTCCGTCTCGCTGGGCGTGTAATCTAGCCCGAATCCAGTGTTATTGGCTGCCCATGTGATCGAGGAAAATGGGATTTTTTTACGCTTGAGCGTATATGCCCCCGCTTTCAAGATTCGCGATGCGGGTGTATGAAGCTCGGCGATAAAAGTTGGCGCAGCGCCAAGAATGAGGTCAGCGGCGTACCTGTCACGGCGGATGATGGATGACCTAGATAAGAAGAGGCGGATGGCGCTGCGGATGACGTTATCGGCACAGCTGGCATAGTGCTAGCTCGCACAGGTAGCGCGCAGTGGAAGGCTTCAGCGCCCGACATAACTCGGCGCTGGGAGAGGCGCGTAGTCTTGTGTCGGCGCTTGAAAAAAACAGTCGGTGCTTCACCGCTGGAAAGATGTATGGGCGGAGCGTCTCCTTCTCGTGATCTTGCACTGAGTGATTGAATAAATTTTATTGAAGTATACATTAATGAGCTGGCCTCCTGTGAGTCTTATCTATGGTCGAGGCCCCTATTTCAGGGCTCAGTTGGATTTCGCAAGCCCGTTGGCTCTTCAGACTAGGAGGATCTGGTCCTCTAGGTCTGAGCTGGTCAGCATTGCCTCCCACTGATCTCAATTTGGATTTGTTATGTAAGGTTTACCACAGAGGTCTACCAGATAAGAAAGAATCCGGGGTAGGATTTCTAGTGCATAACAAGATAGCGGGCAACATTGATGAATTCTACAGCATTAATGAGAGGGTAGCAGTCGTCGTAATAAAGCTGAATAGGAGGTACAAAATGAAGGTAGTACAAGCCTATGCCCCAACATCTAGTCACGACGATGAAGAAATAGAACAGTTTTATGAAGATGTTGAACTAGCAATGAGAAAGGTGCAAACTCAGTATACTTTAGTCATGGGCGACTTCAATGCAAAAGTGGGGAAAAAGCAGGTTAGTGAGCAAGCAATTTGGCAACTACGGCATCGATTCTAGGAATGCGAGAGGAGAGATGTTGGTAGAATTCGTGGAAAGGAATAGGCTCCGAATAATGAATACCTTCTTCAGGAAGCGCAGCAACAGGAAGTGGACCTGGAAAAGCCCTAATGGAGAAACAAGGAATGAAATAGATTTCATACTCTCTGCCGATCCAAGCATAGTGCAGGATGTAGAAGTGTTAGGTAAGGTTAAGTGCAGTGGCCATAGGCTAGTGAGGTCTAGGATTTCTCTCAATTTAAAGAGAGAGAGAGTGAAATTAGTCAAGAGGAAACAGGCCAACCTAGAGGCAGTAAGGGTAAAAGCAGACCAATTCAGGCTGGTGCTTGCAAACAAATATGCTGCTTTAGAAAAGGAAGATAAAGACAACATAGAGGTAATGAATGAAACCGTAACTAGGTTGATCTCAGAAGCAGCAATTGAAGTGGGAGGTAGGGCACCAAGGCAACCAGTAGGTAAGCTCTCCCAAGAAACAAAGGACCTAATAAAGAAACGACAGAAGATGAAAATGTCTAACTCAAGAGATCAGATAGAATTCGCTGAACTGTCAAAACTAATAAACAAGAAAAAAGTAAGGGATATTCGAAATTATAACGTGGGAAAGATTGAGGAAGCCGTAAAATATGGACGCAGCATTAAATCAGTAAGAAGAAAGCTTGGCATAGGACAAGGCAAGATGTATGCACTGAAAGATAAGCATGGTAATATCATCAGCAATTTCGATGACATAGTAAAAGCAGCGGAAGAATTCTATACTGACATGTACAGTGGCCAAAACAGCCGAGGTACTTTCATTCAAAATAGTGATGAACCGGATACAGAGGCTCCTTCTATAACTAGCGCTGAAGTTAGAAGGGCCCTGAAAGACATGACCAGGGGAAAAGCTGCTGGAGAAGATGGAATAACAGTAGATTTAATCAAAGATGGAGGAGATATCATGCTTGAAAAGCTTGCGGCCCTTTATACGCAATGCCTCACAACTTCATGTGTACCAGAAAGCTGGAAGAACGCCAACATTATACTAATCCATAAGAAGGGAGACGTTAAAGAATTGAAGAATTATAGACCCATTAGCTTGCTTTCAGTATTGTATAAAATATTCACCAAGATAATTTCCAATAAAATCAGGGCAACACTTGACTTCAGCCAACCAAGAGAACAGGCTGGCTTCAGGAAGGGATATTCTACGATGGATCATATCCATGTCATAAATCAGGTAATCGAGAAATCTGCGGAGTACAATCAACCTCTCTACATGGCTTTCATAGATTATGAAAAGGCATTTGATTCAGTAGAGATACCAGCAGTCATAGAGGCATTGCGTAATCAAGGAGTACAGGAGGCATACGTGAATATCTTAGCAAACATCTACAAGGATTCCACAGCTACCTTGGTTCTCCACAAGAAAAGTAGAAAATTACCTATCAAGAAAGGGGTCAGGCAAGGAGACATAATCTCTCCAATGCTATTCACTGCATGCTTAGAAGAAGTATTCAAGCTCTTAGACTGGGAAGGCTTAGGAGTGAGGATCAACGGCGAATATCTCAGCAACCTTCGGTTTTCAGATGACATTGTCCTATTCAGCAACAATGGAGACGAATTACAACAAATGATTGAGGACCTTAATCGAGAAAGTGTAAGAATTGGGTTGAAGATGAATATGCAGAAGACAAAGATAATGTTCAATAGCCTGGCAAGGAAACAAGAATTCAGGATCGCCAGTCAGCCTCAAGAGTCTGTAAAGGAGTACGTTTATCTAGGTCAATTACTCACAGGGGACCCTGATCACGAGAAAGAAATTTACAGAAGAATAAAATTGGGTTGGAGTGCATACGGCAGGCATTACCAAATCCTGACTGGGAGCTTACCACTATCATTGAAAAGAAAAGTGTACAATCATTGCATTCTACCGGTGATAACATATGGGGCAGAAACTTGGAGGTTAACAAAGAAGCTCGAGAGCAAGTTAAGGACCGCACAAAGAGCGATGGAACGAAAAATCTTAGGACTAACGTTAAGAGACAGGAAGAGAGCGGTGTGGATCAGAGAACAAACGGGGATAGCCGATATTCTAGTTGACATTAAGCGGAAGAAATGGAGCTGGGCAGGCCATGTAATGCGTAGGATGGATAACCAGTGGACCATTAGGGTTACAGAATGGATACCAAGAGAAGGGAAGCGCAGTCGAGGTCGGCAGAAAACCAGATGGGATGATGAAGTTAGGAAATTTGCAGGCGCAAGTTGGAATACGCTAGCGCAAGACAGGGGTAATTGGAGATCGCAGGGAGAGGCCTTCGTCCTGCAGTGGACATAAAATATAGGCTGATGATGATGATGATGATGATGATGATGATGTAAGGTTCTATGTTGTGTGATGTACACTCCCATGTTATGTGGTACAGGGTTGGCGTAGACCCGCACCATGGGCACATGTCCATAAAGGCTGAAGGGTGTGTCTTGTGTAGTTTATGTAAGCTGACGAAGGTGCCTGTCTGTAGCCTACGCAGATCGGTGGCCTCTTCAGTCTTCAGTTTTCTGTGGAGTGGTGGGTAGAGCATACGATTCCCTCCAGATTAGTTTAATATAGTAGAGTAGTCGGGATCGATGGGCATTAGGTCCTCCACCGCGGATGTGTTGCGGGCCCGTTAGCTTGCGTATCTTCGGTCTACTCTATCCGCATATAAATTTCCTGCGATCCCTTCGTGTCCCACTGCCCATGTTATCGTTTGGATAAATTCTCTTTGACATTCTTATTTCAGTTAGGTCAGAATTCGGTGTGCGGTAGTACCAACCCTTCCGCTTTGGAAATTCCTGCATGCTGTTTGCGAATCTGTTAAGATTGTCAGCGATTCCATTGATTTTCTTCCCTCTTGTTTTGCGAGAGCGATGGCAACAGATGAACGGCGAGATAGAAAGACCGAGATGCAACGGAAGCGCCGTCTAAAACCATGTGACTCTACCGATCCTGAAGGGGTCGCTCTGGTCGAAAGATGAAGATACGAGAGCAGCAGCGGATTCTAGTGAATAAGACGTGAAATCAAGATGAGAAAAAAAAGTGACAGAAAAAAAGAAAATCAGAAAATGAAGCACGAAGTTTCATTTTTTTTTAATGTCGCGCCGAGGCCCCAACGGCGGTACGTCAGTGGGACGTCATGGATTCCAAATTATTGTTTTCATACTTGAGCCACGTTGGCTCAGTAAAAGTTCGTGAAATTTTACATATTCAGTCTGTGGCTTCTTTAGAATACAATGTAGTCAATTTTTATCGCTAAAGAATTAACTGGAACCTAACAGACGCTGTTAAACATACATGACGTCATTGCGAGCTGGTGCGGGAACTTCAAAGCGGCGTCGCCACTCGTATTTTGAGTTTTGCGTTTTTTCCTCACTCACAAAGCGCGTTGTCGAGGTAAGAGTGGTAGTTTTGGTATTGTGGAAAAGTAGTTTACTGATACAAAAGAAATCATTTTTCTCTTTAGTGTCCCTTTAAGAGGGAAGGAAGGGCATTGACCCGCGTATTTGTTCGTCTTCTTCCGGTAACCTAGTTTCACCGACCAACAAATGTTAGAAATTATCGCTCAGCGCAAGATGCGATTGCATGTGTCGAAACTTTCTCGATTACGGTCGCCTATTCTGCGTGTTGTTTGTGTTTGTCGCCGAACCTGCTCTAATCAGATTGCGCCGCTTGAAGCCAACAGTGCTGTACTTCATTCTGGAAGACACGCGAACACCAGCGATTACGCCAGACTCTTCACGGAGTCATGCGTAAATAGCCAACGTACTTGAGCTGCAGATCAGATTCCGACGATCGCCGACTGTGCCTGCCGCTATCGTTGTGCTTTGAGTGTCAGCTGTTTTTCTGGGCACAAGTTCGCCCAATAAAGAGTTAGCTTTTGCTGCTCACAACTTTTCGCTACCGTGTGGCTCTTCACTCTCGTTACAACGTGACAATATTAAAAATTAAATTATTTGGTTTTACGTGCTAAAACCACGATCTGATTACGGGGCACACTATAGTGGGGGACTCCAGAATAATGTGGACCACTTGGGGTTCTTTGACGTGCACCTAAATCTAAATACAAGGGTGTTTTCGCATTTCGCCTCCATCGAAATGCGGCGTAGCCGGGATTCGATCCCACAACCTCGTTCCTAGCAGCGTAACGCCAAAGCTACTAAGCAGCCCGCTGGGTGACAATATTGCGTAAATACGAGGCAAGTTATGGGTAATAAGTAGACAAAAGGCTAAGTATGTGAGTCAATCATGACTGATGCAGCAAATAAATTTATGTAGGCGCTTCAGAGCATCATAATTGCGCTTTGAGAACTGGGTAGAATTTCACCCGCTTACCAGATACGACTATAGATGCAACGCATTTAAATTTTATCACCCATATATATATATATATATATATATATAATGGGTTCAACACTATGGTTGATGTGCAAGCTAAGTGAAATGTGCGTCGGTTAATTACGACCTTTTTTTGATTTTCAAAATATTCTTTAAGCGATGGCTCGCCTGCGTTGCGCGGCCGTGATCAGCAATGTCTCGCAGTGTCCTGGGAGCACTGTACGTAGATAGGGAACAAGTTCACATTTGGCGGAAATGGGAGACATATTAGGCGTAATGTCTGACGAATGCTTAAGTTTTGTACGAATTTCCGGCAGGTGGTGCCTTCCGTTCATGTACGCGTCGCTTTCACAAAATGTTGCCAGATGGCGCTTGGCTAACGACGACAACTTAAAGATGTCGCAGTTTCGCCTGAAAGGCGAAGCATTGATTGCGATAGCAAATTAGTAGACAGCTAGACGAACCAAGGATAGTATTTTTATCGGCCTTATAAACTTGTAAAGATTAGCTTACTAACTAAATTAAAGAAAGCATGGTGTCACGTGCGCGGAGGTAAACAAGAACACATCTCGCTCGATGACCGCGCGAAGTGGCTGCCAAAACGCTGGAGTGAGCAGGCGCGGCAGCAGCAGCGATCGAATTGAACTTCGCGCTGTCTCTCGCTTCAACGCGAACGTTGAAAGCACAGCGCATACGAAGCTACCGGCACTAGTTGCACTCTGTCCACATCGCAGACCGCTTTACAGATAAGGCGCCCGCGCGAGGCTTAGCGTAGCAAGGCTTAGCATAGCAAGGCTTACCGTTGCGCTGAAGGCGTCTCAGAACGTCGAAGTGATGAGGAGCGTAGTGATGCAGGCGTCGCACCCTGATGTCACACGAGATGAGACAAAAAAAAAAAATAAACATCGGCATTTGTCAGCGCTCAACGAATTATAAATATAGATGTTGACTGTGCGTTCTGCTTAGACCAGTGTATGCAACACGGTGATGTATGCACCCAGCTTGCTCAGAAGGAGCTGCTCAGCATGTGGGTGCGCGCAAGTGTCATGTGCGCAACGCAAACCTATACACACCGTGTATTACAAAATAAAACCCTCCGCTCAGCACCCATAGCGGAGAGATGTGATATGCGAGCCTGTAATATCACCAGACAGTTACATGGTTTACGACGGTTTTGGTCAAGTCCAGCGCACAATATGGTGATTCATTTAAGAGCGGTTCCAACTGTATCAATTTTGTCCGCTTTGGGCATCTAGATAGGCGAAGTTTTGGGAATGCTAATATTGTTCTTCTAATGCCAATTTGCAGAGTAGTAAGCTTCATAGTTGAAGGAGTGTCTTCTGCGTTGAGCCTGTGTATTGTATATATTGCATTCCACGCAATAAACCAGTGGTTGTTAGTTCAGCGTCCTGTCTGTCGTACTCACTTCATCCCGTCCTAATTCAAACTTCAGTTTTTTATATTTTCATATTGAAGTAGTTAAAAAATATGGATTACGCTATCGACTACACCCGATGGAGTTTAACTTTCAGTTTACAATGTAACAAACCTCATTTAAGCCTATGCAGTGGAGGCTGAGCAAACATTTCTGCCTTCTCATGAATTTCACAGAAGCTCATGTGGTAAAGGTTCCTCTTAACATTGTCATTTTGTGTCCCTATTTCAAGTTTATATCCCGCCTTCGCACTGTTTATCCGCCACTATAAGCCAACATATAGCTCAGGTGGGCACCTTTACGCCGACTTTAGGTGACCGCGTGAAGGAGCCACTTCACTACAGGGCACCAAAACTGTGTCCTAGTGCAACCCTCCGCAAAAACCATTCATGACATTCAGTTGAATTTTGGCAGGGGGTCTACGCAACGCAACAGAGTCAGTAAAAACGCAACCAAATTTCAATGAGAAATTCTTTGAGGGACAGCCTGGACCAGATCATCGCCAGTAGCGGAGCGCAAGTTGTTCAAATGGTAGGCCAATGTTATCCAATGTAGGGCCAGTGTGCCTAACTTCGGTGCCTATTCGTTTTCCTTGATCCTTGTGACATTATAGCCTAAGCACAGTTTACACTCTTTAAAGAGCATCTTCGTCCCACATCAGCGATCGTTATCGACCGCACGTTACTTCCAGATTACAAAAGCCATGCGCGTTATCAGCGTGACACGGCATTCTTGACAAGGAAAGCAGCGAGCACGGAGTTTTCCAGAAAGGAAAACCAAGCCTGACCGATGAGGATCATCGATGTGGGACACCAGTACGCGCCAAATGGTGCAAACTGTTTTTAAGAGTCTAAGGTTATGCTTAGAGTAAATGTTACTCGGAATAAGCTGACTTCCGAATGTAGGCCGCGGTCTTCGCAGCAGCGTCGGTGTATTTCTGTTCGCCTCAAAAGGCGGGGAGCGCGACCTCGAACTCATTGACTAGCGGGTATTTTATCTGAACACGTGCGCCCAATGTACACCGAGGATAGAGTCTTGAGTGGGTTCGGTAGAAGGAAGTTTCCAGCGCGCGACGTCTTTCTTGTCGGTCGCCGGCAGCAGCAAGATTTGTCCCGCCAAGCAGACAGGGGCTAGTTAGACCTCCCCCCTCATGTTTACCCTCTCTCTCACTCTCTGTTGCTTTTGGAGCGGACCGTACGTAATCTTATCTTCGTTTCGGCTCCATGTAAATAAGGCCCCGGTGTCCCCTTCCGCACACACGTACACGCAAAAAGAACGTCCTCCTCCTCCTGCTGCTGATAACGCCGCGACGTCTTGGAGTTAAAATGCACTGAACGGGACAGTGTTTGCAGTAGCTACTGCTAGTTCTGTCACCAAAGGCGTTTGACGGACTCGACACGACATCAGCCGGAGTTCTATTCGCTGGCCTACGTGGACACTAAATAACAAAACTAAGTCCGTTCTGACCTGGCGAAGTATTTTTTGAAGAGTGTGTTTTCGCTCGTTTATCGAGGAAAGGCAGAGCCCTATCGCGGAATTACGCTCCGAATCTAAGCGCCGGCAGAACAGTGTGACGTCATAGGTTACCAAGTATTCTCCCGTTTCGGAGCAGGAGAAAAATCGCCGCCTCGTCTTCTTCTTTACTTGAGACAACAACCTAGCGCTTTCTTGACAATTAACAATTACTTGACTCTTGTATATATCCTGTCAACCTCTGTGACGTCATGGTGTATGTGACATCACAGATTCTGACATAATTATTTCGCCTTTGTACCGTTTGGGAGCAGCAGAAGTTCTGACAAGTTACTGTGTACATTTAATCTCTCGTTAATTGAGAACGCAACGCAGCATTTCTTTGACGTTAAACGATCGACTAGACCAGGGTAGATGCCCTGAGAAATATGTGTCGCCACAGCGGAGCGGCATCGGAAGTTCCCGTTTGGTGTCGCCACCCGTCCTGAATTCGGTCATTCCATTGTTCTTGGCTTATACCAATCCTCTCATGACTAGAGCGGCGGATTTGCTATATAGGAAGTGTGATTTGGTGACACAGCTTCAGATTGCCCTTTAGCGTACCATTAGGAGGTCGCAGGCAAAAATTATATGGCTAAGCTCGCACACATACGCAAATGCCCCGGAATGTCGACGGCAGGGCGGCCGCTGCGGTATCCCTAAGATAGTGCGCGTGTTGCGCAAGGTGTGGTGGGTTCGTCCAGTTTTCGTGCAGTTCTATTTTTCCTGATTGCTTATACATTCAAATAAATGGACCAGGTAATGGAACCATTCCTGGCACCATTCCCCGCTTGTTTCATCGGGTAGTAACTAACAAAAGACCGACTGCCAGGGTTCCCCTTCTTAATCACGCTCAATGACAGAGAAGAGCTTTTTTCTTTGTTGACTTAGGTCCCGCAGTAGCCTTATACCATGAGACAATTGTAACGAAAAAAGCGTCATCCCTGGCGCATATTTAATACAAGGCGTGCCTTTATAGAAGCCTGAGGGAGAGAGAGAAAGCTGGGTAGAGAAGAAAGAGGGCGGAAGCAAAAAGAAAAAAAAAAAACGAACCAAAAGAAAAACGTCCTTCATATCTTCATGGCGCTTTTGACTTCTACTTGTATGATTATCAGTCATCTTCACTTCACTGCTGGATTTTTATGCGTTGTAACAGTTTTTATGTGGTTTAACGATAGAGGTTCCAGAGAGAGAGCTAATTCATTGGAGGTAATCAAAGAAGAAGTCGAGTTCGGGACGCTGCCTTGATGGAGTTTGCCGAGAACTCATATGGCGGGCCTTAGTGTCAGAGGGCATTGATGGATTATTGCCATATTTGTATTATACACGTATATGTGTGTCTTTCATCACTTTACGCTCTACAATCTGATATAATATCTCTGATTGATTCCACAGAGTCACAGCTGTCATAACAGGGGCTTGCAGTTTCACCAAGGCGGCAGAGCGGCCAGTCGCGCGGCAATTCTGCATGTATTCGCTGGCTTCTCTCACGCTTGACAAAAGCACTTTTATGTTGCACGTATTGAGCGTCAGAAAGCCGTATCGGGAGTTTTTCACGTTGCTCTACAATTTGCTCATTGACCATTTTCATATTAATATAATATTTGAGAAGTTGATTAATTATTCAAGAATAATTATGTAATTAGGTTGAATGCAAGAAAAAATTGGAGGGCGCTTAAGCTTCGCCTTTAAGAGTGGAACGCGATAGCGTTATCGGGACCCGTTCGCATCGCATTTTTTATTTAGCAGGTTTCACTGCAACACAGAGCGTGGGAAAGCCAGCTTACAAAGACCAAGCTTACACCGAACCCCTTAAAGTCGGATTCACTTTTTAAACAGAAATGCATTGCTAGGAAGATGTTTTTCCAGGGGCAATATAACTCGTCTTACATTCTTCTTCTTTCTGGGGTCTTTACGTGCCAAAACCAGTTCTGATTATGAGGCACGCCGTATTGGAGGGCCCCGGATTAATTTCGACCACCTGGGGTTCTTTAACGTGCACTACAACGCAAGCACACGGGCGTTTTTGCATTTCGCCTGCATCGAAATGCGGCCGCCACAGCCGGGATTCGATCCCGCGATCTCATGCTCAGCAGCGCAACGCCTTAGCTGACTGAGCCACCGCGGCAGGTGGTCGTCTTATATGAAAATGTGAAGGCCCTAGGACCTTTTTTTATTATTTTATTAATTGTTTGCTATTGCCTGCCCGTCACGACGCGGGAGCCGCCCGCGGTGGCTCCTCCCCCGTAAGGGGGTCTCGGAGGCGCTCCTCAGGACCTAAAATAAAGTTCAGATGATTTTCTCCGCCACGAACGCCGACATTCACGCCGACGCCGGATTTTCTGCGACACCGGATTTTCTGCGGGGCCCTTAACGCTATCACGTTAATATTCCGCGTATCTCCAAGCGACGGCAAACAACATAACCTCGGTTCTGTCCAGTTCATGACATTTGCATATTTTTAAATTTTGAAATATGACAGTTGGGATAGTATAATGTCCATTTAAGACCACCGGAGCAGGCTGCTCGTGACTTGAGCGGTGAAACCGTTAAAGAAAGCTCCGGACTCCGGCGCCCAGCAACCCGCTTCGGCGGGTTATATTTTGTTTTCAAGTCAGATTGATGCTGCCGCTGGCGCGGCAGCATCATTGTCCTCCGAAGTGCACGCTCTACCAATTGCGGGTATTGTGTTTCGGCGGGGAAGAAGGGGGTCTCGCACGTCAAAACGCAGGCATCGCAAGAACCCCCGCGATCAGTCGCTTCCCCCAACCCCCTTCGCCCCTCGGCACATGGGGACGAGCTCGTATTCCACAGCCGCGAAAGACAATGCCACCGCGTCGCGTCGGAGCAGATCATCTGGCACTTCAAGCAGCGACCATTGGACCGCGCGTCAGTGGCGTGGGAAAAGAATTAGTAGAGAAAGCGTCTAGGTCACTTATGGGATGCCGTCAAACGCGGATATATCGAATCTGAAAGGGATCACAAGAAAGTTCGATATATAGGTAATTCGATATGTGAAATAGAAAGTTTTTAGAGACATCTTCAAGGAGATTTTACAGCTGTTCCATTTAGACGAAAATTCGTTATATGTGGGTCTGATATATCCGGGTTAGACTGTAATCAGCGGAGGTTCTACGGCAACTGTAGATGCTACCCCGACGAAGACGAGTCACCCTAACCGAAACATTGACTCCAGCAACACCTGTTGTAGGACCATTGCTCGTTGCTTCAAGGCTCCATTTCTCCCGCGATATACTGACTTATGTATAGGTCAGTTATATAGGCATTTGTCACGCCGCAAGTATAATTGCATAGACTTTCAACAAACGAGCCAAAACACAGCCGAGTGAGGATATAAAGCGTGCGTCACCTAAAAGCAATATTCATTCATTCATTCATTCATTCATTCATTCATTCATTCATTCATTCATTCATTCATTCATTATCTCCAAAATACAAAATTACTAGGGTCCCTTATGCTACAAATAAGCCAACTTGAAGGCGAAAGCCCGAGAACCGCTAACTCAATGACACGACGACCGCTTTTTTGCTGAGTAATCTTCACTTCAAAACCATATTTTGCCAAGTCAATTTTGCAAGTCGTCCTGATTTCACCGAATTGGGACCGTGACTCGGCACTTATGTTTGCTGAGTCGTCGTCACTGTGAAACCATATTATCCTGTCATTTTTGCAAGTCATCCTCTATTCACTAAACTCGGACCGTGACTCACTAACTCCAACCTTGACTAAGCACTTTTTTTGCTGATTCACTATCACTTGGACCCTCAAATCTGGCCTATATATTTTTCAAGTCACTCTCCCACTCGATAACCCCTTGGTTCACTCTTAATTCACACTTTACTTACGCTTGATTTACCCTATCAACTTGATTCACCTTCGTTCACTCTTAATTCACTCTAATTTACTCCTTCATTATCTCAGCTCACTCTATCTCGTCATTACCTTTCGTCTGACTCCTATCACCCAACTAAACCGTTTTAATTCACCTCGTTCACCTCTCTGTATACCCCTTTTTTATCGTTATCATTGCCATCATAATCATATTGCACCCATTCTTATAATTATTTCTGGGTTTCTGGTCACATTTCGGGTTTTTCGACCCACTTTCACGCATTTTCATTCTAATTATCAAAATTAATTTTAGGAAAATCGTAATTTTTTATTCATATTTATATTCCTCATGTTTTTACCTATCGAATCATATATATAATGTTATGGGGTTTGTAATTACGTTAAGTAGTTATCGTTGTTTTGTACATATTGTTTCCAATTTCTGGAGCCACTTTTTCAAGGTCACCTCAAAACGAGACACATGAGGCTGTCGCCTTAAAAATACTGCGAAAGGGTACCAAGCAGCAAGTCGTTACACAACAGCTGGAGTTTAGTTAGGGTTTAGTACGCCAATTTTGTTCACTTCACATGTATTATAGGCATAGTTTATGGCAAATCAGTTCCGCGGAAGCCCTCAAGGGGGACGAAAGCACATGAAAGGGAAAACATACCATCCACCTAAATTATAGCACGAAGCTCCAAAGGATACGTGTTTCTCAGAAACAGTGCCTCGTAGTGGTAGAAAAATTAGTCCTATGGTCGGGAAAACGGGTTGCGGATACGGGTTTCTGAGAAACCCGTTTGGGATTTATTTGTAGATTGTGCTACTATTCAGGTGGATGACAATTTTGCCATTTCATGTAGGAATAGTTTACAGAATTTTGGTGCCTCCTTTTTTTATTGCTGCAGTCCATCACAACATTCCATTGCAGCAGAGACTGCCGCTAGTTCACTGTACTGCCGATGCAGATGTGCTATTTGACGGCTCTGTCCTCTGGGGAATTACGCAACGAAATAACAAACGCTGCCTGTATATCTCCCGCTTCAACAAATATCCTTTAATAAGCGCATAGCTTTCTAGAAGCGTTCGGTTGTTCGCTAGCATTGATCATCGTCGATTGCTTTCCACACAAATTTAGTTTAACACTGAAAATTTTGAAGTTTGTTCAGTGGTTGCCTAACGAGACTATTCTGCTTTTCACGTGTGCGTAAGCCGCAGTTTGTCCGGATGTAGAGGCTACCCCTTAAATGGTTGAGTAACGCATTTAAGAATTTTCGTTGTCCGCCACTCGCTTCGACCGAGGACGCTGGCCTATAGACTTGCGACAAAGGTAATGGCTGCAAAAAAGTAGGAAAAGGAGAGTCCCATTTTGCACTTCTGGAAATTTTTTAATTTAGACATTGAGATAAAAATACACCTGTCCCGTATCAGATTCCAAGTAAATTCCACCAGTCTTCCAAATGCGCCAAATGTGTGGCGACGTATTTCGGCGGTGACCCACGGTGCTTTCGGAGTTTGTATGGTTTTTTTGTGAGAGCTAGTATGGGAGCCATCGAAATATACTTTTTTTGTGAACAGCATTGAGTCATTGGCACGTCAGATTTCATATTGCATTTGATGTCGGAGGATTTTACAATGCCTGTACTCGGTGACAACCTAAGAATTGTCAGGTCAAATGTACGCTGTCCAACTCGGACACAATTTGAATAGATGCGCCAACCATGTTGGTTGGCTTACTTGCCTGACATCAAGCAGTTTCGCGCCTTTAACACAACTGATTTTCCGGCAAACCGATAAGCTCTGTGTCACTGGTTACCTGCATGATGAAACCTCAGCCTCTAGGGCACATCTTATGTGTGATCTTGATATCCCTCTTAGCCATATAGCTAACATTTTAACTTCAAACAAAAATATTTTTTTTTACTTTTCAAGTAAGCGCATTTACATTAGCAGAGCAAGGTGATTAGACTGAGCGGACTCCACTTTCATCAAAGGGGAAGAGCAGGTGCACTGCATTTTTGTAGGAGGAGCTTGTGGTAGTTGCTATGCTGTCACTGGCGTTTTAGAATACGAAAGGAAATAAACTTCCTTTATGGATGTATTGCAGGCCAATCATGCAACTCAACGTGGGCGGCGAAACCTTAACAGCTACTGCCACTCGGCGCTCGGGATGCCTGTTTCCTTCTTAGCTAATACACCCTCAATTGTGCTTGGTTCCTTGCAGAGAGATTCACAGTCTCTCGTTTGTTTTGCGTTATAACTCACAGTGTACAGGCAGGCAAGATCAGCACGTGGTTTGCTTGTCTGCGCTACATCAAGGAAATGCGTTGGATCTCCTTCAGCAAGATTTCATAGTTAGCCCACTTATCATTTTTGGCTCTCCTACACTTAGTGTGCGGAGACAGTTAGCTACATGTAGCACAGTAATTTATTTATTGCGAAAGCAATAAATAATGCGGGATTCCTATACGTGGGAGCCATGTACACTAACTCTAGTCGCAACTAGGGTGCCTTGATGTCCTCCTCGTCCGCCGGTCCGGAGCAGCGGGCGAGGAGGACATCGAGGCACCATATAGTCGGAGCACCTCGATGATGCACTAGTCGAGACCAACGGTCAACTGTTGATGATTGTCAACGCCTTATGAAACATTCGATAGCGTTACGTGGACGTTTACTGCTCAGACCAGAGCATACACACAGGAGCCAAGCAAGTACGCTAATGTGCTTACAGGGTTGGCGCGCTCAGCACTCGTGCCAGCAAAGGAAGGCAGAACGCTGCCTTTGCTCCTACGCCATAGAGCCGATTGAGCGTAGCGTTGGCGATGCGGCCACATCGCTTCGGCGTTTTTCTATTTACAGCGAAGATGTATATGGCTAGGTTCTGGCGGATCGCGTCCGCGGACAAAACGACGCATAGAACAACAATTTTCGGCGTCGGGTATATATCCGTTTATGTACAAAGTGCCTCAGTACAGGTGTCAAACGTATGGTGGATGGCCCATTGTTATACCTATCGCCACCACCGATGCCTCTTTCACAGGTGTCGCGGTACTCGGCCCACCAATCGTCGTGCCCCTTTGTCTCGTGGCGTAGAGATCGCGCTGTTATCAGCAGTTGCCCTTTGGACTCGCTATGGGACGGACGCTCGTTTAACCACATCTTGCAGGATCTTAACGCTGCCGTGCAGTGTGCCGTGGATATATGAACGCTGTGGCCCATACGCTAGTCCATGACGATGGGACGGACTTGGCGCAGCAAACGCGCTACTTGGTCATCGCGCCGGGCGAAAACAAGACGCCGGTGTCCTTGCTCTTTGACGAACATGCCGAAGACGCCCAATATAGCCAATAATGGTAATATATAAATTCACTGTAGCAATATTCACTAGAGCAGACCCACCATAGTCACAGCTTCGCTGGCTTCCATCTTCACAGTATTGGAAGGGCTCTGGATTTTTTTCAGGCAAACGCAATCCGCGTCTCTGGAGACCAGCCTCGGCGATCTATCCGAACATGCGCTGTTTGCAGGAGAGAATAACAACAGAGGCGCCGATGGCGTGAATGCATATCGAACGTCCCTGGTATTGCTATCGTAATAGAAAGGTGTTTGCGTTACATGGTGGGATACGTACTTTCTGATGATCGATACGATGGGATACGTACTGTGAACGACGGAGTAATTGGTCGTGTTGAAAACGATGGTGGTACAATTGTGGAACAGTTTCTGTCTTTCTAGCGCATATTTTTTTCCCTTTATCTTTACCTAAATAACGGAATACTAGATGCCGGCATGGCTTCGAATGTCCAGAATTTCTTATTTTGCCGTCTTCTTGTTGTGCATAATGTTCTCACTCGAGATAAAGCATTGATCGCGGCATACGTTCCTTGTATCTTCAATCGAAACATTAAGTAACACGCCAGCAGAGAGTTCGACACAAAGTATACAAAAGTGTGCAATAACGTTCTCGATACTTCTGACAGCAGAACAAATGTAAACTGCCAGAGGGTTAGCATGCAACCCGAACAGTTATTGGTGGAACAGGCTGACGAACTCGAATCGTTACAGAAAAGAGAGAGACAGAAATAAAGGAGAATGAAAAAGTGCACCGTGCACACGGGGCACTTTTCCACTCGAGCTAGTATGATTCGTCATTGGATATATTGGCACAGAATAACAGGGCAAGTACAGCTTGGGCTTCGCAATTAAAGGGTTAAGTTCGGAAAGTGCACTATGAAATATATTTACACCCTTAAAAGTGAACAAGGGTGCAAATAAACTTATGACTCACACCGTTACAACCAAAAAGGGTGCAAGGGTGCGAGTTATAAAAACATTTACACCTTACTCACTTTAATGGTGGAAATATTCCACCGTGTACCTAAGCATTAGGAGGAATTAAGTTTCACCTCACGACCACCGACCCTAAAGGTATGGTAACTCCGAAATCGTATTGCTGGTCATGCATTGCACGGAATTTTTATAAGGTTTGTTTCATTAAAAAAAAATGAATGTTGACTGACTGAAAGAAGTAGGCCTTTAATTTACGCCATCGCTTTTTCTTTCTTACAGAAATTGTTAAAATCGCAAAGTTCAAAAAAAGTGAAGCTTCATGTTTCGAACTGCACAAATCAGTTATGAAAGAGCGTCATCATAATTATTTTACCTGAACCTATTGAGAAATATAGGGTGGGCAAAAGTGATGTAATGTACATCATTCTATAATATACAACTGACTTGGGGGTTAAATTTTTGCGAAATTATTGTAAAACATTTTAACAAGTTCACGTAAGTTGTAAACTTACTACCTTGATCTGCTTCCGATGCTTTGAACAGATGCAGGTTACAGAACTACAATATCTGTTTTTAGAACTGAATTGTGAATTTGTAAACGTTGTGCTTCGTATTCTTTTAGTTTAGGAATTTTCCGCAATATTTAAAATAATATTAGGTCACAAATCAAGCTTCCGATTGCTCAAATTCGTAGAATTGAGCTATTTGTCCTGAATGCAATACTTTTCTTTTCAATCGGTTTAGTGGTTGTTTTATGACGCAGTATTTTCGTAGGAAAATTGGAGTCGTCCTTGAAGTCAAGCTTCCCATTAACTTCCCATTTGCTGTTCTTCATTACGTATTCCATTTGCAATTGCTGCAAGGTAAAATTTGCGTGTTCCCTTTAACTGCGGACCACATTGTGCACTGTTAACGTTGTAACGTCGTAAGCGGCGCTATTTGCTGTAAATAACATTAGCAGCCGTGAATATTGACATTATGGCCATTTGCCGTTAGGTCTACTCGTAGCTTCGACCTTGTGCACTTCAGCGCTCAAGTACAGGTTATGCGTCAGGCAAGATTGCTCCTTGTGTCACATTTACGCATTGTCGACTCCTGCAAGCGTTTATCCATTTAGGCATCGCATTACTTAAGCTCTCGCATTGGCACTATTTGGGAGAAATTGGCATTCTTAGGGCATGGCCGGCATAAAGTAGGTATTCCTTTTGTTCGAGTGTATTCACTTGTTAGCATCCAACGCTCACCAGAAACCAATCCTTGTGTTAACCTATACGCAGAGCGCCACTCGTACCACTGGCGACGCGAGAAAGGTACGATTGGTTGGAATAGCCACACTCAAAGGTACACAAAAGGCAGGTATTAAGTCAACCCGGACTGTTAAGAGGCCATTCCAAAAAGCCTCCCAGAGCTTGTTTCGTGCAAAGAGATGCAGCTATTCTTTCGTGATACGCGCATCACTCGCTTGTTCACGTTTATTCATGAAAAGCGTGTACGTAGCACAATCTTAAGGGCCGGCTCCCGTACGTCTTTCTCTCGAGGCCGTGCACGCAAATAATGCGTGTGACTTAGTTACAGAGAAAATCACTACTGAAGGGACCGGTTTCCTTATACAATTTAGATTGCCCGTCACGAGAGAGGCAGTGTGACGCTGCATACGCCATCAGTGACATATACTGCCGTCGGGGAATAAAAGGGCGCCCGAGAGCCGGCGCTACTAGGATAGTGGCACGCAGGCTCCCTAGGGACTAGGTTTTTTTTTTTTTGTTCTTTTTGCGTCGAACAAGAAAGCATGGACAGAAACAGAGCCAGGACATAAGGTGGGCTCTGAGTTTTCTGATGCTTGCAGATAGTGGAAACTTATAGTGAGCTTGCAAAATCAGCGCAGCAACTACTCAATCGCACGAATGGTTTCCACCAGAACGTATACTGACACGGACAGAAAGGGAAGACGACACACGCTGGACTAGCAACTGAATGTTTATTATTGGTTTTCCACATTTTTTATAGCAGAAGACAGCCAATGCTTCTTTTTTTTTTCCTTTTGTCATGCCGGTTATCCGTCTCTTAAGAGTGAAATATCGTCTTCGCGCAAGTAGCTTTCTTTTTCTTTCTTTTTTTGTTAGTAGTATCGATGGTGTACTGATGCATGATTGCCCGCTTTTGTCAATGCTATTTCTGTCAATGTCAGCTTCGGTCAACGGCACAAATGGAAACCATTTGTGCTATGTGCAGCCAACGAGCTCAGGCAAACACTATTCTGAACTACTCAATATCGACGCTACCAAAACGGGAAAGCGCGGGGTTGAGCGATAATTAAAGCTGTCTGACCCCCGACGTCATTGTCAATGGGTTTCCTTTTCTTATAAAACTTGGATAGGTGTGCACAAGTAGCATTTTCATCCATCGTATAATTCAATGCAATAATACTTTGCTTTATTATCAGTGGTTGAGTAATAGTGACCCAGTTAGAACGACGCGTTAGGACATCACCGGGCTAGTACTTAGAATATCCCGGTAGAGCCTCAAATCGTGCCCTAAATTTAACTCAATGTCTCGCTTACGAAAGTTCTGTCCCCGATAATATTTACACCTTAGAAGTGTTCGAACCTTAATCTATCTCTTTAGCTCTACTTAATATTCCCTTTTAGTGTCCATTTAAGGCAAGTAGTGCCGGCTACGTAGAAAGACCTGAAAGTCTGACTGTTATAAAAATTCATCTGTTTAGACAGTACAGCATGTAGAGCGGCCCGTCAAGCGCACAGAGAAGGAAAGATCGTTGGCCACATGCTTCGACAATTCGCGGACAACGTTGTCACCGAGGCTTAAGCCATACGCAAGAGGGCGGTGCAGCGAGTAGCTCAGGGGTGCCAGCTTATTATGCTTCCGACGTCGACGACGACGTCCAGTCCGCCGCACTCAGAGCGCGCGCGTCTATCGCGTCGCGATACGTTACGACTATTCTCCAACGAGGCTGTGCTCTTATCTTGCGAGGCTTCATCTCCTCTTCGCTGCCTCGTCATAAACGCCACCGTCCCTCCCGCCTTTCCGCTGCTACCGCCGCCGCCGCCGCCGAGGACGACGACGCCGTAAACTAGAAACACCGGCGCGGCGGCTACGCGCAAGACCTCCCTCATCAGCCAATCGCGTCGCACTTCCGGCCCGAGGCGCCCGGAAGCAATCGAGCCTCCCTGACCAATCGTCGCCGCCCGAAAGACAACGACGCTGGACGGGCGGACGTAGTTCTCCCTCTCCTGCGTTCTCTCTTCTCTCTCGTCTAAGCATCTCGACCGCGACGAGACGCGAGAATTGACTGTCGTGAGACCGCCGGGGTGAGAAAACACTTTAGCGAAAGTCGTAAAACTCGAAAGTGCCTGGCCCGCTGCGCTAGACGCCGGCCGATTTGCGGCGCTAGCTTGTAGAGAGAAAGAGAGAAGGAGAGAACGGCAAGCCGTTTCTCGAAGCGTGCAAGATAGCGGAGGGTGGTAGAGGAAGACGACCGTATAAACACACGCGAGAAGCGTATACAGGACACTCCCAAGCGCACGCGCCCTCTGCACCTTTTTTTTTTTTTCTTCTCCAGTTAGTACCGTGCGGTATGGCGAAAACTGAACTAGTTCGTCAGACTTCCACGAAAGGCGAGCAGGATGACTCAATTGATTCTTTATAAGCATAAGTTAGGTCACTGCACTCGAAGAAGATAAACAGACAGCCTACACTTAAAAAGTGGAGGCGTTTCAAGGCTTACGTTTCAGACTATAAATTCGGGAAATGAATCTGCTGATAGTTTCGTTTTGCAGTGAACACTGCGAAGGGAATCGAAAGTTGGACGCGTTGGTATACCTGCATTTGGTAATGACAGCGCGAATGGACAAGACGAGGAATGTCACGGGACAAGCGCTGACTTGCAGCTAAGTTATACCAGAGTGGTTTTATTCATCCACAAACAAGGTAGGCTGCCAAGGTGGCCGGCAATCCCAATACATACGTAAGAAACTAGACCACATTGTAGCCGGCTATGCCAAAACACAGTTAAGAAACTCAGGCCATAGTTTTACCATACAACCACACAATATGTAACCTTGGAGATCGGGCAACTCTGCGTTGCCCGAAAGGGGGCACTAAAGTGGGCACTACTTTCTGTTGCGCACTAACTCGCTCGAGACAGTTGCTGCCCACGTTGCCGTAGCTTCCACGGTGGTGCACCCTTCTTTTGACACATAGTGCTCGTCTCACGAGCCCCTCACCGCTCAAGTCATTACATTCTTTGTTTTTGTTGTGTTTTGTTTCGCTGGCGTTTTATTGTCGCCGGACGCGAGCGCCGGTACTCGGGGGAAGTTTTAGAACCCTTTCTTCGGCAGCCGGTTGATCGCCCTTAAAGCCTTGGGCGTCGCTTCGTTTCCTTTGTTCTTTCTTTCGGTTTGGTTCAATCCCCTTCTTTCGTTCATTTGCTTGGAGTTGCTTCGGCGTTCTTTACGACCTCCAGCATCGCAGATACAGTGTTTCTGTCGTTGCCTCCAACCCCCGTTCGAGCATCACTCGCTCGGAATGTAACGGAAGGGGCTTAAATACATGCGCGATCGGAGACTGACGCCAGGTGGTTTTATGACGGTCGCTGACTTATGCGCGAGGAACAAACGCGATAATGAACTCGGGGGGTCGTTGAAACGGGCGTTGTAAACCGTTGTGGCCGGAGGTGAAACGCATCTTTATGGGAAAGCTTCTCGGTGGCGGCAAGTATATAGAAATATATCGTTCGTAATAATGCAAAGTTACGCTCATATATACGGCTTTTGAATGTAGGCGACATGCTCGGAACGAGGATATTTTTCAAGATGCTTCTATGTTTAGTGCCCGCACGCGCTATGCTTACAGTTGTCAGGGCTTTTTTTTTTTTTTTTTTTTTTTTTCTGGTGTCGAGTCCGGACATTCAGCAAGTGGGAAACACGCCTTGGAATCGCGTTTTCTTTTTTTTTCTTGCTCGTCAGGAATCTATGAAACAGGTTACCTATCGCACTTCTGTCCTAGGGCGTGCCACCAGAAAACGCGTGGGACATTTTTTGGCTAGAAAAAGAGTGATATGTATTACGGTCTTTAATATTTATAAATGTACTTCGTAGTTTTATGCGAGAGCAGTCGAAAGCTTGAGTCAGGGTTTATTTTAGTCAGCTGTTCATTCTGTTACGCCATCAAAAAAGCACTTCCTCATCCTTAACTCAACCCTAACCACGTGTCGAACAATAACGAAACTCGTCTAACTACCGCCATTGGAATTCAAGCTCACGCAAATGCAGAGATGTGCTTTTGGTAGGCACACGCGCTGGCCGCTGAGCGATCTCCCAACTTTTTTTTTTACCTGTAATGGCCATGCCACCAAATTTCAAAACTTGAGTTATAGATTGCGTATGAAACAGTTTTAATCGCACAGCAAACTGATGAAATCCGAGCGCTTTTGGTGCTGTCGAAAGTTTGGATTCCTGTGATGTCGCAGTTCAAACCGTACAGCAGCAGTACGGCAACACTAACGGGTGATTATATGAATTGCCTTCTCCGTGGTCAGCACGTGGCCTTTTAATTGCATCCCGAGCGACTGCTCGCTCGGAGTAAACGGAAGCCAATCTCAAAGGCCATGCTTTCGTCTACTGCAATAACCGGAAGCAACTTCCGGAGCCGGAAAGACGTTATCGTTACTATGTTTCGGTATTCAAATTTTATTTCCAGTGATGGCTCCCTTGGAGTAACGGAAGCAAATCTCGAAGACCAAGTCTTTTTGTACTCGAGAGCCGAAAGCGTTGGCGGGAGCCGGACACAGGTTATGGTTACCATATTCTAAACGCCGCCCATATTTGCGATATACGCATGGTTTCGTTTTCGCATGTGTGTTTTGGCAGACAACCCGAAATATTATATGTATTCGTTCTTTTGTTTTAGCATTGATTTTCTTGTGCGAGTGAAACATTTGCGGGCGCAAAAACTGCATAGAAAAATTGAGATCCCTTCCACTACTGTGAAGATGGAAGCCAGTGGAGCTGTGACTATGGTGGGTCTGCTGTAGTGAATATTGCTATAGTGAATTTATATAGCATCATTATTGACTTTATTGAGTGGCTTCGGCAAAGAGCAAGGACGCCGTCGTCTTGTTTTCGCCCGGCGCGTTGGCCAAGTAGTGCGTTTGCTGCACCAAGTCCGCCCGCGACGCCGACGAGATTTGTCCCGCTCCTGCTCTCGGCGGCTGATACCCACATATCCAACGCGGGTATGAGCCACACGTGATTTGCTTTCTTACTTTCTTGCTTTCTTTCTTTCTCTATTTCTTTCGTTCCTTCCTTCCTTCTTTCTTTCTCTCTTTCTATCTTGCCCTGGTATATCCTGGCTCATGCCCGCATATCCAATGCGGGTAAGCGCCACAAGTGATTTTATTATCGTTAATTGTGACGTAACTGACGAGCATGTGATGTTATTGATGTCATGACTTATCAGTCATGTTAGTCATACATTCGTGTCCTTCCATGCCAATTTTGGTATATACCAAGTGATCGAGACGCCACAAAACAAGACGCCACCAAATTGTTGCCTACTTCTCATGTACACGGACGCGATCTCCTGGAACCTAGCCCTTAACAGCTTCACTGTAATTTTTGTCCATGAGTTGTAAAATATATGGTAAACGTACGTGGCATGTCCATGAGTGACGGACTGCTTGGTCAATGAGACCCTTGCTGATTGATCTGAAAGCACAGAAAACCGCACGATGTGTGCTATTGTATTCTGGTGGTTTCACTATCTTCTACCTACCTGGCTAGTTCTCGAATAAAAGAGTTCAGTATAAAATGTTTTACGAGCTACGTTTGAACTTGCAGCCGTGATGGTCGGCAATATACATACCCAGTCCCCGCCAGAATCAGACCAGCTGAATTCATTGTAGGAAAAAGATATCGATTGGATTTCCAGAGCGCGCCCGATGCTAGCGAACGTCGTATTCTTGGCCCGTATTCTGAAAAACGCTGCTGCACTAGAACTGTTCGTAAGAGGAAATGCCAGCCAATCGTGATGATAGACATAACAGTGAAGACAAACGAAACACTGTTCTGATTGCATTTTGTACTCTGGGTGACATTTGTGTACCCATGCTTTATGCATGACCACAAAACGTTGAATGTAACAGGACCTGCCTCAAGGAGGGTCAAGTTTTCGGCTGACGTAATGTGTCTCTGGCGTTTGTTTTAGCAGTCCGCATTTTCGGGACCCAGAGGCTTCACGCCGTGCGCGTGTCCAGTGCAGCTGTTAGGATGTGTTCAACTCGTTCCTGGTACATCCCCACTCTCTCTGCAATTACACATTACGTCATACGGCTGTCTGCCATTGCGATATCATGGATTGCTGTGATGTTTTCTTCCATATTAGCAGTATCTGGCCTTCCAGTGCGAGGGGCATGTTGAACAGAGGGGTTCCCTCTCTTGAATTCGGCCACCCACTTTTCCACAGTAGACTAGGATGGAGCATCGATATAACCCAAATGTTTCAATCATGTCCTTGTAAATGCCGTGGCCACTCGTACCCTTTTCAGCATGTATAGGATAACTGCACGTTTGCTCACTGTATCCATTTTGCAGACAATGGTCACCTTCTGCAGTTAAGTCTTCAATATACAAAAGAGGAATTATGATTTTAGCGTGAAATTTTACATGAAGCCTTGCAAAGACATCTACTGTTAGTTGCAAAGCTAACATTTGGCTAAGAAAATATGCATCGTGGTTAGGCCGAGAAGTTTTCAATTTATAGAGTATAGCTCTTACGAGCAAGAACCTTTGTGAATTGAGTAGAGTTGATTAATTTTCAGCACATTGGTACACACCAATATGTACATGAGTGGCAAATGATAGTGGGATACAAGCCGCTTTTCAACAGCTTAACATCCCCCACTACCCTACTACCCCATTATCAAATTGGTCCTTTACCTTTGCATCTGATATGCCAATGGAACATCCGCTATTCTTTCCACGCATCAAGTATTCCGCATAAGTCAACTTGTGTTTCTAAATCAAAACTAATGTTGCTCTTCATACTCCTGCTTTTAAACTTGCAAATTGGGGATGAGGACTCAAGGGGTTTCCTGCGTGTGACCGGGTCTCATAAAAAAAAAACTTGCATATGTCCTTGATTACAATGCTGCAAGGCAACCTGCAGCCTGTGACGATTGCATATTGTCACGATCAAGCCAACATTGATGGGCATTGGATCGCATTGTAGTGGATACCTGGCCACTGACGTACTTAGAAAAACTAAGCGGATAAGAAATCCTACACTTCAAACGATGGCCGAATATATATATATATATATATATATATATATATATATATATATATATATATATATACGCGTATGAAAAAAGGCTCGGGAGTCTGTTGGTTCATCAGGACAACTTCGTGCGATTGGTTGGCCCAAGAGTAAGATTAAGAATTCCGCAGAATGTTCGTCATCAGTAAGATACGTTATGCCGTCGGCTTTGATGTTACCCAGCATTTACTTCTTAGCATTCATCTATCAGCCTACCAAGGGCGAACAACCAAACCCTAGATCCCTACTTTGGTATATGAAAACCATGTTACTTAAATGCTCAAGAGACTTTCTTTCTTGAGCACAAAATAAACATTTTTTTTATGTCCTGCCCTTCAAACACCTCCGGGACTTGGTTTCACTGTTCACACAGCTTTAAGAAATGCGCCTTCCGAAAAAGCTCGAGTAAAACTTTGCGTCAAGCTAGAAAAAGGCGCGAATTTTCCCCCATCGCCTCAACTGTAAATAGTGATGTTCTACAATTTCAAATAAAGGCAATATATTTGTATTCGATTCACTGCTCGCACTGAACAGTTAGTATTTGAAAGAAGAAAAAAAAGAATACTTATTGAATAGTTTTTGAATAAGCAGCAGCGATGAGCAAGCATCTCAAAAAAGAAAGAAAAAAAAACAGTAAGGCGTTCATTTGTATAGTTTTCATCCTTCGACTACGTGAAAACAATGCGTAGTCAAAACTTTGGTGGCCACAGTATTGACCTTGAGGAGATGTTGCCACTTAATGGCAATGTGGCACCGATGTTCTGATGTTATTATCATCTGGCTAGGGGCTTGCATGGTTACTTATATCGCATTCTATCGCAGTGCTTTCAGTTGACCATACTCTCGGCGGAACTCTGGTCGTGGCTCGCACACACCTACTAAATATCATTACCAGGTTTCCGCACACATTTATTGGTTCTCGCCTTTTCTTCATTGTTTTAATCTTTTAATCTCCTCCCTATGCCGATTAACATGTCAGAGGTCCACACCCATGCCGGCGAAAATCCCTGCCTTCAAATAAAGGACTTGAGTCTGAAACCTGGTAGCTAGCCTCAACAGCACCTCACCGAGAATGGAACAAAGGAACATTCACGTCCATGTTCTCCTTTTCCAGTTTAAGACGAAAAAAAAAAAAGAATAGAAAGCAAGCAAAAAGAAAGAAAGAAAGAAAGAAAGAAAGAAAACGTTCATATGAAAAGAAGTAAATAAACTAGAACGTTGCACTTTCGTTTCAGCCTTTCGAAATGCACGCATACCCGTCTCGACGTCTGTTTCCGACCTGTCGTCTGCTTCAAGAGGCGTGACGCGCTCGCTCGCGTCGTCTGCAAATGTGGCGCGCGCGAACCGGAACCGGAAATTGAGAGCCGTGTCGGCAGCGCGGCTGGACGGGCCCCGCCCATTCACCACCAGCCCCCTTTCGCACTTACCGGAAGTGTTCGGGGAACAACACAAATCCCGGAAATACGACCACAAATAAGCCGGATACCCCGCTCGATCGAGAGCCGCTTTAAGCGTAATAATAAACTGCCTATACCCTCACTTTCTCCCACTCCTGTCTCTATGGTCTCCCTCGCCTCTATCAGTTATGGTCGTCTGCATGAAGTAGTCGTCTGCTACTGCTGCTGCTGCTTCTGCTTCTGCTGGGTGTTTTTATGCGATTCCGAGAATGAGTCACGCATACATATAGCGTTGACGTCGAAGTAAGGTTAAATACAATAAGATATGTGAATGGGAAATGTCGCTAGAGGTCTTTCTTTGCTTCTGACATTTCGGGGAAGGCATTGCTCCCTATAGCCGCATATAGCGGTAGCCTGCATTTAGAACGTTGTTTTATTTTATGCATGCTTTTTGTCTCGTGCACAAAGGAAGCGCTTGACTAGAACGCTGCGCTCTGGTAAAGAATTTAAAAAAATGTGAGAGGACGTTCGAAAGGATAAAGCCATAGAGAAATAATGAAGTTGAAGCTCGCCGTTCTGCTGAAATGCTCAGCATTTCACTGGAATCGAGCGTACACATGTATTTCTGCTTGTTCCATGGACAACCGTCACCAAAAGTAAACGTCTGCTTCTGAGCTTCCTTCCCGCCGTAACAGACATGCTGTTATCGTCTGCTCTTGAGGGTGTTGTTGTTCAGAAGTACAATAACATCGTATATAAAAGGAAAAAAAAAAAAACGCGCAGGCCACCGGTACAACTAGCTATATAGCGAGGAAGCGCAACTCAACATGGGAAATTGAAAAGCGGTTGGGGGTGTGTTTTGGTGTCGGGTGTGCGTTACGCACGCCGCCATTGTGCCGTCATTGATTTCTCAGTCACTTCTACACCCTTTTGTTCTTGTCATGCACTTCGACTCACTTCCTGTCTCTCTCGCCTTCTCTGATTTTGTTTTTTTTACCGCTTTTCGTTTTGCGCGCGTTAATCGATTTCGACTCGCAATGCTGCCAGCGGGGTCGACCTGTAGTGGCCACTCAAGCCAAAAGAGCGTCGGCTTGGCTTTTTTTGACGCCTGCCTTCCCCGGAAGCTTTCAGAGGCAAGCAAGCGGCGTTCTGTGAACGCCGACGCCCTTCGATTTTTCTTTTCACCTAGCGCTGCTGTTTCTGCTCCAGCGGCAAAGAAAAGACCTGTCACGGCTGCCGCTCGTGTTGTGAGCGGTTCGCGTTCAACGCGGTTGTCGTCGAAGTGACTTTCACCGCTTTGAAAAGCAGCGCATAACGGTACACGCTGCTCCCCGCCACAGTTAGAGGTTCTTTTTACGGATCCATTTTCATTATTGACTTGACGTCTGCGTTTGTATTTTGTTCTTAATTCTCTCCTATCTCGCGCTACGTTGCACAAGTTTTCAAAACTTCGGCCAGAGTCGATGTTTTAGCGTTATCCTTGCTGCGTGTACAGCCTCGGTGAAGGCGAGGCTTGCATGAAGCATTTTGTCCTTGAATACATTTCCCCATGTTTAGTGACATATTAAGCAACTTTCTTCCATGTTATCGAGGGTACCCTGTTCAGTCAACCCACAGCACTATCATATCCAGTATCATTATACTATTAATGAGAAGCGGGTTTTATATAGGAACCCATATGCTTCTTTGTGGATTCGAGACTTCAAGCATACCGCTGCGTTAACGAGCGGCATTCATCACACCATTATATCCTGATCACAATCAACATTGACCAGCATGGACTAGCAAGTTCAGGATGGCAGTCTGTTGGGTTAGTTTGTCTTGCATTACGTAACTCCAGTATCATTATACTATTAATGCGAAGCGGGTTTTATATAGGAACCCATATGCTTCTTTGTGGATTCGAGACTTCAAGCATACCGCTGCGTTAACGAGCGGCATTCATCAGACCACTATATCCTGATAACAATCATCCTTCACCAGCATGGACTAGCAAGTTCAGGACGGCAATCTGTTGGGTTAGTTGGGTAGGATAATGTTGGGTAGGATAATGCGTCAATTCTTAGCTTAGCGCAAAGAATAAACGGACGCAATGAAAACAAAACAAAACGGACCCGGACGAAACCTTCTTGCAACTGCTTATCCATAGGCCAGGCCACCGATATTTCTACTAATTTGTTGCGCATGCACCAGGTCACATCATCACCTCTCAGAGCACGAGTGTTCCTTTGTAAAATGCTCCATCGTAGTCGTTTACTCCATTCCATGCCACGCGGCAAACTTTACATCAGCCAGACGAAATGATGCGTTAATGACCGTCTTAGGGAACATGCTCAAAAAGAAAACAGAGAATAAGTACGTCCATTTGGTCGCGCATGTTACTACTGCATTGGGTGGCAGACCACGACTGCGGGAGACAAAGATTCTGGGCAGCAGCAAGAGCCGTACGTCTCGGTTGGCCTTGGAGACATTCAATAATCCAAAATAATGCCTCTTTCTGTACCAGCGAAGCATCCTTAAGCCTGCACTCTTCGGAGTCTCATTTTAAGCAAAACTACCTCTGACATGAACGAACTTAATGGCGTGGTTGTTTCCGCTCTGATATAATGATGTCACGGTGTGCACGCGCACAAAGTTAGTACAAATATTAGTGGGTGGCCTACGAATAAACAGTGGTAGCGCCCGTCCGTATCAATTTTGTTTTGTTGTTTTTGTGTAAGTTTATTCTTTGCGCTAAGCTACCATAGTTATATGATTAGCCAGTTAGAGCGTGCAAGCTCAGATCAGCCTCTCTGCCTTCTTTCTCGTTATTGGATTATCGGATGTGGCAGCTAATGTGCTTATGGCCGCTTTCGGTAGGATAGGAGGTGTTCGCGTTTAAGCATTTACGGTTTCGAGGAACCGAATAAAATTAAATCGTTCAACCTGTACGTATACATAGCCAACTTTTGGCGTTTAGTAAAAAAGCAGACGAGATAGAGTTTCACAGTAATGGGGATGCTTGAAGTGATGACTAATGGTCGAACGAAGAATGCCTCAGGAAGAAACGAATGTTTCGGCTTACGGCTACAAGTTGGGCTAGTTGGATTGGATTCGCGCTAACAAACGAAACTCAGCGCTGAGACCAAGTACAGCATTTTTTAATCGCTGCGTTCGTGTGATGCTGTTCTTTCGTTTGTATCGACATTTTGTTTCCACGAAGTAACGTGTCTGGCTCAGGAGGACCCGGAATACAGACACGTCCTGTCGTCGAAGCATTGGGTCCAGCCTGAGGCGAGGCGTCCCTTGTTGGGCCACTGTCCATCACACTAAGTTCAGGCACGCACACACACACGTACATAAATGAACGCACACATACGCACACACACACGCAGACGCACACACCAATTATCGTATTTCTCGGCTACGTCCTACTCAGCTTGTAACGAAAACTGTTTGATAGCAGTGTCATTGACGTATATAGTTTCTCTTTTTTATTTTTTTTTCGACCATGAAACTTAAGCAAGACAAGCACTTTCCTAAATAACTTTGGTTTTACAAGACGCCACAAGATGCCACTAGTGGTGCTGCCGCTTCCGCGTACGTGTAAGGTGTAAACCGTAGTACCGCAAATGGACGGGCTTAATTTCACGGTTACTTACCGTACAGAAACAGTGCATTATGATTTTGTGAAAGTTACAAAATATGTATAAAACAGGTATTCAAAAGACAATGCAGATATCGTTAGGCTGTCGTATGCACAAGCAAGAGATAAATGTATCTGTGGTAAGCACACACACGCAACACGCAGATAATTACAGTTTACGCGTTCCGTGTACTAAAAGGCTAATCGTTAATCGTGGCTACGGTGCAAAAACTGTCAGCAACCCTGCTGAGAGTTTTGAAAACTAATTCTTTATAGGTAACCTCGGTGTTTCTCGGAAACACGGGGATAGCGTGACGTCACAAACCGAACTGAGGCGTGTGTGCAGCAGGCCATGACCAGATGGGTTTGTGGCGGTAATTATTTTGTTGTTGGCCTGGTGCACCGATTAAACGCGATGTTACCGTTTATTTCTCTGTGTTGGAACGTTTCAGAAGACTTGGCTGGCAACCTTCACATATTGATTAATTATAGCGCGTCGGTGCATAGCACTCTACCAATCGTGATGACCTGTTGCGTAGGCGCATTGTTCTCACCAAGAACGCGTAACTAATATACGGCACGCGTCTCCTGATCGATTATACTCGATCTTCGCGTCCGCATCAAGGATACACGAACCATGCTTCACTCGCGTCCTCCAAGTGATTGAAGTGCGATTGAAGCAGACCTGCGAGCGGTCATGTGGTCCCTCTTTGAAGAACAAGCAAAATCGGCTTATATTCGAATGTGTACGGTACTGGTCGAGCCGTTCGCGGACAACGGTCAAATAGGACAGGGTCCGAGCTGTCGTCGACGGAACTATGCTGCCGCTTCGGCAAATCTGTCCCTCTGTCTCCCGTTCTGTTTCTGCCCAGTCCGGTATAGGAAGCTCTGGTGTTTGCCGTACCAATTCCCAGCCAGCCCGCCGTGATGCCTGTCGGGCCCAAAAACCACCGCACTGAGACACCCACGCGCTGACAAGCCTATAGAGAAGACCTTAGACAAGCCATAGCTACTGCCGCACGCCCCTACCCCCCCCCCCCCCCCCGGTTCCTCTTCCCCCTCCCCTTCCCCTCTGCGCACACGCGACCAAAACCACCCAGCTCGTTCCTCCCCTGACACGAACAGTCCAGTGTTTGTTCGAGCCCGTTTTGCGAGCTTTTATCCTCTTTTATTGGTCCCGTTCTCAGTTGGGATTGAGTGTGCATGGAGATAGTTTCTTTTTTTTTTCTTTTCCTTTCTTTGTCCTCTTTGCTTCGTCACGACGTATCCATCATTGTCGCCGATCGGGCCGCCATTTATATTCAGGTCAGGGTGCGAACGCTTTTCACGCTGGATACCGTAAGTGCACGGGTGACCGCTTGCGCGCTGGCAACACTGGGCATCCAGAGTGTGTGTCCAAATCTCTGGACGGATGCCGGATCGAGCCGGAATAAAAAAAAATACGAACGTGAAGGCTTAGTAGCGATCAAAAGTCGTTGCCAGAAAAGAACCACGTCGACTGTACTTCGATTTGACGGAGAGTTCTCAGTGATTTTATCATGTGTACGATGCCAGCTGAAGTGCGAACATTTGTAAAGAATTCTCGCACCCCCATAATGTGTTCAAACTGTGTATTTATGTAGTGTGCCTACTTGACTTGTTTATATACTTACTTATCAAACATACTTGCTTACCTACTTAGACGACTGCTTGCGTATAACGTATCTACTTACACACTTACAAATTGGCTTACTTGCTTGTTCGCTTATCTACGTACTCGGTTATTTACTCGCCTAATTGCTTAGTGGGCAGTTTACTTACTAGCTTTAGTATGCAATACGTACTACTTGCGTGATTATTTACCGCATTCTTTGTTTGTCTACTTTATTGTTTGCGCACTCACTCGTGATATAGCTGCCTTATTTTCAGCTTGCTTACAGCAGCATTGATGCGATAAGGCGCGTGCGATTGCACATCGTAGGTACGGGGAAATCGAGTCCGGCAGAAAAAACAACAACAACGAAAAAACGAGAGAACACGAGAACAAACATACAAAGGAACAAGCAAACAAAGAAACAAGCAAACGACGGCAAAACAGCAGCAAAATACTGGCGTGGCTAATATGCGTGTATGGCATGCTATCATAGGCTATCAGTAAACGGGGCATTTTCATTGGCTGAAATTCACCTGAAAAAAAATCTGGAAAAAAAACTAGAAAGACTTCTAGTGTGAAAAGTATATGATTATATTCTACCCTCTTATGTTTATATATATATATATATATATATATATATATAACAACAAGATATACTGTACAACTTTAACGTACGTCGTACTCTCTTCATTATACTACCGGGGCCATATATATATATATATGCACGTGCGTGTGTGTGTGCGTGAGTAAAACTCGTGGTTGGGCTTGTTTGTGCATGATTTATTTACAATATAGGTTTAGCGCGAACCAAAGACCACACACACAGATACAGGATATACGAGCGCTTGTCCCGTGCGTATTTGTGTGCCTGCATTGTCACTTGCTTTGCGCTAAACCGATCGTAAGCTGTCATATACATGACTGCACAATCACAAATGACACATCTTCAATTCGACAAATATCAGCCACATCTCAAAGATATTGCTTCCGGCCTACTCACAACGCGCGGCGTAAGATAACGTGATGAATCAATGTCAGTACGCGAAAGAAAGTGATTCACATTCTACTTGGTCAGCATTACGTGTTAGATTGACGGCCTGCGGTTTCCTGGCGTCGTCACCTTCCGATGTGTGGTGATTACAAGGTATCAATGTTATACAGGTTTTGAAATGTTACAGTTCATGCGCTGTTCTTCTCATGTTCATTTAGCGTGCTTTTGCCTGCGCTGCGCGCTTCCGACGGATAATTTGAAAGGAAGCTACCTAAGTAGCTCCTACCTAATATATGAGAGCGTAGATGCTTTTATCGGAATTCACTGCACCGAATTTGATAAAATTTGTTCCATTTAAAAGTAAATGTTAAAATACACCGACTGTATAACGATTTAGATATATGCCATTGGTCGTTCTACGATAGTTTGTTGACACTGGCTAAAGTTAACATATATATATATATATATATATATATATATATATATGCATATCCGACGTATATACATACATCTTGGAATCTATGTGAAGCAAAGCTTTCGTGAAGCAGGTATTCAAGTGCTCTAGATTTGACATTTCATTCCTTCGTCTCTGGCGCAAAGGAAACTGACGCGCACGCAAATGCTCTCGCGTACCTGCGCTACCCAATGCGACACATGCATCGATCATCTCAGAGAGCTAATTAGCATTGGCACAATAGAACTATACGCGCGCCGGCGGCTTAATGACGGCAATTTACAGAAGACGCAGAAATGCATTTTTTTATGTAGCCACGGTATGACAGGTAAAGTTGTTGCGTGCAATTTCTAGAGAAACGTTTTCGTGCATTGCCATTCTTTGCGATGTACCGGTAACGACAGAGCATAGGTTTCATGAGTCGTAAATATGCAACATTGTTTCGGGGCGTGTTAGAAATAACTTTCGAGAAACAACAAATAGCTGCGGAAACCATCTTTCGATGACTGTCGACGGTAGCGCGTTTAGCATTGAATCAAGAGAGAGAGACACAACGTATTGACACCGTCGGAACTAGTTCTGCATGACTCGTGTACTGCAGCGGTAGTACTATTTCGAGCTTCCCTATAGGAAAACTCGGTGCCACCTTGCGCCTCTGCCGCGAAGCTTGGGCGTTGGCTCCGAAATGCACGGCGCGCCGGTGCGTGCGAACGCCGAGGAACGCGTCACTGCGGCAACCTAGCTCCGCTCTCGCGCTTTTTTTTTTTCGACGAGGCTGGGCCATCTGGTGGTACTGCCGGGAAGTCCGCGCGTGGCCTCAGAGACTAGAAGCGTGGCGCACCGGTGCCTTCAACCGCGGAGTACGGTTCCCCGACTTGCCGCACTCTTAGCGGCACATACTCTGGGACCCAAGTTGGTCCAAGGGGTTGCTTTCGAACGCTCTTACCCCAGCACAGCAGCCCCAATGCGGTATCCATTTCGGCCACTGACTACCCGGAGACCCAGGTATAGGCGGGAAAACGGTGAGAAACATACGTGTATACATAGATAGCCCCCTGAAAGTGCATGAGGTACCCTACGATTGCTAAGGCGTTAAAACTAATTTGAATTTACATACCGCTCGATATTTGATTGTGTCGGGTGACGACGATGTGCCTTTTAATGTGTTTTTTTTGCTAACTGGTCGGCACATTTTGTGGAAGACACAATGCGGAGCCCGCTTGTTTCTTCGTCAGTGGAGTCAAGGAATGATACGTGCTATGGCCCTACGCGGCCTGGACCCATGCGCGTAATGTGAGGGCTGTGCGGTGAACCTGGGCCCTTGAAGGGTCCAAACTCGCTCGCTTAATAAAGTTTTTCCATCCATACATTCACCTAAAGAGCCATTTAGGACCGAACAGAACTTCAACCGGAATATTACCTCGATTGATTAGTTGTTTGTTGTTGATTTCCTTTTAGGGGAAACTATAGTCTCGTTTCTTTTTTTTTTTGTTACTACACATAGAAATCGCGCTTTTTGTTTACTTGTAAAGTGGCCGGAATTGCCTTTTTGCCTGCGTGATACTTACATACGATGTTAATTCGCTGTAATAAGTACCACGTATAAAAAATTGGAGGACGCTTAAGCTTCGCCTTTAGGAGTGTACGGGTAAGGCGATCGCATTCAAAATTCCCTGGCTACTCCTGATGCTTCCTGGCAACTGCAGCTTATGTAACTGAAACGCTTACCGGGAAACGCTTGCGGCAAACGCTATGCACGAAGGCGAGCTTTCTGGTAGAGAAGTGACCACTTGCGGGGCGCCGATCCAGGGGATAGTGCACAGCCGTGCCAAACAAACTTGCATAATTTTCAAGTTTCTGCTATTGTTTTGCACTTTTAATACTTCAGTCTGAGAAGATTTAACTTAATAGCTAGGCATGCGCTGTCGGTCTTTGGTTTCATGACATTTGTTTGTGGGTTGGCATTCTCAAAATTGAGAGGAATAACTTTGTCAAAAATGTAAGGCAAGGCATGAGCAACTTAAGTGGTAGAATGGTGTGGCAATAAAACCCGCATATGCCGTATGTCATATAGCAAGGCGTGGCATATCAACATATACCTAAATATATACAGATATTTTCGCTCACAGGACAGCGACGCGGACTCTGGATTATCTGCAAAACGGGGCCCTTAACGCTATCGCGTTAAATAAAGTCATTGTGGCCTTATGGTTAGAGCATCGGGTAGCTGTGCAGTGGGACAGAGATGCGATCACGCGATCGGGCAAGTAATTCATTTTTATTGCGATAGCAATTATATGGACACTCAAAAGCAGATTTCTGCCGTCGGCGTCGCCGTCGTCGTCGCCGTCGCCGTCGCCGTGAGGTTCCGTATGACGTCAAAGGAGATGAAATCGTCGCCGCGCGCCGAACGTGGTATGTGCGAGTGAAAGGGTGCGAGGGGCGCGCGCTTTCACGGGGGGTGAACGCACGGCGGAGAACAAACGCGCGTTCTGCGCCGTGCTCGCTTAAGGGCTGCAGAAGTAGGCGTCTCTTTCCTCCTTTACAATCACCATATATGTAGAGCAAACGCGCCTTCTTCCGACGCGCTAGAGGCCGTGGGGGAGGGGGGGGGGGAGGGAAGGGAGGCGACGTTTAGCTGCGGCACCAAGTGCCTATTTATATCAGAGGCTCCGGCAACAGTCACCAACGCCGCACGCATTTTGAGCGAACGCGGGCAAAACGCCGACGGTGTCGACAATAGTTCTGCGTGTTGCCGGTGCTGCTGCATGTCCAAGTTTATACAGCTGATAAAGCTAATATCATTACTACGTATAGCTCTCTACAAATTTGCTATCGCAATTGATGCTTCGCCTTTCAGGTGCAACTGCGACCACTTTTTTTAACTGTGATCTATCCTGCGAAACAGCAGCAGCACCCAGCAGCCAAGGTGAGGAAAATCCGGGAGGGTTACCAAAGTAAGCTTCGCTTAAAAAACAAGGGAAGAATCAAGTTTACAACATTGTAAGTCAGCAATTCTGTAAACTTCGCCTAATTGAGACATCTAAAGTGGACAAGATTTACGTATTATGCGCACCTCTCCAAAATCAACCACTAATTTGTGAGGAGGCCGTTTGGCACACCCTCCTAAACAATTACTGTAGCAGTTTCACAGTAAACTGTGAGCTCATGTATCCCATTCGTCTGCTTGGACTGCTCTGAAATATGCTGGTTACAGAATTGCGATTTTGTTTTGGCACATGCTTATGGGTTTCACAACTCAACTTAATGCTTGAGTTTTATTTTTTAATTTTTTTACGCTTTCCAATTTTGGGCAAAAAACAAAACTGATTCGGGGAGAAAAACATTACAGCACTAAACTAAAATTTCGCTTTTTGCAGTTGCTTTATTTCTGCTTTGTCTCCTAAATGCAACAAATTTTATTCCAATCAATTCAGTGGTGTTGCAATGAGAGCACTTCTGCACGTTAAATGCACTTCAAAATCGTTATCGGAATTGGCAGCGAACTAAAGTTTCTTCAACCTTCCAGGCGCCAATTCAGTGTTAATTAAAACTTGATTTCACTGGCATTTCTTACATCTTCATATCATTACAAGCATGCAGCTGCAGAAGAGTAAGAATTTCCAATTCTTTAATGAGTTTTGTCCAGTTTAAAGAATGCGGGCTCCATGCTAACACTCAATGCAAGCACATCATATATGAGAGCATCCACTATTTCATGTGTAGCAGGTTTAGAAAGCACCTATCCAGCCACTTGTAAATTATTCCTGGTGCAACACATTGTCACAAAGAATTAAAAAAAGTGAAACCGCTGCATGCAATGACACATTGACGTCCACAGAGCAAGAGCACAAAACTTGCTTTACAAAAACATTTTGCGTGCAGAGTTAGCACTTTCGGCTAAAACGCGAAAACGCCAAAGCAAACAAGATCAATTAGATGTTGAAGTAATCACTTTCAACCATGAAATGCAACTTTGCTGGGCTGTTACCCAGCATGAACAGAAAAAAAAACAGAAAGAGAATAGACGAGTAAACTGCTATATTCAGTGAGATTGCAAGCTTGAACTGACATGACATGTGAGCAGCGTCGATTGCACATGAACTGACATACTTTGATTAACAAAGCCCACGCGACCTTGCGCTCATATCAACTAAACTTGTCCCGGCGATGGCGATAATATAAGATAGAATAAAAGTTCATGCAGTCTAGGTGAGATGATGGTTGGAAATACCCGCTTTCACCTTCCATTGGCTTCCTTAAATCGAATAGTCTAATAATTAAGCGCATACTTTAGTAAAATTAAAACGCGACGTATGCGCGCCTCGTCACCACGTAGGTGGTTTTGGCTAAGTGCAGTTATTTCCGTGTCCGGAATGTACCAATGTCCCGTGATTGTGATAACGACACAGCCTTGTCCATATACCATATGTACACGCCGCGTACTGTGTTTCCATTTTCACCATCAGGAAAGCAGAGTAGCGGGAAGTTCGCTGCCGCTAACACACAGCGTCTCGTTCAATGGCGTCCGGTTTACCCTACCGACATGCATTTGCGTCCACTGTGTGCACCTCCCTTCTATACCGGCTTTGCTTCCATTGCCATAAAAATGAATCTCTACTGTTGATTTCAAAATGTTAGTTGCTAGCCTTCTCAACGAACGCATCTTCTAGTGTTCGCTACAGAACTATCGGGTAAACCAGCACCGCTGCGTGCATGTGTAGCATGTGTGTGATGTGTTTCTGCGTACTGTGTATGAGTGGGTAATTTCACGCATCACCCTTGGCATCTTCGCTCCGTTTCATACATCGAGTACAACACCGTTGGAGCCTATCCAAGACGTTTTTCAAGTGGCCGGCACTGGCATCGAAAAAATTAATTTGGTGTCTTGTGTGAGATGTGAAGCTGTTCTTCATTAAGCTCGGTAATAAAGGAAAGAAGTTTTGAACCGTAGAACTCAATCAAATTTTGGTGTACGGCTGGTAATGCGTTGTTGTCAATCATTCTGCTTCTCGTTGTTTTCCGTTCCGGGTTGTAGCGTTTTACGCCCGTCACGGGAGCCTCACGCCCATGCTCGCGCGAGCATACACGGTTTGCGCGCAGTGAAGCTGCACTTGTTTGGAGGTGTGACATGTTATCTCACAAGTCTGGTATGAAGTTCACAAGTTCAACTAAAACAGATTTTAAAATTCGCCATACCCGAATGAAAAATCAAGTCTTCAAGCAAGGTATTCCTTTAAGTTCTTTAATTCAGAGCAGAATGTCCACATCAATGGACCTCGAAATGTTTTTTTTCTCTTATTTATTGCGAGAACATGTAAGCAATGTACTGTACACACGAATTCATCATCATCATCATCATCATCATCATCATCATCATCATCATCGGCCTATATTTATGTCCGTTGCAGGACGAAGGCCTCTCCCTGCGATCTCCAATTACCCCTGTCTTGCGCCAGCTGATTCCAACTTGCGCCATAAAATTTCCTAACTTCATCATCTCATCTGGTTTTCTGCCGACCTCGACTGCGCTTCCCTTCTCTTGGTATCCATTCTGTAACCCTAATGGTCCACCGGTTATCCATCCTACGCATTACATGGCCTGCCCAGCTCCATTTCTTGCGCCTAATGTCAACTAGAATATCGGCTATCCCCGTTTGTTCTCTGGTCCACACCGCTCTCTTCCTTTCTATTAGCGTTACTCCTAAGATTTTTCATTCCATCGCTCTTTGTGCGGTCCTTAACTTGTTCTCGAGCTTCTTTGTTAACCTCCAAGTTTCTGCCCCATATGTTAGCACCGGTAGAATGCAATGATTGTACACTTTTCTTTTCAACGACAGTGGTAATTAAGCTCCCAGTTAGGATTTGGCAATACCTGCCGGGTGCTCTCCAACCCAATTTTATTCTTCAGTAAATTTCTTTCTCATGGTCAGGGTCCCCTGTGAGTAATTGACATAGATAAACGTACTCCTTTATACACTATAGAGGCCAACTGGGAGTTTGAATTACCGTACACAAAAGGCAGCTCAATAAAACCCATTGCTTGGCTTGTTGGGGCGCTCGTACAATGTCGGCTCTGTCAAGCCTGATATAATGCTGCCCCGCAATTCTGGCAAAAAAATCGTGGACTAACAAGTACAGCAACGTGTTTTATTGATCTAATCACAGCGTGCACGCACCTACACGCAAACACGCACACCAACACACGCATCATTACCGGACTTCATGCGTAGCCTCCACAACCGAGTATGAAACGGAGCCTGGATTAACACGCTATAGGCGGGTTAGGGCAAGCACATCCCAAGGCATCGATAGAGCAAACACCTCCAGTATTTATTAAATAATAAACCTCTCTCACCTGAACAAAAATAAGATTTAAACTACAAAGATTTAAAAATCGCCATGACTTACGCCAAGTAGAAATGCAATATAACAAAAATTGTATGAACATGTGTTATGGCTAACGAGCGCTTTCGGATGTTATTTGACTATCCAGAAACACCTGTGACGTTTTCTATAGCATCGTTGTGCTGCAGCACTTTCGTGTACAATACCTGAGAGTTAGTTCGGTGTTTGAACGTTATGTCTACTCGTGCGCCTTGTCAACGACGAAGACAAAGAAAGAAATCAGACAGGACAAGCGCTGAACCTTATGCTCGAAAAAAACGCTTCTTTAAATACGAACAGAGAACACGTATGCCCAGCTATTACATGCCCAAAAAACAACAAACAGGAAAACAAACCAAGAGGATTACACATCCAAGGCCATAAAACCATGTCACAATACTCCAAAATTGAGTCACATTACGAACCTCACGTATGAAGCTTTTTTTTTTTAGAAAAGTTACGTCGTTTTCTAAATGCGAAGCTGATGGCTTGTTCACGCACGTGACCCCCCTTATTTAGGAGGTATGCCTCAATCAGCTCACGCGCACTTTGACTTTCGTGCTGCTACATACCGGAAACATCTCTGGAAACCAGCCCGCAACCACAACTCTTGTAGAGCAAGACCAATAGAGAAAGCGCTGCGCCTTTCCATATGAACTATGATGCCCCTTTATTTTCATATTTCTACACGTCCCAGTTTGGCCTATGTATACTCGACCACAGAATATCGGCAGAAGGGACATCATCCCGTGGCTTTGCAGGAACAAACTGCATGTGATGTTTTCTTTTCTTTTCTTTTCTTTGTACTTTGCAAACACCTCATTCAGGGGTGCAGCTGTTCAGCTCTCACTGATCAGCAAATCGTTCCCAGTTTACGGCATGAAGAAAACACTGCATTCACGTTATTACAATTGCTGGTGATTGTTCTTTCTTCAAGCAATGAGACGGCGCACTAACATGCGGAATCTCTACCACTTGCTCGCTCACGCTTTTCCTGCGCTCTTCGAGGCCGTGTTTTCAAAGAAGCGCCCGTGCTTTTCCAGCACGAAAATCAACGGGCGCCCGTGCGGCTTGAGGCATAACACATAAAGCATAGAGAGATCACGTACGTCAACAAATCATCAGTCTCCCCTTTTTAGAAAGGGAAGTAACCTTTTTCTTTTTTAGGAAAAGTTCTATAGGCACGCGCGAGATATGTGATATATGACTCAATTTGGAAGTAGTGTGTCACGGTCTGGTTGGTGCCTGTGGTGTCCGCATCAAAGTCTTCCCATATATTTACGCGTTTGTTATCCTCGTGGTAGCTTTTTCCGCTTCTTTTCTTTGTTTTTCTTCTTTGCGTGTGACGGCTGGTCTTACGACTTTTCTGTTCGTATTTAAAAGAGTGTTTTTCTTGAATAAATATGTAGTTGAAGTTCAGCGCTCATTCCTGGTGGTTTATTTCTCTGTGCTGGTCGTTCGCGCTGCTCGTAACCATGAACCAATGTCAACTCGCCAAATTCTCCGTCCACTTTTAATGAGCACAATCGTTTTGAATATTCCTAATACATGTCGCTAGTAGTCACCAGTTATATCAGCAAATATGCTTCAATCGTACCGCCACACGAGGATAACATGAAGCACCATATTCGCTGACATCGTAAGCATGACAAAGCACTCGATCGTTGAGACTGTCTATTTTGTTCACCTTTCCGCCATCGCCATCAAGTAAGTATCCTTCGATATGACTTCACAATAGTATATCCGGTCTCTCAAGGATCTACATCTGCACGATAGGAACGGGACGGCTGAGAGCGCTGGCAATTCCGAAGGCTGAGGGTTCGCGTGACGGTACCCCGCGTCTCGTATTTTCCCGTGACTGATGACCCCTGCGCTGTTCTCCGCTCTGCTCACTGTCGCAGTCGGTGACTGACAAATTAGGGGACGGGGTATGTCGACGCGAGGACAGATGCGGGGGTCCCGCAAGACGAATCCAAAAAGCAATGAAAAACGGCTACACCATACAAAAAAGCATCGACAACGGCCCGGTGCGAGCCCCCCTGCGCTGCTCGCAGCAGGTATCGCCGGCCGTCGAAAAGACCTCACCCCTCCGCGACAAAAGGTCTCATGCAAATACAAGCTCTCCCCCCATGGGCCTGCTGCAGCTGACGGGAGGAGAAGATGCCGTTTCTGCCATGAACGCCAGAGGGCGCTCTGAATCTTTGACTCCCCTCTTTCTTCTTTCTTTCCCTCTCTTTACCTCTCTCTCACTAGAGGACGGCGTTTTCTTTTCCAAATGAAAGAAGTTTGCCCCCTCTCCGGAATAGCAAACATTCGGGATTCTCTCCTCTTTTCCTCAGTGAGGAGAGAAGGAGTACCCGCTCCGTCGTCAAGCAGTCTGGCATAACCGGAGCGTCGTCAAGCAGTCTGGCAGAATGCACCCTCCTCTCCCACCGCCTCCCCCCCCCTCCGCTAGCACCGACAGCCCCTCAGAATCCACTCCCCCTCATTTCTGCCTTCTCACCAACCTTGTAACTTCAGCTCTTCCACCCCTTTCATGGCACGGTTAAGAACGAAGCCAACTCCGGCCGGAGGGAGTAAAAAGAGAGAAAGAGTGTCCACTGGGCAAACAGGGGGAACAGACACCAATACAATTCCTCTTCTTCTTCGTCAAGACCTGCTGGCATCCACCGCAAGCATCAAGCTGGGAAGCAAACGCCTCGCAGGTAGGAAGGCCGGCCCAAACAGCTGAGGGGTCCCCGAAGAAGCTCCCGCAAAGAGCGGCAAACTTTCTTCTTTTGCCCCCCCGTTCTCCCTTCGCCACACTCTTCGCCGCCTGGCCATTGTCCGAATCTACAGGCTGGCCTACCGACCGGCCCGCTTTGTGGTCATCGATCCTGCTCGGCACACATGTGCTAGTCGACGATGGCCCCGGGTCCCAGTAGAAAGCCATCCTGCCACTGGCCTTCGGGGCTGGCTTTCTTTCCATCCACTCGGTTCAAGCGGTATGGGTTTCGTGCTCCAACGTCGAAGCTTTCTCTCTCCTTTGCTTCTACGTAGATGTTTGCCGGTTCGAAAAGAAACGCTGTAAACTGATCCGGTTGTTATCCGCTGCCGACTGCTGCCGCTATGGCCCTTGTGAACGTCGCCCGCCCTCTCCGGCAGACCACGGAAGTCTGTGGACATTCCCTCTGTACGTATGCAGTGGCCTCTCGCCCTACCACACTCAACCTGCAGTAACCCCCCCCCCCCCCCCCTACTCGGCCTCCCCCGCACTGGAATTCCGCACGTGCGGCCAACGGAATTTATCTGCCCTTCTCGGGGTCTCGTCCATACCTTTCCAGCTTTTCACCTCGGATCTTTTCACACCCCATTGCCTTTCTCGACAAGGTTAACGTTCTCCTATTCTTCGCCAATTTGCAGAGGCGCGCTCCGGGCCTCCAGAGGCACCCGGTGGATTCCTCGAGATCGCGGTCTTCTTTTTCGGCCAAGGAAAAGATGAAGGGTAGATGTGGGGGTCGGTGGGCAAGAGGAAGTCGCTGACCGCCAATGACTGACTCTCGCTCTTTTCACCGTTCTTGCGCCAGAGGCCTGGCGAACATAAACGTCTCTTCAGCACTCGCGTGTGTGTGCGCGCGCGCGAAGAAAGAAGAATAATTCAGAAAGGAGTCAAGAATGCGACTCCCTTTTGTGGGACACTTTGCTCAGTTCTCTGGAGACGCGCACCTGCGAGCTGAGCCCCTTTCCAGGCAGAGACCAAGGGGTGATGGATATGGTTAGCGAGATGTCGCAGCTCTTTGCGTGCGCTTCACAGCGTCTTTCGACCTTCCACTAAACGCTCTTTCTTTTTTTGTCATGCGCGAACCTTCGGCCCACTGAGAATTGTTTGCTTCGTCTGTAAGTCTTTCGCAATATATTTTGATGCCAAGGGGATAACACTTGGAGAAGTCTGTCGGGCAGCTTAAACGCGGCGTGAAATTGCTGCTGACCTTTCTGTGCGCTGACCTTTCTGCCTCTTCTTCGGCGGCGTCTTTCTTCTTTTTTTTTTTTACGAGGAGAATCATATGGAATGCGCGGAATGTTCCCGGACACGGGCGTTTATTTATTGGTAGCGATTTAAAGACTAAAGAAGAGAGGTTTGGGTGGGGCTTTTTGAGTTTTGTGAATGTTTATCTCTTGCAATAGCTCTGCTTGTGGAACATAGGTGGTTTTCGGTTCAAAAGAGTGGATTCAATAAGAATGATCATTGCTGAAGCCACCTGTTGAAGCCACGGAACAGCAGTTACGGTTTCTTCGACTCGAACTGAAGGGACTCTGATCAGAGATACTAGTAGCTTCAATGAGGAAGCAGATTGATAATTTAGGATGGTCGGTGCATAGTTGAGCAAAGAAAGAAGAGTGTGTATTAACAGGACGTGGAACAGAAGAGACTCCGTCGCTGCGTGTGAGTCGTCAAAATTTGGTCTGTTATTCGGGTCTGCATTCTTTGTGCCGCACCGTATGTCCAGCTGGCACACAAGAACGTTAAAATACACACCACCGGTGCTGTGAAACTTTTTTTTTATTTCTTTGTGCGTTGTCCGACACATGCAAGCTGCATGTCACAGCACAGAAATGAACAGTGCAAAATACACAGTCTGCGGTATCTTGACACAGATGTGGCTTTCCCATTATCAAAATTCAATTCTGGGGTTTTACGTGCCGAAACCTCTATCCGATTCTGAGGCACAACGCAGTGGGAAACTCGGGATTAATTTTTACCGTCTTGGTATTTTAACGTGCACCTGAACCTAAGTACACGGCCGTATTCGCATTTCGTCTCCATCGAAATATGGCCATCGTGGCCGCCGCCGTGATACCCGAAATGTCAAGCTCAACAGAGCAATGCCGTACCCACTAAGCTATCACTGTGGTTAACGCTTCTCATTATTGTCATAATCTGGACACCGTGTTTGGTGACAGCGTTGGGGGGTCTTCTCTCACCACGCCATCTATGGAAAAGAAAACTAAATGATAAATGCCTCTCTTGGAGCAGAAGAACAACATCGGATGTTGGCATGTACTGTAAGAAAAATAATGGAAACAACATTTTCATATAGCACTTTTTATTTCATTCTAATTAAGCATATGAAGCACTTTCTTGCAGGCTATGGTTGACGCAGAGTCATCTTGTCATTCTGTTAATCATCTGTTAATAGACGGACACAATTAATCATCTGGTAATAGACTGACACACCACTGGTGGTGTGTCAGTCTATTAACATCTGCCCCCCTTCTCCCCCAACCGCCAACCCTCCACAAAAAGATACGAGTTAGATGTGCATTTATACAGAACAGAAATGCTCTGCTGGCAAACAGCGTTAATGAACCGGATGGACAGAACATAGACGACACACGTCCAGTGGCGTGTGTTAATCGTGTTCTTCATGCCGTCTTGATAGGCACTACTTATAAAGTAGCTTTTTTATGACTGCCAATCATACGATGGTCAGTGGCTTACCCTTCGGACCACATTATAACGAAAAATATGAGAGGCCTTTAACACAGCAGAAGTTCCTGGGAACGGGCTCTCCGAGTGCCAGCAGTGCAAAAGCTATGGAATTGCTGTTGTGTTTCCGGAGATCCATCGGCCTCTATGACCGCTTGTGGCTGACTGAACGATGAACGCTTGTGAATCTGTGTATCGTGGACACTTTGAAGCTGTATTCTCCCGTTCTACTCATTCTTAGTCTCAATTCCCTGCTTCCCTGTTACGAGTAGCCAACAAGGCTCACTTTGTAAACTCTTATCTTTCCCTAATCCATTCTCTCCCTTAAACCAAGTATGCACAAACCGGCCCAATGTTTTACTCTTCTGCCGCATAAGAGGTTCCGGTAGCTTTGAACGTATTCCGTTAAGGTTAAGGTCCAAGAAACCGTAACTCTAATGTCGTGTACTTTGTGCTCTGTTTATTAGCACTATTTCTTCTTCACCCTCTTTCAGCGTTAATTCGTTGGTGCTGCAGGGCATATCTGCAAGAGCGCGAGTAAACATACTTAGAAGGATCGTTCGAAGGGAAGCCTCCAGTGGCATCCAGGATGGCACAAGATGACTGACTCAATGACGTCAATAGGCAAGGGTGTTCCCACGTCGCCTATTTTCTGTCTAGCGCTGAGCAAGGGCAAATTGACTTTTCTGGTTACTTGCGCGGGGAAAACGTGCTGATATTACCTGTGATAGGCTATCAAAGCTGGACGAAGTGCTCTGGACCCCTATCGCTTTAAGATTAGTTGGTACATTTGATTACATTTGTGCCAGGCAAGAGTGGTCCAAGCGACGACACTTCTGTGTAAACAGTTTTGGTTTTAGAAGACTGCCCGAATCATTGTCTGTTACGTCTGCTTTCTGACAAGTTATTGTGCTACAATATACCTAACTAAATTACTGAAAAGGCCGAATGTACGATTGGTGCCTTTGTATAATGCGCGGTTGGTGCTGTAAACCCATTAGGTGTTGTAATCCATCTTAATGTTTCACTGCTCGAAGTTCACCCTCTAATAGAACATGGTCATATCGGCCGTTGAAACCTTGTATTTTAGGTGTGACAAGTTGCCGATCGCAAGCTATCCCCCCGCCCTGCCCGAGCATGCCGGCGATGGCCGACGACTCGCCACCGTCCAACGTCCATTCGGGTCACCCTCCCCGCCATGGATAACGAGAAATACGTATTGCTCTTCGGGAGCCGCTGCTTGCCCGCAGGAAGCTTTGCTAGCGGGGCCGTACGGCTCAGGTGATAGGCAGGGGGACATGCGAGATAAGATAAGCGCGACGGGTGGGGGTGGGGGAAGTGATGCGAGGGGAGGGGGGGGGGGGAGTCCTAGCCTCTGGGCGGGCAAGAACCGAGATTGTCGCCATGGCCGACGTCGTCTCCGTGGCGGCGTCACTATCGGTTGCCTCCCGGGGACGTACGCGCACAGTCGCGACCCCAGTGACCGTTCGGCGGTGCTCCGAAGCTCCTCGCTTGCCAACCCTGGGCCCCCGACTAACCGAGATTGGAACGTGCCTGGCCGCTGGTGTCGGAATCCGTGGCATCCCGCAACCCTGTCCTGGACCCTTCTGGAAAGGGCGGCGATGCTTCGCCGTCGTCGTCGGGGATACTCCGCAACCTCTCTTCGTATCGTGGTGGTTTAACCGTTCGTCCGCGTTGAAGCGGAACTTCGAATTGAAACCCGTGACGCGTGTGCGAGAGTGGAACGTTCCGGAGTCCAACCCCGTGCCTTCGACAGCGTGCAGCCGCTCTTCAGTTTCCCATCCACAGGAGGCGTTCTTCCATCTACGTGGCCGTCAAGGATTGTGCGCAACGTTTAAAACTGAACATAGAGCTTAGCGTGGCGTACTTCGGCGCTTCCAAGTCTAACAACAAGGCTTTCCTTTGTCTACGCTTGAAAAACTGCTTCAAGAACCCACGTGGAATACCAACTCCGTCTGGATAAGTCTTACATAAGTACATCACGTGAATCTTCTTGGATTTTGAACCCTCTACAGAAGCTGTAGCGACGAGCGAAGTTTGTGAGATTGTGCTGGCGTGCCCAATTTTGTTACTCCGGAGTGTTTTCTCGGTTCCGGTGCCTTGCCTGATTAGCGAAAAGAAGGGTGGTGCCCGTTTAATCCTGCATCTAATCGAGCCTGAATAAAGGTCCACCGTCGATGTGCCCGCTTGGATAGGGCCGAGATATTTGAGTGGACCAAGCGAGACAACATTGTGCTGATCGCATCCTACCTGCCACGTCTATAGATTATTGTAGATTGCCTATAGACTATCAGCGATTGAAGAAAAAGTAAAGGCACTGTGAGCAAATTTACACTGTGAGTAAACTGACAGTGTTTATTGCACTGAATATTCCTCCTACATATGTTGCGTACTAATAGACAAAAAGGTACGGCACTGCTTTCACCAGCGTATTGAGGCGACACCTACGTTCTAGAAAAGTTTCCGTGAGTGATGTCACACGTGCTGTGCTTGAATCATTCATTTCGCCAACCTGTGCTCTGTGCGTGTTCATAAGGGAGCCGCCGTGATCAAGCTCTCAGAACGGAGCCTAATCCCAGGAAGCTGTATTCTAGGAGTTTTCCTCCATCGGGCTGAAAAAGAGTGATAGCCCGGAAGCAAAAAAAAAAAAAAAAAACTTATAATCAAAAACACCAAACTGTGAGTTCTGAGCCCATAGCATCGTGTTCATCACAGCCTGCCAACATTTACCACGTGTGTTCGCCGCGCCCATGTAAGACCACAACAAAGTGTGGAGCATTTCAGACCAACTAATTGTTCAGTCCCATCAAGATTCAAAACTTCTTGAGCATCTACTTCTATTCACCACGTGTGCTAAACTGAGAACACCTTTTGTCAATTTCATCAATCAACTTCAGCAACTTCAACAAACCATCAAGAACTTCTTCTGCATTGATTACGCACTGTTCTTCAACGGAACTTCAATTTCAAGCTATCGCAAGATACACAAAGCGCATATTTTGGAACCTTCACTTCATGTGCATTTCAGGAGGAGTGTCTTCTACTTGCATTTGTCGGCTTGAAGAGTTCTTCTCATCAAGATTACAAACAATCTACAGTTGCAGTGTGCCAGAGCATCAAGGTACCGCCATAAGTATATAAAGCTTTTCACTACCAGCTGCGAAGAAGACGGATAAATATTGGACAAAGGCCATAAGCTTTAAGGGCACTTGTCGTACTGTGGTCCAAAGAACCAAGGAGTGCAGGTTGTAAGAAATAATTTGGAGGTCCTGCAAGAGGCAGCAACAGAAGCAGCTTTGATGGAACTAGGTCCCGTTTCGACGATGATGTATGGCGACCGCTGGTCTGACTGTACGTACATGCCAGACCCCATGGGTCTACAGCCGGGACCGTGTGGCAGTGGTCAGGAGTCGCAGCTTCTGGAGGACACCCTTGATTATCGGTGAGTGAACTTGTTGAGCATAACATTGAGGCTAATTACTCGAACGTTATAGAGCCGCGCAGTTAGGGAAAGTTAGTTTTATGACTTTAGGCGGTACGAGCAAGGAGACATGGTAGCAAACGGTATCAACGATATGCGGTATGCTAGCATTGCAGGAGGCTAGCAAGAAGGCTTCCCAACGTGGGAAGTCTTCTAGAATTCTTCATACTTGTGCAAGTCGGGAATGGTAATGTTGCAGTTTTACAGGGTATACACATTCATGTTACTAAGAGCTGAAGACGTTGTTAGGACTTGAATGATTACTGGTGATTACGCTTCGTTATCGGTCAGTGAGCTTTCCGGGAAAGATGCTTAGTAAAGACTCGAAATATGTAGACATGGGCGTTATAAGCTAGGAGCAATGTAACGTGGTGAACACTGAGACGGGGATACAAAGGACGTGAGCACAAGCTCTACCACGCTGGTATTCCAGCATGATGGACATAAGCCTATGCCTCAGCCTTGTAGTTGACTTGTACATGCAAGTAGGGTACGGATTGTGTTACTGTGGACAGTAGGTGATGTCTAAAACATGGTGACCATGACTTGTTTTCCGGCTCCAAAGTTACCCCCGGCGCGTACACCCCGCAAGAACATAGCCTTTGAGGTTAGTGTCTGTTACTCAGAGGAAACCGCTTCTGAGACACGGTTTTGGACACCACCTATGCGCGTCCATGTTACGACGAAGCTCTAGTTCATGGCCCACTCCGATTTACGTAGTCAAATAGATGTAAAACATACAAGTGCTCACATGAGACAGCCAGTGGACTGACTTCACCAACATCTGTTGCATTGACAGCCGAAATGAAATTCTAGCAAGTACTGGGAAGCAGAATTTTGATTTAGAGCTTCCAGCTTATTGACTAAAATTGCCGTAATCGGTGTTTGAAAAATTGAAGCGCGAAGTTTACAAATTCTCAACTTTGCACCAAAACCAGATATGGCAGCTCTCTAAACTTGATCTCTTAGAACATCTGAAGCAGACGAATATGATATAGGAGTTTACAGGTTTTGTGAAATTGGCACAATGCGACTACTCACAAACCAATGACATACGTCAGAGTAGTGCTAGTACTTCAAATTTGTCTGCTTTAGCTGTCTTAATAGGTACAATTTACAGAACTGGGACATCCTTATTTAATGCTGAAATACCGAGTTGAAACCTTAGTGCTTTATATTTTCAATTTGCAATACTCATGAAATTCTTGAAAAATAAATTAGCGGTGCGAACAAAAACAAGACTACTTGTAACTTTACTTTTAAATACAAGAATCAGAATTAAAATGGTTGCAGTGTATGCCTAGCAAGTTGATTTCTCCATTTTCACGCATCTAAAAGGAAGCTCCTGACGTAGTTTTCTCTGTGTACGAACCGAAGGTATATATCTTTTACTGAAAGTTTGCCGTATATATATAGCTAAAGCAACGACACGAACCTTGGGTTTTGAACAATACAGCAGCGGTAAAGAGTGGGTCAGAAATGCCGTTTCGCTCCTTTGCTACATTTCGGCTACGGCGTAAGTTTATGTAGGACTTGAGACGCAAAAGCCAACGTATTAATAATAATCACATTACTTAAGTCAACATCAGGATGTGGACTTCGTCCACCCATCTTCTGCAGCCTCTGTCCTGCGTCAGCCAAAGTCCATCCTAAACATTCAAATTTCCAAATCTCATCGCCTCTGCGACGTTGAGTCTCCCTTGGCAGCGATTATGCAATCCCTGATAAAACACCGGATGACTGTTATAGGCGTTACAAGATATATCAAAACAACTGCTTCCTTTTATTTCCAATCAAGGTATCAGACACCCACATTTGGTCTCTAATCCTTGCCGCAGTCTTCCCTTCTCTCAAAGTTACACCTCGCGCATCACTCGATCATTAACTTACTTTCAGGTTTCTTTCGAGTTTCCCACGGTTCGAGCTTGCAAGTTAGTAAATCTTCATGAAATACCACAAAGCTAGTAATCCCAACAACAGCGCAGAAAGTGCGCGAACTCGGTCTCTCAATACGGCGCTCTACACCGCTGGAAACTTTCGCAGCACGGTCTGGTCGACCCGTGGTGGCGTCAAGCATTCTCACCTGTCCCGCAACGACGATAATTCACAGTTGTTGTCTTCGAGCTCAAGCACCGGCCAGCGAAGAGGACGCCCTCCAATCACGCCCTTTTCTCAACAAGTTCTCTCAACAAGCTCGCTGATAAGGTACCGTGTTGACCAAAAAGAAAGAAAGAAAGAACAGACGAGAAAAGGATAACGAAGATTCTTCGTTTTCGACCAGAGTTCTTTCTGTCTTTCGGGCCTTGCTCTTTAGGGAGGGGGACTGGTGTCCCTCCGTCTCAGCCAGTTGCTTGGCTGAGGCCTATATATAGTTTTGGCATCGGTTTCACGGCGTATACGAACCTGTTGTCCGCGATGGTGAAAACGTTTGTCTGTGCTAACTGAGAGTTCTGGCAGCGTGCCTCCACCCAAAGGCGGAAGTCGTCCCGGATTACGAAGCCGAATGGCAGTCAGGAGTCTTGCTGGCAGCCGTGGCTCATTGTTTACGGGGCTGTGCCTCTGATCACGAGGTGCCGGGTTCGACTCCAGGTCACAGCTGCCAAATACCGACGGGAGAAGGATCGAAATGGCATTCCTGTGCTTGCGTGCTAGCCAAATCTTACGAAATTTCCGTAAAGTTTACGAATTTCGGCTCGTTCTACAATTTCACCAATGTTACGGCAGGTTCTGCGAAAACTAAATTATACTCGCGAAAAACATGCTTCGCTCATTCATCTCAGACCGTACACTTGGAATTCGCTGTAGGTTCATTAGAGGGGTACTTGCTACCGGGAGTTTGTTCACAGGGGTTAATGAAGAAGCGAAATTGGCAAGAGCAAAGTTGCGGGAAAAGTCTGCGTTATCTTAAAAAAAAAACAAAAAAACACTGTATTGCTTCTCAGTCTCTGCTGTTCCACGTTCACTGCTTGCTTGGGTGCGGCGCGTAAATTCAAAACAACTTTAATAAAAGTCGTAGGTATCTCACAAAAGGTGTATGCTCAAGGCGAAAAACAAAGCGTGCTACTTCCTCCCATTGTTGTGTGGGTAGGATATTAACGAATTTGAAAGCTCACAGGCTGACAGGTGTGAACTGTGGTTTAAGTGCAGGTTGAAAAACACTCGGCGTGGTCAAAAGTATTTCGCAGTACACCATTACGGTTGTCTTTCAAAGAACACTATTACGAAAGGAAAGAGATGTTATCCACCTGAGAGCAACGTGAAGCTAAGCTACAAAGGAAAACCATAAAACAAAACCCAAAGTGAACCTTTAACTAAGATTTAGACTCGCTTTTAACTTACGGAAAGACATGGAAACTTGGTTTCAGTGACTTGAATCATGTGTGGCATTTAACCACAACATCCTACATAAAATATGGTGTGCTGAATCATCCTCATCAGCATATTATAAACCAGATGATACATTTCAGGGTGTCCTAGCTGAACGTTGCCGCGCGACTGGCCGCTCGAGGCTCTTTGCGTGTATTCGCGGGCTTCTTTCATACTCGAAAAAAAAAAAACTTTTATGTAGCACGTATTGAGCAACAGAAAGCTCTATCGGGAGTTTTCATGTTGCTCTAGAATTCTTTCATTGACACTTTTCATGTAATTATATTATTTGAGAAGTTGATGAATTAATTATTCATAATTGTGTAATTAGGCAGGATGCAATAAAATAATCTGAGTATCTCCAAGCGACGGCAAACAGCATTACCTTGGTTCTGTCCAGCTACGTGGCATTTACACATTTTCAAAGCTTGGCTAAAGTTACGTGGAACACCCTCTATAACGCTTCCATACACAGTCAGAAAGCAAGTTCTTGGCAATATAATTTAGCCCCTAATTGACGCACAAAAAATCAATCTTTGCCCGCACATGAAATGTGACATCGGTCAATTTCGTCTAAGTTTATTCTTGGTGCATCATTTGCTCCTCTAAGGACACCGAGAAAACACACACATAACGTTTTCGAGCGCTTCTATAGTCGCCTTAACAGCTTTGCCGTGGGATGGACAGAGACAGAGTGTTTAAGCTTTTCGTTCAAAATGGCTCTATATTCGGCCAACCGCTTTCGCTAATGATATTCCACTTATTGTGATTTACAGGTACTGGTTCTCAAGAAACGCTCTATAGCGTAAGAACCAGTACGCGAGATACGGTCCCCGCTTCGAGCGTGGCTGCCGCCGTCCATGTGTGTCGACTGCTGTTTACGACTCTCAAACAGACTAGGGGGCGCACTCAGTAGCAAACTAAGCGACTAGCTGGTCTCGCACCGTTATCTCGTGATAAAGCCTTCTCGAACGATAAGATTGCCTTATCAACTGCCTCCAAAAACACCTCCTTTAACTTGTTACCGAAGAACGCTGCTACCGAAAAACCCATATTGCTTCCTTTTTTTTCCCCCGAAAAGAATACTTTCCTGCAAGGAAGCGGTGTCGTTAAAGAATGCAGCGTTGCTTTGAGTTCGTGGGACAATCCAGAAAGAAAATAAGTGTTCGTTCGCTTCAGTATTGCTTTTAGTGGCCTCCGAAATATACGGACAGACGCCGCCGCTCTCTGAGCCTACGTGGCGCGCTAATTCCTGCACCATGACGACAGCTCAGAGACATAAGCACTTTTCAAGCCGTTTCTTATTGCTGACTCGAATTTTACGAATTTTTAAAAAAATACCACAGCTAGATTCCGAAGCGGCGACTCCATGTACGTGAACAGAGTGGCCGTCTCCTGTAGTTTGAGATTGTGATAACGGCTTTTCTTCACCTAAACACAGAGGTGAAGATGGAATATCGTCTTCATCTGTGCGTCTTCGCTTTTGTGCGTTAGCTTTTAATTAGGATGGTTATTAGAGATGGTTCTAACAAGACTAATGGGCAAGTTCAGCTACCACATGTGGCTTAATTTGCTTGGAGGCCTTTTTCTGAAAGGTGCATGTCATAACTAGGATGCACCTTTCGAATGTAAAAATGTACGGCACACGAACGTCCAATACGAGCGCACCGCGCGGCTGAATCGGCAAAAACAGGGTAAAACGCGTGCTGGATGAGTGGATGGAATGGAAACACTTTTCCATTTAATTTTTTTTTTGTTATCGGCAGCTGCGTGACGAGCAACCAATAGGAAACGACGAATGTGACATCAGGCTCCTATGACAACGCTTTCACGCCAAAATGTTGAGGCAGAACAAGGCGCGCCCTCTCTCGGCTTTGCTCGCGTGGGACGAGAAAGCTCGAGAACATCGCGCTGTCACGTGACCGCCGCCGCACGTTGAAGCCCGCTAGCATGGCTTCCGTCAAACGGCTTCCGTCAAAAAAAAAAAAAAAAAAATTGTATTCGTCTCGTGTTGGCTTCACTGATGATGAATATCGTTTTTTTTTTTTTTTTGGCGCAAGGACCAGAAACGGCCAAAGAGCGCAATGACATTTGTTGATGAATGGCAATGAGAAGATGAGTTGCAATGGTCTAAATCTAGATGACTGTACATTAATTGGCCTAAAAGTATACGCTGTAAATGGCGTAAGATATCGGTATACCTTTTTTGCATATATAGACGCATGCCAGTCAGTCATTAACGCCATTATAATGGTGCCTGTAGCCCCTTCTTCTCGTATGGAGCGTCATTTGTGTCGTTTCGAAACAACTTCAATTTTCCTCCGATGAAGCATATACTTCATGAACGAACTACCTTTACGTGAGTATACGACCATGTCAACTGATTACCGAGACATTTCACAACATTCAAGTCGCATCCATGTCGGTCGCGCTTTAGTATACAGGGATGACTAATATTCGCACGTATACACCCAGGGCAAGCCTTTGTCCCGAGGAACAAACCAGGCTTGCTTGCACGTCTTTAGCGCCGCGTTAGACTACAGGGAAGGGAACAAACAACGAACGCTCGCTGCCTGCCTTTCAACTCTCTCTAAAAAACCTCGACAACCTTCTTTCCTCTAGCCCAGGGTTTGCCGACCTGGCGTGAACACAATGGAAGAAAAGCCTCTCGCTTATCGGCGCTCCGGGCTGTCTCCATTCTTTTGTCTTTTTTCTTTTTTTTTTACTATTTTCTACATGTTCGTTCGCTTCTGCCGTTACTGATGGTGCCTGAGCTTGCAAGGCGACCTCGCCATCTTGGTTTTTGTTCCGTTTTTCTTTCCTTCATGCTTTTTTTTATCTTCCGGCGCGTTCCTGTTGACTAAATCGTTTCGAGCATGCGCCGAGTATGTGGTGACACTGTCGAAACGCACCTGAGGCCTGTCCTGTGATTGCACAAGCCTTCGGCAACATCGTTACGAAGATGCGAAACAAATCAGGTGTATTCGGAAATTTCGTGTTCAGACGTTAAGCCTGATACACCGTACGGAAATATTAGACTGCATTTGGGAACGTCTTCTTCGCAGTTGCCCCCAATGTTTTATGTAGCTATCCTACTCTGCGCCGACAATTTAGGACCCTTGCCGTACGTCAGTAAACAGGGATTCGCTGGTAAATCACTACGGGGTTTTCTCCCGGACAATGAACACGTAGATCCTTGCGTGAAACAAACGAGTCACAGAAAAAAAAAGTACTCATAATAATAAATAAAAAGAAAAAAAAAACATACCGTGCATAGACACGACACTTTTCTTCCGCACCTGTTTTGGTCATGCGTTTCACCCAAGGATCGAAATATTCACGGTCGTGAACTGACTACCTCAGGTATTTGTCAACTTAAAAGCTTTATTTTTTTATCTATGCTCTCACCACTTCTTCATGCACGTGTTGTACTTTTGCTTTTATAACTGCTTTCTTTATTTTTGTTTAAACAAAGGAAGAAGGGGAACCAAGGGGTTAGATTTTGTTAATCATAACCACATAAAGCCAACAGACAATGAATCGAAGGAAAGCATCGGGGAAACTAGGTGCGGTTGAAATTGGAATGGAGAAAATAATGAATAAAAGGGAAATGAAAGTGGACGAAAACATAACTTGTCACCGGCGGGAGTCGAACCCGAAACCTCCGCATTACGCGTGCGTTGCACTATCAATTCGTACACTCACTTGGGTATTTATGTTTACTATAGATGTAGCCCTAGCTGTGCTACCCAAGTTAGTGGACGAATTGATGGCCGTCGCCGTAGCACAATTGGTAGTGCAACGCACGCGTAATGCGGAGGTTGCGGGTTCGGCTCCCGCCAGTGACAAGTTATCTTTTCGTCCACTTTCATTTCCCCTTTATTTATAATTTTCTCCATTCCAATTTCAACCACACCTAGTTTCCCCAATGGTTTCCTTCGATTCATTGTCTGTTCGCTTTGTGTGGTTTTTTGTTTCTCATATAAGGGGTTCCTTTCATATCATTGTCCTATATCGTTACGTCTTTTCGTTTGCTTACTGATGATTTCTTTGGCGTAATATTATTGCGATAACAATTATATGGACACTTCAAAGCAGATTTCTGCCGTCGGCGTCGCCGTCGCCGTCGCCGTGAGGTTTCGTATGACGTAAACGGCGATGAAATCGTCGCCGCGCTCCAGACGCTGTATGTGCGAGTGAAAGGGCGCGAGGGACGCGCGCTTTCACGGGGAGCGAACGGAGGTCGGAGAGCAAACGCGCGTTCGGCGCCGTGCTCCCTGAAGGGCTGCAGAATTAAGCGTATCTTTCCTCCTTTCCATATATAGAGAGCAAATGCGACTTTTTCCGTCGCGCGAGAGGCTGTGGGGGGACGGGAGGGAGGGAGGGGAGGCGACGTTTAGCTGCGGCACCAAATGCGTATTTATATAAAAACGCCGCGCGCGTTCGGTGCGAACGCGGGCAAAACGCCGACGGCGTCGACAACAGTTCTGCGCGTTGCTGGTGCTGCTGCATGTCCAAGTTTATACAGCTGATAAAACTACTATCCTTACTCCGTATAGCTCTCTACTAATTTGCTATCCCAATTGGTGCTTCGCCTTTCGGGTGAAACTGCGACAAATTCTTTAGGGATACATGGCGCTCCCGGTGGCTAAACTTCCCATATTTCGTAGCTGATACAGAAGAAGAACGTTTCAATGATTGCACAACACAGGGAAATTTGCACTTGAAAGCTCATTCTGCATTCGAATGAGCATCGAGTGTGGAGTACAAGACTCAGCTTGGGGACACAAGCTTAGTGTCCTTAGCATTTTGTTCACTTGAACAAAACGTTAAAGGTAGCATAAACTCTCGCATAATATACGACGTTTCCTATTTTTTTTTGGGGGGGGGGGTGTCAGATTTTTCTCTCGTAATCCTTCGCGGTGCCGACGCTTTAGGGGTTTCAATGTTCATTGGTCTTGTGCAACCGAAAGCAGCGTGCTCTCAGTCGCGTCTTCGGACAAGTTTCTTAAATTTTCCATTTCACGAGCGCAATTGCCCGTCGCGACATGTTCTGGGTTACACCAAAAGGAATAGAAAGGAAACTACAAAATACGAAATTTACAAAGCATTACCTGTTCTGTCTTTCGTAGGAAGTCCTGTTTGCTCGTGTGCGTCTACGCACTCAATAAGAGAAATAGGTTTTTCGTAGTTTTTTTTTCCAGGACACAGCAACGTCAGAAACAGCTCCGAATAGCTGCCTAGTACAGTTATTATACGTTTGAATGTTCTGTACTGTGATCGGACACGGTGCGTGCGCTCGTATATAGTTGAGGAATCCATACTATGCCCCCGTCATAGTAGCCGTTTTACTCTTAACAAGCTAAGCCGCAACCTTTGGCGCATGCTTAGTTTTTTTCTTGCGCTGGAGTTGGGGCTGATTTAGGGAGATTTATGGAAATGCCTGTAGAATCGGAAGGATTGGTCTGAATTCGGGAGTCTCCCTGCCAAATCGGGTAAGTGGCAGGTATGAAAGGTGTCAGCATGGTGTTGCCAGCGCCCACCAGTAGCGCAAAAAGTACTGGCAGCCACGCGCTCCAAGTATCACGCTTAAATCGCTGAGGACTAGCCATTAAGTAGCAGCGTAATGTTAAGAAAAGTGCCGCAATTAACTGAGGCTAACACAGAGAAAAAAAATACTATTTCACGGGGAAAAAGGCGCATACAGAGTGCCTCCTATTTGACATGACATCTGCCTACCACAAGACACCGGCTGATTTCCGTAATGACATCGATGTACTTATGTAGTTGGCATTATAGTCTGAAAGATAGAGATTCCTTTTGTAGATAACTGTAATCCAAAAGCATGCTTTAGTTGGTTTTGAAACAATCTTAGAAGATAGTTGCCCTATGGGCCTCTATATCGTCAAACAGTCTTTTCCCGGTGTTGTGTGCACTATGTACACTTAATGAGTGCAATAAGTTATACATAATCATTAAACTGCGCGTATTGTATGCGTTCCTATAACCTGTGTATAAACAGGTGTACGATTTTATCTCCTCCACAGGTTGTGCTTACGAAAGTGTTTTTACATCTTTATCTTCTTTTTTTTTTCGAAAATTGTTGCTCTTACTTTTCGTCGTGGAGTTCTTGCGTGTGGGGTAATGAATTATGAACTGGCGCATCGGATACCCCAATACAGCTACGTGTACATGTCTTCAGCCTCATCCGCATTAGATTTACTCTTCATAATGTAATAAAGAACAGCTATCATATCAGTACGTAACAATCCCCTTTTATCTCATGTTTACGAAAAATAATATATTATTTTAGGCCTACTGCCACCTTGGCTACTCAATAAAAAAAAAGAAGAAAGCTTCTGGAGGTTCCGCTTAGCAATCTTTCGTTGAGTTTATGTAGTCCTGCTATACTCTATTTGAAGCTTCGGTACTGAGCTTCAAGCCAGCCATGGGTACGTTTGCCGGGCCATATACGAGTATAATTGCCTCTGCGAAACAAAAATAATGCTTGTACCATGCATGTTAATAATTTTCTATAACAATGGCTCGCTCCATATGCTTTATACCCTTGGTTTCTTTTTCATTACCAAATTTTTAACAAATTCTAAAAACCGGAATGAAGCATACAAAGTGAATATTCGGGAGATCTCCTTTTTCACACTTTCTATTTGCTTAGCTACAATTTTTTTGCAAGGCTGATTACCCTATTACGCATTCATTTATTGGTCTCGCGATAGGTCTCTGTTCTATTTTTGATACTGTTTATATTTTCAGTATACCACACATTTTTTCGCCTACCATGAGTACTGTTTCGTGTCATTTTCCGACGAAATCGGAGATCATTAGCACCATCATCACCAGAGAGCGGTAATCGTACTACGGTCTCGACCGTAGCAGAAGTGCCGGCCTTCAAGGAATGTCAAAGAAACTCCGAAAAAAAAAAGACAAATTGCCTCGCGAGAGGGGTTCCCACGTCACTCGGGTAATGGAGCAATTTAGAAAGCGAAGGCGACGTCTCATTAGACTATAGGGAGGGCAAATCGATGTAGCCCTGCGCAGGTCCCGAATCCCCAGCTAACCAGAGGAAAATCGCTGTCACTCCCCATTTTCCACATCCCCCCTTTTCCCTGTCCCGGCGCGCGCTCCGCTTTCCTTGGAAACCAACCCCGCTTCCCTAAACCACACCCCCCAGGTGGTTCCCCTAATTGTCCCGACAATTGATGCGCTCCCAGCGTAGATTGAGCGTGCGTCATCAGTCGCTGGCCGCGCTCTGGGACCTTTGCGCGTCCGTTTCCGGATCGTCGAAAGGTTCTGCATCGAAAGTCGCTACTGGAGTGGCAGTGTTCGTACTTTGTTCAGGGATTTCAAGTACGTGCGAACCTCGTGTATCACATTTCGAGCAGGCAAATAGGCTGATGGCCGACGCGGCTACTAACAGGGGGAGAGACATGCCATCGCCGCAAGTTAGTGTATACTTTCTACTTAAGTACGAGGGAAATGCCTGTTACATTACTCAGGAACAACAGATTATTTTTCCCACGAAGTACCGGGAGCATAAGTTGGCGTGATGTTAGGGAAGTTTGGGAAGTTATCAAAGGAACATTTCTGTTCCTTATTCAGTTTACGGTAATAGCAAGCATTGGCAAAAACGCGAGGCGCCCTCGGCGACTGCTACAGAAACTACTGCCCATGGTACGCTGTGGTGGTCCGGGCTGTGGTTTCTGCGCCCGGCGCGTCCAGATGGCCAGAGAGCCGGGATGTAGTTTCGCTGGAAGAGATATAGTAACCTAAGATGTTAACAGTGGCCTTTGAGGCCAAAGCTGAGTGCAGGAAACCTGATCTCTACACTGGCGCCCAACTTGGAGACAGGAACCCATGACTTCGACATTAATAGTCTCACGCTCTACCTAGCAGAAATTGAAACACTTTCTTTCTGCTGTGAATACTTCAAGTTTTATACAAATCAGTCCGGAAACATTTGACAACTGTTCCACGGCAGCTTGGGCAACAGCGGAAGATGTGCGCGATTTCATGTAAGAAAGAAACTGAGAATATTTACAGAACTAGAGTTTTGGGACATTGCTATCGTATTGTTTCAGTTGATTACTATTATTACTACGATGTTGTATTAGTTATTAGTATATTTATATAGTCTTAGTCACCATGATGCATCCCTGTGCTTTCACTCCCTTTGTGCAGAGTCGCAGGGCAGCTTCTCAGCTTTTCCTTTAATCAAAATAGCATTTTTTTTGTCAAGCTAGATTGCTAGTCACTAGGCAACAGATGTAGCCGGAAAGTTCATAATACTGTTATAACTGTGCAGATCGACCCCAGTGGAATGCTGGAAAGCGAATGGGAGTTTTGAAATCCGTTCCCGTGAAATGGTTTAGACATTTCCTGTCCCGCGGGCCTTCAGCGCGCCAGGCGAGTCCTCCAGGACCGCTATAGTCGACCACCGCTGACCTCCAACCAGGGACGGCCGAGGGAACTCAGCGGCGAGCGCAACGATATATCCGGGCGGGTCTAGAGAAGGGTCAGATGGCGGACACGTAGCCCACACTGTGACCTCGCCTGTTTTTGCACGGCGTTCAGTTTGCACTGTGCATTGTGCTCTGTTTACACGCTCGCGCGAGCACGCGTCGATAGCGAACGGCGCGGTGGCGACACGCTATTCGCGTATCACGTGGACAGCGCCAGCCTCACCCTTTGAGAAGAGCACGCCACTGCACGTGCAAGCCGGAAAGATTGGCACGTGTCTTTATTTTTTGTTGTGGTTGCTGTGACCAACGGTTACGAGAAAGAAAACAGGCCGGTCTTGTTGGTTTTGTTCGCTCTTTCGTTATCATTTGGTTCAGGCACGGCTGTGAAGAAAGAATACATTTTAACGAAAGTTATGACGGCACGAAAACATCGAGACACCACGTCATCGACGAAGACGATGACTGGGGTGACGACGGCAAAATGTTGATGGCATCGCAGTGACGACGCTGACGTCACGACGATGACGACGTTAAGAGAGCAACAACTGCAAAAGACCATGAAGCTGGCATGAAAATGACGACGTGACGAAGACACAGTGACGACGATAATGATACAACGCGATGATGATTGCATGAAGATGACGAGATCACGACAACGACGAACTGCAACAGCACGATGACGATGGCATAAGACGGCGCAAGACGATTACATGGCCATCGATGACGACGACTAGATGACGATGGCGATGGCGTGATGAAGACGTTTCGTTGACTAATATCTGAGTCCGCAATCACGTAGGATACGCAAGATCATGTAAGAGTATTTGGACGTACCTAGAAATCAGGGGCTTGGAACTGTTTTCCGCAATCATTGAATTTAGGGAATCAAAACGGTCGCTCAAGTACACGCAGTTTTTTTTTTCTTTAACCGTTTCAAAGCCACTTGCTATCGATGGCACCAAAAATGAGAAACAGAAAACTTCAAACACGAACCCCTCCATGAATGTAAGAATTTCTTAAGTAGAGTTTATTGGCAATCATCGCCATTATCAGCATCAGTGGTACGTGATGTACAACGAAGGTCTCTCGAGATTTCTAATTGCTCTTCTCCCGTGCCAGCTAAACTTATACCTCTGTCACACGAGCACGCAAAAACTCTTTTACACAAGCGGTCTTTTACCAAGCTGAAAGACTTTTGAATGAAGAGGTGTTGCGCAGCAGACACACGGCGCCGACATGCGCCGACGATCTCCTTTTAGTGTTTCCTTCTTGACATGCTACCGAAAGCGTGGCGCTAGCGCTCGAAACAATGTCGGAAAAAAAAAACTTATGTATCTCGAAACATAACGTGAAAACTTATTGTTTACACGTTTTTCAATTAAATTTAACATAGGAAACGTTAATATATAGATTTATTATAGTAGTTTAAAGAGCGTCATCACGTGACATTCTCAGCCCGTTCGACCTGCTTACGAGAGTACAGAAGAAAATGAGCATTACTGGGTTTACTACACCTTCTGCGAGACATAAAATAATTTTTTATGATGAGCCTAGGCGACAGAAAATTACGCATTCGATTATTTTGCTTAATACATGATAATTGCTCGTGCCGACTGGTTTCGAGGCTACTCCTTTTCGGCCGTAAAGGAGATCAGCGAACTCCTCTTCCAGAAAAGACCGCTTCTGAAAAAGAGATCGCTCCCTCTCGTGTGTGTGCGGGTGAAACTCTTTTTCGGGAGAAGTCTTTTTGCTCAAAAGAATTTTGAGTGCCCGTGTGACAGGAGTATTAGTCTTTCGAGGCAAATATATTTCATATGCGCATACTGTTATATTTTGTCCACATGTTACATGTGTTGTCACATGCATGGTTAAAAATCGTTACTTTAAGAATTTCAAGGATTCGCTCAGGACTCTAAATAACTCTTTCTCATTACTCTCGGAAATTGAAAAAGAAAGAACATATTTATTTAAAGCAAAACCCCATCCTGCCACACTGGCGAAGGAATACCTAAAGTCTTCGCTGTTACTTTGCCTCCACGTTGATGAAATGTGCTTAAAATACTTTATTCAAAGTTACGGAACAATCACGAAGAAAAAGAAAATTGCTTCCTCCACACCTGATAGTGTGTAGGGCGTATAAAAAATCACAGCCGCTGCGCGGCGCCCATACAAGCTTCCTAGATTGGCACATATGTGCCTCCGCCAACGCCTCCGCCAACGCCAACGCCAACGCCAACGCCAACGCCAACGCCAACGCCAACGCCAACGCCAACGCCAACGCCAACGCCAACACACACACACACACACACACACACACACACACACACACACACACACACACACACACACACACACACACACACACACACACACACACACACACACACACACACACACACACACACACACACACACACACACACACACACACACACACACACACACACACACACACACACACACACACACACACACACACACACATACATACACATACATACATGCACACACATACATACATACATACCATACCATACGGCAGAAATCTGCTTTTGAGTGTCCATATAATTGCTATCGCAATAAAAGCACAGCCGCTGCGCTGCGCCCATACAAGCTTCCTCGATTGGCAAATATGTGCCTCCACCAACGCCAACACACACACACACACACACATACATACATACATACACACATACATACACACACATACATACATACATACATACATACACACATACACATACATACATACATACATACATACACATACACACACACACACACATACATACACACACATACATACATACATACATACATACATACATACATACCACACACACACCACACACACCACACACACACACACACACACACACACACACACACACATACACACATACATACATACATACATACATACATACATACATACATACATACATACATACATACATACTACGGATTTACACTTCCCGAACCCGCACATCTCGCTGAAAGAATGTGAGGTGCGATGCAAGCGAAGAGAGCTTCCCCGCACTTCACGCGCATCACCCGTTGTACTAACTACGTTTCGGTGAAACCTGTGGTACTGCGTACGGGATGAGGTCGACAGAAAAACTTTCAGAATTCGTCAGTGCCCAATAAAGCGAGTGTGCCGTAGTGATTGTCAATGGTTGGTTTGAAACGAAATCAAGTATTTAGTTGGATCTCAGGGTGGCATATCCTTTTAAAGAGAAGCTTTGTTAGCCTGTTGTCACTGTTTTCGCGTGCTGTTTTCGCACTGTTTTCGAGTGCTGTCTGTCAGAAAAAAAGACGAAAGATGCCTATGTTGGACTGAATGCTCATGAACAAATTTACCGGTGAGCACCCCTGTGTTCCGCTTAAACATAAGTAAATAACGACATAAATGATCTACATATAATGTTGGCTCGTGGAAATATCTAAGTCACATTGATCTCGTTATGGAATTACCTTATGTAAATGGCTTCTTTGATTGTAAATTTCTTATATATATCCCATTCTCGGACCACTGGGTTTAAGACGACTTAAACCCAGCACATCCTTGGCAAATCCCCTAGCACGGCTACACGCCACTGTAATACGAGGAGTATAGAAGCCTCAACTCTATTTATACATGTGTCCTACTTGTATGTGCATACACCCATCACCATTTGTAATTTAATGGCGGACAGTGCCAAATGTAACGCACGTAGCATGGACTGAACCTAGAAAACATCTACTGTGTGACTGCGCACTGTAGTAGGAAGACCAGAGTCTTCACCTTCGGACAGCTTTGTGACAATTGCATGACAGGCCTTTGGCAGGAGAGAATATCCTGGGATCAGTGCATCGTGCTGTATGCGTAGTACAAAGCCACAAACGGGCAGCTGTGTTTTTAGGGGTGTACCGGCCCATATGATAAATTGCGACGAACTGAATGATGGACGTTTCACTATGCACGTGTGCAGCCACGCTGCGGGGAATAATCTCCTTCTCATTTTTCAGTCCGCTTTCCCCCTTCCCCAGTGTGGGGTTGCCACCGGACTCACTCTTTTTAACCTCCCTGCTTGTCCTATCACTTCTATCTGACCCTATCACAAGTTTTCTTTCGACAAGCATCAGACATATCGCCTTGGTACCCATGCATTTATGAAGCCTCAGGGTTTGCTGCCGCGCCGAATTGTGGCGCCATCTGGCATGCATTAGGCGAATGACAGATGCTGTCTCCGAGATATTGATACCCATGCCTGTGTATTTTCCCGCCTTTCTTATTTTGTTGTTTTCTACATGATTAGACATATGACGAGCATGCGGCTTCAAACAAGATGACTTACAGCAGTGTCCTTCTTTCCTACCAGACGTAACATTTTGCATAATTACAAATCTCCGAAGCACGTACGAGAGACAAGCGGTTTCGGAAAGATGAGGCAAGCCGACGTTGTTCCATGCTGTCATAAGTAAAACTTAGCGCAGTTACACGTCTCGGAGGCAGATGGGGCTTCACGAACCAGTACAAAGGGCTTCACGAACCATTACAAACACTAACCAGACATCGCTAGTAAACCTTACGCGGTAATGGGGGGAACGAGTGGCTTTGTCCCGACACGTTCTCGGCGTCAAGGTTCGCTGTGGTCAGATATGACAACGCTACGCCGTCCGCTCCCCAAATTACCTAGCTCTACACATACCTCCTCGTTTGCCCGTTCAAGAAGTCGCCGTGCGTTCCAGTGCAATCTGATGAATACGTATATAGGCTGACGGCAGAGATCGCCGTCACCGGAAGCTACGGGATGGAGGTGCGAGACGGAGGACAACGATTAAGCCCCCCGATCATCGGTCTTGCGGGAGAGCGCGTGCTCCCCCCTCTCCCCACACTCCCGCTAAATTTGGGCCGAGATCAGACAGGATCACCGGGATTCATTTCGGAATCGGTCTTCCGGTTCCTGCCCGGCAAAGCCGGAGCTGGACGATCTGAAACATTCGGTTCAGATATGGGAAGGGCCCGCCCGGTAGCCGTTAGATTCCGCGTAATTAGGGAAAAGCAACGTAGTACATTTCCTCTTTGCGGAGGCTGTAGGAACGGTGGGAAGTTGGCGGGAGGGGTGAGGAGGGGGCAGGAGGGGTGAACGGGGATGTTGAAGGGGGGCGAGGGAGGAGAAGGTTGCTGCGGCGTGGATGAACGGAAGCCATATACGTGTAAGACCAGGAAAATTTAATGAAGCCTCCTCATTTCTTGTCGTTCTCGCTATACATTTAGGGTCGTTTTACCGCTTGTATAAATGCATGCCTCGACGTTCCAATACCTCGCGAATCCGGTGGTTCTTTAATTGGACTCCGTTGCCGAGGGAAAAGCTCGTTTGCGGGTGCATGGAACGAGGGACGGTGGCGGGCGGGACCGGAAGGTTGGGGTGGTGGTTAACCGCTACTCCGAATCAACGTATGGGTGACGTGTCTCTTCGAGCAACTCGAACGGAAGGCGCTTACAGTAAGATTAAACAGACAGCAAATACTATCGCCAAAAACCACACTGCTTCACAAAGATCCTGACGCTGGAGAAAATGCTTCTGCCTGCAGCGTGTGAACCAGAAGAAATAATCATCGAAACCTCAATGCTTGTAAACTTAAGTAGTGTGAATATTACTGATTTCGATGTATTTTTTCCTGCATAAGCAAGTGCGGAACAGGAGGACTTACCGGAACTGGCTATGGTGAAACTTTTGCACTCAAAGCATGCGATGATGTTCAAACCTGATAAACAATGCACTCCATCTCACAAGTCACTGGCAGCACTGCGGAAACTGCAGGGACTCCTTAGAATCAGAATTTATTATTAAAAGTTCGGTCATTGTTACAGGTATTTAGCATTCAGAAGGAGGTGCCACAGTGAAATACTGTATTGGGACCTCCAATAGGAAGGCAGAATCTCCCTCGATATGTGGTCGTCCGCGCCGCGGCGTCTGCTGACCGCCACGGTAATTCGCGGTACACGACATGTATGCGCAGACGTCATAACATGTCACGTATCGCTGTAACGTATCGTGTACCGAGCACCAAGAAAAAAAAAAAAAAGGTAAGTGGCACTTTAGCGGCAGACGCGTCATCGCACCGCCTTGATGTCCCCTATTTATGATCGAAACAGTGTTCACCACATCGCAAAGTGTCGTTCAGGAGCTCACTCGACACGCGTCCTGACCCTTCGAGGAGCGAAGCGCAACTGACGATAGTACGGAGCATATCACGCTATTCTAAGCTCTCTCATACACTCTCCGCCTCTACCACGTGACCACCGTCCCACACTTGACACGCATACACTTTTTTCCACTTTGACGCTCCTAAAGATAACGCATAAAAAAGAAACATCCCTAATCCCACCTACAATCAGACAGTCACGCCCGGGACTACTATATATTCCGCTGCGCAAAGGGTATATTGCCTGTGTACGCCTCGTACCTTCCGTAGTGCTGCAAACAACTTGTGCGAGGTTGTGTAGACCTGAGTGCACTGTGAGTTGGAGGGAAACTTCAGGGGTGCTGTTCCATTTCGTTTGTGCGTATTCCCCGTATTACCAAGCCTATTCTGACGGTGAAATAGCCGTTTCACTATTACGCTGAGGTAATTTAATAATACAGTGAAATAATAGTCCTCTGTAGTGGGACTTTTCTAAACCAAGTTAAACGAAATTTCGCGCAGTTTAGAAGGCTCGGGTCCATAATGACTGCTACGCATTTCCGCGTAGTTTGGTTGTAGCTTTAGAGTGTCTAACTGGAGGCTCCACCTTTTGGGCAAGTACCATTACCCTATTCAGGTACGGGCAAAACAGGGATACCAATTTGACAAAAGTTGCACTGATTTGATGTAAATATGCTTTTGGGTGAGAAATCTGAACTCCACCGATCGCAGGAAGCAGTTCTTAATTTAGAGCCTCAAAGACTTTCCGAGAATTGCGGAAAATTGTCAACCTAAAGAAATGTCAAGGGCGAAGTTTTCAAATCCTACACAATGCTACAAAAAACACATATCAGCGCTCTGTAAACTGCATGTTAAATCGCGTGAACCGGAAGCGTACGGTAATAGTAACAATTTTTTACAAGACTTTTGCAAAAGGTTTTGTTTAAATCCGTGCTGCATTGCAGAGTGGTATACAATAGATCACTCTTGTCTGCTTTAGACATAGCAGTTGCTGTTTAAAGTAATTTTTATAGTTTTGATATATTTTTTGTTACAGAGACGCAAATATGATACTTCAATTATATTTAAAATTTTGCCATGTTCAATACTTTTTTTATTGATGGCCTGGATTTAAAACCTTTTTCCCGCAGCCTGCATATTTTAACGTTTTCTTTCAAACGCAGAAAAATTTGCAATGCCTTTATGGCGATGTTGGCATAAAATAAATAAATTAATTAATACGCATAAATATTTTACAATGGACAGCTGAGCAAGACAATTTCTCTGTTCCCATGCACTTAGATGGAAAATTCTGAGGTAGTACTTCCCCTTACAAGCCCCAGTGATAGTAAACTATTTTTTTTTCAATCGATCATTAAATCAGCGCTTCTCTGTAGTGTTCCTTGGGGAGCAACAAATGGGCTATCGCAGCCTACGTGGCGCATCCCTGGGAGATATAGTCTATCGGTTTATCTGAGCAACAGAATCGCGTGCCGAGGCAAGCAATACGCTGTCGGGATTTGCGGCGATTCTGATTGGCCGATAAGACGGGGAAGTGCGAAGCGCCAAGTCAGCTCTTTGGCTGTCTTTCGTTGCAGCTGTAATCCCGGGAATTCAGATAAGCCTTCGTGATTTAGAGGTGTTTGTCATAGATTTTTCACAAGAACTATGCGAATTCACTTCTACTTTGGTGAACTCCCGTGCACCAGCGAAATAAATCAATATATATGTTGTTTACAAACGAAAACATACAAATACTGCGAGGATTAATTTACGCAGCATTCAGCGCCGTCGGGAAAAAAAAAAACCTGAAAGCAGCTTGAGTTGATGTGCTCTCCTACAGCTTAAACAAACGGCGCTAATTTTAGTGGTGAACAGATACGAAAACAAATTTATTAATCCGAATGTATAGGTGTACAATACAGCTTACTGCACAATCTATAAAGCAGATAATAAAATATAATGAATTAAGTAACGTGGCATCATGTAGTAAGTAAACTGTACTAAGTATATATAGTATCAACTAAGTAACACAGTATAACAAAGCAATGACTAAATAACACTACACAGAAAACTACATGCCCAGGTGAATTCGCAGTAAAAAGACAAAGTCTGGGAAGAAAAAAATCAACGAAAGACTGTGAACATAATTCTAGGGATATAAACACAGTAAAGGAAATAATAAGTTCCCGACATGTGTTAAAAAAAACGAAGTGAATTAGTCTTATTATTATATACGTCGCAGCACCGACATTGTTGTTCTGCATGACATCGTCCATGCGCATTCCGAAATTTCAGTACACGCTACAGCGCCACGTCTCCCTGTTGGCAAGCTCTTGAAGTTGTTTGTTGGCGGTGAATTCAATGACTTCTTTCGTTCGTTCTTTCTTTCTTTCTTTCTTTCTTTCTTTCTTTCTTTCTTTCTTTCTTTCTTTCTTTCTTTTCTCGTGTGGATTCACACAAGACCGAACCCTGTTTCCGAGAAGCAACGTGGACTCTCGGTTGCAGTGCGCTGCCTGGAACCGCCGCAATCCAGATTAGGTTCGAGACGCAATGCACATAGGTGTGCATAGGTGTCCTCTGCACATAGCCAGAAGAAAAGCTCGCCGAAGAAGCTAGGAGCAGCGGCGATAAGATTAAGGTGGCGGTCGCGCGCAAGCTGTATGCGCCCGCAGACGGGACCGAACGGAGACGAAATACGTTGCGCGTATCGGCAGTGGCCGTCTGAAATCGAAGCCTAGCTCGGGGGCACGCAGCACTTCAGGCGCTCGCAGTGCAAGAACGCGAGCGGCGTTGAAACCAGGCGCAGGTTACTTTTCTATTTCTCAAGGTCACCGATGCCGCACGCGGCGCTGACGGTGGCGTATAGAAAGTGTGGGAAAAGCATGCAGGCGCATCTTTCATGTGAATTGCTGCACGTTTGATCGTTAGATTGCTTGTAGGGTAAGTCCTAAACGATGCTGACGGGGTATAAGAAAGAGCTTTTTGACAGGAAACAAGCGTAGGTTTGCTATGAAATGTTGCAACATTCATTCATTCATTCATAGAAATATTAACTGACCGACCGACCGACCGACGAACCGACCCGACCACTGACTGACCTGACTGACTGACTGACCGACTGACTAATCACCCACAAGGGTGGTGGCTTACTGGCTATCAGGTTCTGTTGCTGAGCAGGAGGTCGTGGGTATGATTACCGGCAGCGATGACCTCATTGCAACGGGGGTGAAGCCAAAGGCGGTCTAAACTAATCCGTAGCCTTCCGCGAAGCCTCATCTACTAGCCCCATCATTTCTCTGGGGCGTCTGCGAGGTTATCCGGGAGCAGGTGGAATTGCGCCTCGGCCTGGACCAACGAACATTCAGAATTCTGCGTCCAAAATGGCGGCAGCTGAAATCGAACCTCTGCGGTATCATGGAGGCGAGAGCTTAAGTCTGGAGAGAGAGAAAGAGAAATTAAGAAATGAAGAGGGAAAGGCGAGGTCACTCTTGTGAGGGTCATTCAAGCCTAGTGCTACTGTAGGTCGCCTGTGCAGAAGGCGAAAGAAAAGAACACCCGACACGTTGGACACGTCGCAGAGCAGGTGCCCTTGTGCCTGTCTGTATTTAGTATTCTTTACTTGGCTCGCTAATGGGTGAGAGGGGGGGGGGGAGCGAGTGCCACCTGACATCTGGGAAGCGGATGCTACAAGCTGGTGGATCTATCTATCTATCTATCTATCTATCTATCTATCTATCTATCTATCTATCTATCTATCTATCTATCTATCTATCTATCTATCTATCTATCTATCTATCTATCTATCTATCTATCTATCTATCTATCTATCTATCTATCTATCAATTATTCAATCATTTAGTTATTCAATCAATCAATTACGCAATAAACCAATCATTGATCATTCGATTGAGTGATGTCCTTTAAGGTCCCACAGCAACAAGCGGTTTTAAGGCAGGCCGGTAGTGGAGGGCTCCGGTTATATTTTGACCCCCTCTGGTTCTGCGAAGCACACTCAAAGTGCTGTACGCGAACGTTTTCGCAGTCCGGTCCCATTGAAATGTGGCTGCCGCGGAAGGCGGGATTCGAACCTTCGACGCCGTGCTCAAACGAAGGACGCCATACTGACTGAGCCACTGTGAAGCGGGTGACTACATGCTTGAAACTCAAAATAATTATAGCGATAATAGATGAGATAAAAATCTGAGCACACAGAATGATTATTATTATTATGTCGTTTGTAAACGTGCATAAATATTGACAGAGATGAAAACAAGGGACGGGAAAGGCTGGAAACTAACACCGGAAGCCGCACAACGACAGCCTGTTCTTCAGGAAGGCGGGGACAAAAACACAGCGATGGAAGATGGGAAGAAGGGAACGAAAGTGGAAATTAAAAGAACGCAATGATAAATAGATAAAAATAGATTGTAAAGTAACACATTGACAAAGAATAACAATGACCGAAAAAAATGACCACAGGTAGCACTAATTAGAAAGGAAAGGAGTGCTTCAAAATGTAGCTACAGAGAGAAAAGCCAGCACGACCGCGAAAATCCTTGGTTCTTCCTCGTCAAGAGTGCCGGCAACTGTATACGCCCGTACGCTCTCCGCATCCTGCTCAGATGCCACTCTTGCGCAGCTACATACCCTAGCACTACCAACCCCCTCCTTCGCCCCCTTCTGCCCAAGAGCCCACGCACACCCTCATCGTTACTCCGTCTCGCCAATTCTGCGCAGTGCGGCTAAAGCTATGGGTCGCGTCACTCAACCGGAGTAAAGAAAACCAGAATAAGGGCTCTTTGAATTTCCGTCTCTGAAAGGAAGCAAGGAGCAGCAGAAAGAAAAGGAAAAGCATGGTGGTTAGCCACTGTGAACACCGCCTAGCTACCCTGTGCTGGGGAAAGGGTGTAAAGGTAATGAAAGGGCATGGAAGGAGAGAAGAAATAAAACAAAAGAGAGAGAAGAAAGAAGTACGCACACAAACGCGATGTAGTGCGCTACGTCCCTTCGCTTGCAAGAACTCGACGCAGCAGCTGGTCGAGTCATAAGTCGATCTGACCCATGACCGACCCGACAATGTTTACACGCATCTTGCCAAGCGGGTTGGGTGATTCAACTCACTCGCTGGTCACGAGTTGGCCAAACTCACTTCGACGCTCCCTCGAACCGCCCCGCGCTGGCATTGACGCGAATCCGATGGCCCGAATTTCGATCCGACGAGCCGATTCGAACCGATCTAATTGAATTTCGTGCATAAACGTAGCTTTATAGTCGGTCACACCGTCCGCGGTTTCCCCAAGTAGCCAAGCGATGCTTTTAATTCCTTATACGTTGAACACGGTTTGTGCGCTGAAGAATTACAGTACCGTGCAACGGTCGAGCCCTTTTCTTCCTGGCTAACCTGGAAGTAGGCTTCTCATTACTACGGCTGATACGGATCCCATACGTGGCCTTCGCCGCACTGCATGAGTTGTTGCGGCGGAGTGCAGACCGGCGCCTTCGCCACTTCGGGCTTCCCGTGATCCTCGCTTCACGCCTCGCTAGACCCTCATCACGGCTTCGCTATGAGCTCGACGGACAGCAGCACAACAGCTAGCTGCGAGAGAGCCAGGCTATAGTAAAGCGTGATTAGTCCCGACGTAAGAGCCCGCGGGTCCTCGAACCGACGTTATTCTTCGTTAGCGCGAGGCCGCACGAGAAGAGTTTATGAGGCCCTCCAGATTCGCGTCACGTGGTGCCTCGGCTGTAGCTTCTGCTATCCGAGCTGAAGTCTCGTACAAGAGAGAGAGAGAGAGAGAGTCAGAAGAAGTTTCCTTGGGCTTCTGGCGCGGAGCGTGCGTCGGTTGAGTGTGGCGCATGTAGACGCTGCGCGTTCGCGCAGATCATTCGTTTGTGTTTGCTTACTCAGCGGAGAACACCACGCTAAGGCAACTGCAGTTCCGCGAGAAGTGTTGTTTACCGCGGGGCACGTTTCTCGTGTCGAGGGGCTTGGTCAAGATGGTGGATATTCTTTCCGTTATATACTTCGTGTACTGTGTGTGTTGCGCCTGCTGCTTCAGCTGCCTTCCTTCAGCACGCGAGGGTTCTTTTTGTGATCCTTCGCTGCGTGTGTGTTTGTATTTGTGCGCATGTGTTTGTGTGAGTGTGTGTGAGACAGAGAGAGAGAGGGAGTGCTGTGTGCACTTCGTTTTGTTGCCATTTCTGTCAGTAACGAAGAAACTCTCGCGCACAATAAATAGGCGGTAAGTTCGCGGTTTCTTTTTTTTTTTTTTTGCTTCTATGAGTGAAACGCATTGCACTGACTTTCAGAGGGCTTACCGTGAACGACGTCTTTCAGCGGCCATCGATGTTAGAGAGAGAGGGCTTTAAAGAGATTTGTAAGACTTTGATATATGCGCATACAGGCACGCTTTTCTGTCTGAAGAACATATGCTGTAAGTCTATGCGGCAGTTAGAAACGTCTGGGTGCTTCGTGGTGTTCCGGGTCTCAAAACGCGTGCAAATGTTTACGCGCTCTAGAGCGTAACACAGAGCGTAAGAAAGGAGGAATACGCCGTTTCGAGTAAGCTCTCGAGAAAGGGCCGTTTAGAGAGCTTATAGTCGAGACGGGGGCTCTTTTCGATCGTGTGCCTACATCGCTGTGGAGGAATATCAGTCTTCTTAGAATGTAGCCCAACATCTAGCTCACTGCGTGCATCTCGTTTGCATGTCAGCATGTAGTTGCATCGTGAACAGAGCCGTGTTTTGTTTGAGAAAGGAATTCCAGTTTTTAAAGCTCGGCAGCTCTCCTGGAGAAAAGAGAGAAGAAAAAAAAAAACGAAAGAACGTTTCGAGTTCCTCGCGTTCAAGTTTGCATAAGAGATCTCGCCGCTGAAACCTGAGATCATCGAGAGAGAAAGAACATTTATAGGCAACTGTGTGTTTTGGTGGTGGTGAGAGTGGGCGGGTAAAATGGGCCGAGGGCGTCACGTTGATGACGTTGCATGCCTCGTGATTTCGGATTGGTCTGGCTTCTTTGTCAAAGTGACTCGAGGGGCGGTGGTCATCTCCGTAAGCACGGCCACGTTGGCCGGTGTTGGGTTTTTCACAGTTTTGACATTTTTGATTGTGCGCACCCAAAATAAATAATGAAACTAATTTCTGGGTTCAACGTTCCGAGGAAAAAGAGTGGCTATGAGGGACGCGGCAGTGGAATGCTCCGGATTAATTTCGACCCAGCTGGGATTCTTTAACTTTCATCTAAATCTAAATGTACGAGAGCGTTTGCATGCCGTCTCCATTGGAAGGATGTCAGTAATCGAGCTCACGACATCATGCTGAGCAGTAGAACGCCGTAGTCAGTGAGCCACCTAGGCGTGTCGATTACGTATCGTGGTGTTTAGGTAAGTTCTACAAAAATCCGCTAGGGGGAGGAAAGTTAACCCATGGTGGGATGCCTTGGATCAGGTTACCTTAGAACAGTGATAAGGTGGGGTACATCAAGGAGGAAGAAGCACGGGCTTGCTACGGTAAAGCCAGGGAAACGATGATGTTGTTGTTGTTGATGTTTTGAGGCAACAAGAACCACAATGGAACATGTTCTAATAGAATGTGAAGATATCTGCCCGGCTATCGGTTTAGGCTCCGCTGGCCTCTTTGAAGCCCTTGGTTTCAGGGATGGCCGGGGGAAAGTAAACATGTCCGCAATAGAGATTCGTAAAAGCTGTTTCGAGGTTTGGTGGCAGAAAATTAGGGAAGCCACAAACTATATATATACGGAGGCGTTCAAAAAAGAAAGCGCCCAATAAGGGTTCAGAATGGTTGATGCTGGGAACCTTACCTCTGTGAAAAGAATGAGATAGGTAAGACATTCGGCAAAATAATAAAAAGAGCTTGGTGGCGCAACCAACCACCCTGTTTCAAAGGGGACGCTCATATCATCCCTCCAGCCGATCTTCCATCTATTCGGTGAGAGTGATTTTTTTTTCTGTAAGACATTGTGTGCAGTTGTCAGCAATACACGGAATTCATTTCTGGCAACGAACTAACTGTTCGCCATCGTTGGACTCAAGAGTGGAATGTTCATATTTACCAAGGGTCAAGTAGCTTTCCCGTCAAACGCTTTGTCTACTTGAACACTTTTGTACGGGTTATACGTGTTTAGGAGCTGGACAGCCTCTTAAAAGCAATTTTCGTGTTCCCCTTCATCTAGCTGAAGGGGCGCATCAAGGTCTACTTTCCTGTGTAGGGAGAACGTGCGTTATTTGAAACTTGAGATCGTAAATCCCTAGCTTTGGGCTGCAAAAAGCTATAGAGAATATTCGACGAAGATAACACTTGGAAAGGGATAACGATGTATTCACTTGACCGAACACTCAGTGTCTAAAGGAACTCATCGTCATCATCATCAACACCGTCAACGTCGGGATCATAATCAACAGCACCATCGTCATCACCAGCAACACCATCAGCGTCACCATTATCAGCAGCAGCAGCATCGTGATCATCGGCCTCAAACAGGGTGTCCCAATTATCATGCACCAAGATTTAAAGATATGCAGAGCCAAAGTGCCTAGAGCGGCCTGTCACGCGACAATTTCGCGTGTTCATGGGCCTCTTTCGCGCTCAGGAAAACACATTTATGTAGCACGTATTGAGCAACAGAAAGCAGTACCGGGAGTTTTCCATGTTGCTTTACAATTTTCTCATTGACACTTTTCATCTAATTATAATATTTCAGCAGTTTATTAATTAATTATTTAGACTAATTGTGTAGTTATGCGGAATGCGAACAATAATCTGAGTATCTCCCAACGACGGCGAACAACATTACCTTATAGTTCTGTCCAGCTACATGGCATTTGCATATTGTTAAATCTTGGTGCATCATAGTTGGGACACCATGCATATGTCTACTTCAGGGCGGACGCTTCTCGTAACGATATCGAATTACGTCTGTCTGGCGAAAACAATTAAGCAATCGCGTGCTTAGTTAAGTAAAGTCGTTGTGCTGCGACGTCTTCCGAGAATTACGCGTTGCCTGTGGGGCACAGCCTTTGCTTCGCGTAACTGAGATAATCTGCTATTTGCCTAATCAGCGCATTTTTATCGCGAATTCCTTCTAGAAGACTGCCGTCGGCACAATCTGTCGTCAGTGGGTATTTACGTTAGGCCATCGACAAACCTTCAAAGAACGAACTTAGTTATCTCAGGTATAGAGTAGGAATTGAGCAAAACAAAAGGAGATGTAAAGCTCGGAGGAGATAGTGAGAGTATTAGGCCCGCGCTGCCAAGAATTATCTCTCCTTGTCACTTTGTTCCGGCGTGCATCGCAGGTCGTAGGACAAAGGCAAGAGATATACACCAACGTTTGTAGATAAAATGGTGTGTGGAGACCGACCGCCGTTCATTTTTCGAAGGAATCTTTACCTCCCGGCTAACTCATATTTGTCTCTATTCATATTATATATATATATATATATATATATATATATATATATATACATGAAAGAGAGAAGAAAGGAAATTGAGGGGAGGGGTTTGGTTTTGTTAATGATGACCATAGCAAGCCAAGTTTATATGGCCATATATATAGTTGATTTCATAGGCGCTCATATATAAACGCTCGCATCAGACATGGACTCAGCTGATTTGAAGAAAATTTGTGGAATTTAAGGGGGACAGCCCATTTTTAGCGACTGTTGGGAGCGGAATTTTGATTATAGACCTGTAATGTTTTGCGAGTATTGACAACGTTTCGTAAGTTTAAAATAAAAGTCGAAGCACAATGTTTACGAAACTTTAACCCTGCACCAAAACAGATACTGCAGTTCTGTAATCTGCACGTGTTAGTGGATCAGTAGCGGATAATGATGATATAAGAGTTCGCAGTTCGCGTGAGATTGTTACAATGTTTATGAGGGCTTCCCTCAAGCCCTGTTCACAAATTATCCTGTTATAGATTCTAAGAGCGGGGCATAATATCTCAATTTTTTCCAGCTTTAGATGCCTCAATAATTGTAGTTTGTAGAAATGGGTCATCGCTCTGTAATGACGTTTCAAAGTTGTGAGCTTGATGTTTCGGTTCTTTTTATTTAATTTATTTTAATTTTGCGATCTTAAACAATTCTGCTGAACCAATTGACAGCCTAAAGATGACAAAAAAAATGCAAGAAATCTGCTTGACGCCGTCAGTGCATTTTTTTAGGTTTAACAAACTACATCTCAATCGATACACTGAATGGAGAGAAACACGATTTCTTTGTTCTCACGTACTTAGATTGAATCTCCCGAGGTAAACTTTCCTCTTAACCCGTTTCATTATACTTCAGCATTTTGAAAGCTTGGCATTGAGTTTGCTGTGTCTTTCCGTCCGGCCGGGCGAGTTGGTGACGATGATTTCCACTGGCATCTCCTTTGAATCAAGGTGGCATTAAATAGTCCCCTAGCCTCTGCGACATAAGCAGGTGTTATTACTTCTATTGTGGTCTAGTATTTTGCATATATCTACTACATATTCTTTCTCTTCATTAAACTTCAGATGAGCACGTATGTGTGCGGCATTGTGTGCAACAGGCGGGAGCTTGAGGACAGTTGCAGTCCTATGCAATTATTTTATCTATTTTCACAATTTTTAAAAAAAATGTTTAAGCACCGCGCAGGAGAGTCACCGATCTTCGTTCGTGACACGCAACTGCCGGTAGGGCCTATCTCGTCGGCAGTACAACCAAAGGCGTGGATGGCTTAATCCCGACGTCAATGCATTGGGATGCGTCCTCGCTAGGCTTCCATAATGTGGCCGAGAACCCAAGCACGGCAAAGCAAGCGGGGCCTCTAATCACGAGCTCCGGGCGTCAAAGTGCAGAAGCGGTGCTCTTTATGTTACTGATGAACTATTAGCATCGGTGCATTGTAATAGGCACTGCGGTAGAAAGTGAAACAATATATATTATCGCAGGAAGATAGAGGCCTGAAGTGATCAGATATCAGCGGTCGATCGAGGGAAGTCGCTGCACCTACGTTTCGACATGGGGGGGAATATTGGATTCAGCAACATCGCCTGGTGGACCGCTTTTGCTTTAAGAGGTAAGGAGAGAGAGAGAGAGAGCAAGAAAAAGAACAAAGGGGAAAGGCAGGCAGGTTAACCAGAGGGAAAGATCCGGTTTGCTACCCTATGCAGGGGAGAGAGGGGGGAGGGAGGTAATGTGACAAAAAAGTAGAGAGAGAGAAAAAAAAAAGAAAGGGAGCACAGATACACTATCACACTTGGTCGCTGTCACCGCATACTGTCGCCGCGCAGCACAGTAGCATTTGCAGCACTCTAAATATCAGTTCAGGGTACAGCAGCTTGTCCAAGTGTGTTGTCCTTAAAAACTTCATCAGTGTCCTCGTCGCCCTCCGCTGCGATGGCTTGTGAAGCGGTAGGGACATGTGTATGCATAAGTGATGCGTCATAAGTAAAGAGAATGAGTAGCAGATGAGGCAGTGCGGAGTAAAAAAAGGGTAGCATCAATAGATCGTAAGATAGTAATCGTTCACGAATGACCATAGGATGGGCGAGGGGGGAAGGAGGGGGGAGTTCGTTTTGAAATAAATAGACAGTCGACGAACGCCGCAATGCAGCCGCGTAAGCGTCGCACAGACGTGAAGACAAACAAGATTTTGTCCCCACTAACGTTATCTGTAAGCTACCGTTCGTAACTTGGCAGCGCTTTCACTAGTATATACGTCACTGATTCGACCCAAGCCGCATGTCGCGGATCCACGTTTGAGTGGCCCATTCAAAACAGAGAGAGTACGCGCGGCTCGAGCAGCGGTGCTCGAAACAAGTGGTCGTCCTCTCGTGCGCACGCGAGAGTTGTGGCTTGGAGCGCAACTTTTATCGAATGGAACGAACATCCCGAACGACGGTGTCGAACGCCGGCGGATAGTGCCGCGCGCCAATTGCGTGATCCAAACACGAGTGGCACGCGCCCTGTTTAGCATAGCAAACAGGCCGTTCTCCTCGCCATTGTGTCTGCGGTCGTTCGTTGGGGAGGTGGCTGCTTGCATCGGCACTTCGGATATGCATGATGGCCGAGATAAACGCGGCTGCTATACTGTTTCACTCGAACGAGCGTGGGGCTCTCGGCTCGGTGGGCGCTGTGAGCGCGAGGCGGGGAGAATGTTTGATTAGCAGTTACGTTATCTATCACATGCGAGCCACTTTCGGGGCGAGCCCTTCTGTGTCCTGTAGGATTTGCAACATACAATAGGATTGCGCAGGCTCATTGACGAAGCGTTCTGTTGTAGGCTAGGGACTTATACTGCAGGCCGTTATCAAGGTAACGCGCAATTCGTCCATCGGTGTCCCCGTGACTCTTGAATAAATAAATGTAAGAGTCACACCGCCCTCTTCCTGTCCGTCAACGTTACGCCTAGCATTTCTCTTTCCATCGCTCGTTGCGCAGTCATTATTGTATTGTATTGCATTGTATTGTACGGCATTCTCTGTATTGTATAGCTCTACAAAAATAGAAGCGGTTTCGACAAAACAGCGAAGTATTGACGACAGCTAGCCCACCATGGTACAACAGGTACTTGGCATTTTTATCAGATCAACCCTGACCGTTCCCGGGTCATTATTACCGACGTACAATCACCATTACCGGAGAAAACAAAATCATACTGCATCGTTCAAGACCCATCAGAAAACTAGAAGACAGTTTATTCAAAGACCCTGTTTTCGCTAGTCCATCGCTTGCTTTTAGAGGAGATACTACATGTATAGCCTGTGTGTGGTTATGTCGACGCTCCTAAAAAGCTGTCCAAGCAAGAGCGTGCGTGTTCGTAGCAAGCTTGTTCTTCAAGCTTGGTTTCCCCGCATTAAGGGAAACCCTCGGAAGAAGCCAACTTAGCCGAACGCCTTAAAATTAGCGGTTTTGTCAACGGCGCATAACAGAACGGCGCGTAAAAGCGAACGATAGTAGTAAGCGTCAGAATCAGTTTATATAAAGGATAACTACTTCAATATAGCGAACAAGAACGGAAGCTCGAATAAAGGCCCATCACTTGTAATGTGGAGCAAAATTGGTGTTGTTATTATACAGGGCGTTTCAACTTGGGCCAAACATGAAAAATATGCAAATGCTGCGTAGCTGGACAGAACCAACGTAATGTTGTTTGCCGTCTCTTGGAGATACTCAGATTATTTTTTACATTCCGCCTAATTAGATATTCAGTCCTAATTAATTATACAGCTTCTCAATTATTATAATTAGATTAAAAGTGTCAAATGAGAAAATTGTGGAGCAACATGAGAAACTCCCGATACAGCTTTCTGTTGCTCAGTGCGTGCTACATAAAAGTTTTTTTTTTTTCGAGTGTGAAAGATGTCCTTGAATACACGGAAAATTGCCGCGCGACTGGCCGCTCAAGGCACTTTGCGCTCAGGGAACGATGCGCCTTCAAGCGCATCGTTCCTGAATTAAAGCGAATAGCTTTCCAGAAGCGTTTAGCTATTCGCTTGGATTGAAAACCATCGTCGACGCATCGTTCTTGCATAATTCACTCAAGAATGAATAATTTCTGCATAAGGGGTTTTACATCGAAGTCATTTCGTTTTATTGCGATAGCAATTATATGGACACTCAAAGCGCATTTCTGCCATCGTCGTCGCCATCACCGTGAGGTTCCGTGTGACATCGAACGGCGATGAAATCGTCGCCGCGCGCCGTATGCTGTACGTGCGAATGAAAACGCGCGAGGGACGCGCGCTTTCACGGGGAGCGAACGCACGGCGGAGAGCAAACGCCCGTTCTGCGCCGTGCTCCCTGAAGGGCTGCAGAATTAAGCGTCCCTATCCTCCTTTACAATCACCATATATATATATATATATATATATATATAGAGAGAGAGAGAGAGAGAGAGAGAGCGAACGCGATATCTTCCGTCGCGCGAAAGGCGGCGGGGGGATGGGAGGGAGGAAGGGGAGGCGACGTTTTTCGTCGAAAACCTCCGAGCCGGCCCCAGAGACACCGGCAGCAGTCACCGACGCCGCGCGCGTTCGGTGCGAACGCGAGCGAAACGCCGACGGCATCGACAAGAGTTCTGCGCGTTTTTGGTGCGGCTGCATGTTCAAGTTTATGCAGCTGATAAAGCTAATATTCTTACTCCGTATAGCTCTCTACTAATTCGCTATCGCAATTGATGCTTTGCCTCTCGGGTGAAACGGCGACATTTTACGTGTTTTGATTAGACAAGCTGTGATTCCGCAGTTTCTATAGCTCTGATTCTGATTCGCCCTGCATTCCGATTGCTTTCTTTACAAATTAAATTAAAACTATTTGCGTACATGAACAATGCGTTCTCTTTAAGGTTACCCCGTCGTTGCTGCTACTGAAAGAACACACGCATTCTGATAACACTCGCGCAATAATTGGTGCAAGTGACCGGATCTGACGACATGGCGCAGGGGTGGTATTAGTGTAGTGAACCAGGCTATTTTATTACACAGTAATTTAGATCACCGGCCACGCAGAGTAGCTATGCAATGATGGTAATGATTATAAGTTGCTCAGACTTTTTAGCTTTAAGAGCGAAGCTTTTCATTGCGAACCTGGCCCGGTTTCGTGACCGTGGGCGCTGCGGCCTGGCTGTTCTTTGCCGAATAGGCCAATCAATCCCAGCGGAGAACACGCGCCGCGCGCGCGGCTGGCTTCCTTGCAACACCACCAGGTGGCGCTCGCCTCCGCGCATCCGCGGCAGTGGCGGCGCCAGCCGTGCGGGGGAAAGAGAAAAAAATCGCCAGAAAGCTCGCTTTCGCGCATTCGCGGCTGCATGGTAAAGTGGAAGTAAACGTTTCTTGTGGATGAAATTGATTAGAATTGGCACTACGTACGTATGCGCATACTGCCTCTGAAACCATGGTGCAGTCAAGTCGTCCGTCATACTGTCATACTCGCTAGTAGTCAGCAACTTCACTTCCTGTGGCGGCGAGTCAGCCGTCCGAACACATAAGTAACACAATACCTTATACACAAGCTTAAACAAGAAAACCTGGCGGATCAATTTGCCGCCCTACTTTTTGGACGCTGTAGATGGCTTCTTGTAGCTAGCACCATATTGCCGCTCCTTCTCACCGGACAACAACAGCAGATTTCGCAGTTTTGCTTCACCTAGTAAATCAGCTAACTTTGATGCCATCTAGATGGCTGTCCAATTAGTTCATCGCCCCGTATCGCGACAAGGAGGGCTTACGGCATGTATTTCGGCAGTTTCAAAGAGGGCGCAGCCAAGGCTCGTGCACATGTACGGCAAATACGGGACTTGCATAAACAAAGGTAGCCACCAGAGGTGTGCTCACTGAAACTTTCGCGATTTCGCTGCGTTTTACACTTGCCTTCTTCGAAAGTCTAAGAAAGCACGTGAGAGAACCGCTGGTGGTCAAAATTATTACGGAGTCCCCACTATACGGCGTGCCTCATAATAAAATCATGGTTTTGGCACGTAAAACCCCAGAATTCATAGTCTAAGGCACTGTGGCAATACTCTGGCAATACTGTAGAAAACGCTGACACCACTAGAAAAAAAGTCACTAAAAAGTCGCTATAGTTTCCAAAAAGGTAAAGTTGTCGTTAAAGTGCCTAAAAACACGCTTAATTTACTAATTGACAGTCTTGATAAGTTGCAAACCCTGGTTTGAGGCGTTTATCGCACTTTCCTGGTCATAAACGCGTGCTACAGGACGCTCTCAGGACGCTACAGGACGAGCTGTGAACAACATTCTTCTTTCCGGGGCTTTACACGCCAAAACCAGTTATGATTATGAAACACGCCGTATCTCCGGATTGTCAAAATTAATCCGGAGCTGTTAACAACAGCAAGCCTTTGCGTTTCCTTTGGCACTTTGGAGACCTGCGTTGTGTTTTGTTTTGTTTAGTTTTAACATATGTTGATAAGTGTACGTGTTTAAATAGCAACACATACGGTCTGCGTGAGCTCTATACAGCAATAAATTATGCGCGGTACGTTATGTACTACGCAGCTACTAGTGATAAATGTGGCACACCAAACAACAAACCAAAATCAGTATTCATGCTTTTGTGCTTAAGTTGACCTTAGTCAACGTTTTCTGCTCTTTGACCACAGCGTGTACATTATGTCATAACTCACAGATGACTATGAGATATTAGAATAAAGAAGAACTCGAGCGGATGTCGATTAATAGCCACCGAATGATAGGACCTCTACACAAGGAACTCAGGTGAAGACGAAAACTCGAGAGCTTTCTTTTCTTTTTTTAATGCATACCTTTATCTTTGATTCTTGACTTCCAGGTGAAAGGTGGTCCAGTGCATTTTAACACTGAAGTTTCACTGCATTGAGATGCTTCGGACAATAACAAAATGTCTGAGGGGAAGAGGGGTTCCATAAGGTCCACGAACATTGATTACGGCTCTTAACAGATCACCACTTCAAACTTCTCGAGTGCCGAAATGTATAACACGTCTCTCCAAGCTTCAAAGCGGTCGTTGAGCGCTGCTCAAGTCCTAGCAGCTGCCGTGGGGGGTGCACCGCGCCATTTCTTCGCTTAATCCGCCAGCTTATACCCATAAGTATCCAGCGCCTCCAGCCCTGTCAAGGGACAGCTCCTTCCCGAAGAAAGCAAATCACAAAGGAAACGCTATGCGGATTAAGCCCAATGAAGCGAAACCCGCGGGTGAAGGATTTTGGCCGCACATTTATGTAATCTCATCTAAGCGGTCCTCTCATCGAGTGTGCAGTCGAGAGAGATTCCCCGCACTTTCTTAGCGGAGACACGACGGGTCTTCTGCGATAGCCATTATATATACGCGATCGCAAATGGTCCCGGACATTGCCAATACAATCTATGCGTCTCCGGCTCCACGCATTCAGGACGTTCGGCCCTTCTTCACTCCCGCTTGCGATGTCCCAACGTTCACCGAGTTGGCTCGCAACTAAACAGTGGGAAAGGAGGTCTAAAAGGTGCGAACGAACTGCATTCAATAGACAGCTGACAGGAGTTCAACGAAAAAAAAAAAGGCAAATGAATGTATGTGGAGGAGGTAATGATAAACGTTGCCGCTTTCAAGAGCATTCTTCTCTTCCTAGCTATATAGCATACAGCCTTAGGAGAGGGATTCAAAAGATGACAATAATAATACTAAAAGGAGCGGGCGAAAACCCCTCCTGCCGATGTGCCTTCCCCCCCCCCCCCCCCCTTCTCCACCCCCAGCACCAACACCTCGCTCGCGGGGGCATATTAAAGAGGTGCGCCGACCGTTCCTCGAACCTCCATCCATCCAGTCATCCTCCATCCAGGAGTGCGAGCTATAGCTCCGATGCTCGAGTCAGGAGTGGGGATTAGCGCTGTTTCCTCTCGTCTTTGCGACGAGGTGGCGGGCTGTCCCTCTCCTGAGAACTTCAAGCAGGAAGGAGGGCGAGAGGGTGCCTTCGTAAGGGAGTGTCAACTTCGATGACGAACGACACACGTTTCTGTTGTAGTTTTTTTTTTTCTTCGGCCTGCCTCGAGCTAAACTCGCTCATCGGCTGGCGGTCTTCACGTTCACGCCCTCTTTCTCCCCGCTGCATCCTAAATCTCCATCAACCTCATCTCAGCGCCGCGCAAAGGAATCGCGCACTCTCTCTGAAGTGTATACATGCACGTCCTCCTCGAACGTGGAGGAATCGAAGGCGAGGTTTTTTTTTTTTTTTTTTTTTTTCAAGGGGGGGGGGGGGGGGAGGGCTCGTCTCCGCGCCCGCAGCAACAACGAGAGAAGGGCCGCAGCTGAGAGCGCTTGACTTCTGACGCCCCTCCACGTTTTGTCAAAATCTGCCGCTTGTCTTTTCAGAACTCGCGCGCAATAAAATAAAAAAAACAGAAAGGCAAGATTGAGGGTGGTTATGAGCCACCACTGCATCGTTCTCGAAGCCGTATGCGCTAAACGCAAGACTATGTCCAAAGGAAATGAGGGAGAGAGATAGAGAGAAAAGAAAGAGAGAGAGAGAGAGATAGAGTAAGAAGCCAGTCAGTCCCTACATTTCTAAGGCGCAAAGCGGCGAACAGTATACAGGAGGGCAATAGGCCCATAGTGTCGGCGGGTGTTTAAAACGATACCGGCAATGCAAGGATGGCTCTCCTCCCATTTTCCTCGGAGGAGAGGGAGAGACGCTGAAGAAATGCAGGGCGACGATGGAAGACCCGATGGAAGTGTGCGCAAGCACCACACACACGGGGCAATCCATGCAGCACGCACAATGCGTGACGCGCCCGGCGATCTTGTACCACCTGGATTCGGCGACCGAGGCGCTCCGCGACAATGGCAAATTGTCGGAAACGGCCTCATCCATTGTCGGGCCGTCCGCCGCCGCCCGCTTCAACGTCGACCGGCAAGAGCGCGGAGAACGCTGCCAGCAGTAGTATAGCCGGGTCTCGACGTCAACGCCAATGCCCGCGAACGCGTCCATGATTTAGAAAGAAGGCAAAGGGCGCTGATGGGAGAATTGGATGGTGGCAGTGGTTGGAGGGGGGGGGAGAAGGGGGGAGGGCAGGCTGCGAAGGGAAGAGGAACATATAGTTGCTTTTCAAACAGTGACCGACGAGGAGATTTCCTCTTTCTATTCTCTCTTCTTTCCTCCTCTGGCGAACGCCTTTCTTCCATTCTCTCCGTTTTTGTCACGCCCTTCCCCTGTCTCCTCTTTCTTCCCTGCTTTTTGCTCCCGCCCAAAGCCAGTATACTACTTTTGTTCCGGCAGGAGCCGCGCCAAATAGTGTTGGCAGTCAGTGGTGGTGTGGTTGAAGCTCGAGCCCGCGATCTCTTTCTTTCTCTGCTCTGTTTTTTTGACTCTTTACTTTATCTACCCCCCTACTCCCCCTCCTCCCCCCAGGCATTCAAAGCTCGGAGGGCACCGGCGCGGCCTTTTATTATTTCAGTCCGAGCGCTGTGCAAATACTCACTCCCACATTTGGGAAAACCCACCGCCGCCATCTGGTGCTACGGAGTGGAATCCTCTCCTCTTTTTCGGTATGTGTTTTTTTCCCCCTTGCGCAGGGGCCTCGGGAGGCGAGGGATACTTTAAGCGGGACGCGAGGAAGAGAAAATGCGAAGTTTGAACGCGGAGCGTCGGGAAGAGGAGAGGAGCATAGAGTCAGGATAGAGAAGAGGCGAGGGAAATGGTTACGACGGGCGAGAGAAAGCGGCAGAGAATCGAAGGAGCCGAGGAGGAGAGAAAGCAGTCGAGCGCGTAGAAGGAGAGAAAGGGCACAGAGTCGAGAGGAAAACGTGGCTCGAGGAGTACGCCCCCTCTCTCTTTTAGCGCGCTGTCGTTGCGGAGCGCAGGAGGCGTGCGCCCGACTCGACTTGGGGTGCGCTCCTTGCGCGACCGTCCGGCCTGTCTCACTCGGCTCTCCATGTACGATGCGGCGGCTGCTTTTCCTGCGTTTGCGGCGCTTTTGCTGCGCTTGATATACACAACGCCCGGCTCTCCCTATATGGGACGCGCTATACCGACAGAATGTGCATACGGGCGATGGCATAAAGAGCAGCAACTTGCCAGTGAAGCACGTCTTCTCTGAAAAGCGGCCATGAATTGATAGCCTGCCTGCCGGCCCCAGTAGCAAGGGGCCGCGCGACAGTCGGCTCCTTTGATGGAGAGTTTGTCGTTGAGCTGCACTGTTTCCCTGACGAAAACCCCGGTTGATTTGATGCGGCATCGGTAGGTTGTTTCGGGAAGGCTTTGACCAGTCAGTACGGGCATGATCAGAATAACCTTAAGCTAGACTACCTATGGAAACTTAAGCCCTAATCTACTTTCCTAATCTTACACGTGGTAGAGGTCCTTTCTCAGGATATTTTTCTTACTATTCTTTACATGTTACCTCTGAACATCACTCCAAAAAATATTCACCAAAATGCTCGAGACTACAAGTTAACACAATGCCTGTGGACAGTCTGTGGGCTATAAACAGAATATGGACATTATTTATTTATTTATTTATTTATTTATTTATTTATTTATTTATTTATTTATTTATAATACCTTAAAGGCCCCAGTGAAGGGATGTCACATGAAGGGATGGCTATTACATGTGTGTTACATGTTATACTTTTTCTCGATCATTGCCTTGAAGTCGGTGCTACTGGAGTGGAGCACAACGTCAGCGGCAAGGCCATTCGAATGTTTTGATGCCTTGCCAAAAAATGAAGAAAGTTGCGCGGTGGTTCGAGCAGATGGCGGGTATACAGCTTTTTCGTGATTGTTGCGATGTGAATGACGATGAACTGGCATGATGACAGGAGTACAGGGTGGCGCGTGATAAGACTTGAAGATATATGGGCACAGACGCGCTATGCTGCGGGGCGATGAAAGACTTTCAAGGTTAGCACCACGAGATCTTAGTTCGTTGACACTATTGAGTGATATGAGTAATCCGAGAAAATGAATCGGGATGCAGGGTTCTGTGCATATTCTAGAGTTTTATTGAGGTTGCATTGGTGAGGGTCTCATACAGCGCATGTGTGTTCAAGTTGCGGTCTGATTAACTGTCTGATCAGCGAGAAGTCGGACGGTTTAGATAGTTTATGGCCCTAATTTCTTTGTATTTCTAATACCTGTCGATGTCCCTAGAAAGTATATGTCAGTTAGCTTTTGCAGATCTTTATACTAATTGTATATATTTCCGTTAAGGCGAATTCATGCAACAGGATGGTCCAATTACGTTCTTGTAGAGTAGATTCTGTGCCTCAGTTGTGTAAAGGGAGATCGTACGCAAGTAGCTCAGAATGCGGTAGTGGGTGAGCTTGGCTGGAAACACGAGGAAAACGAAAGAAAGTCACTATGCCATATTGTGAGAAGCAAGAGAGCTTGAAACCAGCGTACAGCAACCAAGGCAGAGGTACAGAGAATGGGACGGAGTGGATGGAAGGGGGGGGAGGGGGTGACTTGCGCATTGAGGGGTCCGGGGAGTTCGTACGCAGTGCATGCGAAGAGCGTCACTGCCAAACAGAATGCAAGAAAGCGCCCGATGGTAGCGGGCTCCTTCCCTTTTTCTCTCGCAAGCGCTCTTCGTCGACGACGACATAAGATTTGACAAAACCCTCGTCTTTTTCTAGAGCCCCTTCTCACTCAAGTCAAGGGGTGGCGGCGGAGACGCCAATGTTGAGGGGGAAGGGGGGGGGGTGAGAACAGAGCGCGCGGCTCCCCCATTGGCCGAGTAGTTCGGGATCGATGGGCCAATGGCGCTCCTCCGGACCGGAGCCGGGCGCCAATTGAGGACCACACCCCCCCTATCCTGGCCCCCCATCCTCCGAAACTAAACCCGCTGGAACGTGCATGGCCACGGCCACACCATGCATACGCACGCCGCCTTTTACCCCACTGTTCGCCGCTGCTGCTGCTAGTGGTATACGTTGGGATGTTATTGACGACCCCGACACGAGAGTTCGAGAAAAAGAAGTGGGGAGTCAAACAGATCTCACAAAAAAGAAGAGAGCGCTGAAACCTCTCCTTCTTGTAGTGGAGTCTTTCTGTCCCTTCTTTCCCGTCTCTCTAAAATGGAGAGAGGGGAACGAAACGACGACCAACGCGAGCGAAAGGAGAGGGTGCGGAAGGTTGGAGGGGTGGAAGTCGGGAACATGGGTGGGTCTCTGCTCTCCTCTAGAGAGTACGTGTGTCCCCCCCCCTCCGGTGGCGGGGGGCCAAGTGGTATTAGCAGAAGCGCCCCTCGTTGGCGCTTCGCGACTGTCAGCGGGAGGATCCTCGGCCCGGTCCGTCGTCCAGCCCCTCTCGTGCGCTTTCCTCCCCATCTTTTGGAGACCCCCCCCCCCCCCCCCGCCAACTCTCTCTTTTTTTCCCCGCGATTTCTTTCTTTTCCCCCTCTTACGTGTTTCCTCCCCACCATCTCTCGACTCCCTACTTTCGCGCGCCCCGCACTCGAACACCAAAGCGCGCTCGGCGGCTGACAAGGGGTACACTCTGCTCCCGCTGCTAGTGGTGGTGGAGGGCCCTGCGAGTGAGAGGGTGTGAACGAGTGGGCCGGCAGTACGCGAGGCTGAGAGAGAGAGAGAGAGAGAGAGAGAGGCAAGGCTCGGGTGGTGGCGGTGTGCTTGTCAGTTTTTGTCCTCAGTGTGCGGATTTACAACGAGCTCGAGAGGCCGACGGTCGTCGGCACAGCACGCTCGCCGGGCTACTTACACTACACGTACTCGTCGACGTCGGCGCGCGCGCCCGCTTCAAGAGGTCTACTCTCATCCCAGCTACTCAACTAAGCGGCTGGCCTACCCTGTGGAGACCTGCTTGCTTTGCTCGCTCGTTTGTTGGTTGAAGCGGCGGCGATGACGTTTTCTCGTCAAGAAGCATCGCACCCCCCACGGTTGCCACTAGTACCACCCTCTTGTGGGACGAGTGCGTGTTGAGTGCGTCTTTCCGGCTGCACTTGCGTTCTTCTATACCTGCCGGCTTACGGGAGGACCGGAACATTTCTCTTCGGAGCTGCGATCTCTTCAGTTTAATCTTGCATCTTCCTTTTTTTTTTGTGCGTGCGTGTGTTTGTGCGAGGCGTTTTACGAGAACTCATCGAGAGAGCAAAAGTGTGTGTATTGTGTTGCGTGGTCGCGTGAGACTCGTTCCTACCTTGCGGCTGCCCATCAGTCGTCCTCTTTCGGTCCTGAAGCGCGCGCGTCTTCAAGTTACCGGAGCTGCACAGACAGACAGCATTTGAAGTGATCCAGCTACTTTTCGCTCCTTCTTGGTGACGTTTTCTCTTGCAATTCATTTTCCCCTGAAGTTATTATTCTAAGTTTTTTTCTTTAAGACCAGTCGTTCATCCTCAGCCGCTGAAAGCTGCAGAGTCAACGAGAAGTGTAGGCTTGTTTCTGCGTAAACGTCTGAGTGCACTCGTGATGCGTTCCCCACCAAAGCTTGGCTGATGCTTCTCAGAAAGGTATCGCAGAGACCCCAGGAATGCAGCGCACTTGCCCGGTCTGTTTTCCTCTCTCCCCGGCCAGCCGTGTCGTTTCGCGCCGGGAGTCAAGATCCCGAGGTGGCCGGTGAGGTCTGAGTGAGCGGTCTATCGCACTAAGGACGGAAGGACGTCTCTCGCGCATCGATCACCGGGAAACGCGACGTACGTGCGGCAATGCCTCCGAAACAAGTCGCAGTAGAAGACAACAACGTGTCCCCGTCCCAGGTCTCTTACTCCGTGCTTCTCGTAGACCGACCCTGCTGGGTCGCCGACGCTTGCGTCTCGCTTCGTCGTCAAAGTCATGCAGCTGCACCGGCACAGCGCGTCCCGCGATGAGGCCCACATGCAAACGCTGAGGGAACTAGCCATTCCGCTTCTCAAAGAACGAAACCACAGTGGCACCGCTGGTGGTGCTGGTGGTAACAACAACAACAACGGCAGTGCTGCGGTCGGTGGTAGTTGTGGTGGTGCTGGTGGCGGCACAGGCTCGGGTCTGGCTCCGTCCGCAGGACCGCGGGTCGCCGCGTTGCCCATCTCCTTGCAGAACATTGCGTACGTGTCGGTGCTTCGGCGGGCCGTGGCCCAAGCCACAGCCGCGGCCGAAGCCAATGCAGCGGCCGCTGCGGCCGCAGCCGTGGCTGCTGCGGCAGCCGCGGCTGCCAAGTCGTCCAGGAACGGCCAGGGGCGGCCGGCCAAGCTCAGTTTCTCGGTGCGCGACATTCTGGACTTACCCGAGGTCAAATCTGGCTGTTCCAGCCCGCACTCGTTCCTCGGAGCCAACGGACAGTCCCCGGTCTTACCTGGAGGAGGTGGCGGAGGAGGTGGAGGTACGTCGGTTGGAGGTGGTCCGGTCGGCGGTGGTGTTTCGGCGTCCTGACCTGTGCGGCGGGCCCGCTGGTGGCTGGACCACGTCCGGACATGTCCACGGTGGCAACCCGGCCGCGGGCGGCCTGGGCCAGGACCTGGGAGCGTCTCCGTACTCGCTGCACTATGGCGGAGTGTGCTCGGACACGGCGTACCGGTGGTTCCACCCGACGCCGGACATGCTCTCGTACGGTGCCCTTGGTGAGTGTCGATTCACCTTATTATCCTTTAACGCGATAGAATTTTACAGAACAGTCACCGGCCTTCATTCGAGAAGCCGACGGAAAACTCCCTTCCGTAGGGTCAATTTTTGAGGCAGTATAATCAAAAGCGTATAGTTGGCCCAGCGTGTAACATTTCTGACGCAGGATAGGTGATTTAACTGTGATGTTTGATGACGTACTTTACAGGATGTTTAATCACGTACTAACTGCAGTGTTTGTGCTGTTGTATTGCAGGAGGGCTATACACTATAGCAGTCCTGCGTAATAACCACTGTGACATAGTTATGACTGAGGCAGTGTAGAAAGAACCACTAGAGCAGAAGGTGGTTAATATTTCACGGATGATCTTGGGAGAAGGGTCAAATTTATGTAAATGTTGCTACCTTATCACTGAAGGAGAGGGTACCGTTATTGCTGTTGCATTATAACCACTTAGCTGTGCAAGCAGGACCTTCGAGTCTTCTTGCGTGTATTGTGACCAAGCATGCATAGTGCCATGATAAAAACAAAATGGATTAAAGCGTTGACGCCTCTAATCCAAGGCCATGTGTAAAGTCCGATGTGTTCTTGGTTGTTCAAACAATTCCTTTCTAGCTCTATTTGCGAATTTGCTACTCTCGCGGAAGCAGCTGTTGTTCTTTTGTTTTCTTAAGGTCGAGTATATGTACAATATATCGCAAGTAATTAGTTCAAAACGTTTGTTTTTTCAAAGGTAGTACGTAATAATGAGTCATAACTCATAATATTCTTTGTAGCGCACTGCCTCAATTAGGCAGACATTTCAATACCTATTACGTCACGATTTGTATTCGGGTAAAAGTAATGAAGTCTGTTCGAAAACTACATGATGGTATACATCGTTATAGCGGTTCGTTTTTCCGGGCTTTGAAGAAAACCTGCGTATATATGAAATTGCAAGAACAGCAACCTAAAATAATATCAGTAGGTACATATCGCTGTATTGTTAGCTTCAGGTTTTGCAAACGCGCTGTGGTATAACGTTTGCCATTCGGTACGTGCCTTAAAATTGGCGCAAAGCACTGACGCCGAATCGGGATAGATGGGTGATTGTGTGTTTCCTTCTTTTTTTTTTGCCGCTTTCCCTTAGCATTTTTTTAAATTTCTTTTGCAGCTGCACGAGAGATGTCATGGATAATTGCTTTTCACGAGAGTATATATGATATCCTTATCACTAGCTTGTTAGTTTTCGGTTTAGTCAGTGCTCATCAGTTTATCGGTGAAGACAAACGAAAAGACCCTTGAAATGCTCGTAACGTCGAAAGATAAGGGCGAAGGCTGCTATCCCCGACAAACAACTTGCAAACGTCTCAAAGGGAAGCGTAAATTATCACGCGTACTCTACAACGCTATTGTCCAAGTCTAAAATTGAAATAAATCGCCTTATTTAGGTTCAACAGCTTGTGCAGAAGGAAAGTGACAGTTTCTTTAAGAAAATTCACAGTTACCTGCCCGATATTGCGAATGTTTTGCGCTCAGACTTTCCGATGAGGCAGGGGTTGGGGAGGAGGCATTAAGGCATTTCTTGTAATAGGGAGAGTGGAGGTGGAGAGTGAAGTGCTGAGATTAACGATAAGATGATTTTAGCCCGACTGCATGGTTCTTGCATGATATTCCATCTGTTGATATGATACAACAGTGTTGATATGATACCACATATATACCGAGAAAATAACAAGAAGTTGCAGAAATGTACATAATGTACGCCTATACTCTGTCCCGCGGAGTCAGAGGATCCCCACGCACCACACAGGCTCAAGCTATATTAGTTCCTGCATATATACCTTATAAAAACCAGAAACTCTTTTGTAGAGCGCAACGCAGAGGTGTTGTTAACTGCAGCGGCAGAGCGTAATCACGCGCAGCAGCAGTAACCAATCTTCAAGACAAATTCATTCTATAGCTGCAATACTTTACCGCGATTATTTCCTATCCCTAATTTCCCTTTCCTCAAACATCTACAGCGGATCGAAGGCCGGACCTCTACTTCAAGATATCCATGCCAAGTTAGTCAAGAAGCGATTTGGCTTTAAGCGCGTGAGGAATTATATAGAAAATGCAAGCTGAACCCACGTGATAAACAACGCGCGTGCATTCATAAAGAACTTACCGATTTTCTTGGCTCACGGAGTGACCTTTCAAGTGATGTATGCATGTAATGCGATGTTGAACGTTAGCCACATTTCCACGGCTATAATATCCGTTACTGCGCAAAAACTTTCCTCCAGGGCCATTAAGTTACTGATGAGACATCGCCCTAATTATGCAGCTTAGTTGACTGAGCGCAATCTCATACAACAATAAACGTCTAGTGACATCTACGACTACGTCTACGAGACGTGCGCACGTCACAGTAATACAGAGTGCGTATTATGCAAAATGCAAATGTTCTAAACAAAATGTGCAGAGATATATAAGGCCTACAAGTACCAAACACCATGGGACGATAAGTATATATATATATATATATATATATATATATATAAATATTTACAGACGTGTTACTGAAAAAGAACAAAAAGAAGACATGAAGATATCGTAGCCATATTGCTGTGACCAATTCTTGTGTGAGGAAATGGAATGGTCGCCTCACTTCTGGGAGCCTGCGGTTTTATTTTATGCATTCAATAGTTAAAATCTTTTGGCATGTGAATGTGGAGAAGCTTGTGGCTGATGTTCTCGCTGTCATTGGGAGGTTTTCTTGCTTCGCGAGAACGAAATATAGTAAGAAAGCTCTACCTTCATTTTCACGATTAATAATGTGCCATTTCTCGCCAAATGAACCAAAACGGTGTTTCGAAGGAATACTCTACAAAGCATCAACTGTTCTTGTGCTGCTAATCGTTGTTGATTTACCATGCGCCCACATTTATTTAGACTCGATGACAGGCTTTCTTTATGCGATTACTGGGGATAGATTAACATATAAGGAGTAGCTGAACTCACCAGTTAACGACAGAAAAAAAAAAACTGCGCTGAGCAAGAAACTAACGCGAATGTCACTCACAGTCATTGCCTATGAGCCAGAGGAAAATGATCTAAAAAAAAAAAAAATATGCCGCTGCGTTACTTGTTGTCTGGCGGGAAATAACTATAGATTACTGCACAAAAGCCGACAATACACAAAAAGAACACACACATGCTTGGGTCAGGCCCTGTCTTGTCTGTGTGTGCTTTAGTAATCTAGTTGTTTTCCGTTAAAATAAAGGTTATCCGATGGGCAATGAATGTCTAGATAACCAACCGAAGGTTTAACGAGTATGCAAAATTAAATAACACGTGAATATAATCTGACTGCATGGCTGTACTATAGTTTTGAATAGATAACTCGCCTGTGAGTGATACGGCATTGCACGACTCAGCTGTGCTTATACTAGTTGTCTCTTAAGCGCAACAACAAACGGTCAGGTTTCGAACTAAATATGGCAAAGGGCGATGCAAAACCAAAGAGCAGACAACACCGACAATCGCGCTAACGAGACTGATAGTTTTGAGTGTAGCGCACTGGCTTTTGTCTGCAAGCACTGACGACTGCATATAGATGCGTTCACTCGATATCTGTGAAACACGAGAGCAAACGAAAAAAAAAGGCTAATAATGTTGCTGATGACGCCAAAACTTCATTTAGCGGGACCGATAGATAAACGTTTGCTCGTGAAGATATATTATATATATACGGACTCGACGTTGCTGTCAGCTTCAGTTGCATCAAATTTTTGTTTCTCCTTGCTTTCACCCTCTCTCTCCGCACGGTTGTATTCTTTATTTGGTTGCTTCCTTAACCCTGTAATGTTCAACCTATATCATATATGCTACGCTCAGCATGATATCTCGAAATCGTAATATATATATAGGCATTGGAAACTTGACACACAGTCTATATAGTAACGCGACAATATGGACTATGCATTAAGTTTCCAATACCTAATTTACGATTTCGCGATTACATATAATGTGTTTTTGATGTGCTGTAACACGCTTTCAGTTGCGGATAGTTAAGTAAACCAATTACAGATAGACAATTACTACACGAATAAAATTGTAACTCAATTAAAAAGTAGGCTGTTTCTTTTTCGAAATATATGCATTGTACATGGCCAGAAATAAAGGTGGTGAACAAGCTGTTCTAAGTTCCCTTGATGTGGGACCCGTGTTTGGGTATATACATGTAGGGCTAATGAACTGCTGCAGTATATACCTGTAGAAACGATGAGTAGATGTCTAAGCATGTGCGCGTCATGCAGTAGTGGTTAGTGTTGCAATGTTTAGTCGCAACGCAAAGAGCAAACATGTACATGCACACAACATCAGTATAGGACAAAGTGCATCACCCGTGGCTGTCCAGCAGTTTGTTTATATTGTTACTTTCTGTATACTTTTGTCGCCTGTTGGCGATAAGCTTATATGCAGACATGTCGTAAAAGCATCGACTGGTAGGATACTGGGGCACATTTACCGGGCACAATGAAACGGCGGACGCAGTAATTTTGCTCTCGTCTGTCTATAGAAAAAGGCTTCTATTTTTATGGGCTCGCGGAAATTCATTTTGCCCTTATTCGTGTAGCGTATGGTCAGGCTGGTCATTTGAGCATTTAAACTGTCCATATTCGACGAACACTCCAATAGAAATTTGCTTACCAATCCGGTTATGATGTGTGGGTTGGCATTACGAGAGCCACATTAATATATATATATATATATATATATATATATAGCCGTGGCCTTGTGGTAGAGCGCCCACCTCGGCTGCGGGAGGCTATGGGTTCGATTCCCACCGTCGCCGGGCACCCACTGGTTCAAATGGGTACAAGCGTGACCCGGCCTGGCGTTCGGCTTTCTTCTGGGGTGAAGCGCTTGGGAAAGGAGCCTGCGCCCTGAATTCCCGTCTACACTAACGTGAGCACGTAAATATATATATATATATATATATATATATATATATATATGAGTCCTATTCGAACTTGTCTGGCGATGGATTCCGCCTTGCATTGAAGCAGGGTGTAGGTGGCCAGGTCAAGGCCACCGGTGGCAATCGCGGCCCAGATTGATTTGCCTCGACGAAGGGGGCAAATTTCAGGACTCACTTGTTGTGTTTGGAAGTAGAATGCCCTTTTGATCTTTCTTTTCGTGGTCAACGCGCTCAGCAACTGTACTAAACATTAGCAAACCGAAATATAGCTGTGGTAAGAAATGAAATTAGTTGGGAGGTTAGTCGTCTTAAATAACTCCACCTTTCCCAGTGCCCTTTGATGTATACTGCGCAACGCTGAACAACTTACGGTAAATTAAGATATCGCATTTATTTCTTCATCTTTATTCATGTGAAATACAATACATAAATAAGTACACCAAATGAATACATTACAGAAGTGCTAAACATGAAGTGATAAACAAAGTGCATTTAAAGTTACAAAATTATTGGTTGATATATCGATTGATTCGTTGGGTTTGACGTCGCAAAGCAAGACTTGGGCCCAACTATGAGGGAGGCCGTATAAAGTGGGAGGCTCTGGAATAATTTTGCACACTTCGGGTTCCTTAAAGTGAGCGTAGCTTAAGCACACACTTTTTTTTTGCGTTTTGTCCACGTGGAGATGCGACAGCCTAGAACGGGAGTCGAACCTCAGACCTCATGCTCAGTCGCATAATGTGCCACCGAACCACTACGCGGCGTTTAAGTTGCACATCTTGTAGAGAACATCGAACATGACAATCGCTTCATGACAGTAGGCTGGAATGATGGAAGAATTGGGGAGGGGGGAGAGGGGATGGTGTGGAGAGTGCGCAAGGGAGTGAACTGTTGAGGCCCTATCGGACTTCGGACATTAAGTCTCTGGACGTCATGAATTTCAGTAGCAGCATCCGATTCGGACATTAGCAGCTTGGGACTATACGGTCGAACCCGAATAGAGCGGACCGGGAAAAGTGAAATGCTGTTTTACTTACTGACTTAAATTACTGACTGATACTCATGTGAAATAACCCCTTGAGAACGAACTTGACGTTGACGATATAGAAGTCGAGGCGTTGGCATGAGGCCGCTGAGATAAGCGCTAGTGCGCGCACACATTAGCGTTCCTACTGAACGGCTCTGTGCATATCACACCTATATAGGTGAACACATTGTTGAGAGAGGAACGTATACAGTGAACGTCAGGCTAAATCTATATAATGATTATTAGGGACCGATACTAATTGCGCGAAACGGGAAACAGACCGCTCGAAGAGAAGGAGTATGGAGAAAGCGTGAGCGCATCCATAGTGAGCAACAACCTAATAATTGCAAACAAGCTCTACCCACAAAAACGCAGTGCATCTATCATTCACTTTTGATAGAGAGCCAAGCCAGCAGGTGTCCACTCACAATTCTACACAAATTACACGGAATCAAAAAAGCTGTGCAGTAATTTCTCATACGCCAAGTAGTGTCGCGTGTTGATAACAGTGATACCTTTACCGATCTGTGTTTGTGTCACTGGTATCAGGATGAAACATGAATGTCTATATGCGGCAAATTTCACTGGTGATCCTGACACGACCCAGCCAAAGATAACACTTTAGCTTGAAACAACGAGCTTTTATTTTCAAATTAGCCCAGCATTTACATTAGCAGAGCAAGGGTATTAAGCTGCGAGCGGACTTCATGTGGCTCTGCTAGCTTTCAGAGGTTATGGGCAGGTGTACTGAGTTTTTGTTGGCGGAGCTTCTTGTAATTCCTACGTTGGCACAGACTTTCTTCATGTTCCTTCTCTTTGCGTTGTCTGTTTCCTGCCTCGCGCACTAAGTAGCAGTCCATAACAGTGAACCAACTAGGCTCGCAAGATTATCTGAGTCCTATCTGTGGCCACTGAAAAGCGCCCAAACGCTTTTTCTCCTGTGTCACTTCGTACAAACCATGGAGGTATAGCGCTTTTAATACCATTGTCGTCGCTTCTCATTACATCTTTCTGAGAAGCCTTCAGCGCAATGATAAACATTGCTATCGCTTTCAATGCTTCTTCGCCTTCGAGTGAATCTGCCAATTTTTCAGGCCTGTGCTGTCCGATCTATAAGCATCCCAAAATTAAATTCTTAATTTTCACGTGCCAAAAATCACGACCGGATTACGAGGCGCGCCGTAGCGGGGGTCTACGGAATAACTTTGACCGCTTGGGGCGTTCTTTAATTTGCACCTAAATCTAACCGCCGCATTCATAAATGCAACTTGGCTTGAAGCCCATATGAATAAATTGATTTAAATGACGCCTGGCCTGAACTTGCATGCCCAAGACGCTCATTGCATTTCATTGGGCGTGTTCACGACAGGCGTCATCTAGATCAAGTCGAGCATGCGCTTCAAGTTAAGATGAATTTCTTAATACGGCGGTAAGTGCACAGGCATTTTGTCCCCCTATTGAAATGCGGCCGTAACTCAAATGCGGCCTCCGCGGTGACGTGGAGCTCTGCAGCTCAACGCCACAGCCGTTGGTGGTTGTTTAATCACAGATTGATTGATTCGTCAACTTATACGAAAATCCTTCACTTATCTTATTTTGACTCGCCTGAATTCGGTAAATCGGTTCGTCTGCTGCAAGTTTGACGACTGCGCGCAGAGGGCTGCGTGCGACGTTCGAGAGTGTCGAGATCGTCGCAGATCTGCCCAGACGCATCACATTACGTACGTCAACGTAGACTAGAAGTCAAATGAGCAAACAGCAAACGGTATTTAATCTACTCTTCATGTTTCGACAGTTGCAATAATAAGAGAAATATTTGAAGAAAAAGATCTACTTTGGCCGTAGCCGCTGTATTGTCCGCAGCGATAGGGCATCAATTGGCAGGCGCCTTGCATTCGCCTTTGGTTTCAATAAGTTCTTGATCCTTACGCCTACCCTATAAGGGACTTACTTTGCCGCGTTGTGTCACTCTCATATGCCGACAAAAAATTAGGCAAGTGTTACACGTTCGTAACATGTGAATGCGAAAGCCTGATTGCACGCTTGGCACCCAGTTGCCACAATTCTTCATAATATAGACCGGCCACCGGCGAGGTCTGTCTCTGTGACCATTTGACTTTATGTACCATCTCCGTAGAAGGTTCGTCCATTGGAGCGCACGACAGAACTCACCAAAATCTCCGCCGTCAGCGCCTTAGCAGAGGGAGGGGCAGTATATAGGAACGCTGGCATGATGAGTGGCATCGGAGCCAGCCGTGAAAGAAGGCGACGACGAACGCGCGAGCGCTGTGGCACGAGCGCGTATCTTTGACGACGTGACTTCTTTACTTTCAAGGTCGTTTGAAGGTCATTGTGCGATAAATTATGCATATCACTGTGGGGATTAGGATGCGCGAAGCTTTCATGAGCCAGCAAGGGAAAAGGGCGCCTTACGACAAGGACACACTGCAGATTTCAGTGACTGAACGCGTCCCTCAGCCACCATGGTGTATCTTGAAGGGCAAGCGGAAGTTTTATTCAGCATCGAAACATGATGTAGAATCACAAGACACGACGTGCTCGACCTTTTACAGAAACACGCGCAGCAAATTTGGCAAGTAATGCAAGCTGTAACTTTTACCTTCAATGACAACTATATAGAGATGGGCGCGCTCACATTTAATAAGCGAGTTGTTGCTATGCGGGGCGGCTCACGCGCCCAGCCTCTCAAAGCGCTGGTTTGCACGAGAAAAAAAAACAATTGACTTCCCGTCCAGGCCCTGCGAGATTGTCTGTCCAGCGATAACAACATCCAACGATAACAATACCCATGTGACCAAGTGATGACGTCACGCTTCACATCATGACCTAACGTGATTACGTCATCACGTCAAACGTCGCGTGAGGTACGCCGTCACACCAAAGGTGGCGTTATGACATCATCATATCAAACGGAGTCCGTTGCGTGAAAACGTAATCGTCACGTGGCGATATCGCCTATATGACATCGTGTCATGACATCATCATGTCAAACGTGATGTCATGTGATGGACGTAATCCACAAGTGATGATGCCACCTGATGACGTCGTGTAGTGCCTATTGGAGAAGCAGCACCACTGTGCGCTTGCCGGCTTCTTTGCAATGAATCCGGGATCGGCTCACATTTTTGGGCGAGCACGCTGCTACGAAAAATTAATACCGACCAATTAGAGGCTAATAGCTTCGCTGTAAAATTCGTGAGGGTGTTTGATTCCGTCTGTTTAAGCATGCGTCCGTGGCCTGTAGGTTAGACACGTCAGGCTTCTGTGGCGCGCGAATTGGATTCGAAACCAGCCAGCGGAAATGTAATTTGTTTATACTATATAAGAGTGTATATCCTGTGGCACGATTTCCGTGAGTGTGTGGGAGCACGGCGTTCTGACCTCGGTTTGCAGGCGGCGCAGTCGATAGCGGTTAGACGGGTAAGTGCATGCAAATTCCAGGATGGGGCTAAGCAATCTTGGCTTTAATAAAGTATATTTTCAATTTGGCTCAACACACAAAACACCGCTCATTAAAAAAAAATTATACGCAGAAAATGGCAAGGTAAGATACGTTAGAGCCAGCCATTCCAAATTCATTGCTGAGGCAAAAAAAAAAGAACGAAGAAAATATCAATATCAGCAGGGACTACACAAACATTTCACAAGCACACATAGATCGTCTCCACGGGCAGCAGTATCGAAAGCTCAGTCCCGTACTTATATCGCGGTCACCCATATCACACAGGGGTGAAGAAGTCCACAAAAAACATTTCATGTGTAGATATAGATTCTTTTCATGTTTACAGAAGCAGAGTTCCGGAAAGACTTCCTGTTAAGCCCTTTAGAACAATAGAAATTACAATAGCCCGTAAATATATATAACTCTTATTGTGGCACCAGTTCTTGCAGAGTTCGAAATTTTGACAATTGAGTTTTGCTGCGAAGTATGCAACAAGAAATCAGGGAACGGCCCGGGGCCCGTTCCTCATATTCGCCCTTAAGAAAATATGAGATGAGTTTCACATGAAGGTCTGATGACTTTTGACATTACAGCCAAACGAGTCTCTGATGTGTTTCTTCGGAAATATTCTGATGTATTCCTAATGTCATTCTAAAACATATTGGCCACCGTCGTTCTGATGCATACTTGATGAGTGTTTTTCTTGTGAGCATGAGATGTCTTCCTAATGCGTGCTCCAAAGCAGTTTTCATGTGACCGTGTCATGTCTTCCTAACGAGTCTCTAGTGAGTTTATACATTAGATTGCTGGCATTCATAGAATTCCTAAACAAAATTAGCCACGACGTGAAGCAACATTTTCTGATGTGTCTTTGGTGCTTGATATACATATAGCAAGCTAAGGTGCAGCACTTTTTTCAGCATCCAACATGTACGTGGGCTGGTACATATGCTGCACATTAGACATTTCTCAACGAAAAAAAGTTGATAAAACCATTTATTGAGCATATACCACGCTTCCTTAAAGAGAGAAGGTTAAATGTAAGGAACACATAGTATCTGTCTGGGTACGGATGTGGTATTTTCCTTTCATTTAATCTCCTTGCTAGTCTTTGAGGAGAGGCTGTTTTTGAGGTGGAGGGTCGTCGTCTTGGAGTGCACGTGTACCCTGCATGGTGAAAGGACAGAAAATTAACAAAACTTGGCAATGAACCACACGAACACACACTGTATCACTTGCTGCGGAACGATCTGGATATGTTAGTTGTGTGAAAAGTTTATGCGATGTCGGTTCACATAAAATCGTTGAGGAACCGCTGTGTAGCCTTTGGGTGTAGCAGTAGCTACAGTATGCCCAAATTTTTCTTGGCTGTACAAACGTGCAACATGGATCAGCTGTGGGGTGTACATGTTGTGAACTACTTTGGCTGTATTGGTTTCCACTCGACAAAGAGCAGCAGTGTCTGTGGATTGCTAGCGGGAATTGGAAAATCTATCTGATCACTTGGCGTGGAAACAAGCATAGCAGTGCTGGTGTAGGGGCAACCCAATGCAACCCCAAAACATTTAAGTGCCAGCCGTTATAGAATATTTGCATGAGCTACCGGCATAGTTCTCATGCATTTCAAGTCCACTATGCCATGCCTATGTTGGCCTAAGTCCACTATGTCAAACCTACGTTGCTGCTCTCCCAGGCACATGTTGAGGCACCGGCCAGTCTGCCCCATGTAAATCTGACCAAATATGCCCATGATCAAAGGAATAGACCACACAAACCCTGATGGATACAAGACAAGTTTGGTGGTATCTTTAACTAAGCAAGTCTCTCTTGCCTGGGTGTCTTTCTCAATTCGCTTGTGGACTGCTATGCACATATATAACCAGAAAGAAATAATGTAGAGAGGATATGCACGACAGTCCGAAAGTGAATTGTGAAAGGCGAGCAGGCAAGCGAGGCTTGCTTGGTTAAAGATACCACTAAATTTGTCCAGTGTGTGTCCGAGGCAGTGTATTGTACTCCTTTCCCATATGGTCAAATGGACATAGTGCAGACTGGCCAATGCCTAAATATGTACTTAAGATATCAACCATATTTGACTCAAAAGACCAGTATGCTCATCCGTCTTGGCCATGCATTGCAGCAATAGGACTTCTGGCCAGATTACGATCGTCAACTATTTTTCACCTACAGTGGAAAATTGACACGTGAAATCAGTGAGGCATACTGCATAAATAAAAAGACGTGTGAGCCAGCCCCATTGGTCTCCCTTCTCTCACAGTGTAAATTTTGTCCTGAAAAGTTACATGAACTGACCGGTAAACTCAAAAGGACACTACAAATTTCACCTAGTGGACACAGCTGCTTCTCAGAAAATGCACAAATACAGGGATGGGTATCCATTGGCATACTGTAGTAATAGTTGGCGCAAGTTAGCTTCGACATTGCTGCCACACTTCAGCTGTCACAAGGCTACACCGTCACATTTCAAGAAATTTAAGCTCATCATATGTGTATTTGCCAGTGGCAGTTAGTCTGAGAACAAGACGGAAATTATTGTAAATAGCAATTAAAGTAGCAATGGTAAGCAAAGGTAAGCACGCTGCACACTTAGACCTGTGACATATTTGGCACACTACAGTTCGAATTCTAACATGCACAAAAACTGCACATGCGTGTAGCATAAACAGAGAAAAACTACAGAAATAAAAGCTACAGCATAAGGAACAGTTTCAAAACAATAAAACCAAAATAAGAAGTGTAATATACTGTGTGCAAAGCAAAAATAAAATTGAACTTGCAGCCAAGTGATTGAAGCGAGAAAAAAAAAATGCTAAACATCAGGACATGTTAGGTTTAGTTTTATATAGAACACAATAATGTGTGCATAATGTTATCAACACAAATAAGCAGCAATTTGAATAAAGCTGCATAAATATTTAGCCTATTTAGTAAGCCGAGTTGAGTAATATGTCGATAAGCTTATACACAAATCATACTGAGATCGTACTTTCTGGTACACGTACACTTCATACATACCTGACATGACATCCAGATTACACGTCGTGCTGCTGTAGCCATGGCTGCGGGATCCCTGCATTTCCCTGCCATTATGTGGACACTGCTGTAGGGTCACGGTCTCACCACTGCAAAATGAGTTCTGTGTTAACTTATAGCATTGATTGGCACAATAAAACTGTCATATTGTGAACACATGTAAGGTGCACATAAAAACAGTCCGGAAAACTTGTGTGCACTAGTGCAGGGTGGCAATGGAGCACAAGGTCGAGTCACTAAATAATTTCATGATAATAGGGACCCCTTCATGAAAGTAAAACTTTGAACACGCACGCAGCAGCGCATACAAGAAATGTTTGTTTACATACTAGAGTTTGCTTTCATGACTTAGTTTAAACAACTTTCCCCAACCCTGTTTAGCTACGTCAAAGTTATGGCAACACCCATTGTTTTGAAAAGAAAGCTGTACTAGTAGCAAGCTGTGACTGCTTACATTTTCGTTTTCTCCTCAAACTGCTCGTACACCGAAAACCTCGTAAGCAGAGATTATTTACAACGTCGAAGAGTTTATAAGCGAAAGAAACGTAATTGCAGTAAGAATCAGTGAAGAGACAGATGAGTCGTTATTATGCAACTTCAGCAGAAAAGCGGAAGCGCGCGCACAGGTGAACACGATTATTTCCGAACGTAATCTTTCTCATCGGAAGAAAACGCTTATCAGGATATTCAATTTCGCATCAAAGCAATAAATTTGCGTAAATAAATTCTGACAAACAGCACGCAACATGCACACGCACAGGTTTCACTGTTGTCGCGGAAGTTCTATTTCCTACGTTCGCAAGGCACGCTATGCACACACGAGGAGCACGCACAACACACGTGTACTTAGCAAGTACGACTGCTTACCTTTTCAATGGTACGACGCTCTCCAAGTTGCCGGCGCTGCGTCGACGACATTACTCCCATCATAGATGTTGCTGCGTAGTGGACGAGCTGAGGCACGCCAGCAATACCGATTATTTCTTTTCGACGTACAGTACACCCAACATTCCACGACAACCAGACAAAGGCCACGGCGTGAAAATCGTTGGTCCACATTTGCCTGGCGCGCCACGCATACGGCGAGTTTGCAGCGAGACACAAGGCATCTTCTGGCACTTTTGTGCACGCTAACTACGTCCCGTTTCATTACAGCAAACACAAAAACACACGATGAAGCAAAGACATCGTCGCAGCACACTAGCAGTACAGCTCGCACAGACGACCGCCATCTTGAAGACTGAGAAAAAACAACAGCGCCACCTGCATACTGGTGAGGTTGTTGGGCCTCCGTGATGCAAAAACTTTTAACTAATAAATTCATGTTTTGTGCCGTGTTACGCCCAGCTACATATATATGTTGCGAGGCAAAACAAACCACCGAACAGTGTATATTTTACGCTATATTTTATCATAGAAAGAAACTCTATGACGTCTTTTAATTTTTAATTGCTTCCGCCCTGTGCAGATAGCAAAAGCATGGCCTTAGAGATTAGAGTATTATGTTATCCTTTGAAAGCTGTCGCTGGGGCGTGAGTTGAATGATTTTGACTGCCTGCGCCGTCACTTCGTTTTAGATAACTTCCTGCTGTCGTTAACATCAGCTGTAGGCTAAGAAATTGTCGAAACGATCTCTGCAGTGTACCTCGATCGTAGTTTTCGCATAAACCCCAGAATTGGTTTTAAATCAACATTTGTGGCAGACTATGTAACACTGCGATTTGCCTGTAAATTGTGCTCGATATGATAGACTAATAATCTGTATTATTAGCCCCCCCCCCCCCCAACCAAAAAAAAAAATTAAAAAAGTCAGAGCCCTTCCACTATGTGAAGATCGAAGACCAGCGAAGCTGTTGGTTTTGCTTAATTATATTCAAAAGTGTTTTAATTTGGTTGTTATGTTAAATGGTTGGAAAGACAACACATAACTTCGTTGCAACGCCGCGCGCCGTATTCTGTATGTGCGAGTGAAAGCGAGTTTAGGCGACTAGATTCGCACCACCTTGCACCATCGGCCTCAGCACCTTGGGCCGCTGCGTGTATCGGCTTCTCGTTGCTTTCGCATCCATTCGCGCTGTTGAGTGCGCCGGCGCTCCTCTACCTCTTCGGAGTGAGCGACACGGGTCTTACCCATACCGAGTCCAAGGGGCAACTGATGACGTCGTTAGGGAAATGGCTATGTCACGAGAGAATGAGACACAGTTACTATTACACAGTTGGTAGACTATTACACAGTTGGTAGACACAGTTGGTAGACTATTGCGTTTTATCACTGACGTTTCGACACGCATTGTCATAGACTAGCGTTTGGGCAAGAATGTTCATCGCTCCGGCGCATTGTTTTTGTCTCTCTGGGTCCCACTTGTGACAAGGGTAATTCAAGGGCGCGTTACAGGTCCCCGAGCCCACAGGGGTATGCGCCATTGAGATTGGACCCTTTCTGCACTATCGCCAGGATCGGACACATGGCATGCGCATGTGCCCTTGCGCTTGGACCCTTTTTTCACTACCTCCAGGATCGGCCCACTTGATTTTTTTTTTCAACATTTCGGACAATTTTTTTTTTTTTGCTAGATCGTAACCATGGACAGCTTCGCTGTATAAAAAAAAATAAGAAAAACGAAAAAAAAATATGAGTTGGTTTCATACACATTTTTATGTCATGTGCTTTGACATTAGCAATGACAAAAAAAATCTGTGTACTCCTCTCATCAGAAATCCTAATATGCATTGCCATTTGAGTTTCTGATGTACTTGTGATGCTAAACAACATTAGACGATGCATTTCTGATGCCTGTCTGATGGCACATTAGAAATGCATGACGTCCTAATCAGAAACTCATGGTTCATTTTCATAAGGGCGAACACGTCAAGAACATATGTATATATAGTAAACTTTGGGACAAAATGCTTCTGTTTCCTTGGCTTACTTGACAGTAAAAAATGCATAACCGGAATGTTTCTGGCGTCATGAACATACTGGTGCCCCAGCGCGGAAAAGCGTGCGTATAATATAAGGACAACACAGCCGCCACATCTTCACGTTAAAGAAGCAACATGTGTACCCACAGACCACTTATCACTTATAGGCAATGAAAATTTCTACGTGAAAATATTCTTAAAAATGAACATCATGACTGAAGCGCAATTATTTGTAGTTTTCGAGTAATATACGTGGAATAAATTTGAAAGTTGGTCATTGACTACAAAGGAAAACTGTGGAATCTGTCTTGACAAATTGCACTGCTCTCTGAGCTAAACTTTCTAATAACCAAATTTGTCGGAAGCTCCAGACATTAAAGAAAGTTTAAGGTATAGTCGTAGCTAGCCGCAAACAAACATTCGCAGTAATATCGGCTATCCCGTTTACAAGAAAGGCAATGAAAAATGGCGCCGACCTCAAGGTCGCGATGCCGCCAACAGGACTACATATAGGACGACCGGTTCCATTTACTGACACACACAAGAAAAGGAAACAAAATGGACGGGGCCATTACATTGCGACCGCCATTGATAAGATAAGCGCGACTTGGGACCAGGCAGGGAAAGATTGGCATTTGTTCGGGAAGAAATCCATCCCAGCAATCGAACGCCAACGCACCGATGGCACTGCGGTTCATTTCTTCTGTGCGGGAAAGAACGATTGTCCGATCATCATTTATCAATTGCAGGACATCCCGTTCGAAAATCCACACGCTTTTCAATCGCAGTTCGTCTCACAGCCACATCTCGTCGAGCTGCGAGAAAATAATAAAAGTACGTACTAAAGAAGCGTACAACCAAGGCACCGTCAGAGTTGCCCACTATGCCTCCACACCACAAATCACGAGGATCTTGTTCACGACACCGAGGAGTGATTCAGCACAAAAGGCAGACAAGAAAGGGGATGCAACGAGTCCCCCAGCTCCCGAACCACGTCTTTAAAAACCATACGGAAACCCAGCGTCCTTTTTTATTCTTCTTTCTCTTCTACGGAGTAGTGAGATATCGCAGCGTTTATACAATAGCGGTGTGTATCTAAGTGAAAAGGACACCATACGGGAAGAACTAAGGGGTAAAAAAAAAAAGAACAAAAGATGGCGCCCAACGTTAGGAAGAAGCAGTAGCAGCAGCAGCGACACCACCGACGTTGCTCCCGGGGCGTTCGTTCGGCGATGATGGTTTTCGCGGCCCGCTCGCACGAACGCGCCGCACAATCGCGTTATGTGCGTGTGTGTGTGTGTCTGAGCGTATGTGCCTTAAGCGGCACGCGACGTCGGCGACAACGCTGACGACCAGCGCTGTGGCGAAGGGTCGCGAATTGAAGATGGATGCGCCCGTTGTGCCTTCTTATCAGCTCCGGGGATCTCATTCTCTCGCGGGTCCCGCAGACGAAAAAAAGAGAGAAGGCAGTCATCAGGAACCGTTTGCGGGGGGGCTTTATAGCTATAGCTTCGAGCGCAGTGTCGAAGAACACAGGCTTCCCGCCGCCTAGCTCTGTGCGGGTGTTTGTGTTTGTGTGTGTTTCTCTGTCATCTTCGCCTTTATTTTGTGTGTGCCTGCGTCTGTTTAGCACGATCGTCTGCTTGTGTTCGTCTGCATTTTGGGGCCTTCTGGTAGCGCTGTTGCAAGCAGGCGTTTGTGCTTGCGTTCGTCTGCATCGGCGGCCGTCTGTTCGTTGCTCTGCATGCTCGTCTGTTTTTGTGCGCAACGGGAAGGATATTGGAAGAGGGGTCGTTCGGAAGTGAAGGGGAGTATGTGGCATCTCACCGTAGCCCAAGTGGAGGTTTGTCCAATTTTGTCGTGTTCGGAACCTTGATCCAGCAAGCCAAGCCGAGCGAAGCATCCTACAACCCCATATTCGCCCCGTTGGCTCTCTCAGTCCGTTCTTACAATGCCTGTTTGTAACGTTCCCCATAATAGTTCGCCGACACTGCTATAGTAATGAGTTCTCACCACATGTCTGGCTGACGTCCTCGTTTGTTTTAATTATAATCTTTCTTCGGTCCTCCAGAGATATATGTAGAAGTGTGCGAATAGTATTTTTTGACGACGCATGCACTGCATACGAATCGAATTGTATGCGAATCGAATCGAATCAAAGTATACCATATTTTCTTTAATAGTTCTCGAGAAAGGAACACCGGATTTCTCCATTAACATGATGCGATGTTCACATCCTAAAGAATTCATAATGTGAGCAAGTTTTCTCGTGAAACGTGTTTGGTTGGAAACTGTGAAAGGGAGTCGCCTGCTGAAACCGATGTAACGAAAACATTTTATAGCATTATCGCTTATATATCTTTGGAATTATACTACCCACGCACTTTGTACAAAGGTATATCGTTGTGCGCAGGAAAGAAGCCATTACTTTATGCCATGCATGTGTCGCGTGTGCCGATGACGCCATTATCACGTCACGCATGACGCAATCGAAGCTGAATTTAGCCTCGCGCTCAACGTTGATAAAGGCATATACCTCGAGAGTATACGCTTATCCATCCGAGCAGAAATGCGCCTGTTAGAGAGGGCTCACTATGCCATACAGCAGGTATAATTTATCAAACTCAAGCTGCATATGGTGTTTTTTACCAGGAATTGTAAGGCCTACAAATATTTAACATGTTGCTAAAATTCACACTTGCTGAAATTGAGCATTTCGGTATACTTTAAACGCAATTAATAGTGCAACATAATAACCTTCGTAGTGTTCATTTAAGATGACACGCATAAGCAGGCCCTATTAATAGCTTGACATTTCTGTAGCACATCAACTGCTCGGTTAACACAAATATACTGGTTAATAGCAAACGGAATCAAAAGAGCCATTTAAGGCAAATAATGCTCCGCCGCAGGCAATGTTTCGTAAGGCATCGTAGGCACCACTCCTAGTATTCTATAGATATGGCCGTGGCGTGCCATAGCTGACTTAAATGTCACGGGAAAAGGAGGCATTGCTGTCACGTCAGTTGATTCAGCACAAATGTACATTAAGTCACGCCTTTCAGTTTAGGCGTATACGTATAAGGGCCGTTCCGCTCCAGTTCCGCTCACAAGGATTCTTCAGCTCGAAAGATTCTTGTTTCGCCGTATATATACATTTCGGCGGCTACTTCCGGTTCATTTGGTCGAGTCGAAACCAACGGAAACCTGTGACGGAAGCTCGTCGCACGCAGCCAGCACCACACAATACGGCCGTCGCTTTTACAGCCACAGCGACGTGGCGCTGTGATAATCGTCAGCCATAAATGCATATAGCTCCCATTGTATATGGCGGACGCACGATTCTCTTTCGCCTGGGCATATGGCTCAGACAGTGCTCACAAAACCTGCAAACGCGTTATATTTCCGCCAACCCTCAGCATACCGGCGAGACGCGCAGAGAGGTACAAACTATACAACATACAAAGAAATTTCAAAGCGCGAGCTGCTCCCTATTATACGCCGACAGACTCGTATAATGGTGCTCGTAATCGCTGGCATTATTACTCTGGGTATGTAATAATTCCTAACGGGATTTCGTGCCTCATCGCGTGCTTTATTGCCGTTGGGAAGGCGCGAAGTCGGGAGCAGAGATGAAAGAGAGTGGTTGGGAGGGAGGGGGTTGCCGTTTGAAGGGGAGAAACCACCGCCGGTTGTTCCTGCGGTGTATAATGTATGCGTTGCGGCCTGAGCGGCGATTTACAGCTCGTACAAATGTTCGGGCGTGATCCTTTAGCTCGACGACGAGGGCGCGCGGGACTATGCAGGATTGTACGGATGCCCGAACGAGCTGCGCTAAGCCTAACGATGATGACGTCCTCCGATGCGGTTTCCACTCGTTAGGCCTAGCTCGCGCACGGATCTCGCCCTCCCCCCATGCAGCTTTCGTCCAGGCGCTGACGCGCGCGGGAATCTTCTTCGAGTCGACGAGTTTTTTTTTCGCACGCATTACGAGTGCGAGAGAGCGTTTAAAGGCGGCGGACGCCGTCGGGCTTTGGCTGAGTCGACAGAAGTCGTTCGCGTGATGAAGGTCATCATCATTTTCGAGCCGCTGGGTGATGCGACTGAGCCACGACCGTCTGCGAGCAAACCCGTTGGTTTGTCGTCAGCGTTGAAACCGAAACAGACGAAGAGCGCGTCTGCTAGCATGTCTGTGACTGGGCTACGGATGAAGGAAATTTTTCGTCAAGACGAGAACGAGGTTTCATTCTTGAATAGCTGAGCGATGGGTATAGAGCGAACGGTTTCGCAATTCGTGTACGTTCTGTTCTCTGAGCGCGAACAGCATACGTGAAACGCAGCATTCCCATCCCGCGAAGTTTCCCTGCACTATATACGTCGGTGTTTGTATTAATGCGAGAGCGTTGAGGGCTCCGCGTGTCGCCGAAAATCCGGCGTCGGTGTCGGCAGCGTTGTCCGCTAGAGAAAATTATATTTAGGTATATGTATATGCCACGCCTTGGTATATGGCATTCGCTATATGCGGTTATATTGCCACACCATTCTATCACTTGAGTTACTCATACCTTGTCTTACATTTTTGAAAAAGTTGTTCCTCGGAATTTGGAGAATGACAGCCCACAAACAAGTGTCATGAAACAAAACACCGACAGCTAATGCCTTTCATGCGAAACCTTCTCAGACTGAAATATATTGAAAGTGCGAAACAATATCAGAAACCTGAAAATGATTTATGTAATATTTTTTTTTGTGTGTGTGGCTGTGTACCTCCAGGATCGGCCTCGCAGGAGGCCGCGTTTCTATACCGGAAACCTCGCCTTCGTGCATAGCGTTCGCCGCCAGAGTTTCCCTGTAAACATAACCGTTACTTAAGCTGCAGTTGCCGGGAAGCGTGAGAAGCAGTCGGGGAATCTTTGCATGCTATCGCGTTCCACTCTTAAGGGTGAAGCTTAAGCGTCCTCCAAATTTCTTCGCACAGCTTGGCGCTCACATTTCACGCTGTAACAACCGGTACATGCTTCGCGCGTTGACATTCCTCAAACAAGACAGAGGTTAACAAGACGATATATTCTCGAAGCATGGCATCCGAGATGGCAACCGCGGAGCAATCTCTAGAGGCCACACTTCAAGCAATTAGCAGTGGTCCAACAAGGGATGCCTTTCACTGGAGCGCAAAGTTTTGACAAGGGAATTTAATAGTCTTTGTCAGTGACATGTTTCAAGTGTCAATCGCTCAACTGCTAACATATTCCAGAAGTGGTTTTGACGGAGAAGTTGATAAGCGTATTTATTGGGTATTTCATTTAGGTTAAAAGGTGCACGCTCGACGTCTAATGATATATCGTGGCTTTTCGATTTTCGACCATGTTACAAATGTAGTCATCGCAATCGCGAATATTTACATAGATTGGGAGAACAAATGCGGTGGTCACGGAGTGTAGGATGCCACCATTTGAACGACAATTATACGTATGCCATCTAAACAATTCACTGCTTATAGTATGTGCGTCATCTACTTCTCAGAATTCGTCGCTCCACTGCAAACTCACAAACACTGGCATGGCGCTGTTTGGCCATACCTTGCCCTTGCGCCATAAAACACCAAACATCGTCATCATATATATATATATATATATATATATATATATATATATATATATATATATATATGATGACGATGTTTGGTGTTTTATGGCGCAAGGGCCAGGTATGGCCAAACAGCGCCATGCCAGTGTTTGTGAGTTTGCAGTGGAGCGATGAATATATATAAGTCGGTAATGATCACTACATTTTATCTGTGGGACAACAGCCACAAGGTGTATAACGACGTGTATTACGAACAATAAATCAGTATTTCTTTAGCACATGTGCTCTCTCTCTCTCTCTCTCTCTATATATATATATATATATATATATATATATATCTTTTTACAGCGAAGATGTATACCGGGTGTTCAAAATTAAGCTTTACGGAATTTTTGTAGTCGCCTGTGGCAGTTAGCATGATTCTTATCATGGAGCTGGGTTATTCTATGGGGCGGACATTAGTAGCACGAGAAATTGAAATACATATTCAATTAATCAACAAAAATTGACTAATGAACTTCTTAGTTAATTACTTTACGACACATATTACAATTTGCCGGGGTAGCCATACATGGCTACCCCGGCAAATTTCCTGCGTCCGTGCGTGTACACAGTCGCGTCGACAAAGAAACATTTTCGTCTCCAGTGCGAGTATAATCTTGAGTTTCCGCGTTACAGAATTATGTTTTCTCGTATGTTCGAATTACGATCCGATGCCGTCCTGTCTGCAGGTTGTGTGTAAGTCGTACTTTACCAACATTGTGACGCACTTAACTTTGAGAAATTGAATTAGTTCAATAACGCACTCGCCCCAGGAAGAGGGTCAACTACAGAATGAGGATACATGCTGCACTCCGGCACACCTGCCCACGCGCTGTGACGAACGTGTGCACCCGATGTATCTGTCCGTGATGTGTGGGCGCTCTGTCCGTTGCATCTATTTGTTGCATCGGACGTCATGGCGTGAAATGGCGGCGCCATGCAGGTCGTATACGCGGGCAGCCATTTGTGAATTTTTTGGCCACTTTCACTAAAGTGAATGGGGTCGTATATAGAGTGTCGGTGCACGCTTCGTCTCACCTTGGCAGGAATCTTCGAACATTATCTCGACTGTATGCTCGAAACAGGTATATACTCTATATCGGGGCATGAAGGCGTATATAGTGTTCCTACTACGACACGTCATGGATCCGTCGTGAAAATAGCGCATGCATCCATGCACGACATGCAAAGAATTCAATTCGGAGCGAGTTATATATATATATATATATATATATATATATATATATATATATATGGATACAACAATTTACGTTAGACGAAGTGCCGATGGAAGGAGGGTCTTCGGAACGATCAAGAAAACGCTGTGACTACATGCGTTGGTCGTAGACTATATATACAGTTCGCCAACCACTTGCTGGTTGCACAAATCTTTCATTACTTTCTCTGTTTCTGCAGCGCTCAGCAGCCTAACTTCTGCAGTCAAATAATTTAGCTGATAAATTAAGCAGCCCCAACTCTTCTCTTAAACCTCGTAATATATAGTATGCACAAGGGCAATAATTAATACACAGGTATACACCACAAACGTCCGCGACTTTCTTATGCAAGTCAGGAATAAAGATTGATATGTTCACGACGATATATAGGTCGCCCATAAAAACCTTGCCACGTGCCGGATAATCCGCTATAACTCAGCAGTCACGCGCATGCATGCGACGCACCCTCGATTGGTTAAATTCGGGCTAATCTCTTGCAACACGGCCCACATAAGCCGCGCTACAATTTAGCACTATTGTATATAGGGACACGCGTCAAACCGGGCCACGCGGAAACGTGTATACATTCAGATCGTGCACGCTATCTCGGCATCATCCCACGCGCGTGAGAATCACGGTCCATAAAGATATAACGTATACCGCCACCCCAAACCTCCGTCAGGCGAACAAGCAATCGGACGAAATTTTGGTGATCCGGCACATCAGCAACACTTGCTTCACATACCGTGTACCGTATTTCACGCCTCTTTCGAATGATCACGCGAATGCGTGGGACATTTACGCCAAGACACACAAACACAAAAACCGCTTAGGCGCCAGACTTCCACAAACACACACGCACAAACAACCACATATGCGCCACGAACGGTCGTTTCGCCGCTATAAACACACTTGGACATTTACATCCTTCAGCGAGCAGGCTATGTATAGTTATGTATATGTTTTCACATACACAATGCGAACGAACGAGGCTTGTTCCACGCGCATGCAACGCCGCTGCAAGCTAACTATAACGGCGTTCGATGCGTAACGGAAGGGAACACGCATTCTTTCCTTCATCGAGTATATAGCACGCGCGTGAAAGGTGTGTATCCCAGCACAGTATAACAATGCGAAGGGGGAACTGGACGAAAAACGATGGAGGGTGCGGGGGTGGAAAGGAGTCTGTGTCGGTCGGGGCAGCGATCGGAGTGACAACTCATCGTGACGTCACCGGAAATGGCGTTCGGAAGTGCGCAGAATGCGTCGATTCCGGCACACCTTCCGCGGGAGAGGGAAAATAAAATAATAATAATAATAAAAAGGTCGGGCATGCGGGGCGTGCAGTGATCACCGCCACGCTGCCGTCAACCCGTTCCCAAACGGACTCGGAGAGAGCGTGGGTCCGAGATTGGGGATAGAGAGCAGAATAAATTGGGTGAGGAGTATAGAAGCTGGGGGGGGGGGAGGAGGTTTTGGTCGTATGGAAGGCAAGTCCGCAAAACACAAACGCAAAAGAAAAAGGAAAACAGGGGTTACGCGAGGAGGGAACGCGAGGAAGGAAGAATGTGATTTTTTTTCTTCCAGTTTCTTTTATTCTTGATTTCTTACTCTTTGGGAGAGGGAGAAAACGAAAAACCGAGCAACCACGTTGGGAAATGGAAAGGAGCGTCGACATCTGGTGCTCCGGAATAGAGAAAGAGAGAGAGAGGGTAGGTGAGATGAGAAAGCCTGTGGAGAGAAAGAAAACGCCGATATAGAGAGGGAGTTGTCTCAGGCGAAGAGCGAACACTGCTCTCTCCTCTATTGTTAGGGAAAAGAAGGGAGAGACGTGGAAAAACGAAACGGCGGAGAGGAAAACATATGTGGAGCAGGAGTACAAAGAGGGAGGCGTTTGAAGGGAGGAACACGAAGAGAGAGGGCAGGTAGGCCGAGGGAAGGTTTCTACGTCACTTCTCCTCCCCTCCCACCATGCTGTCCTCTCCGGGTCACAAGCAAAAAAGAGGGGAAAGTAGTCGGAGTAGGCGGAGCTATAGGATCCGGAGGCTCCGCCCTTCGCGTTCTCGTCGGGGAGCGAAGATTCGGGGCGGAGAATGTTTTTTTTTTTTTTTTTTTTTTCTCGGGCCGAGGACACGGAGCAGGCCTCGACACAGCGGCGGGCTCGGTGCCTGTTCGTTTGGCTGTTTTCGCATATCGCGCGATCGGGAATTCGCGTATTACGTCCGGCGAGTCGCGCAACGCTTCGACTGCGGAGAACTTCATTTGGTCCCCAAACGGGGTAGATCTTCTTTTCCGCGGAATGTGTCAGGCTTATTAAGGCGAAGCTTCCCGTTGTATTCTTTTGCGACTCTTTGTTTCACGTAGAATGGGCTCGGTATTGTTTCTCTGCAGGCCGACACGCCGTTGGAGATCAGTTTGTAAAACGCTACGTGAGTCTGAAAACGTTGAATTGGCATATGCAACTCTCTTGTTGCGTTTATTGATGGGCCGCAGAATTTCTCGTTTTCTTTTCTTTTTGTCTTTTTCTCTTTTTTTTTTTCGCTGCCATTGAATGTATTCATGGACGGCAGCGCTGCAAGGTCTTCACGTTTTCCTGTTTTTCTTTTTTTCTTTTTCGTGAGCGCTGCACAGATGACAAGATGACTCAAAAATCCTTTTCCTGGTTGACCACGAAACTTTTAATCAATCGTTCTGCGAGCCTATTTTACCTGTGATCGGTAGCCAAATATTAACTCAGTGTTCGCTTTAAAAGTTGGCTGTATACTGTACATGTATACATGACGGCAAAGGGCGCACTAGGGCACTAAATGTAAGTACCCTGCTCGAAGAAAATTTGACGAATTCAATTGCGTGTATGACGAAATGCGACCATCAGACGCGGCACTGACGTTAGCTGCAAAGATTGCGAGAAATGTATATAGGAATTTCGACATATCGAGAATCTATGGAAGCGCCCATTGCAAAATGACAAAGTTCTGCTTGCGTATAAATTGCCTTCCTCCTGACTTCGTCAATGCTGACGCACAGACTGACGCTGTATACCAAAAGGTCCGATGCCGCGTTCCAATAGAAGATAAGCCATGGACTACGCTTGCTCTTATCATGGCCTCCTTCAATCTCACGAGTGCAAACAATGAAATCTGGAGCGTAATATCTCATCTGAAGCTTGGCATGCGTCCATCTTAGAAGTGACAGCACATATATTGCTTTTATATCGACCACGTATAAGTTCTTCGAGAGCTCTTTGACGAAGTGATGCGGGAACGCTTTATATAGAGCTACCTCGTGAAACGTATTTAAACAACCTGAAAGACGCGCTGCCAATTCGAATCAAGAACTTTCTTGAATATCCCACTGGACCCGTGTTTTTTTGTTTCGTTACTGTTACACGTTATTAAAGATTTTGATTGCATGATATTTGATTCGTGCTGGTTACCCCTGTTCACACAGAGCGGATATATAATAAAATACAAATAACAATTGGCCTGCAGTGAATACACGGAATTTACGAACAAACAAGCCAGATTTGAAGTCAGGTGACATAAATGCTCAAGTATAATTCTTCACAACAGAGGTGACATAAAACACACGGAAAAGTATACAATCAGGTGACGTAATGCCGAAAAGACAAATCAGAAAAGAGGCCACATAAAACCCATTATAGGATGTAAGGCTAGCGCACGTAAATGCGCTAAGGATAGTCCACAATAGAGCTCGCATGAAACACACTGGAAGGGGTAGTTAGCTCCACGTATATACAGAGACAGTAAGTATACAGAAAAGACAACGTCAGGTCACTGGAAGGCACATGAATTCTACGATAACATGAAGGATTGGATAAAGCAAAGAGAGCTTACATTGTATTATGCAAATTGTGATCCTGAATGCCCTAAATGATGGCGCAATATAATCTTATGATAAAGGAAGTCGGGGTTACATTGTCCTAATGCATGTGTCGTGTACAGCCTTATCAGCTGCAACGTTCTCAGATATATTCCAGCCATGGTATAGCTATTCTGTCGCGACGCAATAACGAACTGGCAGCAGAAGTATATACGTATAAGCAAGCCTTCTACATTATGAGATTGGCAGGCGCTCCCGTGTACGCTTGCTTGATAAGATATTTAAACATTTGTGCGCATATGTATTGGTGCCAATCTCGCTTTTGATCGTGTAGCATTGTTCATTTTCATTTGCTTTTGATGGTATCGCATTTGCCATTTGCCCGTATGGTGTTCCAACAAAAATTTAATAACTAGAGCGCATGCTCTAGCGCTCCGTTCTCTTCTTCATTGTCTAGAGTCTGCAGACTCAATGCATTGCATAAAACTTTGGCTATCACCGTCATAAGTTTACGGGGTGCAGAATCTGCAGATACATCTTCTGTGGTCAAAAAAGCCCAACAACAGTATAAATGATCGCGACAGACCAGTGCTATAGCTGTATTATATAGACGTGCTATGGTTTGTATAAAGAGTGTGATTAACATGAACTCCAGTCTTCTTTCTCTTTCCGTACTACATCACTCTCCCTTCGTTTAGGGTAGCAAATAGGTGGCGTACAAAACGTAACATGTATGACATGTTTGTGGTCCTCAAACACGTCATATAGATGCAGTTCGCAAAATCGTAGCCTTCGAGATCGGTTTGTATTACCCAGAGAGCCGTCTCTGAAACGTGGTTTTCGACCCCACCTATTCAACTAGGCTATATAGTTATTCTCCTTGGCTTTATTTCCTCGTTTTTCTGCCTCTATCTCTCTCTCTCTTTGTCTACTATTTGCAGGCAAGAACTCTTCGAAAATCAAGCTTCTTTTTCGCGAAACCCGCGTCCGCAAACTTCTGCCGCCGACTTACCCTAAAAGACAAACTTCGCTACACAAACAGCAGAACGCGCTCTGCATGCGTGAAGTTATTGTAAAGAAATGAAGAAATCTCCGCGCTGCTTCTTTATCTCCGCTTTTTTTTTTTTCTGTTCGCATTTCCAGCAAGCGCCAGAGCACATTCTAAGCGTTATCGCCCCGTTCTTTCTTTTCCTGTTTACTGCATGCACTTCAGCTAATCGCGCTCCCTCCATCTGGCGTTATGGGGGTCCGCCGATTGGTCGACGCTGCGGCGCGCGCCGTGCAGGATTGGCTTGCCCTGCCGGCCGTTCCTCCCGCGCGCGGCGACGAAGTGATAAGACCAATCTTCGTTCTTCGCCCGCCTTTTCGTTATCATCGCTCGTGTGGTGTCGCTCTTTCTCGGTGTGGAAATTGCTTCCCGCGCGGCGAACACCTGCCCGGCATAGCCCTGTATTCTCGCACAATCCTCGACTTGAAGGCTCTTCCTCCAGTCCACATGAGTTGAACAAAGCGCCACGCTACTCGACTGACGACAACATTACGCTTCTCAGGGAATGTTAGTGGAGTGTCTGTGTAGCACAGCGACTGCTTCCGTGGAGGGAACTCTTGCCCCATAGTCTCTGCAGGAGCTGCAGTTGGGGTGGTTCTTCCAGCATGGGAATTATAGGTATGGTACATGGATTTGTCTAAACTTCGTCCTTGTGGCTTCAAACGGCCTCGTGGCTTTGCAAAAGCGATCCTTTTAAAGAAAGTATACTGCGTTATAAATAATTAAATAAACAGTACTAAAACTATCCGACGGCAGGATTCGAACACAGAACCTCTAGCACTCAAGCCAGATATTGAAGCAATTATGCCACGGACGCATATGGACACGCGGAACCATTGCAGTTAGCAGTGATGATGTGGGCTTGCGTAGTCTTATTACTCTCTGCACTAAAAAAAAAACTATAAATTTCTTTGAAATCGAAGCCACTTTAGGCCCAGATAAAGCGTAATAAACGGAAGCCACAAGAACGTCTGAAAGCTCCAAACACGAAGATCAGACAAATCCATGTACTATACCCATCATCATGGAGGAAGGAAACAGTTAGGAGGGAGCATCCCGCAACGCGATTGAAGCGAAGCGTGTCGGCCCAAACACGTGATAGTCACATCTGAACGCGCGGTCAATTTAGGCCTCCCTTTCTGCATGCAGCGCCGCGGCAGGGCCTCCGAACAAAACCACCGGGCACCAAACGTCTCGGCAAATCTTGATTCTTGCTCCGTGATCTCGACCCAAGAGGTCGCGTGTTGGGCCGACACTGTGCAAAGGCCCAACACGCGAACAGGCTTCACGAAGCGTTCGCTGAATTGCCAAAGCTGGGTGCGTGACGTAATGTTCCCTCCCAACTTTTAACGCGACAGACTGAAATATTAAAAGTACGAAACAAAAACGGAAACCCGAAAATTATGCATTTTTTTTTTTGGCGCGGCTGTGCAATATCTCCGGGATATTCCGAATACATATCTCCGGGATATTCCGAGGCCACGTTTCTACCAGAAAGCTCGCCTTCGTGCATAGCGTTCGCCGCCAGTGTTTTCCGGTACCATTACGGTTGCTTAAGCTGAAGTTGTCGGGAAGCGTGAGAAGCAGTCAGGGATCTTTGAATGCTATCGCGTTCCACTCTTAAAAGCGAAGCTTAAGCGTCCTCCCAATTTTTCCTTCCTCCGCGGCCTCCTGAGACGCGGAGTGGCGTTAATTTGGCGCCAAAATGGGACTAAACGCGCACCATCAACGCTCCACTCAGTCTACTCGGTTGTAGTGGAGCCAGGACAGCGTCCTTGCTTCCGCTACGGCGTATGAACCTTGTGCGCATGCGCGCAACACTCACAATATAGCATTTCTGCTGAGCTTACGTGTGTATGCACTGGTCTTGCATAGCGTAACACACCGTAAACTCTGATTTAATATTTCGCCGTGCACCATGGAGGGTGCGACGCCTGTAACGATGCTGGCGCCACTCCTCATCAGGTCAGCACTGTGAACATGGACTCCGAGATCGGGCGGCGCGTGCTATTTTATGGGAAAGACAGGACGCGGCCCGATCTCGGAGGCTATGTTGGGAGACACATGGTAACTGCCGGGGTGCATGCTCCTTCTGCGCAGCAGCAGTTGCCTTGCGTGCGCGCTGCTTCGCGCCAAACGTGTCGCACCCGCGCGTCTTGTATATATATATATATATATATATATATATATATATATATATATATATATATATATAGAACACTGTCCCCAGGAGTTCACAAGCGCAACGCTAAACCTTGGTCTCACAGTTAATGCCGTGCCGATGCCTTTTTATTCACGCGAATAGCTTTACTTCGTCTCCTTCAACCGTTTTCGCGGTTGACGGTCAGTGGCCGGATTAGCTATCGGAGTTTGCAACTCGGAGCTTGAACAATGGCGTCCAGTTGATAGGCAACCGAGCTGCATGGCACGTTTGTCATCGAACCCAACCTATATCTCTTTCATATACGCACGTGCGGTTACGCGTTAGACTTGTGGCTTTAAAGGTTTAGATGCTGTATTGCAGTTTTCCCCTTTTTCCACTGCCCTATTCCCCTGTCCTGGATACGTGAGAGCTATAGTGCTCCGGCTTGAGAGGAGTTATGGCGGTTTCGTTCTACGCCGCCGCTGCACATAACGAACACGTGATCAGCCGGCTTATATACGTAAGGCCACCTGCGTACGCTATACCGTTACAGGTGTACCAGTCAACGACTCTGTTCTCTACAGAATTGCGCGATCAAACTACAAGCACCACCTAATTTTTTCTTAGTGTGAGAAATATTCAAAATAAAGTGCATCACTCGCTTATTAAAGCGATTACACTTCTAGAAACATTCGGCTATTCGTTTACATTGTTCAGCACAATTCGTTGGCGGGCTAGTTGGTGCGAATCCATAATTACTTGTTTAGCGCAAAAAACAACGGACACGTGAAAGACGACAGGACAAGGCGCTTCTCTCAACTGAGAAGAGGAGAGAAGCGCCTTCTCTCAACTGAGTTGAGAGAAGCGCCTTGTCCTGTCGTCTTTCACGTGTCCGTTGTTTTTTGCGCTAAACAAGTAATTATGGATACGTTTACATTGACACAGGTTCCTTTATAAGGCTCTCTCAGGGTTTCTGTGGGCTCGTTTCTTACGTATAGCTACCGGGGGTAAAGAAATGGCAAAGCGGGGCCTATCCCGGAGTCGGTGTCATCAAAGGTGGGAACTTGGTGGAACGATCTTTGACAACAGCGCGCAAAAATGTGCTTTGTGCTTCTCACAAAGACTCTCCCGAGGTTTGCAACACTCTCGGCACCGGTAAGGGGGCACTGACTGATCATGTGGTATGCTCAGAGGTGTTCAAATAAGCATTAAGCAAGCTTCGCGGCGGTTAATACTTTCCCTGCGTCCCGTACGCCTCCGCTCATGCAGTGATTCCTTATAACCGCTTGAATATCGTCGCATTCGCCCGCGCGAGTCATCAACATGCAACCGCGTCACACACCACGTGACCACCCGACTCGGCGACTCAGTGGACACAGTACTGTGCTACTCTAGAGGGCCTAACTTATTATTGCTGATATACGCCGAGTTCGATTCCTTGAAATTCTGACGTAAGCCCGAGACACGTAAGTCGAATCGCAGAGCAATGCGTTTTTGTCACCGCAGTAAAGTTTGAGTCTTGAATAATCCAGATAATCAATTCTACTTATAATTAGCACATGAAATAAATTCTAACCAAATACAATTTGAAGTTTCTTTTCCGTTTAAATGTACCAGGCGCCACAAATACAGGTGAAAAGTTGCAATTCTCTTTGATGTGTATATTTTTATTGACCTATATATAAGTAAGGATAGAATGCCACCAACATAGTTCGCCGGCTACTCCTGTTCGCATGATTAACATGGACATGGATCACATGGCCATGTTAATCATGTGAACCGGAGTAGGAATCATGTAGTGTCTGTTCCGTTCATGTCTCTTTGTGCTTTTTTTGTAGATTCTAGGATAAACATTAATAAGTAAGGATCACACATTCCAATGGGAACAAAGAGGTATCATAAAATTAAGCATTACAAATGTCCCAAGCACTAGAGGTACAGTACAGATGCATACACAGATGTCAGTTTTAAAGCATAAGACGGTTTTGGCTTTCTAGAGGTAAGGTCACCCCTTCAGTAGCCTTCGAACGACTGCAAGACCTAACCCAATGCAAGCGCCACTGCGCTTTTTTTTGTTTTTGTTTTTTGCCCTCACGCGGAGCTATATACGATAAGAGGAACAGGATCCGACCGGTCTATCATCTGATATCGCATTGTCCTTTTTCTTGGAAATCGTCTCCTCCCACCGTTCGCGTGTGTGTCTCGAATGCTGCACCCGAATGTGCCTCAAGACGATGTTTGTACGCAGTGGATGGAGAGGAGATCGATTCTTTTGCAACCGCAAAAGTCGTCTGCTCACGCATCGCCGTGTAGCAGACGATATCTGAAGAAGGTCGTGCGCGTGGATGCACTCATGCAGCAAGACGTCTTCGATTAAAGGCACGAACGCGAGTATCGAACGATATATATATAATAAAGAACAAGAGTCGGGATACAAGAAAATCAAAATGTGACACGATGTTCGGGACGAAGGGTCACGTTGGAAAAAAAAAAGCGCGAGAGGAAAGAACGCTCGATATGACGACAGTATAAGCTGTCTTATGCGTTATCGCTACGACTTACATCACCACTTACATCCCACGACTTACATATACGCTTACAATCACATGACTGTTGAGTAATTCCCTGGGCTGAGTGACTCTATATAGTGTGATATGGCACGGTGGCATCAGCCAACGTTCGTTCATGTGCAGCTCATTTTATAATTGACATTAAGCGTCCAAAAAAGCGGCGTTCGCAAGAATAATTTTCTTTTCGAAGTGTACTTTTGTCACACGCGACGCATAAATTGACATAATAAAGAAGTACCTCTAGAGGTGTACCGGGTCGAAGGGACCTCCGGCCGCTTTCCATAAATAACGCATGGTCGCCAACGAAAGTTTAAAGCTGCGAAATGCGCTTAAACATGACGTAATCGCGAGCTAGCCTCGCTTTCATGTAGTCACGGTGTTCAATATCGCCACTGCACTAGTGGTACCATCGCTTTTGCGCAAATCGTGGTTATACAGAAATACAATCCTGAATTCGTTACAATCAGTGTTCCACTTCGCACGTGACTCCGGTCACTGCAAAAGCGTGTGAGGAGTCGTGCTATACGTTAAGCTATCACTTTAGGTTAAGCTGTATAATTTAGGTTCACCTAACCATTGTGTTGTGCTAAAAACCCAAAGGTCAAACATGGCATTCTGTTAGGTTAGACGAACGATTAGGTAACCGTTGTGTTAACTCAAACGTTTGAGCCTCAAGTTGGGTGATGTTAGGCTAACGATGGGGTAGCCGTTCGGTTAACCTAACATCAGCAAGTTTCCTTTTTTTTTCTTTCTGTAAAGGTGAGCGCACTCAGTGTTACAACGTCGTTAAATCAATTGCACGGGTTGCTTACTTCGAGCGAAATGACGGTGGTGATATATGGGCACTTATCAATTTATTGTCGTACGCTGGCCCTGTCACGTGATGAAAAAAGAAACTGCCGCAATCTTTGGCTATTGTTACAGAGGAGAAGGCTTCTTCTTGCATCTCTTTTCTATTATATTGTTTTCTGTCGAGAGCCTTTCTCTTTTCGAGCCACTAATACCCCTTTTGTTTGAGAACAGCGGCGACGCCAGACACAATCCCCCCCCCCTCCCCCTTCCAACTTATTGTTGCCATGTTAGGGAGGGAAGAGAGGCTAATTGAGCCATACTTTTTATCGAAGGAATTGTCATTTACACTCTTTTACTCTTAAAGAAGCAAGCGCTCACGCTACTTTATTACCAAGGAGGTTCTTACCAAGAAGCGCCTTTCTTTGTTCACTGAAATGTGAACGATCACACAGAAGGTGCGCTAACGTATTCACGACGACGGAGGAAGAGGCATTTGTTATTTGTGTAACTAATTCTCCTCCTACTCCCAAAAAATTACAGTAAGGGGCTTTACGTGCCTAAACCACGATCTGATCACGAGGCACGCCGTATAGTGGGGGACTGCGGATTAATTTCGACCACCTGGGGTTCTTTAACGTGCACCTAAATCAAAGTACACGGGTGTTTTTGCATTTCGTCCCCATCGAAATGCGGCCGCCGCGGTCGGGATTTCATCCCGCGACCTCGTGCTTAGTAGCGCAACATCAAAGCCGGTAAGCAACCACGGCGGGTACTCTTAACTGCAGCAGGTGTCCGCTTCGTTATCACCGAAGCTTAATTTTATAATGTAGCCTACCATGGTTTTATGTACTGACCTTGTCATTTTCGTCTTCTTTTTTACCACGTGCGCAGCGCTGGGCTCGATGGGTGGCGGAGGCATGGACGCATTGCAGGGACAGCTCCCCGTGGGTTCGGACCCCTCACCGCTCCTCTCGGAGGCCGGAGAGCTGGGCGAGCCTCCGGCACTCGCGGCCTCGCCCCACCAGGAGTCGCCAGCGCTGCCTACCGGAAGCACGCCGCTCGTGGCGCCCTCTTCCGTGTCCCCGGGATCTATGAGACCTCTCCTGGGTGAGTACAGTCGCAAGTGACTTGTTGATACACGATTCCCCAATAGTCTTCGATACACTCACTCACTCACTAACTAACTAACTAACTAACTAACTAACTAACTAACTAACTAACTAACTAACTAACTAACTAACTGCAACACCGGATAAAACCAAAATTTTCACGTAATGCTGTGTCTACGAGTATACTTCAATTGATACATTTCTAAAATAGGAATCTAAGGACTCAAGCACGAAGCATCACACCTGCAAAATGACACAGGCTAGAGTTGCTACCTTTGTCACTCGGTACCTGTTTTATGTAGCATGGAGTGTTCTCTAAGGCACAGGTATAGCGCTCGGAGGGACACCTGGGAGACGCTCTACTGCGTATGCATTCACTCGAGTGTCAGGTCCGCACGTTTCTCAACTATTGCTCCGCCACCATCGTGCAGGACCGGCGAGCCCCAACGACTCAGAGTCATCAAAGCCGTCAGTGGACCTCGCGGTGGACGACTCAAACAGCGAGGACGAGGATGGCTCCGACCTCAAGGGCGACGACCTCGGGCCGGGCGGCGGGCAGAACCGCGACGGCGGCGGGTCTTCTGGTCCCGGCTCCCAGCAACAACCCCAAAAGAAACGGAAACGCCGCGTCTTGTTCTCCAAAGCACAGACGTACGAGCTCGAGAGGCGTTTCCGGCAGCAGAGGTTAGCGTGATATGTCAATCAATCAGTGAATTAAAACGTTAATTAAGCGAACAGAGCCTGATGTCCCTCGCTAAACTCATTCAAGCCACCGAGGCAGCTAAGGCAAAAAAACGAAAATACAGAGTAGTGTGTAAGAGAGAGAGAGATGGATATAAGGAAGGCAGGGATGCTAACCAGCCAAGAGTGGCTGATTGACTTTGCTGGTGATTCATCTTAGCGAAGACGAACGAGAGGTGAATCACAGGAGATTTTAGAATGCATTGCAATTGGCACATTGCTATATGGTGGACGTGGCTGAGTTATGGGGTGACATGTTGGCTGCGGCTTCAAATTACTGAGGAGGTCGGCGGCGAGGACCTCACACTCTTCTTCAAAGTGAGATCAGACGCCAATAGTACACTCATTTGTATTGGTTGTTGGAAAACTCTCAGACTCGCTAATGTGCGCAGCATGTAACGTTCCGTTTATCCGCATTGCGTACTACCAAAGTGATTTAGTTCGTTTATAGTAAATCGATTTTAATAACAGCTCAATAACTGAGTGTGGACGTGTTGTTTCGATATCGGTTATGCTTTCGTTTTCCTCTTGTGTGCCACGTTCTGTCCTTCACCCTATACGTCTGAAGTGGAACGCCGCGCCTGCGTGGCCGGGCCTTTCCATGTTTAATCAAACACACATATTTCTCTTACATATTCTGTAACTTTTCTAAAAGCATAACTTCAACGAAAGTACGTGGAGCAGACGATAGAATAGTCGAGACAGAGCGCTGACTTCGAACCAAAGCTGAAAGTGCGGTTCACGTTATGAGGGATAGTGATCGCTTAAGAATTCGGATAGTTCCCATTCTTCGTGTGGTATCCGTTTTCTTCCTGGGTGTATCAGCACCATCGCCCTGAATAACCTATATTTCTTTAGAAATCAGCATCTCTTCTGCCGTGAACCCTATATTCAGCATGGGCCTGAAGATAAGTGCTCTCGATCAAAGTTTTCTCATTGTACTCGCACCTACCCGCGCTACAATGATACTCTTACCTCCGTATACTGAATGCATCTTAACTAGAAGCCCATGCTTCACTTTATCATAATAACGCTTGTAGTGACAGCGCCGAAGGAAACGCAATGAGCGTCGTGGGCACGTTGACGCCAGGCGTCACTTAGATCAGGTCAACCGCAGATTTCAAGTTAAGATGCATTCCTGCATACACGGGTTAGAATTTAGATGCCCACAAGGGCAAATAGGTCACGCGTGTGTAAGGCCATGCGTGTGTCCTTACAAGCCCGCGCGCACCTTTTGCTTGTCACGCAGGTATCTGTCTGCTCCCGAACGCGAGCACCTGGCCTCCATCATCCGGCTGACGCCGACGCAGGTGAAGATATGGTTCCAGAACCACCGCTACAAGACGAAGCGCGCCCGGCAGGAGAAGGGCCTGGACGGGTCGGCCGGCGCCGGCAACCCGCTGCCGTCGCCTCGTCGGGTTGCGGTGCCCGTCCTGGTGCGGGACGGAAAGCCCTGCCAGCCCGGATCGCTCAAGGACGGAACCTCGTCCGTCCTGCCCCCGCCACCGGGAGGACCGGTACCGTTTCCCGGCGACCTGGGCTCAGCAGCCGCGGCGGCAGTGGCTACGTGCATGGGATCCTTCGGAGGGAGCGTGATGCCCACCTACTCGCATCCGATGATACCACCGCAACCCAGGTGGTGGTGAACGCCGAACCAGAGGACGGGTCGCGAGGTGGATTAGATTCATCGCGAGACGAACCGAGTGACAGCCGCCGCCACCGTGGGGTGGTGAATTGCGTGTGGTCCGGCATAGTCCGGGACAGAGCCGTCACAGCGAGCCAGAGTGTTTGGCTTTCCCCGCAACGTGGACCGAACGGAGATGGAGACCGAGCCGACGCTCGCGGTTGCAACCACTGCCCTGACTCGACTCCGGAGTTCATGGCAGTCCAGGACTGAGGTTGTTTGCGCGTTAGTGATGTGGTTCGTAGTTTCACATGACGTGGACCGAAACGCAGTGAGCTGATTCGGCAGTGCTGGCGCGTCTCGCGGCAACCGTGAGTCCGGAGTCCAGGACAGATAACCTCAACTAGATATCGTCGTTGGAAACAAATCGGCTTGTAATAGTAGTGACAAAAAGAAGCGATGACCCCTTGACGTTGATGTGACACCCGAGAGTTCCAGACCGTTGGTGTGGTTGGTGTGTTGCTAATTTCGTCTTATGAAAGAGGTGTCAGAGTGTGTGCGCGTCTTGGTCCGATGCAGCGTTCACAGAGAATGACAGCGCCCCTGGCGATTCTCGTGGCGATGTGTACGGAGAGATTGCAAATTCTAGATACTACGGAGGTGTCTCCGTGGTCGACAGGAGTGGTGATTCGATGCGCGTTGACGAACACATTTTCGACAATGTTCTCCGCATGCCCCTGTATGAAGCGGTGAAGTGCGAAATGGCCGCCCCTTCGACACGTTGTGTAAAGAAGCGGACGTTGTGTAAAGAAGCCAGCGCTCTTACTATAACTCCAGGAGTGACGCCTCTTCGAGCCGCGATTGGTGCCGGCTGGGATTTGCACATATGTGGTGGAGAAATTCGTAGTCTTAAAGCTACATGCAGAGTGCCGAGTCGGTCGCAAGCAGGTCGGAAGACAGACCAGTGGTAATAGCCATGTTTGCGAGTGCACCGAAATGAATGCAACTACGAAGGCTGTCCTGCATTTTCGAACAATGGAACGCGCCGTGTACGTTACAAGTCAGGATACGGAGCGGTAATTATGTTGATTGAGGACGTCGCTAAGCCTACACACCGTGACGCAGACTTCGGCTGTAGCGGCCCCTCTGCAGCATTGAATTTATTTCGAAGACACTGTGTCGTCAGCGATCAGCGCGTGAAAAGGTTTTCTTTCGCATTTTAGGAAAGATAATCTAACACGCGTTATTCGTCAGCTTCAGAAAATGGAATACGCGCTTTCGCAAATTCTCGCTACCACTTTCCATTTCCATTGCAGTTGTTACTGTCGTTGTGTAAGGCATCGCGTGGCACATTATTTCGTGGTTGGCGGAGTTGAAAGCACTGTATGTACTCTGTGCAGCCGAGCGTACACGGCGTCCAGCTTAGATTCAGGTTTTGCCGTCTCAAGTCCTGGTGCAGGCATGATAGGGGATGTGTAATCTTAAGTGCGTCGAAAGGTGTGAAATAGGAATTTCGTGCAAGCGACTTTCACAGACGCGCTGAACGCGTATAACAGTGAAAGCAAGCGTAGTGTCGTCGCTGGCTGCTCGGTGTTCTTGACCATGTTCATGACCAGAAAAACTTTGAACATTGCACCCATTAGTCCTTTAATATTGACCTGGAACGCTTTCATAAGAGTACCTCTCCATTGGAGATAGGTGTTGACTGAAGTGCTGAGCTTTCGGGCATCAGGGAATTGAAACGGAGAGCATTGATTCACACTTGACAGAGGGGATGTATTCGGATGCCCAAGGACGGTTACTGACAAGGATCTCTTTTATGAGAAAAACCTTGTAAGCCTTCTAAGAAACATCTAGAAACATATGGTTCCAAGCATTTGAAAAAAGTAACATGTTCTCTTTCACAATCGCTGTTGCTCATGTGTTACTTTTTGGGTCTTCACAGCAGTCCACAGTCTCCTCAGTTGATCTCACTCCATCGTTACTGGACACCATTAAGGAATGATTAGCAGCCAACGAGAAACATTTTATCCTAGCTGTTTTGACCCTAAGTAAAGTTGAATTTTGCCGGAGGGTCTTAAGCCCCACTTCTAGGCAAAGCCTTTCAATAGCGATGTAGTGCTTTAACTCTATCTGGAGGTCTAAATATGAAAAGTTAGAGGGTCTTTTGCATTGCGGTGATATCAAAAGTTGAAGATGAAGACAGCACTATATGATGACCCTATCGATCGGTTTCTAGCGCAGTCCACGAAGACATTGACTGACCCTGGCCCAGTAGGACTAGCTGCCCCGTCCTAAAGGCACTGCTACGCGTTGGTCTTGTAGCCATAGACGTTGGCTTAACGAGATCCCTGCACAACACTGCTTGCGACACACCTTTGTAGAGAAGAAAACAACATATCCGTCAGCGCGCTTGATTAGGAGGACTGCTTAGATGTAACTGTCGAAGAGCGTCTCTTGCCACAAGCTCTAGCCACTGAGTCATTCTGTTCGGACGTGTGGACAGTTCACGCGCACACGTGTGAAGCAACTCCGTTCTGGCTGACCTGCGACTTATATGCCGTATTTGTTCTTGAGAGGACGAAGGACCACCCAAGTTCGAAGTGCAAGGCTCGTGTACTCCGTGGACTCTGTTCCAAAACCGCGTTCGTGGCACCGCAAGGGTGACGTAGACTTTGAACATGCTGACATATACCAAAGAAAGACTCTATGGGGCGCTATGAATGGGAAAGTGCCTTAGTCCCTGCGTACCAAGTTAAGAGTAAAAAAAAAGTTTGTTGCGGGCCCAACAATGACCCGCAAACTGTGTGCGCATGTGTTTGTGTACGTGGTATGTACACGGCTGCGTGCATTTAGACCACTGGCACGGGCGACCGTGCACGGTAATGTGTCAGCGTTTAACGCAGCCTCGCTTACATACAAAGTGTGTAAAGTGCGCAAACACACGCCCTACATATGTTGTTTCATACACACCCATTCACCCCGCAGCTTGTGCATGTAGAATTAGTCTCTCGTGTTCCGTCTCTGCCACTTTTTCCGGTTTAGTCTATTCTTCTTTAATGTAATGGGCTGAAGACACCTTTGTCTCTCTAACAAAAGAGTGATTTCAAAATCCTCAAACGGTTATATTGTTTCTGCATTTCACACCTTGATCCTTGTTCTAATACCACGCTTAGTGTCCTGCATACAATGTTGTACCGAATACAATGCTGCGCTTAAGCATTTAGTAGCCATTTGAAGAAATTTCCTTGTAAGTGCGCCTCCGCCTTCTGTGCTAAAAGGCAGTGACGAGGAGTTTACGACAAAGTTCGAATCGTTGGAAAGTATTCCGCGATTTGTCCAAGTCTTTGCGTATTCCTAAGTTTATGAAAATCATCTGTCAAGGTTGCAAGGAGTCGATTAAATATTTTTCTCATTGGCGGACTGCGCTATCTGGCCAAGAGATATTAAAGGTATAGTTGTTAAGAGATGATTTACTTTGGCCAAAAGAAGTTGCTTGAAGTTTTGGCCTGTACAAAATGCATGATCTTCTACTCTCAGTCTACACCGAATCAGAAATCAAACACGCACAGGTACTTGAACTTGAAACGAACGTGTGAGATGAATCCTTCACTAATGGATGTCTGTGTAAGACGTCGTCATGACATAATATTTCTTACAACTTATCAGATATCTGTGGTGCAATGCAAGATTGAATTTATGTGAAATGGTGTGCCTAGCAGTGAGCGACCATGTAACCTTTTAAAAAGCGTCACTTGAAACTACGCATGGAAATAAATTATTGCATTGGCATCTTCATAAAATATAACGTTTCCATAGTTGTATACTAGTGCACGGAAGGGTATCACTACAATTGAACTTCATCGTAAAGCCACACTTTAACATACACAAATGCAACATTGGGATCACACGCGTGTACTAAATTCAGCAACAACACAAGAGAAATTTGTACTTTTATTAAGATGATTTGGTAGTTTTGTCAAAGCGTTCCTATTCCTTAAATAATTGAAAATTTTGCAGTCGCTACAATCTACAAGCTCTACGTTGGATATTCCAAATGACAGTGAAAATATTCACACTTGTTACTGTATTGCATTTAAATGTTGTTCAGTTTGCACCCTGCCACCCGTAGACGGGGTCAGTTCATGATATTCGTCGTAGAAAAGATTCAAAGAAAAATGTTTCCCTTGCTCCAGCATTTAGATCGAGGAGCACTCCAGCACATTTAGCGTCGAGTTGCCGAGTTTGGAAGAGTTTTCGCTGTGGTGTTTTAGAAATGCCGCAATTCGTCTCCCATTCGAGATATTGAAAGTGACGGGGTGAGTGCACGAAATGTTCGAGGCCTTTCAGTTCCGATTTCTTACCCTGTACGAGGAATCTGCGGGACCGCTTTTCAATTCTGCTTAACTAAGCAGCTGCTGTGTTAGAACATGCTTTCAGTTATTGCTTGTATTGTAGTGCTTTCGTTTTTTTTTTCGCATTCACATGCTTCATCTAGTCTCAGTGTCAAAATATACATGTACATTTCACATTTTGCGGTTGTTTTCTTTTTTTTTTTGCTTTTACGTAGATGTTGGAGGGCGAAGTAGAAATGGACAATTGCCGTACCTGTTTTAAATTTTGTGTTGTTCTCAAAGAACATATTGTCACCTGACGAGTGCGTCAAACTGTCATTTTAAGACAGCCTCGATGTGACTCGCGTTCATAGATTTCTACTTACCTGTTGGCAGCAAGCGAAAAATGTGTCAAAAGTATGGAGAAAAAAAATATACGTTGCAAAAAAATATGTGTTGCAAAAGTGCTCTTTTGTTTTCTAGTTTTGCTAACGGCTTTGTGTTGGCATATGTACATAAAATAAAGAGAACGTGTAAGTAAAACCTATCATCTGTTGTCTTTGTTATCTATGGTTTATTTCAGGTCGTGAGCTTGCAATGCTCATGTTCTTCGTTTTCCAGTGCATTACATTTCGGGGAGAAAGCAGTCGGATAGGAATACTCTCAGTTTAGCCAGCGTAGATTTATTTATTTATCTATTTATTTATTTACTTACTTATTTACCTCTTCTGCACTAGCCTTTATCACAGGCTGTAACACGCAATGGGACATTATATAAGCACACAGGCTCTCAAAAGATACATGCCATTCCCACTTGAAGCTAACTGTTGTTAAGTTAGGTTAACTACGTATCTACATAGAATAGGCTGATTTGTATTTCAGAGAAATCGGCCCTAACACGAAAGTGAAACCTGTGTTCTAAGAAGCAGAAGCAGCTCTGTTGCACATTCACAAATACAAGTACATTAATTCGCACAGTATTTGATTAACTATATGGTGTCGACAGCGATAGCAGGCAGGGGAGGCATCTACTGCTGTGCAGGGTAAACAGCACCCCAGAGACTGACAGGCGTCATATGCATATCCGACGTGACGGCGAGTGCGTACGTGGCGAAACTGCGTCGGTTTGGTGGCTGTCCTAAGTAATGTTTTATCACTGACGCCCTGCTCATACGGGCGTTTAAGGGCTCCTACGCAGGTTGCGATGCTGAATGACGCCACAACCTTTCACCCGCTGCAGTTGTACGAAGTTTCAAGATGGCCTGACACGTATTGCCGGTAAAACACGACTTGAAAAACAAGAATTACAGATTGCAGGCTAAAACGAAAACGTCTAACGAAGGTTTTGTCGATCGGTTTGAGGGGTACGCAAGGTATCGTTTACACTATAGTCATCGATGACTATGTTCCAGAGCAAGTAGGTAGGGATACATTTTGCGGGTTGATGATAATTTCGGGACGTACGTACATGGGACATATTTTAGAGAAAACTTTCGTGCGGGAAAAAAGGAACAACTAGCAAACGTAAGAGCACAAAATAAAACATCTGTGACATATATCATCTGTAGTATTTAGATATTTTGTTAAAACCAGCTTTGATTCTAGTGTTCTTGCCATGAAATTACATGACGCCATCATTGACATTGTGACGACTGCAGCTGTCACAACCCCCGAATAAAAATTGAGTTTTGGAAATCCCGGCTTTACTACGCATTTATTGATGATCACTATGTCTTGTTTACAGACATGACATATAGGCTCTAATATGTCTGTACATAGACAGTTCACAGAAGTCGAGAAAGAGGCCATGTATTTCCGTTATTCAAACATGTAAATTGAATCTGCATAATTGTTTTATGACTCTGCTTGACGTCAATTTAGCAAATTTATTTGAGGTAATTTCCTTTATTTTGCGGAACAAAGCCACGATACGTTTATGAGGAAGGCCGCAGTGGGGGACTTCGAATTAATTTTGACCACCGGGCTTTCATTAACGTTCACTAAATATTAGTGAACGAACCTCTTTGCATTCCGCCCCCACCGAAAACCGGCCGCCGCCTCAGGGTTCGAACCCGCGTCCTACCTCGAGCCCAGCAGCACGACGCCATAGACACTGAAGTACCACTGCGGGTAATTTCAGTAAAAAGGGGAAGTTCGTTATCACTGCAGGAACTGAAGGAAAACCTTCCTTTCCAATATATTTGCGCCGAACTCTCAGCGCCGGTAAGTTATTAGCGTGACGTCATGATTACAAGTTATCTCGCATTTGGGCAGTTCTGGCACAAGAACATTTCTGCAAACGCTCCACGGTTGTAAATTTAGTCCTTTTGAACGCAATCTGAAGTCCTTCTTTGCTGACAAGACAGAGTTAAATGTGAGCTGCAACGAAAGTTTGGGCACGTGATGGGCCTAGCTTGAAATAGTGCAGATGAAGAACAGCCAGCGTGCAAAATTTTACGTTTGCAACATGATTGTAAGCATCAGGAAAAGCTCGTAAATGTATACGATTTTCGATACCGAAACTGCCGATCGCCGGAAGCGGCGCGTGGCTCAGAACACGTGGCTCTTCGGCATGACCTCCAAGATCAGTAGCTTCCCGCAACTGCGCGCGGCTGCGCGGGAAAAAAAAAAAAAAAAAATGTCGGAGGTGGCGTGCTGAAACGTCACATCCGGTAACCACCGGGTGGACCCGTCGTCGGCTTTGTTGCTATTGAAATACTTCTAATAATAAGAGTATAGACAATTACCAGCGCGTAACCTTTCCCCCAAATTGCTTCAGTAATATACAGGGTGTTCCAACAATACAGTGGGTTCCAACGAGTGTTTTTCCGAGCGCGAACGAAGCCCGCGAATACACGCAAACTGCCACGAGCGGCCAGTCGCGCGGTCATTTTACGTGTCTTCGTGGGCTTCTTTCAGTCTCGGAAGAACACTTGTGTGTAGCACTTTATTGAGTAACTGAAAGCTGTATCGGTAGTTTCTCGTGTTGCCCTACAGTCTTCTGATTGACACTTTTCATCCAACTATAATAATTGAGAAGTTGATTACTTCATTAGGAATAATAATCTGATTAAGCAGAAAGCAAGAACTCATCTGAGTATCCCCAAGCGACGGCAAACAGCATTACCTTGGTTCTGTCCAGCTACGTGGCATTTGCATATTTTTTCAATCTTGGCGCATGATAGTTGGGACACCCAGTTTACGACTCGTTTATTGCCCATTTAGCCAACGTTAAATGTCATTCCGGTTGGCCTTTAGCTGCAGCAGAGTAAGTGCTGCCGCAACTTGCGACGTCGCGGTATAGGCTTTGCGCGGGAGCCTCTGCGTGGCGTCGCAAATCGCCTTTCGATCCTGCGTCTCTTCTTCCTTACAACACCTCTCGAAACAATAACGACCATTTTGCTGTTGCATAATCACAATGTATCAATACGGAGACACTAGAGGAAAATATTAAGTTACTCGCCGCGGCGGCTTAGCGGCTATGGTGTTGGGCTGCTAGGTACGAGGTCGCGGGATGGAATCCCGGCCGGGGCGGCCGCATTTCGATGGGGGCAAAATGCGAGAACGCCCGTGTCCCGTGCATTGGAGGCACGTTAAAAATGTCCAGGTGGTCAAAATTATAATGTGTAATAACAAATTCGCCAATCGCGGTCAGAACAGAGCTTCTGTAATCGAGGCAATGACCAAAGATGAAGGATTGGGGGGTGGCGCCGCAATATTCATTTATTTATTTATTTACTTATTTATTGGAATACATTCCAGGCCCGCATGCGTTACAGAAGGGAGTGGTACTTCTCGTGCGACATCAGCACTGGCTGACTTACGTAGGAGGTCCCGTGAGGATTACGACGACTCATCCTTTTTGGCGCGCCTGATTCAACATGCGGTGCCGCATCGGGACCTTCGGTGCCCATTTTCTACGCAACAAAGCCATGTGTTGCTCCGCTGGAAAATGATAATAGACAAGTAGAAGAATAGTCTATCGATCTAGTCCGACTTAAACATTTTTCTTTGTTGCTGTTTCAACCTAATATTCCTCTTTAATTAAAGCGTGCCTTAAACGACACTTTCCAGACAAAAAGTATCCGTTTTCTTATATACCACCTTAGTCTGCCGGATGCGCTCGGGCTCCTGAAAGATCTTCGTCGTCACCGCATTGTTGCTGAACAGCGAGTGTGGTGGTAATAGCAAGAAAAAAAAAAAAAAAAACACATCCTGCGCACGTCTGGAACCAACCACACAGGGACCTCAAATATACGAATGGAAATAACACAATGTCGTGTAATATCTATAGCGTTCATCTCTGTACCACTGTCCCAGCTTTTTCACACCTTTTACGGGTCCGTGGGCGATGTGCGTTCTTTTATTGCTTTTGTTTTTTATTCATTATATTTTTTCTTTCACCTCGAAATCTCGCGCTTCGCGCTTTTGCGTGACAATGCTTCCCAGTGGTTGTCATCTCAAAGCAATACGAAATATCAGAGAGGAATGCGGTAAGGTGACAGAATCAATAATTGGGGCGAAAAGACAAAAGAGGAAAAAAAAAAACATAGAAGAAAACTCGATGCTACCTATAGACGTCGCTTCGGTGCCTTCCGCTGCCTTTTGAAACGTCAATCAGGTCGGGAGACACGGTTTCCCCTAGATTTTTTATCTTCTATTTTTTTCCCTTTTTCCTTTCGGGAAACGTCCTTCTTTTCCTTGTTTTCGCCTGACTTCATTGTGTTGACGACAGGACTTCACGATGTGGCCGGGCCCTTTTATTCTTATACAACCTTTGGTCTCGCGCGATAACGTGGCGGCCTGTCGAACGAATCTCCGGATGTACGTTACACACCTTAGGCACTGTCAACGCGCACGAATTTTTTTGCTGCTCGATTCTCTCTTCACAAAACGCGGCGCTCCTCCGCGCATGTGATATGTACTCGGGAACTTTACTGCTGACGTGTATCCGTTGTTGAATAACAACGACGTCACTCGTGGTTGCGTTCATCAAACGCTGTGAAGATAAACTAAAAAAATATATGCATATATAAGAGACAAACATCTTGCGGAAGCCTAGGAGACGTTTTAATCATTGGGGCCTGGTACAAAAGGAGCCGCTTCTACTTGTGGTCTCTGCTTTTTCTCTTTCTCTCTCTCTCTTTTTTTATGTCTCGACGCGAGGTAACGTTTTAGTTCTGTGCTCATATTTTAGAGAGGATACGAGCCGTTAATTTTCTTTTTATCCCCTGAAGGTGACACTATAGAAAGGCTGGTTTTCGTGGATTTCTTATAATGTGTGCGTACATATTGCTAGATTATTTCGTTTAATAATTACATTCTACATACAAATAATGACATGTATCTTCCTAAGAACTTCTCCCCCCCCCCCTCTCTCTCGGTATCATTTGGTTTAAGTTATTTGTTTATGTTTTGACGTTCAGATGAAAGGAAGCATTTCAGTGTTGCCTGTCTACAGAAACTTATTGTTTGTTATTTTTTACTTCTGGTGTTGTGTTTCGTAGAGAAAGGGCATTCATCTACCGTTACAGCTCTTAATATTCGAAAAAAAAAAGGTAAGTACCGTGCCGCGTCAACTAAACTGCTTATTTTAGTTTTGCTCATTTCTTTTAAGTAACAATGCGTCGTCACGATCTCACAACTGGCAGCCACTGACTTTGAAGATATCTTCTGATTTTGTTCGACACGGCTACTTCGCATCGTCGTACGGCTTGTCACTACTGCGACCCACTGAGGCGAATTCCGTTTACACAAATGATTTCATGCATCTCTTTGTATTAATCTATTGATACGAGGCAGGACCTCAGATACTGAGACAATATAATGAAATGAGCCTATTGCAATTTCATTTCTTTTGTTCGCTTCGATAATAGTCAGAGCGGCACTCCGCTATACTTTATCAGGAGGACAGACCGGTAGCGAGTGCTGTATGATAACAAAGAAATAGAATCGAGTGAAAAGAATGCTTACGTTATTGTGACATTGACTTGATAATTGCGCCTTTCGTTCCGTTCCGGTGAGATCACATCCGTCGTATGTAACAGTCACTCCGATCTGTGTTTCGTTGAACTTCATTGCAGTACGCTGTACACATCAAACGGGAACAGCAAAAAAAAATAATAAAACAGCACAATAAAATATAATCTCATGTTTTTTGCAATAAATATAATGGTGGCTATCATAAGGAAGTGCGCTATGAACATTGATAAAAGAAATAACCTAATTACCTAATTAAGAATTAGAATGCAACAGTAACGCAACACCCAGGCTATTCACGGCAATCCGTTAACGCCTGTACTGGTTCGTAATTTTTTTCTAACTTCCATTTCATCTAAGGAAGTGCAGGGTAGCAAAGCGCAAATTTGTATCTGGTTAACTTCCCTGCTTATCTATCCCCCTTTCTCTCTACGAAATCAAACGACAAAAAAAAAGGCGTTTTGAGCATAAGAAAGTACAGTTACATCAATGCTCGCGATCCTGTTCTAGACAGAGATTACCCCATTTTCTTTCCTTGTTTCGTCTTTAGTTAGAAGCTGGTGCCGTTTTTCATGTTGAACGTCTATCAACTGGCGATTCTGCTGTAGAAAATGACTTCCACAGGCACAGAGCTAGAACATAATAAGAGTCCTCGGTTCATCTTTCCAGAGGAAAGTTTATCTCGGGAGCTTGCGTATCTAAGTACATATAAACGGAGAATTCGTTTTGTTCGACATCCACTGCCCAGAATTTCATGAAGTTTGTTCCATGTACGCAAAAACGAAAAATATGGAGTATATCAAGCGGAGTTTCTTAATTTTGGCTGACCCTTTTTTTTTACAAGAAGTTGTGAGAATAGCAACTAAAAAGAAAGACTGACACAGCAGGTCCCCAACTTTGTAACTTAACTTAAAAAAAGAAAAGAACGCTAACACTACTCTATTAGCTGAAATTTGTAAAGTGGCTGACTTTACATGAGACCGATGGAATGTGCCGCTAATTTTTAAGCCTTTCCAAATTCTCAAAAACGGTGTAAATATTTCCTTTAAGGTTTACATTGACTTATCAAATTTATCCGTTTCGCGTGTTTTTTGCGAGATGCAGTTGGTAGGAATACGCTGTGTGTTTAGATGCAGAGTTACGAATTTTTAAACTTCGTGCTTCAAAGTTTCCCTCACGCTAAGCTACAGATGACAATTTTCTTCAAAAGTTGTCGGACCATAAATCAAATTTCTGCCTCTTGCAGATGTTATATACCTATAAGCTTCCTGTGTTAAATGTAAAACATTCAGCACAAATAGATTCATAGACTGCCTCCTCTAATGTATTTTAACGTTTTCTACTTTGTTTCATTCACCAATGAGTTCACATCAGCTTTTACCAAGCGCACTTCCTCTCCCCACCGCCATATGTTAAGCCCAATCGGCTACTTTGAATACTAAGATAAGAAAAGAGATGCTGCCGCTTCTTTATATCGTAGCTCTCTCGAAAAACTCGGTACAAAGACGAAATCGTTTCATTCGGCACGTTTGAAAAAAAGATTAAGTCGTCGAACTGAAGAGATCTTTAGAAGCCGTACACAGTTTCCATCCCGAGAAACGATATCTCAAGTTCGAGCACTAATGGCATTCTGCTTCCGAGTAAACGAGAAAGCCTTCAGTTCTTCGTCGAATCTTGAACGGTCCCGGCCAAGATTCCTCATGGTGAAGTGCTATCAAAACGGTGAAAGACCGGGCGATAATGACCTTATTTACTTAGATAAATGGTTGGAATCCACTCGGGATATTCCGAGAACACTCTGCGCTACTCTTGCAAAACGAGATATATATCAAACTTATGCAGATGCTTTGTTCACTATGCTGCCTTGGCGTGGATGTTACCTTGGATATTATAAGATGCAAAGAAAGAGTACCGATAGAATAAATAGCTAACGTCAATTTATTTTTGTAAATTTGCTGTACCATACCGTGAGGCTGCTGACACACACACACACACACACACACACACACACACACACACCACAGCACACACACACACACACACACCACACACACACACACACACACACACACACACCACACACACACACACACACACACACACACACACACACACACACACACCACACACACACACACACCACACACACACACACACCACACACACACGCACGCACACACGCACGCACACACACACACACACACACACACGCACACACACACACACACCACACACACACACACACACACACGCACGCACACACACACACACACACACACGCACACACATAGACACGCATGCACGTACGAGCACATACAGACGAACGCACACACACTATAGGGAACGACCTCAAAACAGTGAAATAAGCCTATACCATGAAGCCAATAACAAGTGTCAAGCATGAACAGTTCGAGTTGAAGCGGCGTCAGCAGCCATTTTAACTGAAAATATTTTTTTAAAGCGGAAGCATTATACGGGTCGTGAAGCGGAAAATCCGTCGGCGTGACCGGAGACGGTACAGAAAGTCACGGGGTCACAGAGACGCGCTCGTGCCACTGCTAGCGCGTATGTCGTCGTCTTGTTCCACAGCTGGCTCCGATGCCGCTCATCATGTCAGCGTTCCCATACTGCCCCTCCCTCTGCGAAGGCGCGGACGGCACTGGCCCACTTCCAGTCGGTGCGGTGATTTCGATGAGTTCTGTCGTGCGCTCTAAAAGCCTGGCGCGTGCATGGAGTGGCTATATATAGTGCGCTCCGATGGACGAACTTTCAACGGAGATGGTACCAGAAGTCACGTGATCACAGAGACAGACCACGCCGGTGGCCAGACTGTCTGGTTGGGTTGGGTTAGGTTGGGTTGGGATAGGCTAGGTTGGGTTTGATCAGGCTAGGTTAGATTAGGTTAGGTTGGGTTAGCTTAGGTATGCCATGTTATGCAGGATGCGTTGCTGGCTGCTCTGCGACCAGCTCCTTAGGACATCCACGCAAGTACCCGAACGTGACCGAGGCATGGGATGTGAGAAATTATAGAAGGCAACATGAAAACAATACCATTACGCTTCACAAAACGAGTCGTCATCAGGAAGACGTCGCAATGCTTTCGTATTCATCCACGTAGGGATACCTCAGTGCCCTTGACTAATCAAAAAAGAAAGAAAGAACGAAACATGCAAAAAAAAACAAATGTCAAGTTCAAAACTAAATGATATCGCAATTCTGTAATCGGAACCTACATACTAGAATATCTAAAGCAGACAAAGAGAGAGAGAGAGAAAGCAAGGAGAGGAAAGGAAGCGAGGTCAAGCAGACGAGCGTCCCGTTTGCTACCCAACACTGGGGGTAAGCGGAAGGGGGAATAGAAAGAGAAAAATAGTGAGAGATTGAGCACTGACTGCACGCGGAAGTACAGCAATACCCCGTTAACTAGAAGTAGTAAAAATTGGGAAAAATGTCAAGGATAAGCGGAGTTTTGAGATAGCCGAATTCATGAAAATATACGCATAACCATCGCGTAAAGCCAACACTGACGCCTCTCGAGTATGCCGCCGGTAACGGCCGACTTCCTCATAAAAGCTCAATGTACCAGGAGCGGTACTTTTAGTAGATCATTTTCACGATATTATTAACCGACACGTCGGTCGTATATAGGCAACGGCAAACCTCGCACATATATGCGCAAGCACAGATGCATGTTGACACCGTGTTCGAAACAGAGTCACGCTAAAAATCTCGCTGACGTGTTCGGTTCCCCGGAGTTTTCGACCAAGGATAACCTCCTGCAGAGTGTCGTTCTGACCACTGACAAAGCGCGAAAATTAACTGCACTGGATAAGCCATCGCTACAAAATCACTGGCCCTTAAAAGGGGTAGTGGGTGGCTACATACCGGACATTTCCGCACAGGTTCAATGCGGTTTCAATATTTCAGGTCGACACAGTTGATTCTCGAGCTATTTACTTTCCACAAAAGGAAACTTGTAATGCTGGTCTGCTTGGGGCTGCACTCGGTGCTCTGACCGCGCTGACCAAGCACGAAAAGGCATTAGCATCGGAAAAGGCATCGCTACAAAATACCGGCCCTGGTTTCAATTTTTGTTCGATACCACAGCTGCGCCAAAAAGTACAGAAAAACGTTTTTCAGTACTGTGTTTTTTTTTTTTCAACATTTTCGCAGTCTAGGTTTTGAGACATCCGGAGTTAGGTGCAGTTGCGTTTCGAGATAAGGGTTGAAAAACCCATGGAGTTGACACCGTGCCAGGGGAAAAAATTCGGCTTATTCCATTATTCGAGATATCAGAGTTCGAGTTAAGGAGGGTTTACTGTATAAGCACAGGGGCACAATAAGCGGTCTCTCAAACCGGTGCACTTCAAGTACTGTACCATAGTGCACCGAATCGCTTTTTGTGCCACTGACGGATGTGGCCACGGCCCGAGTAACCTTGACTCGGAGAACGGTCTCGAGCACAGTCGGTATATAAAGTTGTCCGGACAAAAGTGGTGTATTATGCATGGCTCCGAAACATTCTCCTGTAAGTTGGCACTTTAAAATAACATAAATTCTCTGAATTTACGTGCCAAAACCACGCTAAGATTATGACGCACGCCGTAGTGGAGTACTCCGGATTAATTTTGACCACCTGGGTTTTTTTTAACGTGCATCCAATGCACGGTACGCGGGCTTTTACGCACATAGCCCCCGTCACAAGGCAGCTGCCGAGGTCGGGATTTGATCCAGCGCCCTCGCGTTTAGCAGCGGAACACAAAGGCCACTGCGCCACCACGGTGGGTATGAGATATTAGCGTACACTCGTGAACATTTTGCATTCATCTTACTTAATCTGTAAATTCATTCAGTTTTGTCGGCTTCAAGAGCTCTAACAGAAACGGTTTACAGAACTTCAGTGTCTCTTTTGATGCCAGGGTTACAAACTTGTTATCTTTCTGGTTGAAACGTTTTTTTTTTGTTAGCAATTATCTGCAAGTTTTATTCAACCTATGAAGGCACGAATCAAATTTATACTTGGTGAGCCATCTACAATTCAGCTTTCCCCCCTAAAATACCACAAGGTTTCTTTTTTTTTTCAAATTGGTTCAGCAGTAGTGACGTCAGCAGTATACATCAGAAGTATTTGATAATTTCAACGTTTGATTTATGACGTCTTGACAAGCTGTTCGCTTACTCTAACCATTGGTTTCGTGGGTTCCTTCGCAAATATTTAAGTGTATTTCAGGCCGAAACCTGTGACTTCTACAAAAAACGTGTCACGGATTCTATGGGCTGCCACTGGCCACGGTGGTAACGGCTTCGGCCGAGCCATTAGGCTCTGTGCTCAAGGACTGGGTCACCCATTTCTTCGCTGAGACTCCTCACACGCCGAGGGACGTGCTCCACTCCCTGTAGGTCGACGATGAAACAGAGTGGAATGCGGTTATGTATAGTTTACAATTTAACAAGAGGCATGTTCACGGTTCGAACTTTCAGAAAATATCTGTCAAGTTGGAATAAGACTTCTGGAGATGGATGAGTGACCACCCGTTCGTCTGTAAGTAAAGGTTTTTCTACAGGACTTGTCCTGAAGAGGCCTTTGTTTAGGCTGATACCTAACAGTCGGACAGGGTCAAGCATATATACGGTGCGTGTCCCCTGAAGCCCTTCAGTTGGACATGCGGGAATATAAACATAAAGAAAACCTAGTGATAAGGACTCCCTCTAGTGCCAAACGTGTCCAAGCCATGATAATTCGTTAGAAAAAGTGCTGAAAGTTGGGTGAGTTGGTAGCTATTTATCTATTCAGTATTTATCTATTAAGCCGGAGTATATATATATATATATATATATATATATTTGTGTGTGTGAGTGTAACCTTCCCTCCAAAATAAACTGAGTTGCGAGTGGGTGCCTGTGTGTTACCTTTGCCTTGTGTCCTCATTTCTTGTGTGTGCGCTGCAAGTTCAAGATGAATTCGTTAGTACACCGCCTACCATTCACACACATCTACGCGTCTTGTAAGGACAATAGGGACCCCCAAACGGCGGAATGATCCCACAAATTGGGCGCCGTAGCCATTTCCAACTTACGATTCTCGTAGGTTGAGATGAAACTAAAGCCCAATTCCCCACGTATGGGCTACTATGCGCGATGGCGAGACGTCCTCGGTTGGGGCAGTTCAGAACTCAACCGGGAGCAACGGGCGCCGCCAATGTTAGCCAACGGTTCATTCCTTAGCGTACGTATAAGCCACCGAAACCCAGTAGCGTAGGAGCATTAGCCGTGAACGGAACGCCATTTAAGTACGCAAGGCGTTTATATACGATCGCTTGCGAGATATGTTTTTGTACGATTCTCTCGCTTAGCTCTTACAGGGGCTTGCTTAATAGAAAATTCGTCGTTCAGCTATAGATAAGGTCGAGGATGGGCATTCCAAACTTCTCAGTTGCGTTAGCCGCGTGATACCAATAACCCAAATGGTCCTTCACGGAACAACGTTTATTGCGCACATATCCGCGCATATTGTTCCTAATAACAGCTAGACAAATTAAAGTTCGTTCAACTTAAACAAGCAAGTGCTGCTTCTAATTTGGGTCGGCATATCTGATGCGAGTGCTAGACGCGAATTCAACAATGCCAAATGCGATCGCGCTGCAGCGTTGGCAAGACCAGTGAAACGGCGACAGCCAACTGCGCTTCGGAGCCGTAGTTAGAAGAGCGAGTGCTGAAGTCTACCTCGCTCATTCCCTGTAGTTTCTCTGGAAATACTTGCACCCTTGATAACACGACGGATCGACATTTGTGGTGACCTGCAAAAAGCCTCTGAAGTAACGATGCATTTCGATCAGCACTTCTGACCTTTAGTGTAACAGCGTCTATCGTTGTAAGAAAGTGACAAAGATATGAATTCCCGCCTAATGTATATCCGTTTTTGGTGCTGTTACGTTGCGTATGCATGCGGCAAGCATCAAAGAGAGAGGGAGAGAGAGATTGTGAAGAGGGCGAGGCGCTATTTTCTGCAAACCTTGAAAAATAATCAAAAATTGCTCTTTTTTCTCTTCAAAATCACTCTCACTATCGCCAAATCATGACCGGAAACTTACAGCTAGCCTTGAAAAGAAAAGTGTACAATCATTGCATTCTACGGGTACTAACATACGGGGCAGAGACATGGCACAAGGAAGCATGAAAGCAAGGCAAGGACGAACAAGAAAAGAAAATGTTAGGCGCAACATTAAGAGACCGGAAGACAGCGATATGGATTAGAAAGCAAAGAGAGCAAATGGGAGTAGCAGATATCCAAGTTGACATTAAAAGTAAAAAAAAATGATGTAGCTGGACAGGCAATGAAATGCATAGAACAGATAATCGGTTGTCTATTACACTTACAGAATTGGTGCCAAGGAAAGGGAAGCACTGTCAATGACAGCAGAGAATTAGTTGGTGCGATGAAATTTGCAGGCATAAATTATAATCACCTAGCGCCAGTCAAGGGTGATTGGAGACCGCTGGAGGATGCCTTCGTCCTGCTGTGGACATAAAGATAGGCTGACGTTGACGGTGGCAGTGCCATATGTTAAGGCAGGGCTTGCCAAGAAAACTTCCGCGTAAAACGTTTTGGCAGCGTTTCGCTTTGGGGTCGAGTGCCGCCCCTAAATGAGTGGCGCTGCAATCAGCGTGACGTGGAAGGAAACATAAACAGATCAGCCGTAGAGATCAGCAAGAGACGATTAGAGTACTGGTGGAAAAAAAGCAGGGAAAAGATGGATACGACATGATCTCTTAAAATCATAGGCAGCGGTACAAGCTAAATTTTTGAAAAAGAAAGATAATGAGAGGTATACAAAAATGCTAGATAAAGAACATGTGTAGTATACCTGATTAAATCAAGCAGGCTAGGTGACTATTTGTCGCCACCCCGTTTCAAAGGGGATGCCAATAAATCATCATCATCATCATCGTAGCATAAGGGATCACGTGGGCGCATCCGCCCGCAACTGTGGGTGAATGGGCCCACGTGCCACTCTGTGGTTAGGAGATCACCTATATGTTAAACAATAAAAGACCAAAAAATAAAGAAAAGATATTGCAATATTTCGGAAGGCTAGTGCATGTCCTCGTGAAGGACACTGTATCTAGCTGCGCAGCTAAATAATTTTTGCAATAATTTGGGAAGCATTCACACAACTAAGCTTCCTTTTATCCTTTCAAATGCTCATATGCTGCGACCTAAAGCCCACGTCACGGTGAAAATATGTGTGTTACGTGCAGGTGTTGCGTGTTTGCGAGGAAAAGAAAAAAAAAGTTGTCGCAGTTTCACCTGAAAGGCGAAACATCAATTGCGATAGCAAATTTGTAGGGAGCTATACGGAGTAATGATAGTAGCTTTATCAGCTGTATAAACCTGGACATGTAGCAGCACCGGCAACACGCAGAAATGTCGACGCCGTCGGCGTTTTGCCCGCGTTCGCACAAAATGCGTGCGGCGTTGGTGACTGTTGCCGGAGCCTCTGATATAAATAGGCACTTGGTGCCGCAGCTAAACGTCGCCTCCCTTCCCTCCCCCTCCCCCCCACGGCCTCTCGCGCGTCGAAAGAAGGCGCGTTTGCTGTACATATATGGTGATTGTAAAGGAGGAAAGAGACGCCTACTTCCGCAGCCCTTAAGCGAGCACGGCGCAGAACGCGCGTTTGTTCTGCGCCGTGCTTTCACTCCCCGTGAAAGCGCACGTCCCTCGCGCCCTTTCACTCGCACATACAGCGTTCGGTGCGGGGCGACGAATTCATCTCCATTGACGTCATACGGAACCTCACGGCGACGGCGACTGACGACGGCGACGCCGAGGGCAGAAATCTGCTTTGGAGTGTCCATATAATTGCTATCGCAATAAAAAAAAAAGACTAAGCTGAAAACTGGGACAAGAGTGGACCGAACACCGTGCCATCCTGTCCGTTCTATATGGTCCCGCTTTCATCGCGGTGTTTAGATAATGAAGCCGTATACCAATTTTAAAGTCAGGTGCATTTGGAATACGAAGGGTCTCTTTAGCTGCACCAAATTTTTAGAAACTGCCTGTGCCAGATGGCACAATTCTAACCCATGAGCTAAGTTACTCGTCGAGGCGGACATAACACCAGCGAGGCGTCAGCATGCTTATTTGAGTAATTAACATATTTGCAGTTTTAACTTTCTAATTACTCACTTTACCGTTTACCGCACATAGTGCACTTTACGATTTGTAGCCGGTAAATTGGCAAGGCATGCACCCACTTGCAACGAATTTTCCAGACTGCACCAGTTTCGTGAAGTTACTTTTCAAAGTGTCCTACGAAATAAATTGGCGTTCCAGTTGCTTTTGTGCTTCTATGCCTAAAACAGCGTTTACGTCAAAAAAGTCAGTGGAGCAACAGTACACTTCTTACCGCAAATTTGTGGCGCACATCTCGAAACTGGCCCATCCTCAGAATTCGTTCCAAGTAAATATGCCCTGGAATGTCACAAGCTAGAATGATTATATTCCAATATGTGCTGTAATTTCGTTAGTAGAGAAGTTAAACATTTAAATTTTCTTAACTAGTGAACTTCTCATTTAATTATTGAACGAAATTACCGGATATCTGCCACTGGTGGTATTTAGAAATTTGGTGCAGCTAAAAGTGTTTATATAGAGAGGGTGCCGCCATCTGGACAATTCGCATTGAAGCGGGTGCCAAAGGTGCCGCGATGGTTTGACGACGCTATTTCCTAGCGAACGTAAACGTTACGGACTCGTAAAAGACGTCAGATTGTGTGCACAATGCAGCGTACATCATAAGGCACACTGTACAGAGCATGCGCAGTAAGGATAACGTCCGTTACATACGTACGGCGTTTGCGTTTGCTTCCGAACGCTGTATTCTAAAGCTGCGTTGCGAGACGAAAAGCGCGCCTCTCCGCAAATGGGCACCACGGTTCCATATATATATATATATATATATATATATATATATATATATATATACACTTGGCTGCTTGCCGGCGCATTATCCGCAGTAAATGCTTCACGCATCATTAGTGAGAGGGTGGAGACAGTTGGCTGCAGAGCTTGCGCCCGCTGACAAAAGGACCTAATACTCTATACCTATTTTTCTCCACTGTGACCGTTTCCGGTGGCTGGGCGGTGGGCAGGCAGTCATATATAGGAAACTTGTACTAAATAAGCAGCCATCAGGCACGCAGCCGCTTGTGTTCTACTGTTTTTTTTTTTTCGTTCTTTCTTTTTGTTTGTACGTTTCTCTTCGTATATTGAAACGCAACTAACAAAAAGGTGCCGTAGGAGTGTGCCCGTGGCAAATGAGCCTGAACTGATGCGGTTGGTTCAAATTTGAGACCAAAAATCGCGTACGTGCGCGCGGATTTGGAGGGAAAATGTGAGCCTTCTGCTGCTGTTGAGGAACAGGAGTTTCCGTTAGAACTTAATTGTTTCGGACTGCATACGCAACTTGCTGTTTACAACCGGGTGGTTGCGTTTGCCCGAGCATGCTCTCTGGTCGTCGTCTGTTGAGACTTTGGGCGAATAGTTCCAGACGACGTGTTCCAGACGTATAAGCGTTGCTTTTGCCTGTTCAGTTTCGTCACAATTTGTTTCAGACTACAGGCGAAACTTTGTTTGCAGCCTGGTAGTGCTCAATGACCTCTAAGGTAATTTTGAAAGATGCCTGTCAGTGTTATCGCGGCTATCAAGATCAGAAGTGCGCATGCGCGGAGGCTGCCGCGCGCGCCATATATGTCATCGCGGATGGCTGTAATGTGTCAAGTATCGGCTGTTCTAAGGTAACCGCATAGGAGAATGGCTGTGCGGCACATAAAATTTGTCGCAGTTTCACCCGAAAGGCGAAGCATCAATTGCGATAGCAAATTAGTAGAGAGCTATATGGAGTAAGGATAGTTGTTTTATCAGCTGTTTAAACTTGGACATGCCGCAGCTCCAGCAACGCGCAGAACTGTTGTACCGCCGTGGGCGTTTTGCCCGCGTTCGCACTAAACGCACGCGGCGTTGGTGACTGTTGCCGGTGCCTCTGGGGGCGGCTCGGAGGTTTTCGACGAGATCAGAATGGGACACTCGTCGATCAGCGCCGGAAATCTTACCCACCTTCCCGCCTCGCAATGTTTTTATATAAATACGCATTTGGTGCCACAGCTAAACGTCGCCTCCCCTTCCTCCCTCCCGTCCCCCCACGGCCTTTTCGCGCGACGGAAGGAGTCGCGTTTGCTCTCTATGTATGGTGATTGTAAAGGAGGAAAGAGACGCTTAATCCTGCAGCCCTTCAGGGAGCACGGCGCAGAACGCGCGTTTGCTCTCCGACGTGGGTTCGCTCCCCGTGAAAGCGCGCGTCCCTCGCGCCCTTTCACTCGCACATACACCGTCCGGAGCGCGGCGACGATTTCATAGCCGTTTACGTCATACGGAACCTCACGGCGACGGCAGAAATCCGCTTTGGAGTGTTCATATAATTGCTATCGCAATAATATTATGAATTACAAACAAGCCCGGTCCAGCACGTTGCCTCCGGATGTTCTGAAACGATCTAATGATTTACATAGCATGGCTAGCGCTCCCTATGCTCACCCCTTACAAACATTTATTGAAACAGCCTGTAGAAGATGCGTAAACATTTTTCTGTCAACGCTGTAGATTGTCAATCACAATCCCGTTATAGCTTATTCTCTTAAAGGTGTTGTCGACGAATTCCGTGGACTTTCAGAAAACACCATGTGCTACAGCATTCGCTTCGCGTGCGCAGTGCGATTAGACAAGACTCTTTCCCTGAAAAACCCGCGCAATCATAAATAATTTTCGGGTGACACTTCCTGTGCTGGGCGACCAATCAACAAGAGTGACAATCCGGTAAAAAAAAAAAAAAAAAAAACATCGGTCACCGCCAAAATGTAAAACAATGTACGCGTGGTAATATAATCCATGCAACTGTCTTGATGCTGCAATAAACTCCGAGTACAAGTTGTATATAGCCCTTATTTCCGTCCTTTACAGGCTTCGAATTGGGATTAGACGGCCGATGAACATGGATTAGCTCGACGGTTGTTCGTTTTTGTTTGTTCTTTTTTTCCCGCATAGCTTGTGCGTAAGTACAACTATTCGTCGATGGCAAACCATATAGAGACAGCCTTAGCCCTGCATCGCTACTTTTCTTCTCGCATATTTCGTGCACATATGAAGTGACAACTGTCAGTGGGCAAAACGCTCGTATCACGACACCCGGTATTCATCTATAGCTCTATAACTCGTCTGGATCGACCAAGCCTAACCTATTGTAGTACATACAAGGAGAAGGGGGGGGGGGGGGGTGGCGGTTGCCGACGGGAGAGGTTGTAATACCATAATTCTCGTGGACAGATGTTTCCTTTCCTCCTTCCCACAGTTCCTTTCAACTCCTTTCTTTCTCTCCCTCTCTTCAACTGAACTTCTTCAAAACCACCCGTATAATACGCAATGATCGTGTGGGGGTCACAAGCCTCGTGCACCCGGGACTCTGCACAGTAAGCGCGTAAGCGCGCACACACGACATTGTACACGCGGAACACACGCATTACACGACAGATTTCAACTCATCGCGTATTCATGATTTCACATGACGCCGCCAGAGGGCAGGTCCGGCGGGGAAGGGGGCTGCACCAGAAAAGCCGTTCCCCGTCCAACCGACGAAGCGGATCGCCGACCGAGGCGAACGTATTCAAGCTTCCCCCCTCACCGGCCCACGTCGCTTAGCGGCCGGGACCTTTAAAAAACAGTCGCACCCAAAGAGATGCAGCCGGCAGGGGAGGCGGTCTCATACGCTGGGTGCCAACATTGACCAAAGCAACTGAAGCGCTACTTGTAACGCTTTGGCATCGGTGCCATGCTTGATCGTTGCAAGTAATTTATGCAGGCCCGGTTCGTAGACCGGCTTCCGTTCTATGACGCCCGTCGGCGGTTTTACGCGACTTCTGTAGGCTATCCTTCTTTCCTATTTTTTCTTTCTTTCTTGCTAAGGCCGTCCGTTGAGTGCGTGTTCCACTTTGGAAGTCTGTCACTTCTTTTCATCATACCAAAGCCTCTCATAATACATAGAGTTTAGGATACATGGCACCAATGTGGCGCCCGTCCAACCCGAAGTAGCGAGTACACAGCAAAGTTTTGTGTACCACCACAGCGCATGCGCGCTCTTCCTTGTTGACTCGCGCACGCGTCGTCTGCTGCCGATGACGACAAACAGACGACCTGCTGCAGAATCGGTCTACGAGCTCCAATCAGAATAAGCAAGCGCTTTAGCGTTGACACCAGGTCGTGGCTGGAAGGCAGCGGTGATGCCAACGGCGCTAATTCGCCTCGGCAGTACCTTTAACTGCTTTCGAAATAAATAGAATACGAAAAAACCCCATAAACTGCAATTCCATCAGAGGGGGTCATAGCGCTAGAAGACACGGACAAGAACGAGAGGACCAGGACGGGCGCTAACTTTCAACTTTCAACTGAGTATCGGATAAATCTAACCAACTAGCCCAAAACGCCATAATCTTAAACTGCAATTCCGGCCTCGCTCAGGTAATTGGAGATGTAATCCCAAATTTTCCTGCGTCTGAAATTGAGAGCGTTAGTGCCATAGGAAAGGACTACTGGAAGAGCGAAGTACACGCCACACTTTTGAACGGATTCTTTCAGAAGGGTCCTTCTAAAGTTTCTAAAGGATTCTTGCTTTAGCGAATCGAGGAAACGTTCTAGACATTAACGTTCATTGCATAAATGATGCAAATGTAATGGAGCCGGCACTACACGTCACTTTTCCTCTCACTTGGTGCTCCACCGCATAGCAGGAGCTTCGTTCTCCTTCGTAAATCGTCTTATTTTCAGTAAACTTACGCCGCTACAACGTAAAACTATTCCAAGCTGTTTTTACTCTAAATATACCGTTAGCCATTCCGGACGGGTCAGAATGTATGGGGCCTCACCTTGTTATGGGCTAGTTATGTACCAGTTTATCAGTTTCATTGATACGCTTGCTGACTTTCGGAAGTACAGACATATATAGAAGGAAATTACATTTACGATGGTCGCTTTTGAACTCGGTTCTCCTGGAAGAAGAGCCTGTTGCTCCTATGGCGGAAGGAAATATACTAGGATAAAAAAAATTGCGCCAATATACCAGGAACATGCTTTGGTAAGCGTACTATCTCTGAAGCCATTTCCTTCACTCTTTAACTCTAAGTAACGGCCACTGCCTGGACTCAACTGTATCGGCCACTGCGTGGCTTCAACTTTGCCCCTGGAATAAAATATCCACGGGCAAAGAAAGCCGTCGCGAACACATACACACAGACAAAAATGTTATGCAATACATAGGCCTGACCCATAATGTAGCATGGGCAACGACACACGATTGTTCCTAGTTACCCCAAAGCGTGTTGGCCAACGTAGGAGAAACTCTTTCTTTCCCAGAACCACAAGTTCGCTGTTCAAATAGTCAGTGAGACGGGGACGTAGCCGCAGTGACATGGCCATTTGTGACCAGGCTCCCAAAGCAGCAGAACCACGCTTCTTTACAAATTACAAATGACCCAACACACGAGAGTAAGTTAATAAACTGATTCTGCGCCCTGCTACGTGCATTGAGATTCACTAAGAACACACAGCTCAGAAGACGCCAGAAAGTGGATGCGACTACAGTCTGAATAAAGCACCGTTCTAATGTATCTTTTTTTTCCACACTGTGGACAAGATGCAGAACGTACTACAGTACTAAAGTTCAGGAAAACGTAAGTCTTAAGAACATTTTAGGAACACATGATCTTAAGATTCATGAACTACAGCACACCGCACGCCGCGAGGCGGTCACCACGGTTGGCAAAACCTACCAACCACGTAGCCACCCGAAGTATCATACGCCTGCCGGTAAGCTCTGAGGGGTGAACGCCAGCCTTTGCGACCTCTTTTAAGTTGATCTTCATCAAGTTGGCTTATAATGCAATCTCTTCACATAGTCGAGGCGCTGGAGCATGCCTGAAGTTAACATCAGGTAAGAAATTTGCAAGCTACCATTTTGCCGTAATGACGTAAGCGTAAAATCGTGGGACGGGCTTGGTTGAGTGGGTCCATATCTCGGATGATATATTTGTGGATATATCTGCGAAGGTTACATGAAACTACCGGAGAACTGCTTTATACATTCCTTGATCAAGTTTGTAAAAAATTATGTTAATTTTTATATTAAATTCTTACACAACGTCGTAATGAAATTGCCTCAAGCGGCCTAGTCGCGCAGCGCATCTCGCGTGTATTCGCGGGCTTCTTTCACGCTCGGAAAAACGCCATTATTTAGCGCGTATTGAGCAACTGAAAGCCGTATCGGGAGTTTTTCATGTTGCTCTACAATTTTCTCATTGACACTTTGCACCTGATACTAATATTTGAGAAGTTGTATAATTAAATAAGAATAATTATGTAATCAGGCGGAATGCAAAAATAATCTGAGTATCTCCAAGCAACATCACCTCAGTGCTCTCCAGCTACGTGGCATTTGCATATTCGTAAATCTTGGTGCATGATAGTTCGGACGCCCTATATATATATATATATATATATATATATATATATATCGTTCCCCACCTGCGGACAGTTGTTTTTTCATCCATTTTCATTTCCATTAATGTATCATTTCTTCAATTCAATTAATAAGTGCAAGTAATTTCCCCTATGTTGTCCTTGGTGCCATTGTTTGTTGGCTTCTTATGATATGTGTAATAATTATCGGGCCCCTCGGTTCCCTTTCTTCTCGTTCATTACATTACCCCACCCGCCGTGGTTGCTCAGTGGCTATGGTGTTGGTCTGCTGAGCACGAGGTCGCGGGATCGAATCCCGGCCACGGCGGCCGCATTTCGTTGGGGGCGAAATGCGAAAACACCCGTGTACTTAGATTTATGTGCACGTCAAAGAACCCCAGGTGGTCCAAATTTCCGGAGTCCCCCACTACGGCGTGCCTCATAATCAGAACTGGATTTGGCACGTAAAACCATTTAATTTTTTTTTCATTACATTACCCCCTGCTATTATTAACCTTATCCGCCAAGAAAACACCGGCCAGCAGAGTGTGTCAAACTTACTTGTGTTTGTGTGTGTGTGGTGTGTGCGTGCGTGTGTGTGTGTGTGTGTGCGCGTGTGTTGTGTGTGTCTCAAAAAAAATTAAATCCAAGTACCCATTTGGGCACCACAGGACCAGAGGAGGTTAACTGAAACACCGCCGGTTGCACCGCCAAATCGTGCGTCTCTCCTGTCAGCTGCCGCTGCTGTATACATGTTAGCAAAACCACGGCGGGAACAACCACGACAGCTCGAAAACACGGTGCCATGCGGGACCGTTCACGCAAATTAGGGCGTCACCGGCCGAACGGACGCGTTTGCATCATTTCTGTGCGCCCACGCGCTGCCAGAGCCGCGGCTCAAACCTATTCATGAAGAAAAGACACCGATCACTGCCCCACGCCGCCCCTACTAAACTACCGAAACAACTGCTCGCATGACAAGGGCGTCGCGGGGCGTGTCGACTCAATCTGTGCCGAGTAAGGGGGGGTAGGTCGCCCCCTCCAGCGAGGCTTGCACGCATCACTCCTGGCTCTGCTTCCTCGCGTTCGTCCCCCCCCCCCCCCCCCCCCCTCTTTGCCCTTGCGGTCGCAACAGCACTCTATTAGCGTAGTGTGGTAGGCGCGCAAGGCCGCGCTCGGAACGCAGCTGAACGTTAAACGACGCCATCTGCCGACGGGCACGCCACATTTTTGGCGTGCTCATCGGGGGTCACTCCCCATCGTTTGCTTGAATGACCCTGTCAATGCCTAATGTACAAGATGCATGGACGTGACGGCGTTAACTGTGACAACTAAAACAACGACAATTTGCTAGCTGTCGTTTGTTTTGCTGTTACTGTCGTTGTTTTAGTTGTGGCTGGTAACATCAAAATACTGACATTAGCAAGAATTTAGAGATGTTAGCCTGGCTGACGGACTGGCACGCTACTGCAGTTGGGGAGATAGGCGACGACACAAACCGTTATTTTACGAGCCCTCACGCACCTAACGCCTAAATACACAGTAAAGCTGTTCACAGTCTTATTGTGACCAAAATGAATCCGAAGGACTTGTAAAAGCGTCTACAAGTTTGTGCTAACACGTCAAACGACTGGTGGTTTCTCTCATTTATTTAACAGGTTTCGGTTTCTCTCACAGTGATTCTCCTAATTGTGTTATCGCGATGTTTCACGAATGACGCAGCAATGAGCCACACAGTATAAGAATCGCGCATGTCATGCGGGCAATCTTGCAAGAAAACTGAACTCGTAAGTGTTGCTGTGTTGCACAGTCAATTTCAGTTTCCAGTTTGATCGCTTTCACTGGCCTCATAGTTAAGTAGCTGCACCGCCAGTGGAAGGGATATTCAAAAACCGTTACGCAGTTTCGTAAACATTTGTACCGGCGACAGTTCAACGACTTCTAATAACGCCTTTATTTGTAAGAAGCGGCCAGTGCATAAATGATTACCACGAAATGCACATTAAACTACACTGTTTTGCATATAGGCCGAATCACCATCCTGGTGCGGTGCTCGACGGCCGGACCACCTTTTACTACTAAATGTTGCGTTCAAACGTGGTAGAATAAACAATAAAAACTAGTAACTTCAATCAAGGATTCGAAAGAAAACTTCATCTAATCACCCACCAGAGACTACCGGTCGTGCTACAGTCACTATACCCAGCTTATAAATAAAACTAACGTTCACAGTCCATAACCCAGAAACTTTAGTTAATTCTCGTTCAACTTGCTGCACCGCGTCATAGAAAAAAAATGAATATAAAAGACAAAGCGAGCTCGCAGTGAGCCCAGTTACGAGGATATTGCTTCTCTTACGCACGTAAGCATTCCCTGTACATACATCTTCCACTTTCAATTTCACGCCTCGAGTCAGACGGCATCTTTTCCGCGCATGCATTCAGATCCGTGCCGGCACATCTCACTTTCTTATTGCGTAAGCCGTCCACTTTCCCTATCGCATGCACGCAACACCGCAGAAAGAACCCTGTTTCCGGCCTCTATTTGGACACTCACATACACGAAGAGCGTGTGCCATGCTAGAAACAGAGAGCTAGAAATTAACTAGAAAACGAAAAGGAGCCGACACACTGCCATCGTGCACTTCCAGGCATTTAATTCGGCCTCACCCCCGCATCTCCTGGCTTTGCGAAAGCGTCGTGCGTGTGCGAATCGCCTGCAGAGAATCCTCATTTTGAACTGGGACTCCCTGCTGACTCGATATTGAGTCGCATCCGCCCACCTATCTCTTTTTTTTTTTTCTAATACAGCTTGTCGTCTTTTCGGAGCGGGCAATATTTCGTGATCCTACCGACCTATTTCTTCTTCCGTATGACCACTGTTTTGCCACGAGACGCCATTCTCCCTTCCCCCCTTAACCTCCTTTCCCACGTACTTTTCATCCAGGTTTATTTCGTTTGCGCCATCTACAGTCACCACTTTCCCCCCGCTCTATCGAATAGAAAGGCTCTACGTTCCTTTATAGGCATTTCAGATCTGCTACAGATAGTCCCAATCCACCCCGGAGTGCGCCGTCCACGATTCTCCGCGGCTTTGATGCCCCCTGCCGGCCACTTTCGGCGGCCTGTTTGTGCCTCCGCCGAGCCCGGCCCCCCTGCAGTTTGAGCCGGTTCCAATTGGAAGGCGTCGAGACAAACGGCACGGCATTTCCGCAATTGCTGTCTGGAGGATTGTAATCCGTCGCGAATGAAGCCGCCGTTCAGACGACGATGTCCATAAATCACCGTTAACCGGCCGCGTTTCTCATTTTGTACGCTCCGCGGAGCTCCGTTTCGGTTCTGTGGAAGAGAATAGGCCCGTCTATGCGTGTTCCTGAGTCCGCACTTGCAATAGGAAGTTATCCTTAGTGTCAGGCAGCGAGTGGAGAAAACTTCTTGACTGAAGCCTCTTGTGAGTCATATGTGCCTCCGTGGTGACTAATCACTTGCTATTTTGCTTGCGTGGCCAGAACTGTTACTTAGTACATCAGTGTATGCATTGGGTCGTGTCCACAAGCCGCTTGTCTGCCTTATCACTCATAAACAACGACCACGGGAGAAGATCCAAAGGTGCGCACGAATATCTCGTAGGCAACAGCCGTCAGTAGCCGAGTGCATTCTAGATGACGCCAGTATTCCGAGCCGCAGCAGACATAGAGGCGTCACCAATTGCCTACACTCCATCTCACAAGTCGTTTGAAAGCACTGTTGAAGCGCAAGGGTGTCAATGTGTCACCTATCACTGTAAAGTATCGTGTACCAACCTGAAATAAAACTCCCTGAAGCACCAATCATCAGTTATGCCCGGAACTATATTCCGCCGCGCAAGGATATCACCTGTGTACGCCTTGTACCTTTGGTGGCGCTGCAAGCGACTTGTGAGATGGAATATACTATCTAGACCTTACTAGCGCAGGTTCTTCATCGTGACCCTGAAGCGTGGACTAATGAGCAAGGGTGTGTCGCCGGTCGTGTGTGCCAGGGAGAAGTGAACTTGTTACGGAAAGTCATTTCAGTTGCCAGTTTTGCGAGACGGTACTTTAGACGATCCGTTGTACTTCACTTATATTCACTCTCAAGACGTCAATATTACATTACAGAAAGTCAGGCGTGCTGTAGAACTAATACTCATCAAATCATGACTGTGCCTGTCCTCGGAATTTATATATCTGGGAATGTCATGACATTCCCAGATATCACTGGCGATGCATCGCCAGTGGCAGCTGTGATATCAAACGTGTTTAAGAAAAGAGGCCTCTCACAAGTTGACTTTTACGGTTGGAAAAGCAGCGCTAAAGAACACAGAGATAGAAACGCATAGTACACATGACCAACTCGCCCAAACCTAAGTTCCGCTTGACTGTTTTGTTTGCTCATATTGCTCCCGCCTCCCTGCTCTCCCCCACCATTCGAGGACCAATCCCAATTCATTCGTGTTGAAGTAGCATCATCCGGTGGTATTCATTTAAAATACTTGCATAACGTAATGAAATGAATCTAATTCGGCCTCTGTGCATGCCATAGAGAAACTAAAGTGGGATATTAGGTTAAAAGCAGCAATAATAAGTGGCGCTTCCGCAATAGGAAAATAGCCACATTTACCAAAGATAACGCTTGGTAAACCACAAAGGAAGCAACTGCGAAACGCAGCTGGAAACTTCAAGGCGGACGTTCGCCTTGAAGTTATCGTGCTGGCTCGTCGCGGCATCATGTATTGTTACAGTGCGTAATCGGGTATAGTTAATCGTTTATCGATCAAGAAGCACTAAATCGCACAATACCAACCAGAAACTCAAACTATAGCCAACATTTCCTACGACAAAACGGCTTAAATACTCTCAAGACCCGAATGCGTCACAGAGAGCAGTGGTTAAAGGAAGAAAATACGTATTCCGTGAGCATAACAAAAAAAAAAAAAAAAAAGAGCGAGAGAGAAGGGGAATGGCAGGGAGGTAAACCACAAGGGAAGATCTAGTTTGCTACCCTACGCTGTTCAACTTGACAAAGGGCATGGTAAACCGCCGATGTCAAGCTGTTACATTCGCGGTTGAGAGGGATGCAATCAGGTAGGTGCTTCCAGTCGACGCTTGTTCTCGGGATGAAATATTCGCTGAACAAGTTGGCATATTATGGCAACTGCAGGCACTCCTACTGTCAGAGGGCGCTTGAGCTCGAGACTAACTCCGATTTCCTTATTCAAATACTTCTAAAACACAAATATACTTTATAATAAATTATTATTTATTATTATTATTATTATTATTATTTGATTTGAAAACATATACACAGGAACGGGGAAAGCGAGGAGTAAGGCCGGCAACTGCCACCTGAAGGGGCACAACGCCTGCCTACTCTTCAGAAAGCAGGAGACGGAAACATAGAATTGGAAGATAGGAAGGAGGACAGGAAAGAGGAAAGAAAGAGCGAGTTGACAAATTTCAAAGAATAAAGTAGAACACACGTACAGTACAGGTCACAAACAGTAGGGCTCGTCACTGCAGGTCACGCTACTAAAGAATGTTAAATATAACGAATAGTTTCTGGGTTACAAACGCGCCCCTAAGTTCGTTACTTCTGGAAAAGTAAGGAGAGCGCGATGAGCCTGATCGCGTCGAGACGCACAACCATTGGAGTACCAACAGTGGTCTAGTGCCGTACACCGCAGGCCAAGAAGATTATAGTGCTTCAATATATCGACGTGCACTGCGTGCTGAAGGCGGGACACTCCAATATCAGGTGCTCAAGTGTCTCGCAGCAACCGCAAGACGTACACGATGAACTGGCCACACCTTGTCTGTATAAACGTTCGCACACGTTCACACAGCCAGCCCTACGCTTCAATAGTTGCGATCTAGCGCTACGATGAAAGCGTCTACCATGAACACGCCGCGGGAACGTTCCATTTGCGACGCGCTGATCTGGATGCTTTTTGAGTAGGTGGCGACGAATCAGCAGACGAGCGTCATCAAGCTTGCACAAAATTTCAGGGCAAGCACAGTCGTTATGAGTGCAAGTTGAAGCCAGCCGATCAGCCTCTTCATTTCCGGCGATCCCTACGTGTGAAGGTATCCGTTGGGCAAAGAGAGATAACCCCCGTGATGAAATTTTGTTGGCAGAGTCAGTAATGCTGCGCACCACTGGGCAATCAATATGATTGCGTTGTAATCTGCTAAGTGCAGCGCGGGAGTCTGGAAAGATGGCAATCTTCGATGTGGTGAAATCCCCTTGCACGTATTTCAGTGCAACATTAATTGCTGCTAGCTTCGCAGTTGTTGACGAAGCTGGATGGGGTATACGAAATATACGTCGTATTGCAGTCGAAGGGCAGAAAAAGCTGCAAAGGCGCCTTGACTGTCGCTGTGTTCAGATGCATCTTAGAATATTTGAAGATAATCTGAAGATATTTGAAGAACATTTCGAACACGTGCGACTGAGCCAATTGGAATATTGTCGAAACAGGCATATCAGACGTTTTGTGCGTGTCAGGGACTGTGAGGTAAATGGGGAATGCGTGTTTGGTGATATATTTCGGAGGCGGAGGCGTAACTGAAGCCGCATGTTCAGAAATATCAGCAATGCTCATCAATAATGCCGCCATTTTTACCATGCGAGAAACGGGCGTTGAATCAGACTATCAAGGAGCGATTGACCATTCGATGCGTGGTGCATACGCTCAACATGATATAGAGCTCTCTGGTCTGCTTGCAGCCTCCGGGGTAACTGATGCGCGTCAGTGAGTAATGGAACAGATTGCGCCTCACGAGGTAATCCCAGCATTAGTCGAAGGGCAACGCGATGATCTCGTTCCAGCTGGGCCACTTCACCAATTTCGATGCAATTTATTTCATTTATGAGAGCAAAACACATTCTAGCAACTCTAGGCAGCATAATTTTATTTAGGGCATCACAATTTTGATCTAAATGGCCGAAAGTTGGTAAGTTGCTAAAATAATATCGAAGCGAAGCGAAGTTTGCAAATTCCTAACTCTGCGGAAAAAATATAAATCGCAGTTTTCGGAACAGCACCTACTTGATCATCTCAGGCGGACAAAACTGACCTATACATATGTATAGCTTACATATGTATAGTGTAGTGATGTACAAGAATTGTAGTGATGCACAAGAATGCTGCATAGGTCTAACCCGCAATAATTGTGGCACTTTTCATAGCGGTGCCTACTACTGAATTCTGTCTGCTTTAGTTGAGTGATTGGTTACTGTTTGCAGAATTAGGATATTGCTTTTCAGTGGTGAGTTAATTTGTAAACTTAAAAGGGGGATATTTCTAAAAATGTGCAATGTTCAAGAATTTATTTCGTAGAATGGCCGGAAAAATAAAATGTCTGCTTCATACAGTCACCAGATATTAACGTTTACTTTCGAATGCCACAAATTCCACCAATATTGCTGCAGTATACGCTGAAAAAACTATTTCTCCATTCTACATGTATTTAGGTAGTAGCTGCAGAGCTTAGAAACTCCTATCTATATAAATGGAAACGGAGGAATTGGTTGTCTCGGCAATTAGTGCTTTGATTTAAGTGAAATTTGTTGCATTGAAAAGAAGTTAATATCTAATATTATCTAGTATAATATATAGTATTTTCTAGTATTATAGTATAATATCTAGCATATCTAGCATGAAGAAGGTGTTTAATTTAGGCCATGCAATTTTTCACAAAAAAGTTTGAAAATTGCGAATAAAGAATACTCATGTATCAAGTTCCCAACTCTATAACTCAGCCATAAAAATAACGCCACAACTTTCTACACTGCATGCAGTAATGTATCTAAAGCGGACAAAATTGATGTATTGCACACTGCTCTAAAATATGCCACTAACCATGACTATAGGACTTTTGCAAAACTCTTCTAAACATTGTAACAACCTCTCATAACCTGCAAATTCACATATCAAATTTCTCCACCTCAGATGATTTAGCGATGCAGTTTAATTACAAGACTGCGATACCTGTTTTTTGGGGCGCAGTTACAGAATCTTAAACTTCCCGCTTCTATTGGCTGTGATGACCAACTGATCAATCGTGCATTCAAATTACACATTTGATTTAGTACATCATAAAATGGATGATGTACTAAATATGTGACTTTTAGACTCTCTAGAATTGACCTTTATTTATCATATGCAACAAAAAAAAAATCTGTGAAAAGAGATCAATAGGTTGTCAAATATAAGCATGAGTGAGTGAAATAACTTTATTGAGGTCCAGAGAAGACGCAGGGGACACCCCGCGCCACCCGGCTATTCCCATTACTGAATATAATATAATATATATAATTATAATAATAATTATAGTAATTATAATATGTATAATTATATATATATATATAATTACACATGCACCCCCGCAACATGCACCCCCGCACATTATTCCATACCAGGCCCATGCTGACACTCAGTCAAAACAAGGTTCCACAGCTAGGGCTAGATATCAAGTTTGAGTAATTTAGGAAAACCAAGGCACGAGGAACGGAAATGCCACCAAAACTCCAAGCAACTTGCAGGTGTGCCGTGTGTTCTGAATATACAATATAAGCATGACTGTGTTTTACACGTACTTGAACAGGGAAAGTGGAGTTGGACCCGTGCTAAAGGTTCCTTTAAAGTTGTGGTCAGGATATTTCAAGAAACAATGGGGAATATTTCTTGTAAAATATTACATGGAAGCTTGGACGCGTCATTGTATACCATATCGTTCGCTGAATGGCCCTACATATAGCCCCGAAATTAAGGACTTGTGGTCGGATCACGCCAGTGTCATTCACACTGGCGAATGTGGGCGAAAATATTTACCCCGAAGTTGGTTTTTCTCTCGTTGGCGTTGAATTCAAGCCTGGGACAGCGTTATTGCATCTCTCGCCACTATGGATACGTTCGCCAGTGTGGTAACATTTCCGTACGATGCTCATCAGCCTAAGTCTTGGAAATGGTCTATCTCTTCATTTGCATTGACCAAACTATCATAACTAGTTTCAATACTCTTACCATCAAAGTGTCAACGCGAAGAAGCACTACTCACGCATTTTTTTTAGCGCATCAAAACACTTTGAACCAAGAAACCGAGTTGAGGCCAAACTAACAAGGCCTGAAATGAAGTCAATGAGCCTAAAAAAAGTTATCGTGTCCGTAGCCAACAGATATTCAAAAGCGTGCACTTTCTAAAATGTGATTGGATGCCACTCGCATAGTCTACCAATACTAGGAATATCAAGTTAGCGTAAATTTTTAGTCACCAAATCCCGGTTCGATAGGGGCGCAATGCAAAAACGTCCGTGTACGGTGTATTGGGTGCACGTTAAAGAAGCTCAGCTGGTCAAAATTAATCTAGAGTCCCCCAATACGGTATGTCTCATAATCATATCGTGATTTTGGCACCTAAAACCCCAGAATTTAATTTATTTAATTTAACGTTTTAGTGTGGCGAAAGTTACAATCTATGTCATGTACCGTTCTTGCTTTGAAGCAGTGATCTGTGTTATTTTTTATTATTTATAATAGGTTGTGCGCTAAATGTTTCTAGTGTTTATGACACCCTAAGCTGTGTGGTTTTTTTTTTTCAATTGTAATATTTCGTCTTCTGAGCTATTGTACATGCTAACATACTTTTATTGTGGTTATTTTGTATTTGCTAAGTTCAGTTTACTGGTGACCAATTTCCTATATACGTATTTGTTTCTCTTGCTCTAAGAAGTAGTTGACATGACTTCTAAGTGCCTGCACGTCCTTAATTAGTCACGTCAATAATGAAGACGGTTCATTCGTACTGCGTGGAAGCGCTTTAAGTGACTCTGTAGGTTGCTCGGCTCCAAAAAGTAGCATTTTCGCGAGCAAGCTCAAAAGAAGTTAGTCGTTGGGACACGGAGAAACAAAAACAATACCAACCAAGTTCTTCGTCCTAGATCAAATTTATAGCGGTCTTCGCTCGTTTCCCCACACTCCACTACGTAATAGCACCAGATACGAAGCACCATCTCGACGTCATACGTTGGAAATGAGTGTTCTGTTAGGCGCGCACACTCAGTGGTATCTATGGGCGCATACGCAACATATTTCATCGTCTCTAGTGGCAGGTACACCATTTACAACGCCTTAGCACATCCTGGTCTTGCTTCGATTTTGGTCATTTTCTTTTGTCGTCTTCAAGTAGTCGTTAGGTGAGCAATTTTGAGCTTTTTTGGTTTTTCTTTACTTTGCCTTTAGTGTATGAAAGTCTCATGCACCATCGCGTCGTCTGCTCGCGCCATCTTCTGCTCTGTCGTCTGCTTAGCCGTCCTCTGCACTGCGGTACTCACGGGGCCCGTATCGTCTGCTCCACTACCGGCGTCTGCTCTCTTCCTACCATATAACGCGGGCCATATTTCACGGCGCTCCTTTGGAGAGGCAGTAATTTCCTGGCGCCAGCACGGTTCGCACCGCGGCGCGATCGAGAAGCACCTCTCGATGGACGATCAAGACGCGTAAAACGTCCGCCCGCTCAAAAGAAAACGCCACGGGTGAAATATGGTCGCGAAACGCGACGCGTCACGAAGCCAGTGAGCGAGGGAGAGAAATTTTCGCCACCCGCTTTGCAAGCGGTGTGTGGGCCACTTGGTCTCACTACAACAGTGCAGTGCTGCTAAAGCTATGGAAATCGCTTGAGCAGACGATACGCGGGCTAGCACACGACCACACGTAGAATTCTGCTCCACAGAACGTCGTCTGCTCTTCTAACCACAAGCGGACAATTGTTTGGTAAACTCTTTTATTGAGTGTCCTGCAGATTGATGACCCGGGCAATATGGCGAAGAACTTTCACCTAATGAGGACACAAATATCCATAGCTATATAACCCGTAACATAAAAAAAAACTGGTGTATGCTGACGACACCGACGTATGCAGACGACGCATACGAGTTTCCTCAACGATTCGTCGTCGGCTACACAAAACGCACGCAGACGACATGCCGAGGAACCTGTGCTCAACGAACGGACAAATGATGATCCTTGTCGATCCAGTATTTGTTTTGACACTGGAACTGCAGTCAGCTGTCATACACGTAACGTATCTACAAATGAGCACTCCTATGTGGGGAGCGCCACTGCACTTAACCTATAGCGTTCACAACGTTGAACAGTTTGAGCTAACGGAAATAACGGCTCGCGTATGGTGTATGTGTAATCCTTCTCGAGAACGTGCATTCAACTGTACTGCACCGCTTGCTGCCGTGTCCTCGATGTTGCAGGAACCGCTGAGTGCAGCGGCACTATATCTAAATCGCTTCTCGTCGCTGGGGAGTGCGTACATCGTACACGCAGTTACCGCGCGAGAGGGCGCTCGCGTCGTGCGCTCATCTTCCTTCCGGATGCCAGTTTTGAAGATGGCGGCGAGTTATATATGGCCGTATTCTGATATTGGCCGTTATTTATCGCCCTCCGCGTGGCGCTCCGTCCCTTTTGTTGGGGAGGCTCCCAGCCCCCACTCTCGGGGACACGTTTCGGGTGTGGAATCTTGTCCGAGCTGCATCGGGCGTCTCGGTAAATGTGCTTAGTGCCCATTCGCTAGCATTTCTGACGGCTTCTTAGAGTGGCGCGCGTTAGGACTTCATTCGGCTCTCGATAAGTTTATTCTTATAATCGCGTCGTCGTGGTAAGCATCAATTGAATATGAAATACCGAAGAAAACGAAAGATGGCATCGACTAGTGGGAAAGATGTCTCCTTGATGGTCATGCTCTGGGCCCTCAATGAGACAGTGCTCAACAAAGCTTGCGTTGTGATATTTTGCGGACACGCAGAGAATGTATTTTTGTTTGCACGACGCATGAAGTAACGACTGTAAGCTATCCTGAGGCGTACGTAAACGGCGTATAGGAGCGCGGATCGTGAGCGGTCGATCTTGAGGTTATGAAAATTATGCTGACACTGGTAATACACACCGCGATAAGAAACACGGCGTCGAATAGCAGACATGGACAAGCGCTGACTTCCGTGTCTGCGATTCGTCCCCGTGTTTCTTCTCGCGCTGTGTATTACCAGTATGAATGACCAACTAGCCCAGTCAGCCACCTTAATATTCTGATACCATCGATAACGGCTTTAGTTGTCCAGGATGCACCTTCGGAGGGTAAACGCGATCAATCAAATATGCAGAAAAAAAGTGGCCACCGATGTCGTCGGAGAATCTAATGCCACACCATGCGTATTATGAAATCTTGTCAGCCACCCCAAGCAATTTTTTTCGACGCGCATTCAAACGGTAGAAATATACCATGTAGTATAAACGTTGCTTCATTGCAGCGAACGTGACATAACGCAACAAAACCTTCTCATTCAATAGCCGAACCGCGCCGCACAGACGTTTGGCAACTTCGTTCCGGACAGGGAGTCGCCAGTCTGCGGTAATAACATCGCTTCCACATAAAATATTTCTGAATGGGGTTAAAATATTATGCACTCAGGTTGCGCTATATACGAAACGCCGAAATACATAATTGGCGCAAAGCAGACACGCACAAGAAGGTAGCTACATTAACGACGACTGAGGCTGCTGTTTTAGGTGCTATACATATGAGCCGTTTCGTGAAATGTGTGTTTTCTCTTCAGTGGCGCGATCGCCAGCGTGGACGGCGACCGCCCTCCTTTCCGCGCAGCGGCCACAGAGAGAGAAGGAGGCGGTATAAAGAGAGGACTGTCCTTCCCGAGTGCTCCACCACAGCGTCTAAACCCTCAGACTTCCCAAAGCTCTCCGGCGACAGCCCGTGCGCCTCAAAGAGCTATGTAGTGGGAGTTCGGGGACCAAAGTGGCCCGAAACTCGATTACGCGTGAGGAAACATAGATTTTTGAATCCTCCTCGCCGACAATCACGAAAGCTGGGCGAACGGGCCAAATAAAGGTATTAGCTTTAAAAAAAATTGGAGGACGCTTAAGCTTCGCCTTAAGAGTAGAACGCGATAGCGTTATCGGGACCCGTTCGCATCGCATCGTTCGCATACGGCAAGTAGGCTTCATTCACTGCAACACTGAACGTGGGAAAGCCAGCTTACAAAGACCAAGCTTACACCGATCCCCTTAAAGTCGGCTTCACTTTTAAACAGAAATGCATTGCTGGAGAGACGTTTTTCAAGGGCAGTATAAGTGGTCTTATATTAAAATGTGAAGGCCCTAGCACCTTCTGCAATTATTTTATTGATTGTTTACTATTGCCCTGACGCGCGCGCGTGTCCAAAACGAATTAGCAGGCGAAGTCCCAATTTGACCTGCCTAGGATTCGAGCGCCACCTGGATATCATTTTCGCAAGTACCCGAACGCACGGCTGTAGGTCTGGTAAAAATGTTGGAAAAGGGGTTTGTGTTTCCTCGTAGCAGAATTAGGTTTTCTCTTACATTCAAATTACAATCCGACGCCGATTGGCAACAATCGGACGGCGAATCCGACGCCGAATGGTAAAGTCGTACTTTACAATTTTTCTGACGGATTTCACTTTGAGAAATTCAATTTTTGTTCACCAAAACCTTGCACCACGTGGCGGGCCTGCTTGGTCGGGATGGTTGGGGTGGTTAGGGATGATTTTCTCCGCCACCCGTCGACATCGCACGCCGACGCCGGTTGCCGACGCCGGACTTTCTGCGACACGGGGCCCGTAACGCTGTTGCGTTCAAAGGCACCTCCCGACTGCCTCAGCCGAACATTCCAGCCATGGTGACAGCGATGTTCATGCGTTGCCCCTGAGAATCGTCGCTTATACGCACAAGAAACCCACAAGTCGACATGCTTCATCCGAGCGTCTCCAATGCGACAGCACTATCCGGACTGACGCACCCGCAACTTCGACTATACTGCCTCCGGTATCATCTGCACTTATAGCACCAATTATTCCGGTTAACCTCCCTGCCTTTCCCATTTCTTCTGTCTCTCTCTCTCTCTAGAGAAGACACATCGTACACCGGCATCACAGTTAGCCCCCCCGCACACTTGATTACATGGCGTCCGAGATCGGCCCGCTTCACTCTGCTATGACATCCACAGACAAGGTCGGTGAATGTCGCGTGTAATCAACGTATCGCTTTGAAATGCGTCGCTGTCTGCCTGACGCCCCGCGGTTTTTGCCAGCGTGCAACGCGAGGCGCTATACGACTGCGTGAAAGAGAACCACTTCACGTATGTACTGCTCAAGTAAAAAAGAAAGAACATAGAAAAAACGGTGTTCTTTCAGCAGGCTTTTGGTTAGAAGTCAGAATTAACTTTACCTGATGCCACAGAATAGAAAACCCAGCAGTAAAACGATACCTAACCCCTCTGCGCGCCCGTTCAAAACACACATGCACCAAGCAGTCAAGAAATCAATCAATCAAATTATTTCATGCGACCGTAGTAGATAATCACTGATGTCCACATACAAGTGTTCAATGAGATTATAACTTTATCACAAAAAGCTACAGATTTGTGTCAGATTCGAATCGAAGAGTCGCGGGTTATTGCTGCTTAAATAGGAATTCGGCGTACCCTTCCTGTGCTTAGCAGGAAATCTGTATTACACATAAACACGTCAGGTTAAAATGACGAGTGAATTGGTTGCCTAAATATTAATTTGATGTCGTTTCTCAGATTGCTCACGACTGTACGTCCTCGCTGTAGTGCTCGAGATAAGCTCGATGTTTCAGCTCGCTAAAGTATAAACCACGTCACGCGTTCTTAGAGGCGTCCGGAGGCTCACTATAACCGAGCGGTGTAGCACAATTCGGTTACGACGACAGGTCGACGCGGCTACAGGCGCGAAAGTACAGTATGCAAGTGGCCTCGCCAGAATCAACGCGGGGACCTCTGTGCAAATACTCCCTCTCCCTTTCTTTCACACTCTCTCTCCGCCGCCACGCCGCGCGCTCCTCTCTCCAAACACTCGCGTCCTCCGTGCGACCTCGGCAAACGCGCCGCCGAACGCCACCGAAAATGCAGCGGGCAGCAAGTCGCGGCAGATCGGTCACACCCCACCCACCAACACCATGCACCGTCAACGTCGTCGCCGATTCTCTACGACAACACACTCCTTCTCCCCTACCTCCCCTGCCCTCGCCTCCTTCGCTCCCGTTCCCTAAACGCACAAAGTGGATTATGCGCCCGCAGACCGACGGGATCGGACGACAGGGAAAAAAAGAAAAAGAAAAAAGGAAGAAGCAGGCACAGGCGGCGTTCGCGCGACAGCGTTGGGGAAAAGACACACAAAAGAGAAAATAGAAGCGCCAAGATGTCAGAATAGGGAAGGAGACGGGAGGGGTACAGAGAAGAAAGAAAAAAAAGTAAGGATCACAGACAGCAACAGCGCGCAGAGGAAATAGGGTGTCCCCGGCAAGCGAGCCCAACCGGAGAGACAGCGCATATAAGCACAGAGCTAGCCCGTATAGCACCGCTGCTCCCGTGGCTGCCTTTGGTTAAATGATGGGTGATCAACGACTACCGCTTCTTTTTTTTCCCCCAGTACATCCCTCCCCCCAACTCGTCCGTCGTTCACCAGAATCCCCATTTCCCTCGCGACATCCTCCTCTCGGTCCCCTCCCAACCAGCAGCGCTGCCAACAAGCCTGCGACGACGATCTCTCCTCTCTTGTCTTCCGTTCATTCGTTCTTTTTTTTAGGGTTATTCCCGTTATTTCTCCCTTTCTTTTTTTGTTTTTGTTCCGCGATTGCCGCGATTGCGGCGTGCCCCTTCCCTCACTCCCCATCCCTCTCCCTCCACTCTCTTAGGTCTTTCTTACGCTCTGTGCATCCATTTGTGGCCGTATATTCTCACCCCATTTTGTCATTCCTTCGTTTGATTCCCTTCTCCATGTCTTCGTTCACTTTCTTTTTTCTTTTCCCCTGCAGCGCCATAAATCGAGTCGTCGTCGTTCGTCTCCCCCAATTCCCGAGCCAGAGCTTCGACGCTTTGATGTCCGTTGTCGTCTTTTGCCGTCGGCGTTGCCCTCCGATTCCCGTTTCAAGATGGTGGCAGCGCGAGAGCTTCGCGCGCGTGACCAGTGCTGGGCAGTATCGAAGATAGATGTACCTTAGATGCTATCTTAGATACTCTTTCGGTATCTTGCATCTGTATCACGATACGTCTGGCAAGAGGTGTATCAGTATCTGTATTTCCTATACGGGAAAGAATGTATCGTGTATCTTAAGATACAAGCTACTTCTATCGCAACTGGTAGGCAAACCAGAGCAGTGACTCCCATCAAGCAAAAACAGCTGACAGCGCAGCGTGCAAAGAGCTTTCTTGTTAAGCAGCTAAAGGAAACCCAATAAATGGTTTCGAAATGAAAATACTTGAGCAAGAAAAGCAATCACTTTAAGGTAATAGCACACATTTCATTCAAATTAGGCATGGTTGGTCGGAGTTAAGATAGTCCAACGGAAACATTTTTGTGTATACGCGTTTCCTGCTACATCATATAGATCTATAGTAAATAAATTTGCGAATGTATCGAAGTATATCCTAACATATAGAGATGGAAAGTATTGCATCGAATACAATAATTGCGCAAGTATCTTGTATGTGTATCTCAAATGCGTATCATGATACAATAACAAAGTATCTTTTCCCACTCCTGTGCATGCACACAAAATGTTCATTGGCATAATAGCAACATAGCATAAGGAATGTAATTTGAAAAATAGTTCACATCAAGATCTTCTAGGCAAGGCCTCTACACAACAAAACAAATTAGTTTTACCCGAACTTGGCCTTCCCTGTGTATGAAAAGGACGCCCTATTCGTCACCCCCTAAGAGACAAGCGCTAATTACATTTTACAAGGTAATTTCAGACAATATCTGATAAACATTTTTGTGCACACGGAAAATGAAGCATAGAACATTTCTTTTAAATTAAAGCAGCGAAAATGCCCCGTCATAATTTAGCACGAAAAAGGAAAGTACCTTTGTTTGCGCAATCAGCAATATTCGACATGTTTTCTAGGAGCAGCGCCTTTGTCTCGCAAATTACGAACTGAACGTGAAAGCTGGCTCATGGCATGCGTCAAGAATGGCTCGCGGTCAGTGTTGCCAATTCAGCGTTATTCCTGCTATATTTATCGGTTTCTTGCGCTGCCTAGCGGGGAACTTTGTTCTCTAGCGGGCGGTGGTTTCATTTAGCGGTTTTCATGTAATGTTGGCTTCCTTTTTTTTTTGGCAGTACAAAAATAAATTTACAATAATTAGTGCTTCACGTTTCGCAAACGCGTAGCTTATCCATGACCCTATTGAAGTAAGAGGCAATTGTGCATGTGCACAGCCAGCTGAATGTGATTAAATTTATGTTAAGGAACACAACGTCCACTGACGTGACAAATGTCATGCTTACTATGCGGGATGGTCTCCGAAGAAACGAGACATACCGCTTAGGTTACACGCTGCCCGAGCAGGTTGTCCGCAAGATCGGCACGATCTAGGCCTTAGGGGTAATTAAACCATGGCACTATCCCTAGAACCAGCAACGCCAGCGAACAAATACACACAGAGGACGCGCGACCATACCAAGATGAAACAGATGGTATATTACAGCGAAGTCTGTATATGGCTAGCCGATTCGCCCGTCTGTCGCCTGTGCGCACAAACTATCATCATCAGCAATGGCTTGAGCGTCGTCGTCTTCTTCCACAGCTGGCTCTGTTGCCGCTCATAAATCTAGCGTAGAATTTTGCTTCTCTTCTGTCGTCGTAATGGGGAGGCTGCGTTTACAGGGGTATGAGCCATTCATTGTCTTACAGTGAGGGACAGATTTAATTTTGAAGCAATTTTATGGAAATCCATCCAGTATGAACGCGCTCGGGAAAGGGCTCGTCGTCCAAGTGCTGATTCTATAGCGTGAGGGCTTTCGAAGCTCTCACGCAAGACCGTGAAAGACTTAATTCGCGAGACGGTGAAAGGCCCCTTTATAACGAACACTTTCAATGCAGCGCGAGACGTAACAGGACACAAGATGGCACAAGTATAGTGCCTAGAATATATTGGCTAGTGTGCCGACCACGGCCTTTCGGGTGGCACCGTTTGCGATGAATGTCAGCGGCTGCCGCTAGGAGCGCTGCAGTGCGGGTGTGTGCCGCGGCGCCACCCGCTCTTCATAGACCACCGTGTTTTCACATAGGGCTGCTGCGTTTTTTGTATTTATAAAGCCGTAGGAGCAGTAAATTTCCCATGTGGGAAGGTAATTTCTAATTTAGGGTTTCTTTTGGCTATAAGAAGGCTTATTTACTGCTTGCTGCCTGCGTTTGAACTTACGTACTAGCTATAGCTCTGTTTCGAGTGTCGAACCTCCGGTGGTTCAATTCAGGCAAAGAAAGCCCTACATTCGTTTTCTAAGGCAGTCCAGCTCATTGTCAAGTAGGATTTTTAAAGTATATCATATTCGGCGACTTATTACTAATAGAGAATAAGAATGCTTAATTTATATGGACCAGTGAAACTGACTATATATACAGGATGTTTTTTTTAGACAATACATATTTTAATTTTTAAACGTAATCAATGAAGCTGACCTGATGTTTTCGCAGAGGAGTTCATAAGCGAGGCGGACATGAGCCTCGGAAGCCTAATTAGCAAAAATTTAATGATTACATTTTTTATTCGTGCCTTGGGGACCGTGTCTAAATGGCAAAGTAGGAGGCAGTTACATTTTCATCCACCTAGAGAATCGCACCTAATTCGAGATATTCTAGATGTGTGCGGCGAAGTTCGAATGACGGCATACCGCGGCAAATCCTAACCCGACACAAGCCGCACATGCTTGCCAGGCAAAGCTACTTTCTCGCGCTTGTCGTCACGGTGTTTCGGTCTGATACGACAGCGTGCGGTCGCCTTTTCTGCGCTTCAGCGGATTGCCTGAATTGACCTTTGAAGTTCGATGATAAATATCTCGAATTAAGTGCGGCTTTCAAGGTAAAAAAAATAAGGTGCGTTAAAATGCGAGTGCCTTCATATTCTCCAGTTCAATAACTGTATAAAAAAGGTAATTATTATTTTGTGTTAATTTGTCTTCTGAACCTCACGTTATTAGCGGCAATGTATTTCCGCCTCGCCTCGGAACCCATCTGCAAGACAACGCCATGTTCGCTGCTCTTATATAGCCTCTTTGTGTAAAATCTCGATTGTCTATAAAAACACCCTATATATGACTTCTCTTCGATGATGCTCGTATATGTGCTTCGCATGTTCATCATCATACGTCTTACAAACTCACCATTGTATCGCATGCCGTGATGCGACTTACGTCGTGCAACCAGAGCTGCTCTTTCAGGGCAAAATATTAACTTTTGCTTCACTTGCCAGAATGTTCCTATATGGAATTATACTCCTATTGATTGTTCGTTTTCGCTATACTTTCCTGCACTTTCGCTTTTCTGCAAAAGGAATTGTGTGGACACTCCAGGTGAATTTCCACCGTCGCCGTGATGCTCCGTATATAAAATCCAAGTGCGATATAATATTGGAGCCGCACGCCGTATTATGTCTATAGGTGCGAGCGAAAGCTTGCGAGGGTGAGCTGAGAAGGATGGTTGCTTGATTAGTAGATGAGAACTATTTGGTACATGCAGAAAACACGTACAATGTTCCCCGTACATTGTACGTGTTTTCATAAGGTCTAACACACATTCTTCAGCGAGAACCATGCCTCTATAGTACTGCTCCTTTGAAGCAGGCTTTAATTAAACTGCGTCGATCATAAACAAGCTGGAACTGATAAGTACTTTCTTGATCAAGGATTACACCTACCTGAGCATCACAAGTTGTGCGACCTTCTGTCATCATCACAGCACTCAGAACACTACCATTTTCCTTAAATAAAGGTGGCAAGTAAATTATCTTAAGTTATTCATTTCACCTTCTCAATAGGCATAAGCAGAGATTCCACTGGAATCTCTATTCCAGTGGAATCCTTAGCATAAGCTATGGATTCCACTGGAATAGAGATCGAGATTTAATTTCATTTATTTATCTTGAAGACCCCCCGAGGGCGTATTGCAGTACAGATGGCGACTTTCGCTAGTGGTTTGCGGACGTTGTGCACCATCATTTTGCAATCCACCAGCGCTCGCGGCTTTGAAACTACAGCGTTGGGCGCACTCTTCTGATACAGAAGCTTTGCGGTGGACACCAGATCCTTCGATCGAAGTTCTCCGAGTCGGCGCTCTCAACGGCTGAGCCCAACAATTAAGCAGGCCACCGACTGGGTGCGCCTGCGCGACTTTGACGGAAATTCTTTCACATAATTATATATTTTGTCTCTCTTAATTTTCTGCTTTGAGATACAAGGTGTGTAGGATACTTATGAAATATCGTACGTATCGCATCGATTTCACACGCGATTTATTGCGGCGAAGATCGTTGAAAACGCCGGCCGTTCACGATGATAGTGAACGTGCGTTCGATGAAACGGCTTTTTAAATACTTTCCACCCACCACAGCAGTTGGCGTCAGCGTTTTGTCATTTATTTTTATCCTTCGTTCCCCTTCTGCGAGCCGTGTGCTATCACATGGTGCAGTAAACACGAATACAAGCCCTTTGCTCGAGCAGTAATTACTCCAGCACAACCACGCAACGCTTCACTGTCGCTGTGGTTTCAATATTCTTTCACCGCCGTCACATAGTTCTCCTACTCACATACACGGGAGCAGAACCACAAACTCACTCGAAGCTTTTTGACGCAAGAAGAAACACGCAACACTGTAATGAGACTGAAAACGCAAACACAGAAATCGACGCAACCACTGCGAAACTGCTCTAGCCAAGCAGACGACACGCGCAGTCAGCACCCACCTGTATAGCTGCGACCCCTGTCGGTCACCGTGGGCATTCATTGCAGATGGTGCCACGCTCCTCCATTGAAAAGAGCGGGTGGTCGGCACACTAGCCAGTATATTCTAGGCACTATAGCACAAGTAAAGAGACAACACACAGCGCTGTGTGTTGTCTTTTTACTTGTGCCTTCTTGTGTCTTGTTACGTTTCGCGCTGCATTGAAAGTGTTCGTCATGAATCACCAACAAGCCCCCATCGCTACCCTTGCCCTTTATTCCGCGGCTCCTCTAACGTTTAGTCTGTGCTTTGCTATGGTGTTGCCGATCAAAATATAATATTTCAATGACGGAAGCTCACTAGTTCAGTAAATTGAGACAAGTAGCTTTATAGAGGCAGAACGTGGTTATGGAGACGTGTTTAAATTCAGGGACACGTGTGACTCGTGCAATTAAAATCAAACACCCTATATATTACAGTCGACCAACCGCGGCTACACCATTAAATGCCAGCCAAAAGAGGCTGTCTACTTATTATGTATACACACAAGAAAGAGCCTAACGGCAGGCAGTGTATTTTAAAGATGCACTGTGAAAGTCATGGACTGTCTCAATATCAATATAGATGGGCCGTCACCTTTGTTCAATTAAGAATGTGTACCGTTACGAGCGAATGGAAGCTTTAAAAAAGCTGGTCTACCAGAAGAGTGTTTCTTAGCCTCTTCTCTGTACTCGTCTTGTGCGCATAAAGCTCTTTCATGTCTTACCAAAATGCCCAAACAGTCACCTTAGTGAACTCCAAATCCTCTTTCAGCAGTCTGCGAAGCCGTTGTGTGAGCAAGATAGGCTTTCCGAAAGCGCAATCTGAACAACCTTCAAGAGTGCCAGCAGGAAGTCAGATAACGGCGAAATAAAGATAACACCGAATAATGAAAACATTCGAAAACGAATTTTTTTTTGTTGCGTATGGTGGTGCAAGTATACTTCCTTTATTAAAGACGACCATTTCGCGTGAGACATTACGAGCATGGCGCGCCCCTGCTGAAACTCGCAAACCTTGCTGCAAACCTTCGCCGTTGTACGCTCGCAGTTCAATATATGCGCCATGCCGGTAAAGTCGCAAGAGAGCGAGCTACATATACGGTTCCCGGCTCGTGTAACCAAGCTGCGCCACTCGCGCATGGCACGCCCTCATGCGGCGATACGCGGAGTTATATTCCGTAGCACGCTGGCAGCCTGCAGCCATCGCTGACTTTATTCATAGTAAACCCCCCCCCCCCCCCCCCTCCCGATCCCTCGCTATCTCTTTCGCTCTCGTACGCGGCGTCCCGTCTCGTCCCGCCGAGACGAGCGTTGGTGCCAGTTTATGGATGACTCCGGGCGAACGTAATGAAAGTGGTCTCCCGTCGCGCTCCGGCGGTGAGCCTAGTCGAGGGAGCTCGGGAACGATTGCTGTACTATACTGGCGCGGGATGAGCAGCCGAGATTGGGGAGAGGACGGAAAAGGGGATGAGGAGGAGTGCGAGGAAGGGGGGGGGGGCTGGCTTCTCCCTAATTAGGCCTAAAGCTTCCCTGACCTCCCGCAGAGCGGAATGCGCCCGCGCGCCCGGCACGTGATGAGCAGCCACGCCGTGGAAGGCGAGTGCTTCGCGTATAATGTGTTCATTTTCGCCTGGTCTGGTTGACAGCTTCATTTTCATTTTGTTTCGTTTCTTCGAGGACGCTGACGTATACTGGAACCTTAAGGGCTCTTGTCACTCGCGAACGCCGCGGCACTTGGGAAGGCGAGCCGGGTCTCCCCCTTGTTATACAGCTTTCGTTCATTTAACCATCCCATCATCAATAGTGTCTCCCTTACTTCCCTTACCCCTGCATGCAAGATGCGCATGCGCACACAGCTGTGGCTCAGTTGCTAAACGGTGCGTAGCTGCTGCAGAGCACGAGGTTGCAGGTTGGATTCACGTACGACTAGGCCGCATTTAAGTAGCGCTGAATTGCAATGCAAAGTGCATGCTCTTAAGCGTTCTGTGCGGTTTCGGGAGGCTAAGGCACTGGTATGAGTTGTTTCAGCGGTGCCGTAGCCGTTACCTCGCGGGCTGTGCACATGTCGCCAACATGTTGACCCCGCGTATTCTTAGAACGCCGCTTGGGGAGCTTCGGCGCAACAATAAATTTCGCTATTTATTGATCTACTATATGAATATTTATTTACGTTTGATAGCCCGAGGGCTACGTTATGAAGCATTATAGAGGGGAAGGGCTACAAAGTAAGGACGCAAGTGCAAAATACAGTAATACAAAACATAAGTACTAAGAACAAATACGTCTGGCAAACATTATTATAGAATCAAACAAAAAAGCCACGCAGTAGAACAAATTAATAAAACAAACTTGTGTGAGAGACGAGGTGTTCGTAGATCATGTAATGCTGACAAATACTACTTCGTGAAAGTGGTCCACATTAGGGATTTTACTGATTCGGCAGACAAGTTATTCCATTCGGGCGATTTGTTTCTGGCAGAAATTGGGTGAGAGTGACATTACTGTGTTGCGTTGCGGTATGTCGACCTTGTGGGAAATGATGCATACTCGATGCGGGATTGCTTTCGACGCTTCGCCTTCGGTTGGAAACTGTCCGATTTCTTTTTGGGGATTTTTGGACTCGGGACACTACGGCTGCTTTGTCTAACGTTTCGTGTGGTACATGTTTCGCTGTACGGGTGGTATAAATGAAGTCATTCGTTTAAACGGAGTCTTTATTGTTGTGTGTGGCGTTACGTTTGCACGCAGTTGTCGGCCTTCACTGTTTAGAATTAGAATGCGACAGCCGTTTGGTGAGGTTTATAGTCGATAGGCAAAAGTCACTTTAAGTAGTCTTCAGGATGAGAAGAACGATTCCGTTTAACTGATCCATTTGAGCACTGTGTTTATATGTGGCGGAAAACGAAGTCGGTGGGACGATTTCGGTTATCCGGCAATTTCATGCGTGCGAGTATCGTTGAAGCGGATTCTAGGCACCTTTGCGCATGTGCATATTAGAGATAGAGAAAAAAATGTTGTCGCAGTTTCACCCGAAAGGCGAAGCATCAATTGCGATAGCAAATTTGTAGAGAGCTATAAGAAGTAATGATAGCAGCTTTATCAGCTGTATAAACTTGGACATGCAGCAGCACCGGCAACACGCAGAACTGTTGTCGACGCCTTCGGCGTTTTGCCCGCGTTCGCACAAAACGCATGCGGCGTTGGTGACTGTTGCCGGAGCCTCTGGGGGGCGGCTCAGAGGTTTTCGACGACATCAGAATGGGACACTCGTCGAGCAGCGTCGGAAGTCTTTACCACCTTCTCGCCTCACAACCTTTTTATATAAATAGGTACTTGGTGCCGCAGCTAAACGTCGCCTCCCTTCCCCCCCCCCCCCCCCCCCCACGGCCTTTCGCGCGTTGGAAGAAGGCGCGTTTGCTCTACATATATGGTGATTGTAAAGGAGGAAAGAGATGCCTACTTCTGCAGCCCTTAAGGGAGCACGGCGCGGAACGCGCGTTTGTTCTCCGCCGTGGGTTCACTCCCCGTGAAAGCGCGCGTCCCTCGCGTGCCTTCACGCGCACATACAGCGTTCGGCGCGCGGCGACGATTTGATCTCCATTGACGACATACGGAACCTCACGGCGATGGCGACGGCGACGCCGACGGCAGAAATCTGCTTTGCAATGGAGTGTCCATATAATTGCTATCGCAATAAAAAAAAACTCACTAGTCCCTCCCCTGTCGAGGAAATGGAGGTAAGCGAAGCTTGTCGTGTGTTTCTTCGGTGTTCCTGTGAACGAAGTGCACTGACGAGTACCACGTTGTGCCCGAACCACAACTGGTCCCACCCACTTCAGCTAGCTGGCTCCGAAGTTCCGGTTGAGAAACTCGCGTTAAAACCTGGCCGTCGCACCGGGGAAGTTGGCGCTAGCGTTGCCGAGGCGTGCACTACCACTGTCGGGTTCCTGGAGAGCAAAACGACGCTGACGTTTAGCCTCAAGATCGCGCTCCCGAGACTCGGGGTCGGCGGCTCTCCGCTGACGTTTGGCCTCAAGATCGCGCTCCCGCAACTCGGGGTCCGCGGCTCTTCGCTACCGTTTCGCCTGGGCTTCGGAAGCCCTCACGGTAGAATTGGCACGTCGACGACGAGCCCTTTCCCGAGCGCGTTCATCCTGGATGGATTTCCATAAAATTGCTTCAACATTAAATCTGCCTGTTACGTAAGACAATGAATGGCTCATACTCCCTTAAGCGATGGCTCATACCCCCGTAAACGTGGCATCCCCATTACAACGACAGAGTGAGTGAAAACTTTCGTGAAAATAAATAAAAGAAGACACGATGGTTAGGGCCCCTATTCCATGGCTCCACTGGCACGAGCGGCTCGCTGTCCAGAAGAGCCAATTGGCTCTCCCGGCCCAGAAGAGAAGTGAAATTCTACGCTGGAATGATTAGTGGTAACGCAGCCAGCTGTGGAAGCAGACGACGACGAACGCGGGAGCGGTGCCACGAGCGCGTGCTGAGCACGAGCACGAGCGCGAACCGAGGGGCGCCAGTGACCCAGCTGCGGAAGAAGACGACGACGCTCGAGGCAACGCTGATGATCATAATTTTATTGCGATAGCAATTATATGGACACTTCAACCGGATTTCTGCCGTCGGCATCGCCGTCGGCGTCGCCGTGAGGTTCCGTATAGATAAAATCTTCGCCGCGCGCCGTATGCCCCAGCGGAAGCGTGCGGGGACGCGCGCTATCACGGAGAGCGAACGCACTCAATCTCCCACGCGCAAGCAAGGAAGCGGAAAGCCAGCGCCGGAGGGAGCAGGGGGGGGGGGGGGGGGCGCACTTCTACTCTGCCAACAACCGCGCTCGTCGCTCGCTCGCCCGCACAGTCTCTTATCTCCACACGGCTCTGACCTTTATGCACTGTGCATTCGCCGCTCAGTTGCTGTTGAAGCGATAGACCGCACGTACCTTCGCCCGCTGCAGCGTATGGGCTTGCTGCCAGCGTTTTGACAGTCGTTGTCTGCAGTCATTCAGTGTGATCTATTCATGTTTGTTTGTGCGCGCTCACACCACGCTTGTTCATTCAGTTAGTAATAGTCGGGCCACATTTTCCAACGCACGCTACACACGCAATGCTGCCCGGATCGGCAGTGCAGTGCTACAGGTGTGTCCCTTCGCACGCGCTGCCCACGGGAAGCGCTTCTCATCAACACCACCGTTTCACACGCGCCTTCTCGTGGTCATCGAGTCTCTCTTCATGTCGGTCTACTTACGCCGCAGCACACCTGCTTACTTAATCAGCTCATGTTTACCACAATTTATATTGCTACCAAAGCCGCTCACCTTACATCGTATGACATTGCTGTGTTGCTATCGTATTCATTGCTTCGCCCTTAGGGCGAAACTGTGACATTTTTTTGTGTACATGGACGCCACCGAAATTTGCGACTTAAAACAAGCTTCGCTTGATTATGTTATGGTAGAGCTTTCATGACAATAACTAATTGATATTCAACGTGTGCAGAGATATCGTTCTGTCGGCGGTCGGCATATCAAACCACACGTTTTCCCTGAAGTTCTTTTTCGTAAGACGCCATTGAATGGAGGCGATAGAGCGCTGCAATAAAACATGTATTGTTCGACAAAACGCTATTCGTGAACGCAGCCATTAGAGTACACTTTTATACTTGTTGCACTTACATTCTGGCGTTAAGAGTAAAAAAGGTATCAAACATTTTCACCTAATTAAATAGAATGGCGCTCCCCGTAACTCGTAGAATCTATAAAACGAACCATTGTCAAACGTATTCTCAAGTAGATGTGTGTGAAACAACATTCCTGACAGTAAGTACAGACACTTGACACAGTTTTCTAGACAAAAGTGTCTATTTCACTGAAGTACAGTTGTACATATTTCTTATGTGTATTTATTTTTTTAAGTTGAATACATGGAACGTCGGTCAATATAGGTAACTGCGAAACATTTGCACAAGTTTTACACTTACAGCAGGAACCTAATTGGAATGTGATTAAGTTTGTACTTGAAGTATATGTGCATTGATAAGGTAAATATCGCTTCTCGGCCTTTTGGCTAAGATCAATGCAGCTGGCTTGCCCGGCCTTCACTACCTTTGTCTTCTGCAGAAGCACCCGGTCACCTGCCCGGTTACAGCAGTCTTTCTTTCTCGGTACCCTCCCTCTGTACCGGCCCGGACCCTTCTTGCACTGCCTCCAGGATCGGCCCACTTCGCTGGGGGGCTTCTTTCGGCCGCTGCTGCCTCCTGGTGTCTCCTGCAACGCCCGGCTCTGGACCTGCTGCTGCTCCTGCGTGACCTGGCCCGCCTGTTTCCTGCTGCTGCCTGGCGCTGCCTGCTACCCCGAGCTTCCTGCCCCCCTTAGTGCAGCCTTGCTACCCTGCCTGCCCCTGTCCTGACGCCCCATGGTGGTGCTGCCCTCGAGGTTCCTGCTGCCCCTGCTACCTCTCTGCCCCTGCACTGTGGTACAGTTGGCTGGCTCCCGCCTTCGTCGTCGTCCGTAATGGGCCCTGCCTCTACACTATCACTTCGGCGGTGGCCCAACAGCCCGACATGACCTCACCTCCTGTAAGGAAAGCCGAGGTCTGAGGGCGTTCCATCAAATGGACGACAGTGAGGACGACGGCGATCCTGACCCTACTCCTGAGCAGGGACGCCAGCCAACACGTGATGGCGACACCCTCACGGTATACTTCCCGGTACCACACACGTTCCGGTGCCGCGAGAGGGGCTGCCGAGCTGCCTATGGAGCAGCCCAATGGACATCGCGGCGGCAGTCACTCCAAAGGCACCTGGAACAACAGCACAACTGCAGAATTCGGCGCACCATCAACCGTTGCAGCATCTGCGGCGCGACCCTGGGGTTGAGAGCAAGTACCCACGCATGCCTGGCCGCCACCAGCGTTTCCGCAGCTCCTGTCAGCCAGCCACATCAATGTGGGCAATGCCCAATGTCTTTTCCAACAAGAATGGGCATGAGCAATCATGAGCAATGGCACAGGATGCAAGCGGCACTGGCGGCCAGAAGCAACCCCACTGCAGGTGCGCCTACCACCAGCAACGATGGTGCGCCGGCACAGGATGACAGCGGAACCCCCCTACCTGAGCAGGACAGCACCCGGGCCTCACCAGGACCATCGGGAGAGGTGGCTGAGCGGGTGGCGGACCAGGAGCCTGCCGATGAGGCGCTGAGGCAGGACAGCAGCGGGGAAGCTGACGAGGATCCCCCATGGCAGGCGCCAACGCTAGCTGACACGGCCAGCAGCCCCCTTCCTGAGACACCTGCCACACCGACCGACCAGACCAGCCCCGAGAACCAGTTGGCGGGCATGGAGGGGCCGGCGGCCAGTGGAGAGCCTTCTCCCGAGCCGGCAGGAAGCCAGGAAAGCGGAGACAGCCAAGCCTACGCGACACAGGAGGAGGCTGCCGGGACCATGGGACCAGAGGACAGTGCCTGGATGCTGAGGGAGGAGACGGCGGAGCTGCGAGAGTTAAGGCGGTTGCCGGAGTCTGCTGGGGATTGGGCACGGTTTGAGAACATCATCGACCGTGCCATTGCAGCCGCTACCAAACACCTGCGGCTGCCAGAAGGGGGCTCGCGCCAATTCCGGAGGCGCGAGGTTAACCCCGACAATCCTCAGCAGATACAGACCTTGTACAGGCGGAACCGGCGCCGAGTGGTGAGGCTGATCACCGAGGGCCCATCGCAGCTCTGCCCCATCAACCCAGACGCACTCCAGGCCCACTACACAAGCCTCTGGTCACCGGCGGCGGTCGACACGAGCCTGCTACGCTCCAGGACGGCTGCAACAGAGGAGATGGACCTGTGCCCCTTCACCCCAGATGAGGTCGCAGCCAAGCTCCGGAAGTGCGAAAGCACAGCGCCAGGGGAGGACCGCCTGACCTACCACCACTGGAGGCAGGTGGACCCAGAGGGCAGGTTCCTGGCGGCGGTGTTCAACATCTGCCTCAAATACCGCCGCACGCCCCTGAGCTGGAAGTCGACGAGGACTATCCTGATCTACAAGAAGGGTGACCCCGAGGACCCCACCAACTGGCGCCCCATAGCCCTTGGTCGAACAATTGCCAAACTGTATGCCGGGTGTCTCACCACCCGGCTGCAGAGGTGGTTGGGCGACCATGCGGTACTGTCCAGGTGTCAGAAGGGCTTCCTGCCGCACGATGGGGTGTTTGAACACAACTTCGTGCTGCAGGGACGTCTGGATGATGCCAGGACGGGAGGTGGGGAGCTATGTGTGGGGTTCCTCGATTTTGCCAACGCCTTCGGGTCGGTCGCCCATCAGGCCCTCGTCGATGCTGTCCGCGGCGCCGGCGCGGGGGAGGCCTTCGCTGCCATCGTGGAGGAGCTCTACCGCGCCAATACCACCAGCGTCGTGGCAGCTGCAGGCACAACGGAGCCCATCGCCATCGGAGCCGGGCTGAGACAAGGCTGCCCTCTAAGCGGCCTGCTTTTCAACTTGGTGGTGGACCCGGTCATCCGTGCAGTACAGGGAGGCGATAGGCAACACAACATCCTTGCCTACGCCGATGATCTGACGCTGCTGGCCGCGGATCCCACCACCTTGCAGCGCCGCATGGACATGGTGGCTACGCTCTCGGACCGGCTAGGGCTGCGGCTGAACGCCTCCAAGTGCCGGTCTCTACACCTGTCTGGTCGCCACCCCGTGGGCACACGGCCCACCACATTCACCGTTAGTGGCGACCCGATTCCGGCTCTTGGAGACTTTGAGGGGCACAGGTTCCTGGGCCGGCCTGTGGGATTCAGGGTGCTGTCGGACAACACCACGGTCGACGAGGCCATCCACCTGGGCAGGAAGCTGCTCTCCTCCATGCTCGCCCCATGGCAAAGGCTGGACGCTATCAAAACGTTCCTATATCCAGCCTTAAACTTCGCCATGCGGGTGGGCGTCGCCAGCAAAGGAGAGTGGCAGCGCCTGGACGAGGAGCTCCGCCCGCTGATCAAGAAGACCCTGTACGTGCCAGCCAGAGCTTCAAACGAATACTTACATGGAAGCACACAGGCTGGTACTGCAGGGATCCCCCTTGCGGCGGAGCTGAGCGACATATGCCGGGTGGACGGAGCCTTCAAGCTTCTCACGTCGACCGACTCGGAAGTCCGGCAGCGAGCGAGGGACGAGCTGCAGCAGGTGGTGACCAGGCGACTGAGGCGGCCAGCTGACACTGAGGACATGGAGGTCTACCTCTCGGGCGAGACGGAGGGCGAGTTTAGGCAAACAGCCACACAGCTGCAGTCTGTGTGGACGGAGGCCGGAAAAGCCTCTCGTCGCCTCTCCATCGCCTGGGAGATCACGGACCAGGGGGCCCGCATCACCTGCGGAGAGGCCTCCGTGTCTGCAAGGAACCGCCACAAGCTGACGAGGACCATCCGGGCGCTCCTCTCCAAGGACCGGGACAGCACCCTACACGGAAAGCCAAACCAGGGCAAGGCGATGGTGTGCGTAGCGGCGGACCTGGCCAACGCCCACTTCATGAGGTCCGGCCGCTACACTCGGTTTACAGATTGGCGCTTCATTCACCGAGCCCGGCTCAATCTCCTCCCCCTAAATGCCACACGAGTATGGGCACCCGCAGCTGACAAGCGATGTAGGCGCTGCGGGTATGCGGAGGAGACACTACCACATGTCCTCTGCCACTGCATGAGGCAGAGCCGGGTGATGACGGAGCGCCATAACGCCATCGTCGACCGAGTGAAGAAGGCTGCCCTGGTGAGGTTCACCGTGATAGCGGAAAACCAGGTCGTTGGCAACACCTCTCTCAATCCCGACCTGGTGCTGGCCCGTGGGGAGGAAGCTCTCATCCTGGACGTCTGCTGCCGAAAACCTTAATACGAAAACCTTAGCTACATTGTTCTTAAAGCTCGCGCACAGTGTATATACATGTATATAGTGCTAAACTATTAGTGGTTCTGTTACGCTCATTTATTATAAGTCTTGAGACAAGCCTCATTTTCTTGATGTGCATTGCCTTAACGTTCTTCCGAAGCCTTCATCGCGAAATAAGAATGAGAACTGAGGGAGATGCCAATTATTTATTTTCTGGGTGTTTAACACTAAGGGATGATGGTAGAAGTCATAATCATGAGCATGACTCAGCAAAAATGACCATGACTCAGCGAAAAATATTATTACATAAAAATCACTGAAATGGGTTCGGACGTGGGCACTAAGTGAAAAAAACACTAAAGGATTGCGGTAAAAGTCATATTCATGACCATGACTCAGCAAAAATTAGAATGACTCAGCGAAAAAAGATTAATTCTCAAAAACCAATGGAATGGCTTCGGATGTGGTACTAAATGAAGGAAAACGCTAAAGGTTGATGGTCGAAGTCATAGTCATGAACATGACTATGGCTTTCGCCTTAAGGTCTCTTAGGTGTAGCTAAAGGGACTCCTGAAGACTCATGACATGAATGTCATGACATGCGTGTCATGCAGGTCATGAAACAGCCGCCTACGTCTTGGTGCTATCATGGTCGTTTCGTTAACTTTGTGGGCTCCCCGCACACTTCTTCGCATAGCATCGATTCCCACAGGGCGTGGGATTTGCCGGCTTTTTTTTAACGACACTTATTTATACTGCCAAACAAAAATGTACTCGCAAAATATATTCCACATTTGTTCATTAAAACGAAACACAGTGCACGCGAATATGATAACGAAGGTAGTAAGAGATAAGTGCGGCTTCTTTACTCTCAATTCATTTCCAACGGCATGCGCTTTCACACACTTCCACGTACTCATGAAAACCACACCCAAAGCCAACTCGGCAGCAGTGGAATAAAGCACAGTTTCTGATATTTCTCTGTCAGTCTTACAGGTCCATGCAAAACCGCACAATCGTCGTCTGTATTTCTTCAGTATTTAGCACTGTCTATTTTTCAACGCTTTAAATAGCGCCGAAGGTATCATATATTCTACGCCGAGTTTAGTACTCCAAATTTATGACTTAAGCATGAGAAACCTAACGCATAGCCTGTTGTAGCTTTCTTTTTTTTTAATGCTGGAGCGACTTCACTTGTGTATAGTTCAGCAAACGAATTGCTAATTTAAAAATTACGTTACTAAACAGGCTTAAATTCAAAGAACATTTCATTCTTTTGTGCAAACGTGCTCTACACGGACAGAAAGAAATGTGTGTAACTTTTTCCTGGTTCTAGAACTGCGTTCGAGCATTACATGAGTAAATACATTACCAATTTGGCCCTTCGTATCAGGAGCCTGCTAAGACTGTGCGCCAGCAGCTTTTATCTCAAGTCACGAATTGTTTATTTTATTTTACTTCTTTGGGGAGGTAGGGAAGCATGAGGATCGAACTCCAATTTTGTTCGTTTAGTGCCCCGAGTACGCAGTGCCATCACTTCCGGATATATCGAAGGAAAAAAATAGAGAAAACGAGAAATAGTTGACACAGCAGAAACATAGCGTCTTTTACTGCCAACGTTTGAGTGTCCGTGCGTGTCATTCACCCCTCATGTTTTGCAAACCTGAAGTCTTCGTCGTGAAAGGCATCGGGGCCTACAGCGGTCTCCACTCGTCACGATGACACTCAAAGCCGGTGGGTGTCATCCTAGACTCTGGGATGAGCAGGGTCAGCAGAAATGGCCCGCACGTTGACGTCAAACTATCAGTGTGAGAGACAAGCGGAAAAGTGCTTTCAACGCCGCGACCCCCGTCAACCGCAACAAAAAGAAACGCCACAATGTAAAGGTGCTGAAGGGCTATTGGCGTACCATAGGGCCAAGAGCCATTCAGACAACCCTTTCATGCCCACGAGTGGACGGAGAATTGACACTCACGGCTATGTGCCACGGTTCGTCAGAGAAGACCTTGGTCTGTCAGTTGCCTTTTCATACTTTAGTTGTTTTTTTTAGCCATGCGGAAGAGTTATCCAGAGGTCTCGAGCTTGTGCATCTCTGAAGCACATAGTCTCGTCTTCGGTTTAAAAAAAAAATCAAGTTACGCTCATACTGGGGTCAATCGTGAGGACTGTGAGGCATCGGCGATAGCGTATTTAAATTCAACGGTTAGGAGGATACACGGTGATTTAAGATGTCTCGTGGGACGATGCTCGAAGGATTCGCTGAATGCTTTTGCTTGCGGCTACACCTGAACCAATTGGGGCGACCCGACTGTTTGCGGGAATCTCTTTCCCTAACCCTGCTGACTACCTGTCATCTCAATTGTTAAAAGCAACAAGGAAAAAGGAAAGAAAGCAGAACAACAACAACAACGTCAGGAAACGAGGAGGAGAAATGACCTGTTTTTTTTTTCGTGCAGGTTTCGTTCTTGTCACGCCGTCGTCGCATGCACTAACCACCCCGCTGCATCGTTTTGTGTCCATCACGTCGTCAGTGTCGTGTAAGAAGAACGGGAGTAGCAGAGAAGCCCACGGAGGTCAGACGATTCACACGGGAATGACTGGGAATCGGCTTGGCACCCACTGCATTTGAACGGCGTTTACACGGGTTTATCGTGTGAATTGACCATAACGTTAGCCGAGGTTTTCCTTCCACGTGCTTTTCAAGCTACCGCGAGAGATCGACATCACTTACAAAGACAAATTTTTCTGCACCCTGAGACGTGGCTGCAGAACAACATTGTAGTTTGGTAGTTAAAAACACTCGTAAGTAAAAATGATTGCTAGAAATAGGTTACTGACAACGGTGAAATACAAATGATGTTGTGAACTGCCAATAACTATAGCCGGAGGGGTCCCTTCGACGTGCTTTTGAAGCCACCGTGAGAGATCGAGATCATTTAGAAAGACAGGTTTTTCTGCACCCTAAGATATGGCGGCAGAACGTTATTGTAGTTTGCCACGTAAAAACAATCATAAGTAGAAATAATTGCTAGAAATTAAACAGGTTACCGACCACAGTGAAATACAAATGATGTTTTGAATCCCATGTACGCAATGCAAAGGCGAGATAGGCGAGTTATTATTCAATTAATTGTTAAATTGGTAAATTAATAGATCAAAATGTGCTGTTATGTGGGATAAATGTTCATTCGATGTACACGGCCAAATTTATCAGCCACACAGCACATGAGCGTGATTGGTGACCATGACTAACAAAAAATGAGAGTAGAAATCAAACTTCAGCGCAATACCAACCACAGAAATTTTTATGGCCGAATGCTAAGCCAGGCAACGAAGAAAACAATAAAAAGGGTGTTTAAAAAAGTGTTATGGACAACTCGTCAAATCCTAATATATAATTAACCTGTCTGTGCCATTGCATTTGTACTGTATACATCATGGTTCCAATAAATTTGCATGTTCAGTGAATACTGACCTCCATAAGCTTCTAAATAGTGCACCACTACATTGGATTCTTTACTGTACGTAAATATCGCACTATTCTTGTCGCATAACTTCACAATTGCTTCAGTGACGTAACATTCGATGCTATCGCGGCTGACACTACTTCGACGGGGCTCATCGAATCGGCTTAGTTGTTTCTTTCACTAATACGTGGTTCTGTTCTCTACCGTGCCACGCGTGATAAGCGAGATTCTCGCAGAATATTGACAAGACGTGAAAACGGCGAGCCCCGGAGGGGGGCAACTGCTGAAGAGACGATTGGATTAGGCGACCCAGCCGGGACTTTCCCCAGGACAATGTCGGTCCGGGTCCACACCCCTTATAGACATTGTCCGCCAGATGCGGTGACGCTGCTTATAAGACTTTCCGGTCACGTCATGATCTCCCGGTTTTCCCGGTCGTTACAGCTGTCGTATAGATACTTGTCCGCGTTCGCGGCCACAGGAAAAATTGATTCTGCCACGCCCCCGATAGAATAACGGATAGAGAGATATAGATCAACTTTATTTACAAACGACTCTTTGTTCGAGCTGTCAGCGCTGGATGTGAGTAAAGCTCACTTTGCCCAGAATCGTGAGAGGGGATGGATACAGGGTACCGGGGAAGGAATCTGTCGTATATTTTATTACCACTATGTGAGTGAACTACTGTACTTGTACTGTACTGCACTGTGCTGTAATGCGAAAAAAAAATTAAAAGCTCGTGGACGCATATTCAGAAGTTCGTTAAAGAACTCGCACAACTTACACCTAGAGTCAGACTATACACCCTACTTTTTGCATCATGTAAGGAAACTGAGAAGACCTCAGTGGGTGCCTTGTGGCACAACGAAATGTTCTTCTCTGCACTGTATAATTGAATGTCCACAGTTTCACTAGCATACAAAAATCCTTCACAATCGTCTCAACAGGGTATTTTGCCGCTCTTTCTTTGTGAAAGCAAAATGTTTTAAGCCTGGTTGTGACCCAAGAAACAGAATAGCCCTCAAAGCTCTACGGGATATTCTCGGGGAGAGTGACTTGATCAATTTCCCGTGAAGAGCAGTTTCTGTGCGTTTTTCATTTTCTTCATACTGCCATTACATGTTCGTGCTGGAGGAGTTCTTATATACTTATAAATTGCCAGTTTCTGCCTTCATGCTCGACGGTTGTTCAAACTCTCTGTCGTTATGTCTTTATACACTTGTTTTTACTGTGCTTCTGTGACAGCGCTTGTGTCCGTTTTTTTTATCCATCTTCCGTGCGCTGACGTGCAGTTTTTTTTTTTTACAGTGGATTACTAATTAGCTAGGTCGCACACCTTGCTCCAACGTTTTGTAACTTTATTACTTCCATTTTGTTTTGGTTGCATTTTTGGGCTAAGTTTCTGGGTTACCTACAACTTTATTGGCAATTTATTCAGAAATTCTCGTAAATTGTCAATAATTATGTCAAACTTTATCATCAGTATTTGAATGTGCTTAATACAGTAATCAGAGCAAGTCAAACGGTTAGTATGATACTTGTGCATCTTTAGTAAACTTGTGTGCATTTTATTGCATATTTAGGTAAAAGAAATCTTCTTTAGCGATCTGTTGTAAAGATATTTGCAAATTATGATTGGTGGGAGCTAATCCATCGCATAACTTCTTGACGTTCTTTATGACAGACATTCGTTTAATGACGGTAAATACGCACTTGAAAGCTGGCACAGCAAGTTTTTGAAGGTCGCTGGTATACCAACAACAAAATTGATTTTGACGGTTTCTCAAGCGCTCGCAGGAGGAACGTGCGACTAAAGATAACCGGAAGCCCTACTGAGCTAGAAGACGACGGCTGCCGTAACAGAAGAACGGTTTGCTTGGAACGGAGACGACGACTGCACAGATTTCAAGGAACCACCGAAAGGTGACCTATGGGAGAATTCTTCTGGAACATTTTCCACCACTTAAAGATCGATGTAATTTTGCGTACTGGTACACTGTAGACATTTCTCGTGTGACACGCATACAGCATAGTGAATAAATATCATATGTGCTTTCTTCATATTTACACAGCATCTTGTTTGCACATCACTTCGTTTAATGTAGCCGTATGCCGGGTGTATATTTTAGATCATATAGAATTTTCAAAGATAGCCGTTGGCAGATAGCTTAATTCTAGTCATTGATGGGCATTACTAGCAGAAGAAATTCATATCCATAATCTACCAATTAACGACAGTCTCTTCGTAACAATCAATTAGTAAATCACAATGTGCTATAAAATAATTAATTAAAAAGGTAAATAAATATTTTTGTTAATTAGTCGATTACGCATTTCGATCTCTCATGAAAGTAATGTCTACCGCCTCGAGTAATCCAGATAAAGAACTAAAATTTCGTGATTTGCCACAAGTGATGTTAAGCTTATAATAGAAACAAATGCTTGATTCAAGCGAGTTAGAGGTGTCACAGGGACGTGAAGACTTGACGTGATCAACTTTAAGCGAATATAGAATGCCTCAGCTTGAGCAAGCGTTTCGATCAAGTAATTTTCTGTGTGATTTGTGAAGACAAGTTTCCCGGCTGAAACCTTCAATCCACGCTGAAGCGTCTGTGGTAACCCCAAGTACTAAAGGCCAACTTCAATAAAAGATTACTTTGAGTTAATGATTACCAATTCGTAGTATGTATCTGACAACGCTAACTTAAAATCACTTTAAAAATGCCACGAAATTTTAATGAAGCAAACTTTTATTGGGAGTTCCGGTCAGAGGCGTTGCTGAAATCAAAAAAGAATCGATGCTCAAACTTTTGACGTTGATATGGCCATATTTGACTTATGCAGCGACCACAAGACATTCTAAAACAACCACTATAATGTGTTTTTTCATAGCGAGAGCAACAGGGGAAGGGTTTAGGATGGGACAGCTGCGTATGCGTATACTGCCCTACGTATAGAAGTATTGGCAAGTGAAATTTAGCGAGAAGTATTTTGCCGCAATAGTTTGGCAAGCGGTATCGATACAGGCCCACTAATATTTCTGTGGCGATCATCCTTGAATATCATAGACAAGAAGATTAAAGGGAAGAACAACTAACCAGTAATGTTAATACAAAACAATGACAGAAAATAAAAGTTGCACATTTCAGCATTTACCTTGTCCCCTAAAAATTATCCTAATCATTCGTGCTTGCATTTGTATTTTTTTAACGATGCGCTCCCTGGGTATTCAGATCACGAACGGCATACGCGTATATCAATGTGAGGTAGCATCCCCCCCCCCCCCCAAAAAAAAAAAAAGAAATAGCGAGCTAAGAGCGTTAAATAAAGGAAGCGCACGTAAGATTGATGACGATTATCCTCCGAGGACAAGATAAGCCCCAAAGTGCGTAGAAATTTCTTTAGAATGTAAGACACGGCTGTCCCAAAGAAAGGTTACAAGAGATTTGAACACTCAACATGGCTCGAGATCGTACTTGAGCTGGAGATGTCGGCATTGCATATTTTCCGTTCCGAGAGGGGCTCGGGAAAAGCGGCACCGCTAAGCCTCGAGCCACTCGTGTCAAGGCTGCAGCGGTCCCCAGTGAGCACCTGGAATTCCAGACTCGTAAAAGCCGAATGTAGAGCCGATTTCAACTGCCCTTCACCCCCGGCTGGACTGCTAATACCGCCAGCGAAGGTTGAGCGATACCCGGATACATTTCCTTTTCTTCCGCACCCGCGGGCCCCGAAAAGAGATCGAAGGCAACACAGTGGCCCTTTTTGCCACGGTCCGCTGCCGAAAGCGGCGTGACACAAACATGGCTTCCGCGGGCGCAAGCACACAGCGCCCCCTGACGCCGAAGCGGCAAAACCACGCCCCCTTTTATATGCCTGTATCGCAAAAGGTTTCAGCCTCGGAGGTAGAAGAAGAAATGGGGAGAAGGGCAAGGCAGGGGGGGGGGGGGGGGGGTTACGCTGTCCTACCCTTTTGTATGCGTTAGCCAGGGCGCACGTTCCCTTGGTGAACACCTGTGTTTCGCGGGGCGGCTTGTGCGGAAGAAGACGGCGCGCGCTCGTAACTTCCTCCCCTCGCTGACACCGGGGGGAGCCACTGGCGTGTTGCACAGTGGAGGCGGGTGCCCTCCCGTTCTGTGCGCGATACCTGGCGGCCGCAGAGGGAAGCACACACGCACGCACACGCGTGCTCACACAACGCACGCACAGGGGGGCGGGAGCGCTCGCTTCGCACGCATGGACACCGTGGCAATGGCGGAGCAAACAGCGGGCCCACAATGGCGTCCTGACAATAACGTCCTACTAAACCCCCTACTCCCTCCGCCGTCTCCCCCCTTGCATCTCCTATCCCTAGCTATCCCCGCCGTCTAAAGTTGCGGCCGTGACGCTCCCTCCCTGCTCGCGCCTTTTGTCGACGCCCTTTTGACCGCGCGAGGAGGCGTTTGACGCCGCCATATCCCTTTTATTGCTTCTTCCGCTACCGCTTCCCCCGTGCTACACTTCCTTCGTTGTGGTCAGCTTCTTTCCGCAGGCGAGCGTGAGGTCATATACGGGTTTCCTAACAGCGTACGTATGTGCCCGCGATGTCGGACCGGCGAAGCCACTGGGCATTCTGCCGCGGCTAGCTGCCTTCGGGGTCACGGGGCAAGCATGAGGAAAGGGAAACGGCAACTGTGGACAGTAAGAAAAGGGGGCGTACTGAATGCCATTGAATACGGAGCGACGACAAATTTGAAGACATTCGAACGTTCCTGACGCACAAAACGCGTTCCCGTCGCACGAGGCGTATCTGTTCCATGGCCCCCACAGAACATCCCCCCCCCCCTCCCCCCATCGGCCCCTATCCCTGCAAACAGCGTTGAGACTGCCGGCCGAAGCGCGCAAAGCTGCCGAAAGAATAGAAGAAGCGGCAAGCGCAGGTGGAAAGTCTCACTGCCGCTCGCGATAGATAGGGCCCTTTGTGCGGAGGTGTTAAAAGGAGGGAATGCATAAAGCAGATCGGGGCGCGATTTTTAGACCCCCGTTGTACCCCCGGTGCGCGCTGGCGAGCTGCCGTCCTTTCGCCTTGCCTTTGAAGCGCGAGGTACTCCCTTAGCCGCCTTCACAACTGCGCTCTGGGTGGCTTGCGGTGAGATCTCGCCGGAGGTCCGCGAAGGGGTTTCTCTACAGACTTTAGTGCCTTGTCAGCGCTAAATTGCCAGGACAGAGGCTCGAAAGTTGAAGAACGCTCACGTGCGAGAACCTGTGTGCGTTGTCGAGTCTTGTAGAGAGCAGAGCTTCTTCGAGCCGCGGCGTACCGCGGGTTTTTTAAGTGCCGGCCTCTATTCTTTAACGGCCGTGTTCTTGTCGAGGAGTCCAGGATGCCGTGCGGTACTTGGGTCTGCAGCTGATGGGATAACCGGGGGTGAAAGCGAACTGATCGCCCTCTCTCTCATGGCGCTGTTGGTGCTAATCTTCTAGCTAGCGGCCCGGCTTGCGACGAAGCTGCTGGTTTGCAAAAGAGGTTATGGTCGTCGAGATCGTGGTGTGTGGCCGCCTTGGGAAAGGTGGGAAGTAGCTTAGTCGGTGGATCCCGAAGCAAAGTGCAGTGTCGCTACACTGAGGCTGGAGTGGTACAAAGCCGCGGCTCTTGAGTGGCAGGCTCTTATTGAAAGGTCGTGATTAGGTGTGGGTGTGGTCCCTGCATAGTGCGAGGACAAATAGGGCTCTCCTTCAGAAACGTCTCTTGAAGAGTGAGTGAGTCACCGAGTGAGGTTATATTTGCTGCAGGATTGGGCCCTGCAAATTGTGTCATCCAAACGTGTCATTCAGGGGCACAAATCATTTTAACGAATGAAAGAAAGAAATAAAGTAAGAATATTGGAAACATGCGTCACGAACGGTGAGAAGAAAACCCTGCTTGCTCTTCCTAGCTCGCAGAGTTCAGATGTGTCGGTCGCTTTCCAGCGGTTCCGCTTCACATGGTCCTGATACTTCGTTATCCGCTCCCGGTGTTGCGAAAATCGGAACACAATGAATTCTTTTCGTGTCGAGCTGACGTACTAATGGACGAAGTCGCCAGCCATTTTCTTGTGTTTGGACGAACCCGCACAACTAAGCCGCTCTTTGACGTGTTCATACAATTTAGGCCAGTTAGTCCATGTCACAATCAGGCCGTAAGGTAACAGCCGTGACCACGTGCTGTCGTGACCACCTGCTACCGCTTCTGTGCACCACAATGGTGACCCAGTATCGCTAGGCTGCACAATGGCTCTCAACACGCCGAAAGGTGGCGCTGCTATCGAGGCGTCATACATGATTGCTTCAGGTATTGCTTCAGGTATTGCTTCAGAGACTGAAAGGGAAGCGTCACAAAAGTAATTGTGTTACTCAAAAGAAGAGGCCTGATTTGCGTCCCGTTACTGAACACTTCTCTCTCATAGGTGGAAGCACATTGTGGCGCGCTAGCTGCCGAGGTCTGCACTCAAGTGCAGACCTCGGCCGATGGACAGTGCCGATGGCACAAAATTGAGGAACGAAGTAAACAAAATAACGTTTAAAAAAACATGGTACATCATGACTGATGACATCATCGCCTTATATAGTAGTGCCGACGGCAACGCAACGAGCCTATGACTCACTATGAAAGCTTCACGTGTGAAGCTTCCTCGTTAGTCACACTCAGCTCCCTTTCCCGAACCTACTTCTAGAAGTAAGCTTATAGAGCCATCATTTCAATATATTATTCTTCCTCCGTGTCTCTTTTATTGCATGGAGTGCACATACCTAAGTCACACGACTGGTCCGCGAGACCAAACTCTTGTGCACTTTACAGGTGCTAAGTTACGTAAAAGTGCAACTCTTTTTACAATACTTATACACCTAAATGTGACCACCGTTTTCTTCAACGTGGTTGAACTTAAATGCGGAAAACTGAGTTTGTGTTTGCAATTCGTGTTTTCCAATACGAGGTGGTCATGTCGTCGTCCGGCCAGCTCCACATAATCAATCAGCGTCACACTCGCTCTTATAGGTGAACGTTTAAAAACAGAACATTGCTCAGCACAGCCGCCACAGGGTTTCGAACACCTGCTCCTACGCCGACGCCAACTTACAAGTCGGACTCTCCAATCACTGAACTGTGGTCCAGTATACAGTCGAACGCCTTTATAGCGAAGCGCATGCATGGGACCTGAAACATTCTTGCTTATGCAGCGACGTCGTTGTAAAGATCGTGCACCGAACCACGCAATATATATAGAGTAGACTAAGCTAGTTCACCAGAAGGAAACCTTTATTTAAAACGAATTCCGGTGATATTTGCCAAAAGAACACGCCAATTCTTTCTGCACACTTTGTCAGATGAAAAGTGCAGCCAGCGTCAAAGCACCGAGCCTCACGGAACGCCTCAAAATGTCGAAGGCCACTATTGTCTTCCTTGTCAAACTTTTAGCGCGTTTTCGAGCGCCTTCGTCACTTTAATTGGCCTCCTTCTCGGCGTTGATGGCTCCGACTTTGCCGTAATTCCTCCGATGCGACCAAATCATCACTGTCAACCGCAAAGTATTTGTGAGCCGCCACATCGGCTGCGAAGTTTCAATAAGCAGCATATGTACTTGGAGCTGTGCAGTAGGACTGGATTCTTTACTGCCAACCCAACGGCACACTCATCAAGTGCGTCTGCAAAGCGCTAGCTCGGATTGCTGCTCAGTGGTGGCTGCCGAGGGCATTCGTGACACCGGCACATGCGTTCGTTGTAAAGCAACAAATCAGCATGTCGTGGGAGTCTAAATTTCTTGGTTGTACAGGCAAGTTCCTTGTAGTGGTCTTCGCTGCGCAGGCGTGCACGATGCCTAAGAAAGACAGGAATTTAGCAAGGACACAAGGTATATTTCGTTATAGAGGTTTATTTGTTGTAGAGTATTCGTTGTAAACGTATTGACAGTATTGTGACGTTGCAGTGACCGACGGTGAGGATAGACATGTACCGCCAAGAGTGTGAGTTCAGAAGCTTATTTCTTATGGGCGAACCTGTGTCCAGAAAAGTAAGGAATCCTCAAATCACAGGCACGATGACGAGCAGAGTGGTCGAGTTTGAACTCGCGGGTCAAGTCGATCTGCTATGCGCTTCTGAGCTCGAGCTCGCGGGCTCTATGCCGGAGGCGGCTGCCGCATTCCGATGGGGGTGAGTGTAAAAAACATCTGTTTACCATACACTGGGTGCACGTTAAAGTCTACCACTATATTTGGCCTACCTCAAGATGAGATCATCTACTTGCCACATAAAACCCAACACTTTAGTTTTTAGGAGCCTGTGCTATTGATCACCGCACATTTTAGAGTAAAATCACATTAAATTCGATGGCTTCCCGTGCCAAAGTCGCGATAAAATTATGAGGCACGCCGTAGTGGGGTACGTCAGATTAATTTTGACCAGCTAGTTGTGTTGCCAAATGGTAGTTATTTTCCCATATTGTGGAGAAAAATTTATCGCCTGAGGGAAAAGGAAAAATTTGTTTTGACATTATAAAACGAGGGAAATTTTGGGGGACGTCGAAAATGTTTTGTCCCTTTATTGTGGTGCATAGTTCCAATAGTAGAAAATTACTCACATCTCAAAAAAGTATGAAAAGCTGAATATTTAGTGATATCTATTTTTCATTTTCACCACAAAGTATGATGCTTGAGTCATTCTTATGAGAAGCGGGAAGAATAAATGCCCATTTGCGGATTGCTCGCTTGATTATAAGATAATGAAATGCTTGAAAGCGTGAACGGCCGACAATAACGCTTATGTCTGAGGTTTCAGAAAGAAACGTTAGTAGCTAATTAGATTCGAGTCAATCCGACGTGCCTTAATCATTACGCAGACGTTATTTGGCATAGTATAACAATCCGAGCACCTGACATGTGGCCAGTTTTGGTCACGCTGGTTACAGCTGACTAGAATTTGCACAAACAGACATTACTTAATGCTCACGTAAACGACCTTACAATGATATTTCTGGTGATTGCGGCGCAGGAAAAACTGAATGTTAGAAGAAGTTTCTGCAAAGCTGGCCCGAGGAACCTTTGATAAATGGTTGACTTGCTTCTAGTGAGGAATGATGAATACCATGCATCTTCATACGTTCCTGCACCATCAGGACGTGTTCGGCAAGAACATACCCACGCATCAAAAACTAAATATTGAGTGCTATCTATATTTAATTTTCTCAACCAAGTACGATGCTTGAATCATGCTTATGAGAAGCGGGAAGTATAAATGCTTATTTGCAGATTGCTTCCTTTTCTTATAATATAATAAAATGCTTGAAAGCGTGAACGGCAGACAATAACGCTTATGTGTGAAGTTTAAGAAAGAAACGCTTTCTCATGGTGCTGTACATGGTTTGTAAACTTTTCTTAAAACTGCCGCCCACACAAGGGCATGTCTGGAGCACAGTCGTGCTTGTTGGACATTTGCTAGCCCAACAGATTTTAATTTCGTTTAGGTCAGTTTCGAATGAATTTATTATAACTGTGGATGGTTCTGGAAGTGACTTGCTTTTAGAGAAGGCATAAAATCGAGCGAACAACTTTTTCATTGCTTTTAGGATTTTTCTGAATACACTTGTTCATGTGGGAACGGAACGTGAAAATTCGCCTCGAAATAGGGGAAAGTACGAGCGACGATTCGGCAACACTGCCACCTGGTGTTCTTTAACGTGCGCCTAAATTTACTTACCTGAGCGTTCTTGCATTTCGTCCAAATCAAAATGCAACCACCGCGTCATCAAAATGCAACCCCCATGAAAATGCAGCCACTGCGATCGGGAATCGAACCCAAGACATTTTGCTTAGCAGCACAACGCAATAGCCACTAAGCCCCAACGGCGGGTAATTATGGAGTAATGACTGGTGCTCGCTCGTACTTGAGAATCTACTACAATATTAGCGTGGCGTTTAGACAAGGCTCTTTCGAGATAGCACCGGCGACCACAATCAACAAATCTCATACAGTATTGCACTCATTGCGCCAAGCGAGAAATTAATAATAGCGATAATCCAATGAAATACGATCACCGTCAGAAACAAAAACAATGTACGCGTGATAATATTCGCTGTGCACATTTGGCGCCGCGTTTTTGTTCACTGCGCACCGCTCTGAGAGTGGTATAGCGTTCGCTCTCATATTTCATAGGCCATAGCACGCAACACCGTAGATTGCTATGGACCTTCAAAACTGTAGCCGTATTTAGGTTCTCCACTCTTCCACACTTTTCAATCCTCACCCATGACGCATCCTCTGGGAAATGATGTTTCGTAGCTGCTTTCGGTACGCTGAGTCCCCGAGAGGTATTGAAGTGGTGTTTGCACGCACCATTGGCAGCCGTTTCATAGGGAGACCCTCTACCATACCGCCTTGTGGATCACCAGATCGCTCAAATTTTGTCAGAAACTGCAGGACGCTGGGGCTTCGAGCCGCCCCGAATCGGTGATGGGTTTTGTCTTTGTTGATTTACTGTTGCGCCAAGTGATTCTTGGGACAACCGGTCTGCCGACCCTTAAGCCGAACTTACGGGCACCCTTTAAGCTTACAGATGAGGATGGACAGAAGTCGTGCGTGGGCCTCAGGATCTCCTGGCCGTAAAAAGTTTGGCTACCGATTGCCTGCTGGCCACATATTATGCAAACACCTAGCGCAGTGGACCCACATCATGCATACAATACACACTATCTATACGACAGCATCTCTCGTTCGACCACTGTTTATCATTTTGTGTCTGAAGTTTGCTGTGAGAGTGTCTTGTTTGGCATCGCACACAAGGATATCAGGATTGACTCAGCCATGCGTTTCAATACGCAGCCTTCTTGAATGGCCCACCTCTTGTCTCTTTGAAGCTTTCTAGGGGAATACTCCCAGACTTTGTCGACCAGGGTGGCATCTGCTCTCCTGCCGAATAGTTTACACACAGGACAATTACACTAATAACTAATCGGCCTATTGTATCCCCATCTGCACTACCCCATCAGATATGCCGGTGGGCGGCTTTGTTTTCTGGCAAATTACGCACTCACTGGAAAAAAAATGACAGCAGATCCACGAGGTGAATGATGATGAGTGGGCGAAGCTCCGGAGGGAATCATCGGATCTCCCGCTTAAGGGGACGCTAGCACAAGCGCGTTAGAAACGTGCAGTACTCTCTAGTAAGGGGGAGCGGCCACAGCGTCTTACGCAGCCATTTACACATGCCGGAACGTGCACCGCGTTTGCCGACGCCATCACATGACTGCTGAGAGAGTATACCCCCCGTATTCATAAACGCTCCTCGACTTGAACTTGACTTGCCACCGCTTTGGGCGGCGCGTTCGAAACGCGTTGAAGGTAAGGCGGAGAGGCCACAGCGTCTTACACCAGCTTCTTACACGGGCCGTAACGCGCTAGCACAAACGCGTTGGAAACGCGCTAGAAACGTGGCCTTTCGTTAATGTTGGGTATTTATAGCCATCGTGGTGCGTTTGTCCATGTCCGCTTCGTGGCGTAGTGGGCTAACGCCGCGCGCTCGGAAGCGAGGGGTCCCTGGTTCGATTCCGCGCTACGGACACAACTTCGGAATTTTTTTCTCATTTTTCTCAGACTGGTTACACACTACTACTACTACTACGACGGGGACGGAACGGGTGCCGCTATAAGGAGCTTCGCCCCTAAAAAAATCACAGCATATCCACGGGGTGAATGATGATGAGTGGGCGAAGCTCCGGAGGGAATCATCGGATCTCCCGCTTAAGGGGACGCTAGCACAAACGCGTTAGAAACGTGCAGTACTCTCTAGTAAGGGGGAGCGGCCACAGCGTCTTACGCAGCCATTTACACATGCCGGAACGTGCACCGCGTTTGCCGACGCTATCACATGACTGCTGAGAGAGTATACCCCCCGTATTCATAAACGCTCCTCGACTTGAACTTCACTTGCCACCGCCTTGGGCAGCGCGTTCGAAACGCGTTGAAGGTAAGGCGGAGAGGCCACAGCGTCTTACACCAGCTTCTTACACGGGCCGTAACGCGCTAGCACAAACGCGTTAGAAACGCGCTAGAAACGCTGGCCTTCCGTTAATGTTGGGTATTTATTGCCATCGTGGTGCGTTTGTCAATGTACGCTTCGTGGCGTAGTGGGCTAACGCCGCGCGCTCGGAAACGAGGGGTCCCTGGTTCGATTCCGCGCTACGGACACAACTTTCGAATTTTTTTTTATTGCGATAGCAATTATATGGACACTCAAAAGCAGATTTCTGCCGTCGGCGTCGCCGTCGCCGTGAGGTTCCGTATGACGTCAATGGAGATGAAATCGTCGCCGCGCGCCGCCGAACGCTGTATGTGCGAGTGAAAGGGTGCGAGGGACGCGCTCTTTCACGGGGAGTGAACGCACGGCGGTGAACAAACGCGCGTTCTGCGCCGTGCTTCCTTAAGGGCTGCAGAAGTAGGCGTCTCTTTCCTCCTTTACAATCACCATATATGTAGAGCAAACGCGCCTTCTTCCGATGCGCGAGAGGCCGTGGGGGAGGGGGGGGGGAGGGGGAGGGAAGGGAGGCGACGTTTAGCTGCGGCACCAAGTGCCTATTTATATCAGAGGCTCCGGCAACAGTCACCAACGCCGCACGCATTTTGAGCGAACGCGGGCAAAACGCCGACGGCGCCGACAACAGTTCTGCGCGTTGCCGGTGCTGCTGCATGTCCAAGTTTATGCAGCTGATAAAGCTAATATCATTACTCCGTATAGCTCTCTACAAATTTGCTATCGCAATTGATGCTTCGCCTTTCAGGTGAAACTGCGACAACTTTTTTTTTTCATAAAACGCCGGTCGCGTTCTCCGGAAGCCGGAAGCTGGCTTCCGGAACCGGAAACGGAACCGAAAACGGAAGCGGAAGCGGAAGTCGGCTTCCGGTTATACTATACGTATACATATATATGTATATATGGGTATACATAGATATAGGGACACACAACGCCATCTATTGAGCAATTCATAAAACTAGACGTGGCTACCTACTACGACGGGGACGAACGGGTGCCGCTATAAGGAGCTTCGCCCCTGATATACTGCTTCAAGTTGATCAATTCTTTGTTAGAACGAAATTTCGTGGGCATTCTTTCCCGCGGTTTGGCTAGTATGTTCGGTTTGTGTGATGAAAGGTGGGCCGATCCTCGAGACAGTTTAATCCATGGTCGCGTGGATCACATGGGTAGCATGGTGGGTATTCCGCGTTTTGGTGATTGGGAGGGCAGCCACGTGGTTGCTGTGCTGCAATACACTCTGCACAAGATGAACATTGTAACAGCCTGCAATTAACCACGGCACGGAAGCCTTGCTTCACACCGATTCCAATTTACTCGTGGCTATGCAAAATGTTTTCATTGTGATAGCATTTATAGGGTCACTCCAGGCCAATTGTTCAGCACACATTTACGTTTAGATACCCCGTATATGCGAACTGGAGGCTATACTATATTCAACCACCAAATTTGCACAACATAGGTGTATATTCTCGACCGAATTATTCCTCATATTGTTTTAGAATTGTAACGCAGAAGCAAAAGTTCTTAAACATTTCATTCACAACGTATGCATTTTATCCCAAATCTTTGATTATTAGAAATTGCAACATTATAGCCGAGTTGACAATTTGAAAGTGATGTACCTTTACCTGCGCCGCTCATTACAGGAAGCGCAATGGTCGCCTGTCCGATGCGATTACCGGCCCTACACGGCGCGTTGACGTTTTTAAAGGTGCCAAAAATGTTGGCGCACCCGTGTATGCCGCATCCGTGTAAGGTCACACCGGGGCATAGTCAGAACACCGTATAAAGAGTTCAAGTGTTATCCTTGCTATCGCTGTCTGTGCTTTGCTGTTCGGTCTTTCTTAATTCCTCATAGCGAAAGCCTTAGATCTCTATGTTTCAAGGTCGCGAGGTCGCGCTGTGAGGTACAGAAAGTCAGCGCGACTTAAGGAAAGCCAGAATCGAACCAAAGCATGTCCAGCTGTGTATAAGTGATGATTAATGATTAGCAAAGTTAATTATTTGTTTATTAGTGATTGGATTAGGTGGGTCAGGGTGGATTAGGGTGGATCAAGGTGTATTAGTAAGGATTAGGGTGGACTAAGGTGGAATAAGGTCGATTAAGCTGAATTAAGATCGATTAAGGTGTATCAACGGAGGATTAGGGTGGATTAAGGTCGATTAAGGTGGACTAAAGTTGATTAAGGTGTATTAATGAGGATTAGGGTCGATTAAAGTGGATTAAGGTGAATTACAGTAGGCTTTACAAGGCTTTCGCCTTCGCGTCTCTCGGGCCTTAGATATAGGGACACCTGGGAATTTTTCGAAGAAAGATGAGAGGTTCTGCATAATGCTATCTCACTAAAGTATACTTAAGTAAGGGAGCAGGTGGTTTCAAAAGTTAAAGCGGATATGTACACCACAAACGCATCTTTCGTGGTTGTAATGCCACAAGATGCTTTAATGGCAAAAATGTCAAACCATTTAAGTTATTTCTTGTACCAACAAGTGTTTCACATACAAAGGACAAGCTTCGGCAGAAAGCACGTCACAAAGATTGCGTGCGTCCTCAGTATAAGCCGAGGCTTCGCAAATGGCTTCTTTGCATTCTATGATGCATCGTCACATCATTTTCCCCCACAAGCCAGCCGATATTCAGCTGTTATCTGCCGGGTTCATCACAATCAAAACTTACAATGCCCTCATTATGAGGGCAATACGTCGTATCTGATCGGTGATGGGATGTAGGAAAAAAAACAGCAAAGCATTGTCAACAGCAAGCCGAACTGGAGAGATGAAAAAACTTGCTCGAGAAAACAATAGAGCCGGTCATTAGCGATTAGCAGAGCTGTACAGTGAAGGGTTAAGCTGTCAATTAACCACGTCCGTGTTTATCATTAGTCTAGCGTGCACGCCCCTGTGCATCACTAGCAGAAGCCGTTTTCCGGCCGCCTTAAAAAAAAGTCCGAGAACAAAAGAAACGCTAATGTTTTCCTGGTGACTTTCCCAAATTTATCTTGATCAGGCATCTCATTTCCTATATTTATCTGGCCTGTTTAGTGGCAGCGATGACACGAAGAACATTATCATGCCCAAAACAGCCATTAAAAAGAACGCTCAAGCAGACGATGCGTAAACGAAGAGAAAAGAAGACGACATCAAAGCTCAGCGGAAAGCGTTGCAGACGAAACCATCGCTAGCCTTAGCAGACGATATGCTAGCCTGACATGCAAAGGAAGAACGCCAAATATAAGATAGTAAAAGTCGCGAATCCCAAGCAACACTTCGGTTTATGCCAGCCTAAGGCCATAAGCAGCACTCGAGCGCAAAGAAACGAACAATGAGGTCCGAAAATTCAGAAAGAGAAATTGAAGGAGGCCAAGCGGAATGCCTCTTTCACGACCAGCTTCGCTTTGAAACCAAACAAAACGTTTCTACGAATCACTTGACACGTCTGGCGTGACAAATGACACCTTAACAAATCGATACTGGGGACTCCCTAAATGCTTATATAAAGCCAGGTTTCATTCTCTGAGCCCGGCGATAAAGCCAGACGCGGTCGTCATGTCACGTACGTTTAAAAACAAACACGATCACGCCGTCCCCTGCCCCCCAACCGCAAATCTAAAGTGATTCGACGCTCAAACACTCCTCCCATGGCAACCCTGGCTTCGTTCGCAACCCCCTCGAATCCCAGGAGCGCATTTCTCCCTCCTTCGCTAAAGGAAGAGAAGAATGGTTTTGTTTTTCTTTCCACTGAAGCGTTGCCGAAGTTTGCATATCGTCAAGCAAACGTTAAAAAAAATGCAGGCATGAATGATGGTTGTTTTCCGTTCTCTCTTGGCTGTCTGCTTCATTTTATAGTCTTGCTTTTCCTGTTCCAGATGAGAGCTGAGAACGATACGTATCAGTTCTCTGTGTGACTTCTTGGTTCGTAACGCGGGTAACTGATGAGCCGGAAATTATAGCTAACTCAAAAAAAGTTATAACATGCGGGATTCGGATGCTGGGGATAATGTTAGTTTCAGTCTGCGCATGCTACCGCTTAAAAAAAATTCAGTTATGTGGGTTTTGCATGCCAAAACCACGTTTTGTTTATGAGGCACTCTGTGGTGGAGGGCTCCGGAATAATTTGGACTACCTGGGGTTCGTTAACGTCCACCCAAATCGAAGCACACGGGTGTTTTCGCATTTCGCCCCCATCGAAATGCGGCCGCCGTGGCCGGGATTGAATACCGCGACCTAGTGCTTAGCAGCCCAACATCATATCCACTTAACAACCACGGCGGGTGCTTCAGCTTAAGAGCGTGCACACTAAGGGTTACGCTAAATCTGTTCACACTGGTGAAGTATCGCTTCAAAACGTTCTTTTCATTATTCGAGAGAAAAATGTTTGTTATTGACGGTGAAAGTTATGTCCAATTACTTCCTTTTTTTATTTCGCGCTCGAAACGGAGCTTTACTTCTGCCGAAACGTCATCGATTTCAATTTTTTTTCTTTCTATTGAGACTTTTTTTTTTCGGGGCAGGAAAAATTATCCAGACTGACATACAAAGTTAAGTCTTTGGTTGTTTGAGAAAGCAACCTTGTACTTCTTTAGTCATAAAGCAATCCGTGACTGTCGAAATCCGTGACGTCACGGCGAGTAGTTACGGGAAGTTCCGAGTGGTGGCACTATGTGTCACTTCTGGCTTTCAAATCGTCATCTCAAGGTAAACGTGTCCACTTTGCTGTTTAGAAGTGTAATTTACTAGTGCAGCTCATCTTAATATTTCTTTTCAGTGTCGCTGTAGACATGTCAGCGAACTCACTCATTCGTCGATTTTAGAATCAGATTCATTAGTGAGACTGAGTTTAATGAGCCTCAGCGCATCCAAGTGGCATGAGTTTGATTATGAGCGTGCTCCAGTGAGTGTACCAGTCAGTGTGAGGTTCAGCGGATCGAGGCAAGTCCACGTAGGTGCAAGTCCGAGTCCCAGTGAGTCAAGGTGAGTCGAAGTGGCCATGATTCCTAGTGATCCCCAGTGAACCGGAGCTTGCACGAGTCTGGCTGTGTTCAAACAAGTCTCAAATAAGCAGTACACCTGTTATTTTTTAATCCATGAGATCACATGTGAATACGCGTACACATGATCCCGAGTGAATCCTACTCTGCACATACAAGCGGTGTCAGTTGAAATCGGCAAGCCCAAGCGAAATCGCATCAACAAAAGTTTTGCATCCATTATATTCTTATAATACGTAAGGTGCCACATTGTGTAAGTATACATTATACAGCCGACAGTGCAAGCACTACTGTGGGTTATCGTTGTTCACTACACCAGCTCTACATTATTCAAACGGTATAAGATATTTACTGCGCATAAGAAGGCACGCTATCCCCACATCTCCCTCACCAATTCACGCAGGCATAGGCGCATGCGCAGAGGCTACACCTAATTTCGGCCAACGCAACCAATCTAATTTTACACCAATAAATGCAGACCTAACTCACAGTTGAGCCAATACAGTTACACGATTTAGTCATTCTGTTCTTGGCCGAGTTGTCAGTCTGCGAAGGCGAGTCAACTGACCACTGTCAGTGAATTGGAGCCCGCTATTTTTTAAATGCGTAAGCATTTCGTTGCCTACCCAACGAGAAACATGTCCATCCGTCACGTAAGACGAATGCAATGGCTGATATCCCCGTAAGACTGAGACTAAAATCACCCAGCAAAGTGAAGTGAACAGTGTATACATTCATTGAAAGTCCCCATAGAGCACACAGAACAGCATACGTTTCAAGAATTGACAAGCTCCAAACAAGCATCCTAACCACCAATACAGCAACCCCCCCTCAGCCGTTGTAGTGATGGTTTTGCAACAGCTTCACTGGAAATCCACTTTCGCACTGGTGATAACGACCTATAAGGGTTGATGAGTGTCGGATCGAGTCCGATAAGCGTGATAACAACCGATAAGGGGTTGATAAGGTTCAGACCCGATAAGATTGATAAGGACCGATGAAGCTTCGTTTACGCTGGTCAGATCAAGTTTGATAAGATACGTAGATAATGACACCGCGCTGCGTGGAGTGGCACAATGCATACGCATACTTACACAACTCCTAGTGGAGTTTCTGCGTGAATTTTCCGATGTCGGAGTCTGCTAGTGCGTTAGCCGCATTGAGTACAAGCAGGCATGTTACGTCAGGCGTATAGGATGAAAAATTATGCGATTTAAACCGCGATCACACAAGCACAACGAGTCTGTCACACAGACACGCGCATACAGATTTATTGGTTTTATCTTTATATACGCTCAGTTCCTCCAGAGGTTATAGTAAGAATAGCAAGCATAGTGTTACGAGATTCGGACAACAAATATTAATTATAATCAGTAGCTTATGTCACTATAAGGACATTAGTAAGGACAATATACGGACACAAGGGCTCAGCAGAACCACGAAGGCAAAAGAACACAGATTAAAGAAATGGCATGCTTCGCCCGAAGGGTGAAGCACTGACAGCCATAGTTAGAGTTGCGCTTGAACGCATTGGACTGTGTTTTGAATAAACGCGAACGCGACAATACGCGAATGCGGCTATAAGCGGGTGCGCCTAATATCTGGCACCGTTTAAAAACCGTGTAGGCCCTTTATTATCATCGCACAAGCACCACTAGCTGCCCTACCAGTAAATAGCGGTGCCAGGGAATTACTTCACTTTCGTATTGTGATCACTATCAATAATTAGCACTTGCTAATGGCCATCAGACTTAGGATAAAAGGCATACGCTGTGAACAAAATATTTCGTAACTTTTGTTCGCGTGCCTTAATTCTCAAAATTTCTGAGGAATAATTCAATGAAGAACCCAAGACTTGTTGGAAAAACATTGGCATTTTTTTTTTGGTCTAGTACAGCATCTATCCATTGCTTATACGGTAGAGGTAAACATACAGGAAGCCCAATAAGAATTACCACGGCCGCTGGATAAAAAAAAGGTCACCTTTTTTTTATCCAGCGGCCGTGGAATTACATATGGAACATCAAGAATTCACCTGGAGTGTCCGTGTAAATGATATCCATAACAAGGTTTAGCATAGCCCTTGGACGGGGTTCTAAGCATGCGCGTGGTACGTGGATGCGGCGAGCTTTCTGGCACGTTTAAAACCCGTGTATGCATAGCACAGATACCACTGCGCTGCCTGTAAAGAATAGTGCCAGTGTAACGACACCACTCTGAGTTTGTGAGCATGAATATCAAATGCGAAGCATTTCTTGGCGAACAGTTTGCTACTTTGACCGTATCTATCTATCTAGCCGCCTAACGACTTAGTGCTCTCATGGTCGTTTCGTTAACTTGGTATGTACTAAAATTGACATACTACGACAAGTGTGTATGACGAACATAAATGATATGTCATGACATGAATATCATGACATGCGTGTCATGTAGGTCATGATAATGACCCAGAGAAAAAGTTTAACGCTCAAAAACCTCTCAAATGGGTTCGGACGTGGGTACTAAGTGAAGGAAACACTACAGGATGCTGGTATAGAAGTAATAGTCGCAAGCATGACTCAGCAAAAATGGCAATGACTCAGCGAAAAAATATTAACATTCAAAAACCACTGGAATGGGTTTGGACGTGGGCACTAAGTGAAAGTAACACTAAAGGAGGATGGTCGAAGTCATAGGCATGAGCATGACTAAGGCTTTCGCCTTAAGGTCTCTTAGGTATAGCTAAAGGGACTCCTGAGGACTCATGACATGAATGTCATCACATGGGTGTCATGTAGGTCATGAAAGAGCCGTCTAGGCCTTCGTGCTCTCATGGTCGTTTCTTTAACTTGGTAGGCTATCCGTCCTGTGCTTCGCATAACATCGATTCCCACAGGACGTGGGATCTGCCGACCTTTTTTTGTTGCATTTCTTTAATAGTATGGGCATACTTAAGATAAAAGGCATGCGCTGCGAATGAAATCTATCATGTCTTTTGCTTGCGCTTTGCAATTTTCAAAAATTCTGAGGAATAACTGTATCCAGAACATAACACTGGTTGGAGAAATTTTGGTGGCTAAATAGTATAGCATTTACTTCGCATTTAGGGCACAGATAAAGATATAGAACTCGAACACCTCTTGCATCATAAACATCAAGGCAATTTTGCCTGGGGAATCCACATAATTGCTATCGAAGTACAATGAGGAAGTCATCGAGAAAGTGTAATAGGCGCTCATAGTTTCAAGAACATCGAACTGCGTCTTTGTTACGCAAAACGTGACGGAGCTGCTTCTCTACTGGGCCAGAATGTTCCACCACTGGAAGCATGAGTCACGATGAAAATATTGCTTTTCTACTTCTGTTTGTCCTTTAGCACTTGTGGTCTTTTGTTTTACTTTGCAACGCGTGTAATCAACTCGTATCTTGGTTCTATCCATTTGCTTGGCACATCTGATGATCAGCTGTATTATAGGTATAGTGCACTCAAGCGCACCGAAGTTTCGGTGTATTTCACCCTGATGAGTTCCGTATATATGTCCACGTCGTTTTCCACTGCTTAAACCTGATTGCGTTTCTTAGTTTTCTTTTTATTTGGGGCACTTGTAAGTGTGTCCCGGCAAGCGTAATACAAACCTGGTTATTATACTGCTTGAGTCGAAGCAATATGCATCTGTCTACTTAGCACGAATTTTGTTGCCTGCCAGGCGATGCAATGCAAGCCCTATGAGGTTTCGGCCGGCTTAAGCAGCGTAATATGTAGAAGGGATGCCGAATAAGGGATATTGTTAATACTATTATCAATATTATTATTGTTAGGTTTGTATTATTGTCATTTCCATTACATCGCTGCTGACGTAATCGTGCTGACCCTCGGTTCCCTTTCAAACTCCTTCACGGTATTGTCACCTGCCCCGAACTAAGTTGTATGAGGTTTTGTATTCCGAGCAGGTTCACCTGTCAACTTAGATCTTTCCATGTTCCTGCCAGTCATCACCGAGACTCAAACGTCCGCAGAATACTTAGTCTTAATAACGCTTGTTTTCATGATTCCGATAGGTTTAAAAATTAAATTATGGGGTTCTACGTGCCAAAACCTTGATCTGATCACTGAGACACTCCGTAGCGCGGGACTCCGGAATAATTTGGACCTACCTGGAGTTCTTAAACGCGCACCTAAATCTAAGTACACGGGTGTTTTCGCACCTCGCCCTCATCGAAATACGGCCGCCGCGGCCGGAATTTGATCCCGCGACCTCGTGCTTAAGCAGCCCACTACCGTAGCCACTAAGAAACCCACGGCGGGTCTCGATATTTTTCAGTACTTGCTGTCCATTTCTTTTTACATAGCTTTACGTTAACTCATATTTCTAAGGTATTGTTCAGCTCTCCTTCCTCTTTTTTCATTTGTATTTACCTTGCGCTTTTTCTTGTGTGCACATTTTTCATAATTGTTCTTTTGATTCATTGTGTTTTTTTTAATCTATATTCCCCTGTAGCTATTATTTTTTGTTATTTTTGTGTATGCGTGCGCCAGAACTCAGACCTTATGGTCGCTCCTGCGCACGGCAAATAAGTTACGGTTAGATTAATAATACTACTACTAATAATGATATCCGTAGCAGTAGTAGCATTTTTATTATTAGTAACTGTTAATTATTACCCTGCACTTGCCTGCTCTAGAGAAGCAGCTTGTCGGGTACTTAACGTAGCTGCAGAAGTATTTTAATGCGATTAACGATCTTAGGGTACTGGACGCCCTTTCCGGTGGCTGACTGTCCATCTGTCTGCCTGTCTATAACTGTCTTCCCGCCAACTCGAGTCCCTGGGAGTTTGTAGTCCATGGTCTAATGGCTATGGCGCATCGGACTGCTCCGCTGAAGGTACAAGGTTCGAAACCCAACCGTCTAACCAACCTCGATCACGGAGTATGTGGCTCTGCGCACGTGTCGCTGTTCAACAAACCTCTTTGATGCCAACTTGGAACTCTGGGTCTGTTCCACTTGGTCTGTACTGCTCATCAGTGAACCTGAAGCCAACTTGGGTAACTGGGAATCAGCCAGTCTTCAATAAATCTCTTAGACGCCAACTTGGTTAACTTGGCACGCGCCACTGCATATGCGTCTCTCCTCATGATGTAAACAACATTCAAAGCTTCTCCGGGGATATGCGCAATACAACCCGCGCCTTGCGCGGACTTCGCGGCGGTGTTGGTAGATGGCGCTGCGTGTGCAGGGGAAAGTTCAAAAGGAGAGCGCGGCCGCACACACCTTTCAGCGTTGACAATACCTGTGTGTCGTTACACTGCCAATCTCATTAACGTCGACCTTCATCGCTAGTTGTGTTCTGCCGGAATTTCCTTCGTGATTTAGTCGCTCGACGACGAGCTTTGAGATGACGCTGTCTTGCTTACGCGTGCTCGCCGTATAAGGCTCTTTCTTTTCTCCCTGCGCAAGCCGCCGCTTTCCTCGCGCGAAAGAAAAAAATTCCGCACGTGCGTTCCTGGAATTCTTTCCTTCGCCATTCTGTAGAGCCCCCTGCGGCAGCCCTCTTCAGCTCCTTGTCTCCCCTGTACACGCTCCCCGCGCCCCCGACACCGACGCAGCACCTGACCGTCCTGTATGGAGCAGCGCCGATCGGTCCGGCAAACAAACCACCCGCGTGCCGTCTCGAGTCCTCCTCACTTGAGCCCGAAAGAATGGAACCACACTGACGGAGCCCGGGCGCTTTCGGACCACGCTGCTGGGCAAGCCGACGGAGGGGCGAACGATGGAGAATTTGCAGGTGCACCTCGTTGACGCGACTGAGAGAAACTATACACGGGCAGTTTTCGCGGGCACATGGCACGGTGAGGGCGAGGGAGGACTGTCAGACAGACACCTTCCTTTTCGACTATCCCTCCCCACTCGCTATCGCTCTTCCTCGACAAACAATTACGTGGTCCTCGCGAAAAGTAGCAGGCCTTTCTTCTCTTTCAGGGCCACGCTCGGCTTCAAGTGCGTGGCGCGGTTGGCGGTCATCTCGAGCGGCTAGCGTACACCGGCTAAACTGTGCGAGAAGCGAGACATCCCCCCCCCAGGCAGCGTGCTCAAAAAGAGCGTCGTTATCCACGTTCTGTGCGAGGGCCTGCGTGACGTAGCCCGTGGCCTTGCACGTGTGTCTGAGGATGTGCGTGTGTGTGTGTGTGCGTGTTTGTGCGGTTGCGAGTGCTCGATCCAAAGCACAGACAATCTGCTCTCACCCTTTTAACATTTCACTACGTCACTGAGCAACGCCCCTTTGATCCCGTGGCCACCCAGTTCATTGTGCATCGTGAAGACTGTGCGGGGACCCGTTGCAAAACTAAGACTTCCGCATTGCTTTCACGTCAGAGTGGTGGTGGGGGGCAACCGTCAATGTTTCCACTGTCGTACGCCGTCGCCACCACCACCACCCTCATCACCGTGACAGAAGCTCGCGGTTTAGCGCTCAGTCACGCTTGAACTTGGGAACGCGCGCGACCGTACTTTAGTCATCACTGGCCCACGCGACAGCGCTTGTTTGTGCTGGAGATCTTAGCAGTGCCATAATTGCGGTGTCTGGAAGAATGGAAGAGTATAGAGTGGTCCGGGAGCCTCGAGTCTGTCACTAGAGATAAGCGAGCCCTTGGTAGCTAATCAGCCGAGTCTTGAGGAGCGTAGCGGTTTGGCCTCGCAGGTAAGAACATTTAACGGTATAACCACGGACTCCCCGGAACCAAGCGGGCAAGCTAGACTGGGGGGTGCCGGGTTTTGCCTGGACACCTACAATGACGGGGACTGATGGTGGGCTTAAAGATGGAGAGACCATTTGTGTGACGTCCCCTCGATTCAACCGTGTGACAGTTTCGTACACTTGTCGCTATGGGCGGGGGGTATGTCTGCTTAGATTTGACGATAACGTTGGTCGAAGGACGACAGCGCGCACACGACTGTCTCGAAAACGAAATTCCTGCTTTTCTGGTCAGTGCATTGTTGTTATCAGGAGGCAGCGTACGCGAAGGCTGGCACACAACTTTGTTGTGTTTACACGCGAGAAATTAGCTATAGGCCCACGGAGGTTTCCTTTAGAATGCAAGCGTTGTAGCTGTAGCTAGCTGGTCAACGAACCGTATTCTTGCTTGTAGGGAAGAGCTTAGGCATACACGGTCAACGACCTCGAAAATCGTGCAACGCACGATAAAGGAGCGAGCGCGTCGAGTCAGGCACTTGTTTGGGGAACACCTGCATGGAATGTCATCAAAAATTATATAAAAGTCTGTGTAATGTTTACGAAATGAAACTATGTTGATTAGCGTTTATTTTGAAATTTACATAGAGTTCGCATTGCAAAGCGGGCACTGTGTTCGTCCATGGTTTCCAAGTTTGGTCTTTTTACACCAGACATATAGCGACACTATATATAGAGCTTTCATTCTCTCATTCTGAAAAAGTGCAGGCGACCTAAAATAATCACCATAATTTATTTAACTAAAGGTCATTGATTTATAGGTGACGATCTTCTCACCGTTTTTCAATGAATATTGCATCGAATCCAGTCTCGCCGGAACCAGTTATGCTGTTTCTTTCAGTTCAAACAACTTTTTTTTTATTTATCATCACCTGTGAAAGATCGCGCAACTCGGCTTATTTAGGTGCGTTACTTGAAAAGGCTTATTTTACATGCAGCTAAAACCGCCTTGTCTCGCTAGTTGATTTAACAAATAAACTAATTGGCATTCCTAATGAGTGACTTCGCGCACGTGTTGACATCGCGCAATTTTTTTCGAAATTGATGCAGCAACCCATAGGGTAGCAGATGATTCGACATATCCGTCCCTAGAATAGTTTAAGATATTCATCAGTGTTTCAGCTGGAAGCTTCCCGAAAGCCTTCCTCTAGCAGTCCAGCACAATATTAACTGCTACGTCTATTCATTCCTTTAGCATAGATTTGGGCAAGATGCCTCGAAAGTGGCGGTAATCTCGTAACTCCTGCTGACTAGATAAAACTTTATTATTGCGTGACTTCATTTTTGTAACTGACAAAAATTCCTAAAGTTAACACTTTCTTTTTTTTTGTAAAGTTAACTAGTAAATCAACTTGCACATTGCTATTTATCACACAGCAACTTCCGCGTCTTCCACGAATGCGACTGATGAAGCGTTAGGACACAATCTCTGACAGGTAATATTGCAAATAACATTTCTTCGATATGTGCTGAAGGAATTTTGGTATGGAAGAATGCAGAATATTGTCACGTGGTAGTGACGGTCAAGAACACAGTAGCAGTACCCGAGAAAAGGATAACTAAGTACCCTTGTCCATATTTAAATCCAAGTTGCAGAATAAATGTTCCGAGATGTCCTGAACTTTCTTTTTATTTAAACCCATTCACCTGTTCGCCATAAAGCATCCCCGGGACCCGCCCTGTTCTTGTGCATTTCGTTTTCTTTCTTTAGCCTAACTGGAGACCAGTCGTTGAATTTTAACCTGATAGGAGAACAGACAAGACGCGGCTACTTGTTACGACTTTCAAGGAGGCTTTTACGTACCTCGTTATTCCGCAAAGTATTTTTGTGGTGACAAGCATTATGGCGACATGACAGGCATTTTATTCAATCATGCTGCAGGTGCCACAAAAGAAACGTCCACCAGACCTGATATATATATATATATATATATATATATATATATATGTGTGTGTGTGTGTGTGTGTGTGTAGAAAGAAATGTAGAAAGACAGAAAAGCACACAAATGGCTTAGTTAGCAACACAGCTGAATCGACAACTCCCTTTACCAGCGTTCCAAACACCTACATAGCTGCTCCCTGCTTTAATGGCGAGGGGTTGCGCGTAGGAGTCAAACCGCGTGCTGCCGCGGCAGCAATATCGCCAACCCCGTTGATTGTTCCGCGCAGCGCCGCGTGATGGCACACGTGTCGTTTGCACTGTTTGCGTCGGATCGCACGGTCCCCCTCCGCGACTTTTGTTTGTACTTTAGCTTGGCTCGACTCACTCGCAAGTACCTCCTTGCACGCGGCACTCACCCACAAGCGAGTCTTTCCGAGTCCGCCGTGTTCTGTCGTCGGCAAACATTTAAACGCGTTCACACGGACGACTAGGCGCGTGCGTGTTTGATCTTTTTGTGACCGAGCTGTTGTTGACTTGTGCTGGGTAAAGCATTAGTTGGAAAGTTTACTACGATGTGACTTACGTATAGCGTTGTGTAAATATTCGAACAATTGAATACTAATCGATACGACTCTCGGCTATTCGATTCTATTGTATCTGACGATTCACTACTGCTAATTTGCCGAATATTCGTTAGTATTAGAATATCGGGAGCAACGGCGCATTATTGGAGCCTCAGGGTGGAATGACTGATGCCAGAGTTGAAATTCGTAATGATTTGTATGCAAAAAGTCCGATGTCGTTGCGACCAGTTCCCGAGCAAACGCATGAAGCAGATGACTTGTTCTGAATAAAAAGCAGATATTGAGTTAGAATACCTTGCTTCCAGGGGCCTATAGGTTTGTTGTGTCTATTTAGGCACGCAAAATTATTTTCTTGTCTCGCATTGTTTCCATTTATTTATTACAAGTTGCAGTACTCATATATTACACATTTTGTTTTTCATTGAGCACAAAAATGTTCCACGCATCTAGCGAGGTCTAGTCTGCTTATTGTTTCATTATATTGTAACGTTGTGTTATACGAGGTAACTGAAAGCGGTCGGTCTTTTGCAAGTTCCTTAGCTGATCTAACGTTCTCTTGAAAGTGGCTTTATAAATGCTTGCCCGCCGTTCAGTTTGTTTCACTGTTTGCAGAAATTAAAAAAAATAATTTGTTTCTATATTTGGAGGTCGTTTTTCTCCTATATTTATGTTCGATCCGAAAAAAAAATACTATTTGACCGCATTTTCTTAAGGCATGACTGTACTGGTTGTTTCACAGCGCCCTAGCTACGTGATCATGCGAGACAGTTGATAAGCATTACACGCTCCCCACACGATAATGAAGCCAGATTATTTCTGATATATAGATCCGCTTACGTTCGTAAACCAGCTATACACCGTCTATCACGGAATGCCTTGCACAGTTGAAACGCACTGAAGCGACTAGCCGATTATGTCATTAATCTATAGCTAGACCGATTTAGCATGAGTGTGGAGTCGTGTCTTTCGGGCACTCTGCGAAAGGTTGTTGCTTAGTCACGGGCAGCCGTTGTCACCGAAGCGCTCCGCTTCACTCAAGTGACGCAGTTGGCGTGAATACGCCTGTTTTTACGGAAACGTACGCGAGAGACGTTCTAGAAGTGAAACGTATAGCACCCTGGTACGGAAATGCAGGCGGGCAAATGCTGACGCAAGTAGAACGAGACAATGTACCACAGAGCCTCGCTTGTAACTTGAGGCCGTGTTCTCGCGACCGTCTTTCTGTATCATGAACTCCTAACACCTCGCTCAACGTTTTTGGTCGTTCTAAGCGTAGTTTAGTAGCTGAGCATCCCACTCGTGCAATTATGACACAGAAAACAGCAGGAAAAAAAAACAACAAAAGAAAAACGAGAGAAAAAAAAAAAACACGGACAATGAAACCACAGAAAGCTTCCTCTGGGTATGTTGTCTGTTTCTTCGCACGGTCGTCGCCGGACTTGTAAACGTTACACAAAAAAGTGCCGGATTACAATGACAATTACGTCGTTTAAAAATTTTAATTGATTACAGTTATCAATTACCGCCCCACTAAAATAACGGAATATTTACTCAATAGTAATCGATTACATTGACATTACTTTCCTCCGAAATTTTGCACAGATACAGTAGACAGAACGAGCTGGTCATATAGCGCTTTCAGTGTGCGTCCTCTATATACACCCCTTCATACATTGCTTATCAGCACAAACAACAGCTTTAAAATGTTTCGCTGGTCATCGTCCCTCGTTTCTGTTGTGAAGCGACACTGGAAGCTTTCTCGATGAGGGAAAAAGGAGAGGTGAGCTCGATGTACGCGCTGGGGTGGTAGGGCGGTGTTGTAACGTACACTGTAAAAAAGTTTATACCACTAAATCTGAAAAAGGGTGTAAATGTGTATATAACTCACGCACTTACACCCTTTTAGGTGCAGGGGTGGGAGTTATAGACACGTTTACAGCCTTTTTTACTTTTAGGGGTGTAAATTATTTTACAGTGTATACGGATCTTGCGTGCTATGTTGTGGTTGCCCTGCGCTGGGCCCTTCATGGAGCGGAGCGCGTCATTGTTATTCGGACTTGGTGAAGACGCTCCCGGTTGAACCAATTAAAAGTTATGAAAAAAAAACGTCCGCATGCGATATCCTCGAAATATCATACAAGCGGCTTTCACCATCGAGCCATACCGGCACCTGTTCAGTTCATCGGCCAGTACCTGGCGGAGCGTACTGAGCCAACACCACCTAGATAGCCGAAGGCCTGTTCACTCCTATCGATGACGTCATGCTACCTGGCACTACTGTCGTAGAATCTAATGGGGTTACTCCCGAGTAAGCTGTGGTGATTTTCACGTCACCGCTTTCGTCACGGCCAGCCTTGGCAACGGAAATTTAGAGGAAGGTAGCATGACGTCATAGGTCGGAGTGAATAGGCCTTGTGCTATTTAGGTGGTGTTCACTGAGCACCCGGGTTCGCATGTCTGAAGATGCACATTCACGAGGCTGCTGTGCGGCACGATTTCGGTTGCTCCAGCGAAGTTTTCGCGCTAAATTCAGGTTCTCAAAGATGCGCCGCTTTTCGCAACTTGGCTCGTCAATAAAGTAGCTGGTTACATGTAATTGGTTACTGAAAAAAGTAATTGAATTTGCAGTGAGCGTTAATGAGTAAACGAAGGAAGCGTTAATTACAATATTGCCAGAAAATGTAATTGATTGCAACTACAAGATTACATGTGATTCGTTACGTATAAATCTGCTTGTGAGTAACAAAAAAACTAAATCAGAACTCGAATCGCCGTGTTTTTGTCGTTAGGTGAACACCAGTGTCATTTTTTATTATCGTGTGTGGCGAAAAAAAATTAAGGCGGCTACAAGGGCTAAACCATGATCTGATCATGAGCCATGCCTTAATGAGGTGTTCTGGATTAATTTTGTCCAGCTGATATTGTTGGCCATGCACCCAATTGCTCGCTGCACGAGTGCTTCTGCATTCCGCCACCATCGAAATGCGGCCGCCATGGCCGGGATCGAACCCACAACCTTGAGCTAAACAGTGCTACACTATTGCCAGTTTAACACCCGCGCGATGCGGGTGTTAAACTTCGTTCCTACCGCGGCGGTCCTTTATGGCGGAAGCTTTATTGCGTTACTACAACTGTGTTCGACAAATTTCTCAGCAAGAAGCCGTTTTGATTGAGCTCGAGCGCTACATACAACAGTGAGCTTGATAAGGCAGCCCCGTCGAAAGGTATTTTCAAGGCGGCCACTCGTTCCTTCGACTGCCATAATCTTAGGTTACTGATTTTCCCCAAATTTAACTGTCGAGAAAGTTGTCTACAGAACAGCCATGACAATAACAAACCGATCACACACATAACCATAGCTTGCCCAGCGTGATCACCGGCAGCCTAATTTTCTTTCAGCGAAATGGCGGCAGTGCATGCTCTAAACACAATAATCCGGTCGACGATCTATGATCGTCCATCTCAGGATTGCATAACCAGCGTATCAAATGATCTGAACGCATGCGCAGCCACGCGCCGTTTCCTCTGTACGGTCCGCGTTCTCACGAATCTCGGGTACGCCGAAGTGTCTAGCCGCACACTACATGCGTAATGCGGCGTGTCAGCTACGAGCAATACCGAAAACCATCGCCCTCTTTCGTACATTCACTCGGTCAACGTCCCACCCTCTTCCTTGCCTGCGAAGAAGAGGAACAAGAGGAGGGGGAAAACAGTGATCGGAAGCAGCGCGCGCCGATTTATCAACTTGACATCGCCTCGGCGTCGACGAACCGCGACAAAAAGCCATCGCGGCGGTGACGGCGTTGCGCGCGCGCGATGCGGGTGTTAAACTTCGTTCCCGCGTAGGCCACCCCGGCGAAGCGCGTGGTGCGAAAAGCAGCCGCCGCGTGTCGCCACCGTCGCCCCGGTCCCAGAGCGCGCCTTCCCCCGACACGTGAGCGCGCGCCCTCTATAACGCTCCTTTAGAGCTACTCACCTCGCGCTCTTTCCACAACCGCAAACCGACTCCCCTCTCCCCCTGTCCCCGTATATATCTACAGCGTCGGCGGCCTCCCCTTACTATGGCCACGTGGCCTTTAACGCTTCTCCCACAGCTAGCCACCCACTAGTACTCCCCAACTACTACAACTCATTACTCTCAGGCCGAGCAGCGTGTAGGGTCTACGACCGCGACGCAGCACCAGACGCTTTCCACGCCGTCCCCTGTGTTCTTTTGAATAGGCGTGCGTGCGGGCGTCTCGAGGCCGTAAAACAGGCCCGCCTTTTATTGGCCGGCAAAGGGAAGCGTGCGACGCGTAAGGGTCACGTGTCCCGATTCACAGACGCACACGTATGTAGAGTGAACGTATACAAATATATATACGACCCACACACATACGCACACACCCTAATGCTTACCACGTACGCGCAGAGATGCAGTGACACACACGTGCAGACACATACACGCACGCTGACACTATATGGACGTATATCGAAGTGTGACACGAAGCCTGTAGATTGAGGGAGGAATGGAGGTGGGTTGAATTGATGGTCGGTGCCGAGAGTGCAGGATTCATGGCCGTCGCTCGTGGGTCGACGTCTATATATCGTTCTTCGTGCGTTTGTGTGTGTGTGTAACCTGGGAAAGCGGCGAGCTGGCTGACTCTTCTCTGGGTGGATTTTGATTGGCGCTCTTGTGTTTTTATTTCCCGAGGTGAGTATTCGGCGTGGAGATTACGACTCGAGAATCAATCTGCTCGACCGTCGTTCGACATCCCCGCTTTTACTCACCCCCCCCCCCCCCCCTCCACTGCCTCCTATCTCACTACGCAACGTGTAATCAAGACGCGTGCACTTCGTATCGTGTTTCGCCGGAACACGTGAACGATTGCATGGGTGTGGGTGTGTGTGTACAATCGGTTTCATTACGTGCTCCTGGGCCGTCCTTGCGTTTCGACAGCGTGGAAACAGAACTCTCGAAGGCTACTGGAGCTCAAAGAAGCATTTAATTAAGTTAGCACGTTAGCTTACCGTGCTGTACTACCATCGTGATAGTTTCAAAACAAGCACAAAGACAGCAAAGAACTAAAGGCTACTGCTTATACCACATTGAGGTCCCTGGGCTGATTTCTGCATAAACATATCGATAAGCGTGACGTTACAGCGATGCCATTGGTTGCGCTGTTTAGGTGCAAAATTAAATAACGAGAGTTTTGTTCAGCTGTCAGTCACTCTGCTAATATGCAATATTCCTTTTTTTTAGCCGAAGAACAGCGGAGGAATCGTTTAAGCTATGCGAAATAATCGTTTTGCTTAAAATTGAAAGAAATGGTTCATTTCCAAAGTGCCCCCTCTACCTCTCTTTTCTCCGCCAAACAGATTTGCACTGTTCTTAGCCACCGCTCACATTTCCTGAGCATCGCCTTATTCCTTCCTCTTTTCCACCACTCCTCTATCCTGCCGCTCTCCAGTAATCCTTCGCCCTTCCCCCCAAGTCATAAAGTGACCGCAGAACACGTGTTCACTATCAGGGAGCCGACACGCGGGCTTCCCGGACAAACCCCGGTCTAGATAGTTCATCCCCAGCTCCCTAAGTTCCCTCGTCTCCATATGCCCCTCTCGCATCGTAACGCTTTTTTGTTCTAACATTCTTTCTTTTTATTTAATAACGTGCCAGCTGTTTTTGTTCGGCGTACTTGATTTGCGCGATAGCGCCCCCTCCCGTTCGCGTAATTTATACGTCTCAATCTGCCGCTCCCTGACTGCTCCGCAGTAGGGGACGGTGGTGAGCTTAGGGAGATGCCTTGGTGGCTACAGAATCGTAGAGAACCACTGGCGGCTGCTGTTGCATCACTCGACAGCAACCAATTGAATTGTTGCTGTCGACACTCAACAGAGGGAGCATTAGGTCGCGTTCCAGTCTGCTCCAAATGAGCACGTGCGAACGTTCGGATATGAATCGAATAGAGCTGTTCAGAGTTAAGGTTCCGATACGTTAATTACACGTACAAGTTCTTTGAATATTGGAATATAGCAGAATCGGTGAAGCCGCGATGGTTGATGGGAAGTAAGTGCAATGGCAAAGGGCCAGTACGTATGCTCGAACGAAATCTTGAAGCGTGCATTGTGAGCCGGACGAAATACGTAGTGATGTTTCGTAGTTCGTTCATATAAGTTGTCGCTCTGTATTGCTAAGCAAGTTCGAGCCGCTTGATTTTTGTCTGACCGCGGTCAGTAATTTTTTGTTATTTCCAGAATGTCAATCTGGGATGGCTCCTGGAAAATTTAGACTATCTGGAGTTAAATCAAATGTACCCATAGGAGAATACATGAGAATGGCAAAACAGTTCGGCGAAAGCCCTCAAGATGGAGGAAGGGGTGTGAAAGGCAAAAAAAAAATTGTCTTCCACCCGAATTTTGGCACGAAGCTGCAAAGGAAATCGCATACGGGTTTGTCAGAAAGAAAACCTCGCAGTGGAGGACAAATTCCTCCTCGTCCGGGATTCGAACCCGGAACCAACGCTTCTCAGGGGCGGTTGCTCTACCATGTGAGCTAACCAGGAGACTGCAGATCGCAGAGCGAGGGCGAATCAATCGATAACTGGAGACATTGGAACACTGAACATGGCAAATCAGTTCTGTGGAATCCCGCAGGGTAAACGAAAAAACATGAAAGGACAAATTTTTCTTCCACTGTGAGGTTTTCTTTTTAAATGAGAAACCCCGGCGGTTTTAATTTTTAGCGTCGTGCTATAATTGTGGTGCATGACAATTTTTTTCCCATTCAAATACACGAGAGTCCTTCCATTTTGACCTCAACGGACCGCTTCCGCTGGTGATCAATCTCACTGCCTTATCGTTAGCCATCACAGCTCCAGAGCCACTGTTTCACAGCGGTGTGCAACGGGTTTTATATTTTACTAGTATTGCCCGCTCCCTGGTAAATCTACAGGAATGTGTTCAGTTAATCGTTATCTCTTGTCTCGGCGTAGTTATTTATCGTCGTGGGAGAGGAAGCATGAAGTGAGGACTGTTGCTGTCTACACGATTGGCTTAATTGTTTAGGACAGGACAATTCACTTGCTTGCCATCCGTAGTTGGAACTTGATAGAATCAATTAACCTTCAGAAGAAGGGTCTTCCGCTTGTATCTTATAGGTATAATCGGCAGTGTTCTCCTGAAGGGCCCAGAGTAATCAGGAGAGGATTTATATGCCTGTTGATTGCCTCCATTTGAGACACTAGGATGATCAACGCTTGGAGAAACACCCGCATCACCACTGCCATCATCACCAGCAGCAGCGGCCCGCCAAGCAATGTTTCTTCCTCTCAAATATCAACCAAAATATTGGTTACCGCCGGCTTGCTCCCTAATCTACACTACTGTCTTCATATCTCTTAACGTTACGCCTGTCAGTTCCACAGCTCGTTGCGTGGTCCTCAGCTTCTTTTGCTTCTTTCTGAACAACAAGTGTGTGCCCCATATGTTAGTACAGGTAGAATGTTGCCAATGTATACTAATGCAAGAGATGCTTGTGACGAACAATGGGCGGCCAAGCACACCAGGCAGCCTCCGCCTGTCTCAAAGCGACAACCACCACTTCACACGCTCTCAATAAATTGGGGAAGAATTTCGCAGGCCTTTCACGGTGAATTTCACGTTAATTACACGTTCGAAAGTAGGCAAATGATTTGGATACGTGGAACGCTACGTACACAGCGATTGCACTAGGTAATCTGGTATTACCAGAGAACTATGGTTCTGAAGAGGTGAACAGGGACACGTTGTTGTCGTTATTGTATGGTAGTGGAATTAACTATCTTATTAAACTAAATAACGTAAACAAATGATAAAGACGAAAATTACTGCAACCACGTTGTAAGTGTTTAGCGAAGTCTGCTGGCACTTGAATGACAGTTAGCAGCCGGCTGATGGGGGTAAGAGAGTAAAATAGAAGGAGAGGGGATATAGCAGAGAGGGATAGAGTAAACAAGTAAACTATTTAAGTGGCATCTGCGTTCGTCACGCCGACGCCGGCAGCAGGCTAAAACCTTCTCGCTGTCGAGCTCGCCGTTTTGTTATTCCCCGCGGTCCGCTAGAAACACGCCCGACCGCGACGCGAGCTACAGCGGTGCTGTCGCGTTGTCAAGCGTCGTCGGGCCCGGCGCCAGCAAAGCGTTCTTCTCGAAGCACAATGCAATCTGTTGTCGCTATCTCGAAACCTCGAACACAATGGCTCGCCCGCTCGCCAGCTTATCGCGGTGTGGTTTCGAGCGCTCGCTCGTCGCGCACCCGTGGCCCGTGTATACGCGCGTGCACCCGAGGCTCGTGAATGTAGCCGACCAAGCGTGACCCGGGCGCACTCCAGCCATAACGCGGCGTTAACGCGAAAACTCGCCCGACGCCCCGCACACGCGTGGCGTATGCTTTTCTCCTCCGCCACCAGAGGCGGCGCTGTTCCTATCGCGGTCGTTTCTAGTAAGTGGCTCCCCTAGGGACTCGAATACGCGGTGATTCATATGAGGCGGGTGATCGAGTTTCCCATAGAGTCTGCACCACATTCGTTTAAGACCACCTATATACCTAGCACTTATTACACAAACTGAAGTTCATGCGAACGGGACTGCGTAGTACATGTGCGATATGTGCGCAAAGACCCTGCTTCTTTTTTTTCTCTTTTATTGTTTTTTTTTTGTGCTTGTGCTCCCGCTTTGGGGCCGTAGAGTGGTCTTAAAGTATTGTTTAAATTTACGTGGCAGCTACTTTCCCGAATGACAATTTTCGCCGAAATATCACGTTGCGTACTAGTCCGATATTTGAGAGTTATTATTGTTGCGTAGAGGTACTTATGTCCTCACGAGTTCAGGAAAAAATGTATGATTGCTGAGGAATTTATAAAGATAAAGCATAATGCCTAATAACACCAGAAGATAATCGGAAGCAACACGCGCGAAGATTTGACGAATCAATGTATTCCGGATGATAGGTCGCAGAGGTAGCGTTCCCTTTAGCAACTTTAGTTGGGAACTCTGTGGACGACGGACAGAAAATGTAGCGGTCACCATTAACGGATTACCGATACCCGCCTTCGAAGTTTTAGAGTTTCACCGACGAGTTTCTCGCACGTAAAGGGATGACTCGTGACGAGTATTAAGGTTCGAAGACACTTGTATGTTTTTTTTTAATTTCGTACTAAAAGTAGTCTAAATGACGTAATAGACTTGATCGTGACGTCAGAGCACACAGTAAAACTCTGCTCTGAACGTTTTCAATAACGCTCGGCCATATTCAGTTTTTTTTTTTACATAAACACAAACAATATTGCGGCGTACGCAAACAAGAGTGCAGCTGCTGGCTGCTGCTGTCTTGACGAATGCGTGGATCATACTAAAGGTATTGTTATCGTCAAGCCGTCGTCGTCGTATGTATCAATGTCACCCCTGCTGTCTGCTGGCTACAGCCTTGGACGATTGATCGGTACCGGACATAGTGCGAACAAGGGCCTCGTATATTGCGATTCGATGGGGTCTGCGGTGGCAGGTGATTCTCGTAAGCGCGAATGTCAGCTCCAACACCAGTACACAGTCGTTGTTATGCCATCGTCGTCATGGCATTGATGGCATTCATGCCGTCGCTTCGTAGCATTCATGCCATGGTAAACATCCTTTGTAGCAATGTCATCGTCATCCTACCACCGTCCTGACTCGGTCGCTGTTACGGTTGGTGGCCATCAACCACGCCACCATCTCCAAGCCGCCATCGGCATAACATCATCGTCATTCGGTCGTCATCAGTCCGTCGTAATCATTCCATCAAAGTCAAGTCATTTTCATTATTGCGTCGTCGTCAGAGAGAGAACCAGATAGAAACAGAAGATAGGAAAGGTGTGGAGGTTGGCCAGACGCACGTACTGTTTGCTACCCTGCACTGAGGAAGGAGATATAGGGATGAAAAACATAGGAGAGAGAGAGAGACAGAGTTCCTGTCATCCCCTCGTGATCGATCCGTCGTCTTCGTTTAAACTTCGTCATCCCATTGTCGTCGCACTGTTTTTCGGCACGCCGTTGTCTTCAATCCAGCACCGTCATAGTGTCCTCACGCTTCCGTCGTCATACTGATGTAAAGAGATGTCCCACTGGGTTGTATGTGATCTCTTGTTGTAAATGATCGCAAGGCAGAAGCAGCGTTCTACACGAATACCAATGAAAGGTTCGATCACTTAAACTTAATTCCACAGCATGTGAGATGCGCAGATTTCTTTATCCAAAGCGTTCTTGGCCTTATTACAAGCACTATGTGATATAGGACAGGTTTTGATGTTCCAACGCCGGAGTGCAAATGCAATCGTCGTTTTAACATATACCACCTGGTATATACATACGATTGCACGTAGTCACTGATTGCGTCACAATCCGTGTTGCTGTCGCGTACGCTCGTCCACGGTCTAAGTAGAACCCAACAATTGGCATGCCGCAAACTGACGTAGAACGGCCGGAGTGGAAATCATGCCGACAGTTTCACACGATAGCCGTCACCATCGTTTTGCTGCTGTCATCAGACGCAGGCTCCTGCAGATGAATAGCTGTTTTACACAAACATAAGTAGCTCCACCTGGCAACGTTTTGCGTAATCTGAAACGATGCCGGGTAACCAGCTACCAGCAAAGTGCTTTGCATGACATTAATTCCCAGAGTGCGTGGCTTCCGCTGTACTTTTTTTTTCTTTTTTGAGGACCGTGCGTTGACCTCTTCTCGCTGGAAACAAATCTGGCAAATTGTTCTCATAAGAGAACAAAATGGTGGCACGCAAGACCCGAAAAATACAATCGTCTATACACGGTTCACACAAAATTATACCGCGTTCCACAAGGCGAGCTTTCTGAAAAGGCGCGCTTTAAAGCGGCGTGTATATAAAGCGAGTGCGTTGGCGCTCCACCTTACGTGTGCATCACGCTCGGCTTCGCAAACGTGGGCCCCGGAAGCGAGTAAGGAAGAGGGAGCCGAACTCCAAACCACCCCTGCCTCATGGATGAGGTGTCCCTTCATCTGGAATGAGTTTCCGATAAGCCCAGGGTCTCGACTCTACGGGTCTCCTAGCTACCGCCTCGCATACCAACCAACCCCTCCTTTCGACAGGCATCGTTCGCGTTAACTATTCTCTCTCTCTCTCCCCCCCCCCCCCCCCTTTGTCTCCAGACCTCCCCCTCGAATCGCTTCACACGGCCCATCCACCCTGGACCGGCTCGCTCGGCGTTCCGGTCCGAAGAACCTCTCGTGGGCGACCTAATAATAACGCTTCGATCATATTCACACGACGAAAGCGGGTTCGCGGAAGACAACGGGGGCCTCTTAACGAAAGGTCGCCCTCCCCCCTTTCCCCCACGTAACCCCCCCCCCCCCCGCCCACTGGTCCCTCCTCATTTTGGCGTCGTCGTCGTTCGATGAGAGCACAATGAAGTAGCTTCGCCTGGAGTTAATGACTTGACTCCGATCGAGAGCCTTTCCGGGAGCAGAGCACCGCGTAGTTTCGCAGGCGTCTATTTAGTAGAGGACACAGCTTCCGATCACGCTCTCTTTTAAGAGATCGGGTGCGGAAGGCGCCCTTAAGCAGCGGGAGCGGACGGCGCTGAATGGTTCGGGCAATACGGCGGATATGGCATATCGAAAGTGCGGAAACTTGATGCGTCTAATGGACCCTGGGCACGCGGTCGACCGGCAGTCGTGAATGTGTTGGTGCTACAAATTGACAACATTACCAAAAAGAAAAAAAAATATTAGAGAACAGAAAGACGCAGATTCATGAGCCCAGAATCAATGACTGCGCTAAGAAGCTCTCATTTGCAATGTATCGTTTCATTTGACCCAGCAATTCTAGTCATATAACCGGACGAACGTTTACGTAATCACTACTCGTGATTAGTCTGCGTTTTAACGCCACTGCACACTGAAGTCACTTTGTGCCCGTGCAGGTGGGCGAATTCATCCTAAGCTTTATTTTCGTTTCCGAGGCTTCGAGCGTGGTGTTACAAAAAGGCGTGACGCTACAAAAATTATGATGTCATAATTAGCCATGACGTTACATTGAACAATGATGTCACAAGCAGCTGGGATGTTACAAGGAACCGCGGTGTCACAGGGATATCCCGATGCCTAACCCATAGCTGCTTAGCGCAGTAAAAACTAGACAGGTTAGAGAAGCGTACCTTTACCGTACAAAATTACTCGGAACACGGTCCAGGAAGTATCTGAAGCAAAAATCGAACATATCCTTAATAGACTTCTTAGCAGGTACAGTGCTAGATAAGCCATCGTGATCACTGGTCCCGTTCAGTTATGCACGAAGTCAGGCACGTATTCTCTGCACTGTCCTACTGAACTTGAACTAAGCCTTCTGTTAATGCCTATCATCGCTGTTAGTACGTGGAACGCTCTTACACAAACGGATTACAAAGTGTATACAGCGTCTTGGTGTCAGCGCAGGCAGGCCTCAAACGTCGACCTGCCGGTGCAATATTCCACACAACACAAAAGAAGATGCAAATACGCACACCGAGCGCTAACTTGCAAGTGAAGGAATGATTTTCCAGGCGTGTGGAATAAGCAGTGTAATATTAAGCACAGGAAATGATGAAAGCTTGATCGCGCATCACAGCCCATACCATGCCTTATCACGTGACCCGCAGACTACGCAAGAGACAGTAGAAAAACCGACAGAACAAGACTGCATGGAAACCAAGGTTTGAACAAACAGAAATGAGCCGGAAACCGGAAGAACCGTCATATTTAGCTGAACTGGAACCGAATCAAAACCCGTATTTACCCGCCTTCTATGAACTTCACGCGAACCGGAACCAATTGGAGGAAATGTTTCGGAACCGGTTCAACAAACGCCTCAGAAGGCCCTGTGGACTTTCTGCTAGGGCAGGTCTAAGGAGAAACGTTGGAGAAATTTTCCCATAGTAGAGAAATGAATCCCAGGCTATAGGCAAGGCTCAAAATGTCTTCAAATTCATTCAGCTGAGTTCTGACACTCATTATGCTGCCAATTTTTATGCAATATCTTATCTTCATCAAATATACAGCAAACTACAAAGATGTGCAAAATCCCGGTTACTTGACAAGCAAAACACATGTGATAGCGTCGAAGATTCAGCTACTTGCATGGATGCGTCTTTAGAACATTCATGTTTGCAGCATGTACAGAACAGGGCACTCTATGTAACGGCAAGGCCTGTCACACAGGCCTCTAGCATGGCCAAATCTCTATTTATTAGTGCTTCGCTTGTCCCTGAAATGCATAAACGGAACCCATTTATGTGCTTGAGGGCGATTTACGAAAGGATAACTTGGGGTTTCTGACAAAGAGAAAGAATTAAGTTGCCTCATTTATTGCCCAAAAACTGCACGTTTCGTTGTGATGGGCGCCATAATCACAGCTGTATAATTTTGAACAACAAAATTGACAAAAGCAAAGCTTAATCTAAGTACGTGGGCTTTCTTTTTTATTTCTTTTTTTTTGCATTGGACTTTCATATACGTGCAGTCGCCATAGCCTGCAGTAGAACCTTTGAGCCCGTGCTCATCAGCGGGACTGTTTTCTTTCTAGCTGCTTATGCTTTATTAGGGGTGTCCGAGCTACAACATGCTTGCGCGTCCAGCAGAGAAACGCTATGCAGCTGTAATATCCAACCGAAGAGGTTTTGCGCGATTTGGCGACTCTATTTAGCTGATGTTCGGAAGTCTTTCACAGCCTTGGTTGGTTACCTGTTGCTCAAGTTTGTTTGTTTTGTCCTTTTTTTTTAGCATTGCCTCATCGGCAGCGCAACACATGCTGGTGAGTTTCACCGCATAAACGCTGTTTTAAAGACAAAGCACGCTTTACAGGAGAAATTACGGGGCCGTTCTTGACAAAGCGCGACCTCAGAACAACTTCCTCCTCGTCGCCCATAAGACTTCAGTAAAAGGGTAACCGCAACCCTTCTTAATGTTCTTCAACCTAAACGTAGATGCTTTAATCCTTATAGTCAAGAAGGCAAGTGAGTCGGAAAAACAAGAAGACGCCAACAAAAGCAGACAAAGAAAATGTATCAGACACCAAATTAAAAACAAAACAAAATAAACATCAGAACAATTTATTATTTATTCGTTACTTGATGTCGCCAAAAGGCCGTGCATGAGTTTTTAAAAAGGAAAAAAAAAAGAAAAACTGGTGAAGAACTACGTCTTGTCCCACGCCACGCCACGCAACTTGACTTCGTTTTGGCGTTGCCAACGCCCTGCAACGTCATCGGGAGTTTCCCACTGATGCGTTTTCAAAAACAACTATGACCTCGTATTCCATTTAGCGTTGTACCCGCACCAGGTACACTCCTCATCCCGATCACTTTCACAGCGCCATCAATCTCAATTTCGTCATTTCTTTTGCCAGCCTACCGCACACACAACCCATTCACCTTCTCGCCACAGGCAGGAAAAAAAAAAAAAGAAGACAAAAAGAGTAAAAAATAACTAAACAAAACGGTAAGGAAGTTCTTGCACGCCAAGCGGTCATCATCTCACGCTCCATAAGCCTGCTTCGGATGACGGGGCACGCGACCTCGGACAACGTTTCGCGGCGGTAGCTACCGCAGGAACTTCGATGATTAGTTTCGGCCCCCCGTCGACTGATCATTGTTTCTTCCGGTCTCGTTACAGGGATGGGCCGGTTCGTCGATCGAGCTTCGCTCTCCCATACGCGGCCAAGTCACGTGACCTATCGCTTCTTCCAGCCGCGCTGCAGAGCGCCGACCACGAGCATTCTTTCAGATAACGTCGCGTAGTAGCCTGACGTGAGCTGGAAAGCTGAACCGAGACAGCCTTTCTACACCGTCCAACGCGGCGGCCCTTTCACTCTGCGAAATTGGCGATGGTCGAGGGCACGCCAGCTGCTCATCACTGGAGAGAGCACTTTCCTCTGTGGCCCCCAGCCAAAGCTCGCGGCTCCAGCTCTGGACGGCCGGGTGTCGGGAGCGGCGAGGTTTCGGTATGTCTCTGCGTATATAGCCGGGCCAGCGGTGAAGTCACGGTCTCGAAACCGGAACCGGAAGTGGTCAAGGGAAGGAAGCGGGGACGACAATCACGGCGACGACGACGTCCACGCGTGCTGGGCGTGGCCTCGCCATTGGCCGCTTGATTGCGGCAACGTCGAATCGGAAGCTGGAGGCCGCGGTGTGGCCTGGCTGAGCGTGCTCGTATAGCTCGAGATGAGAATTGCATGACCGGTGAAGCGAGAGACAATCGCCTTTTCGAGGCACGACAGCTTTCCCTTTTATTTCTTTTTTTTTCTTTCGCCAAGTTGTTTCACGATGGAATGTAGTAACGCCCTAAAGTAGTGAATTTGACTGCTCCGTGTCGTTGCCATGTCATCCGATCATACGTCGTGCCGTGGTTGTAACTGTCACCGTCCTCATCCGGCCATCGCCGTGCTTGTAGCCGGCGGTAAATGTATAGTATGAACCAGTTTGAAAAGAAGCTTGGGCTTAGCATTCGCTGCCATCGATTACAGCTGAGCTACGTGAAAAAAATAGCCTAGAGGCTAATACTTTCTGTATTTACTCTACGTCTCATGTATCACATCGCCAAACTCCTTCTTATAAAGGTACGGAAGTCTTACAGTTACGCTGCCTTTAATTACAAGTCATGCGTTTTTATTTAACGCTTGATCATATGCTACAGAGTGATCGTACGCAAACTGCACCACATTTTGTTTTTTCTAAATGTGCTGAATTAAAGGAAACGTGGTTTAGAACGAGTATATAACGAATCCGTACTGTTTTAATGTTCGTCGTTTATTGACCCCTTAAAGGAGAGAGTCAAACGGAAGGGGAGAGGAGGGGGAGGAGGAACGTGAGGTGGAAATAAATAAAGCTTCACTGGACGAAGCGCAAGAAGATCCAGCTTCTTTTCGACAACGGCCGAGCGAAGTAGAGATCGTTAGAAAAGCGCTGAGCGCAGTGCTGTCGACGGCTACGGCGACTGTACGGAACGGCGAACGTAACGACCCAGTTACCTCAGCGCGCTGGTAATGTGGAGCTGCAAGGGGAGGCCGAAAAGTGGTGGCGGAGGAGGAAAGGACAGTTTGTTTTAATTTGGCGCCGGTTCGCCGCAGTCACCGCGCGCGCCGACGGCCATTTCATTCGGGTCTTGTTCGCGAGAACACCGGCACGTTTTCTCAGTTTTCTCCGCAACGAATCTTCGCGTATATACACGTTCTTTTTCTGCCTGCTAATGCTGCCAACTGTGAGCCTGCACGTCCTCGTATATATAGTGTGGGGCGCTTCGCACCTACCACGTCCCTACCATTTAGCCGGAGAGAGAGAGAGAAAAAAAGAAAGAGTTCCGTCGTCCTTCCGCTTTCTGTTCTTTTTAAACTGCCATTAAAGCTAAGCCTCGCGTGATGCCGAGCACTCTGTACGTGTACCCGACGCAGAATTTCGCCTCCAGGCTGGAACCTTAATATATATTGCCGTTCTCGCGTGGATCGTTCCGCGTATCCCGGTCTTTCGCTCTCAATAAGAACTCCGCGCCGGCGGACGCCGTGGTGCGGCAAAGAAGAGAAGGGTTCTACAGCATCTATGACTTTTTGTACCCTGAAGCAGCGATGCAGATTAATCTTTCCAAAACTCTAATGGGGGACTCGGGAATCCTCCCACGTAGCATGTCTACGGGGTATTCGCTGCTTAACCCATTCTGTGTCGCTGGTATTGCAGTGAGGTGAGCATGTTCTGTTTGTCCTCCGTGTGGAGCCTGGAAAAAGCTGTGAAGACGTCCGCGTCGCAAAGGAGTCGAAATGGGGGCTTTGGCTTCTGCTGCTGTTTAAGCATTCGCCGGTTCGCTATTGTGCGAAAGCATTTTGTTGATGTTGATTGAACGCCCAAAGAGAAACAGTACGTATGCGGCAGGGTCGGTCGGTCCTGCCGACCGACCGACCAACAAACAGTTATTAACGTGTTTTTAAGCGTCCTATGACAATTATTTACTTTGTACTCGAGTATAAATTGTCATGGACAGAAGCTATACCTTCAATAAGCGGTGCATAGCTATACCGGATACTTCTCAGGCTGCTGCATTTGAAATCTTTCTTTTTTTTTTCGTTTTCGGGAGTGAGCTTTTTGGGTCTCTAAAGCTTACTTTACTGCAAGACTGCATGTTAAAGGGCAACTCCGGCGATTTTTTGACCATGTCGAGTTAATGGAATATTTAGGTGCCCGAGATCCCCCTGTGATGCGCCTGATAGGAGAATTGTTCCGCAAGTTCGAAACTAATTTTAAATAAGCAAAAAAGCGCAAAAACGAAACCGGCACCTGACCAACCAGCCGAGCGAAGCTCTTCCTGTGACGTCACGACTGTACCCCCCGGCGGGGAAGGCGCGCAACGCATGCCGGTGTCGCCCGCGGGGCGAACGAAACCGGCAAAGAGCAGACGCTCAGCTTATTCGTGACCGCGCCGGACCATTGGGGGACATTGTAAGCCGCACCACCTATTCGGATCTGTCAAACAGTGAGGGCTGTGATTCTGACGAATTCAATACACGAATCGCCGTTCGCATTCGACCCGCCACCACGAGAGCCAGCGCCTATGCGCAACATATCGCGCTGCAACATGAATGCCAAGCGTAGTCCTAACCACTGATTTTATACGTGCTGCTTGCTATTTAGGTGTTTTAACCCTTCCCGAGGGAAGCGCTTGGCATACTCACTGTAAGATGTTGAGGACGACTTTCCGCATTTGTATCCCGCAAGCACGCAGCTGACAGTCCATAACACCGATCAGGTGCATTTGTTTACATCGGCAGGTACAGCGACCGCTCGTCGTTCGCTTTAGATATAATGCTGGCCGCTCATCAGTGCCATCAATTAATGTCAAAACATAGCAAAACACGCCGATTTTGTGCACGTAAACACCGTTGCGCGTTGCATCTAGGAGGCGCTGATGTAAGCGACCACACACCTTCGAAAACAGCGAGCGCGAGACCGTAGTACGGGAGCGTTGTTATGCTGTCTACTTATCGTTCTTCGTATTCTCTTCATGTACACAATGTGTCCCGTAAGTAGAAAAAGATGAGCACTTTGCGCGTATGACCATTAATTTCGAGAACGCATATGTTTCGCGCGGAAACGACGATATGACACCGTTGGCAGCTGAACGAGGTGGTTGTTTGCGCTGCGGTATCGAAGGGGCCTCTGCATGCTGCCCATTTAGGGTTTACGAGGCAAACAGTGGACTTTGGAAGCTAAATAATGAGTCAACAGAACAATCATTACGTAAAAATAAACCCATGCACGTAGTCACATTTAATTTAGAGAAGCGCCGGCGAGTGCGACTGGCCGCCTTCGAGAATGGCAACGTATGGATGTTGATAGCGCGTCGCGACGTCGCGTCTAGATTTTTGCGTGTGCACTGTACCAAATGAGGAATAGTTTAATACAAATCCGTATGGTCAAAACTGAACTACAGGAGCAGTTTTCTTCATCCTAATGGCTTAATTGGCTTCAGGTCAGTCGCTCAGGTCCGCCAGCAGTAGGCGCACGAACTCGGCGACTGTGTTATAAGCTTAACCTCGGCTGAACGCGATCGGTATCGGCTCAAACTGTGTGTGCGGTTCGCGAGGGCTGAAGTTCGTGCCGCCAACAATGCAACACCATTTATCAGCCCCCATCAATCGCCCGCGTCCACAGAGAACACAACTTGTCGCGACAGCAACTTCTCATGCCAAGCACTAGCTCACGATCGTCGACTCCTCCACGCTCACGTCGATGTCATATGCATAACGCCGGCATGCTCTAGGTGGGACACTGCTGACGTCACTCACAATGTGGCCTGTAACTGAGGAGGAGGGAAGGTAGGGTGTTCGAGGCAGGTAATTAAATTCATTTCTAAGAAATCTGCGCAACTCTCAAACCTGATTTTTTTGAGGACATGACGGAAACGTGCAGAGAAAGGCACCCAGCGAATTTCATTGACATCCGCTGAAATCGGAAAATCGCCTGAGTTGCCCTTTTTTGAGGGGATGGCGGCGAAGTCAGAGTTTAGTGTTCTGATCAACCCATCGCGCCCAGATTTAGATTTTACGTGACGAAAATAAGCAAGCGCAGTTTCCCGGATAAAGGTTTGTGCTGTAACCTGCAGCGAGCATGCGTAGTTCGCGCCTATATTCGCCACTTGAATTAAGTCTGGGGCCGTCATTAGTTGGGCAAACGTACCGTGCGGCAAAACTAACTCGGGAATCAAGGGCAGTCCATTCGCACTGTCTTCATGCAACGTCGGTTTGAAGCCATCAATGCAGACAACGCCGGCACAATAAAGATGCACGTAGAAAAAAAAAAGAGAGACGAAAGAGAACGTTACGCTATGAGCGTATTTCAGGGACCACAGACACAAGAGCAGCAATGCGGATCCGGAAATATCGAGGAAAGGGACGATTGTGCGGCCTTGGATTTCTGCCTTTGTGCGCAGAACAACGCTGAAAGATGGAGGGGCGGCATGGATATTCACTGAACTGCTTCTTTCACCGCGAATATCTCCTCACTGGCTTTGTTTCCTCCCCGAAAAGTACTTTTTCTTTTCTGACCCATCGGTCCCACTTCCGAATCGAGCGCCCCCGTCCGAGCAGTTCGCACTATAGCGCTATGCGAAACAGGAGTGGCTGTGCTTGGATTGCACATCAAGATGTTTTTTTTTTTTTTGCTGTGGAAAAGCGTATAGTGTTCAGTGCTACGCATCAGTTAGAGAGCAGAGAGTTCTTGCTTGTCTGTGTGCGTGTAACCCTTAACGGAACATCGGGCTGCTTCAGACATGCATGACACTAAGAACGCTGGAAACGACATCTTGCAGTGCTTAGGACTGCAACGGTTAGAAGTGTTTTATTTTACATTGATGTTCTTGAAGGAAGCAGAAAACTACGTGTCCATAGCCTTGCTGTCAATGCACTACGCTACAGAAGTAGCTTAGTAGAACAGTGTGGTCATTGCAATGATGGTTGGCTCTTCTACGCTTAAGCTGTTCGTCACAAGCGGGAAGACATTGAATACACGGAAAAGGTTGACAAGAACCGATCTGCTACACGGAGAGGTACCGGTACAAGGTAGATATAGAAGTCTTAAGGAAGAGAAAAACGAATAAGAAGAGAAGACAAAGATTAGGTAGATGTATAAAAAAGCCAGAATGAAAGACACGTATAGCATACCTGATTAACTCAAGCAGGCTAAGCGACTATCTTTTCACCGCCCCGTTTCAAGGCGAATGCCAATACATCATCATCATTTTCATCTGACGGTTACGCCATTCCAGTATTCCGTTAAAGGCAATACGTATATACATGGGCTAAACTCCTATAGGTTTAGCCTTTCCGCTAAGGTATTACAGTTTACGGAATTTTGGAACAGCGGCAACCGGTCCGTGCCCAGAAGCACTAGTGACGCCATCTTGTGACCTTAATGTCAACTAGAGCCCACAGAACTACCACTGCAACGAAAATGTTCGACATATCTTCGAACGAAAAGAGGTCGGCAGAAAAAATTATAAGCACACTCTAGCGGGTTTTTCGCTTCTTCCGCTCTGTGAGCGCAATGACAAGACAGAAAAGTTTTCAATATGTTGGCGTTTAACAAGGCTGCCACAAGATTGAGCTGCCAGTGCTTCCGCTACTAGTTACGGAATACGGGCGATCCGGTATTTCTCAGACCGTAATTCATTTACAGACAGTGCCACTTCGGGCCTTCATTGATGCGACACCGTCTCTGGCGACTCATATTCCGCAAATGCTCTCGACTGCTGTGTGATGAAATGATTGCCCTAACTTGGGGTGTAGTTGGGCGCGTGCGGTAGTGACTGTTTAGAATGGTTCCACACTAGCCTCAAAGTAAGTGGTTAAATTATGGTGTTTTACGTGCCAAAATCACGCTCTGATTGTGTGGAACGCCGTTGTGGGCTACTCCGGAATAATTTGGACCACCTGGTTTTCTTGAATGTGCACCAAAATCTAAGTACAGGGCTGATTTCGCATTTCGCCCCCATCGAAATGCGGCCGCTGGGGCAGGGATTCGATCCCGCGACCTCGTGCTTAGCAGCCGAACACCGTAGCCACTAAGCAGCCACGGCGGGTTCAAAGTAAGCGTCTGATATCGTCCAAAAGTAGTACCAATACATAACGTAATTTTTTGCCCAAAGTTGTTCATGAAAGTCATATTACGTTATCGCAATTCCTAGAAACGAGAGCTTATAATAGAGTCGCAGCGCTAAAAGTTCTAGTCTAATGAGCGGCCAGCGCTTGGCTGTTCCCCAGAAGAGTTCAGAAGGAGCGAGAGAAAAGCTTTAATCGAAAAGAAAGGCAAAGTGATGTCTTGAAGCAGAGTGCTTTTGGCCTGCTACTTCACACTGGGGAATTGAGAAATTCAGTAAGGGCAGTATTGTTTGCCGTGTGTACGGCCCCAATGAAGTAATGCAATGTTAATGGGTAGTAATGTCCGAAAGTAATAATTTGTCCGCAGTGCGTGACCGTACAGTCGCATCAATAGCTACAAGGGCTGCTCTGGACCACTTGAAAATTGCCGTACCAGACTGAAGACTTTAAGGAAACCACTGTGTTAGTGTATATGTGCATCCCTACGTCCTGTCCTCATCATCTTTCATCACTATTTTTGTCCCCTTTCCTCTTTTCTCTTGTGCAGAGTAGCAGGGCAGAACAGGCTAGCTCAGGCCGACCTCTCTGCCTTTCTAATAAATTATATATCTCTCTAATGGGTAGTAATGCAAATATTTACAAATGGTCTGGTCTCCTTTAAAGTATAACGAGCTTTGAAACAAGCCCAGTGGTCGGTCGTGATCCCTTTCCAAGTCATCCAGTGTACAGAAATTTCCACACTAAAATGCTCTCATACTTGCTGAGAAGCATTCGTCTGGACCACTTAAAGAAAATAATTAAGGAGTAAATACTTAATTCGACCAAACAAATGCAATGCCTGACGTAGCGTAAAATGCAGATTGATCTGTAAAATGCAGATTGATAAATCCCAGCTGCCGCCGTGCGTCTTCTGCACAACTTGGGTTAAGAGTGATGTAACATCGCTGCACCATTTTTCGGTGTCTTATTTTTCGTAACGACGTAAACGGCCCAATTCCAAAATTGGGTTTATTGCACTAACCTAGAGCGATACGTGCCACTGCGAAGCTGTTGTGTGCCGAGAAATGCACGAGACTGGGAGGCTTCAAATCGACGTACTTCTTGAAAAGCCCGCACATACCTTGAAGACGCATCTGGCGAACAGGGTTCCGTCTATCGGAGCGGTTCAGTCTATTAAAATTATCTATTATCATGGTAACTGCTGCAGCTACTACTGTCTTGCCAATGATCTCATGCACAGGACAGCCCTCATATAACGAATCCGCTTAGATAATATCCATGTGCACTACGCTTATAGATGTTCTATAAGAAATTACGCAAGGTAGAACAAAGGTGTCTAAATATCCTTAGTGCAACAGATATATGCGCCCTCGAGCGCATAACACCTTGATTAAACGTACATTTCTAAGCCTTCTCACCAATGACTCGGCGCATCCTCTCGGTCGGTTTCTCGTCAGATAAAGCCGGGCCGACCTTCTGGACAGTGGAATAGCAAACTGCACCGATGGCGATGACGTTGGCAAAACTGTCTCGGATCCCGGGGTCAGGGTAATTCGCGGTTTCATGGGCCACGTGGCGCGAGTCTCTGCGTCTTGCCGGACAGGCGCCTAATCGCTACGTTGCGAAACGTCGTGGTGAAGATAGTTTAAAGCCTTTAATTACAATTTTTTTGTGGATAGTTTATTTGCAACACGTGCGTTATATTTACACATTTTCTTTTCACAGCGTTGTTATGTAGCATACATTGTTTTAAATGAAAACATGCACTTGCGCTAAGATGTCACATTTATATTATACGTGAACATTTCTGGATGGTCGTTGAAGTTGGAAGACAGGTGTCAAGGTCTGTGCTATCTGTGCGTCGGTTTAAATCGTATGTACTGGTTTCCTTCGCCTATTTGTATTTGTAAGTAAAGAACATTGAAAGACATACGTACTCTTTCGAAACCAAGATTTTTCATAGAGCCTTCGTTATAAGAGATCTGTTTATGCAGTCAAGGCCGTGTTTTATGAAAGACAACGTTAAAAAACCCGAACCACCCTTGTTTGGGTCTTCCATTTGGTGGCTCAGGGGTCGCTAGAAAACCCGTATAGTTGGTGGCGTCAGACGTTCCTCTTGGTAACATTGGAAGAAGCAGTAAGTATAACAGCTCAATTTGTGTACAACGTGAATTCAATAACCGCAACGTTAAGTGGTGTGTTTGCTCCGCGATAAAAGCATAAGGCCCATAAAAATACAAATAATCATTCCGAGGCCTCGCTCTTCACCGTTATGTTCTGGCGTCCGCTCCATTCGCGAGAGGAAAAGCCCGCTGCACTCTGACTGGTGCGCTACACTAACCCTCTTATCCGCGTTGTCCTCGGAACAATAGCGCGCCCAATCCGGGAAAATATGGCGCTCGGGGGGAAGAAGAGGGTGCAGGGTGGACATAAGCGTCGATAAACAGGAAGGAAGGAAGGACCCGCAGCGCCCTCTAGCCATATCCCAATGCTGCTCCCTCTTGTGACGGCGAAAGAGGGGAATTCGCGAGGAACGAGAAAAACAAACGGGGGGTTGCGGTAGAAGGCGTGGAACGTAAGTTACAGTTGCCCTCCCCCTCCATTCTCCCATAGCACTGCTTAGTGCGACGGTTCACGACCAAGGGGGACGCTGCCTGCAGGGAAGACTACGACAGCGCCGTCTGGTGCAGGAGGGGATTGGTGCGGCGGAAGAGAGATGTCTTCGTGAGTTGACCGCAACGGCGCCGGCGGAGCGTGGAACAGCGCGAGGGAGCCCGAGCGATATTGTTATTACGCAACCGCCAGAAGACCCGTTTCTTTTCTCCCGACCGCCGTCCGTATCAAGTCGAGCGCACCGTCCTTCTTTTCCTCCTCCATTTCCTTCTTTGTCGTCTGCTCCGTGACTTCTGTATCGCTCTGCCTTGCTGTTTTTCCACATTGCATTGTTTCGAAGCACGCTTGAACAGAAGTGTTGCGCGATAACGAAGGCGACTCCTCCGGAGAAGTCTCCTCACGTTCGCGAGTTTCTAGTGCTTAAATGAGAGTGTTGAGATCATTATGTCTGGTTTGGCCTCTCAGTAAGGACCGCAACAAATTGTCGCAGACTCGTAGACGGAATTTTGTTGACCAATTTTACAGTCGTTGATTGTAATCACGGAGCTCTGTAGCCAGCAAGGTAACTGTAACGGAGCTGTAGCTGCTCCACTACGTCTGCGCCGATATCTATACGACCATCAAATGGAAGATACTTATTCCTATACAGATAACACGAAACTACATACAAGCAACACATGTGGATTTCTAGGAAAGGAAGCTTAGCATTTAATGACCGCTCATTCGGCTCGTTGGATCGAATCTGACACAAATGCCCTCCCGGCGTAATTTCTCTACCATTTCACCATGTCGCTAACAGCCAGCAAGCAATCAATCCATGCTACAAGTAACTTTACGCCAGTCTCCGAGGAACGGCTATTTTTTTTCCTTCGATGAAGCTTCCTATACTCTGGGGATTATCACAGAACTTTAGTTGCCCTTTTTATTGTTCTTGAGCTTCGAGTTCAAGAATAATTTGTCCTCGCAATGCCATCTGATATCTTCTAACCTAGCCCAGGCAGTAGACTGACCATCCCGGAAAGGTGCTGGTTTGGGGTTCAATCCGCGTACGAGGACGAATTTTCCTTCGACTTCGGAACTTCCTTTCCGCAAATATTTGCTCGTTCCACTGCCAGGTTATTAAGAGTTTTCCTTTTGACGATACTTCCTCTAAATTGTCGGATTTCCGGAGAACCGATTTGCATGTACAAATACGCGTACTCTGCCGACAAGCAAGTCACTGGTTAAACTGTATTCATTGAAACATGGTTAGGGTTTGCTCCATATATGAAATAATGAGTTCAGTGACAAAATGTGAATCGACGCTCGCGGGAAGTGTAGGCATGAAACATTTCGTGAACTTGTATGGACACCTGGACAGGTGACGGCGAAAGCAAATAGAATTTGAACAAAGGGCTGCCGAAATTTCCAGCCCATTTCGATTGGGTCAGGCGTGTCTAATGACTCCCAGCGCGCCTGTTTCAACAAGCCTTTCTGTTTGTCGGACGTGTCGGGCAAACGGGGTCATTCATCCGATATGGACACATCGCGGGAAAGGCGCAGAAACTTGTTGAAACAGAACGCGAGAGGTGCTTTAACGAAGAAAGCGACAATCGAAAAAAAAAAGCTAATTTACCCCCATTCTTTCTAATAGCAGTTCTGAATAAAAAAGAAAGGGGAACATGTAATCTTAACCATTTCGTCAAAAATACACGAAACGAGCTAAAAAAAAAGGGCGAATAAAAAGATTCGCTTTGGTGGAACGATTCTACTGGTATGTTGAAGACACGCAGAACCAGTGTCCCAGCTGGCACTTTCGCAGGTCGTCAAAACCCTAAGCTCAAAATTTCTGTTGGCGTCGGCGGTGTCGGGAAATACGTGTGCCCTTATAAGGCTTCAATTATATTTCATCCTGCTAAATTTTCGTTTTACCACATTTCTTGCACCTTAGGTATCATGACAGCGTGGAGCTGTAAAACGAATTGAGAATCTTCCAACTCTTCAGTGAGCCTTGTCAAGTTTGCAGAATGTGGAGTTCGTGCGAAAACTCCCTAAAGCAGTGCCAGATGTGACAGGGTGAACTTCCTTCTTTTTAGCATACTTTAAAAGCACTTATCCAGCAACTTGAATAAAAATAATTTCCTGATTTCAAACACCACAAACAATCAACTAATTAAACTCGCAACATGAACGACGTACTGGGACCGAGGGCAGACACACAAACTTCCATGCCTTCCATGTTGTTTAACTACAATACTTTGAAAAAATGACGAATAAAAATTATTTCATTACGAATCCAACAAATTTTATATGTGACTATTTGTATCAGCTGTTTTGCGTTTAGTGTACTATCTTGGTGTGAGCTATTGTGCACGTAGTACTTGAACCGAAATGTGTGAAGTGAAGTCATCATGTTCGAACTTTCTTTTCAAGAAAACGCATATATTGCCGTGGAAGGCAATCATCGAAAAAGACATGAAAAGACATGAATTATGAAAATATGTGTGGATTAACGGTCGTACCTTCGCTCCCCTGCATAAAATAAGCGCACAAGTGTATAAGAGCAGAACTGTAGAAGGTGGACAAAGGAACTTGAGAAGTAGTTATGGACCCCGCAAGGAGCTACGCAACGTCATTAGAACGGATGAGAGCGGTTTGCGTGAGCGAACAAAGGGGTGGTAGTCGATATTGTAGTTGACATTAAAAGAAAGAAATGGGGCTGGACAGGTCATTTAATGCATGTGGGTAGGTAACTGATGCTTATTAGAGTTACCAAATCGGTTGGCAAGAGAAAAGAAGTGCCGTCGAGGACGGCAGAGAATTACGTTGGTGGGATGAAATCGGGAAATTTCCAAGCCCTAGATGGGGTCAGCTGGCGGAATACTAGTGATCGCTATGTAGCGGCTTTTGTCCTGCCAGTGAATATAAAATCGGCAGATCATAATGATGATGATGATCATGAGAGCGTGTGAGTGCAATAGTATCTGTTCATGAAACGAGTCGTAGCCACCGACGTATTTGTGCACCAACATCCACTTCTGTCACGGCAATAAAATACGAGAAATGCAGGCAAGTGCTTTGTGTCGTGTTTCACTTGGCTCGCTTCCTTTCGGCAATAATTGGCTGCGATGGATTCATTCTCGTGTTCAACTCGGCTATATATCAGCACCATATAGATAGTGCGTGACGTGCACGACAATCGCCAATACAAATAATACCACAATAATTAATTATGAAAATTTTATTTTTAATTCAGGGCTTCAGGTGGCATGTTCAGATTACAGAGTTAGAAGTCAGCCAGCGTGACTTCCTGGGCGTGTAGGATGGTTACGGCTTGGGTGCGGCTGTCGGTTGATCCCAAGAGGCGGTCCCACGAATGGAATCTTTCCGTGTTCCCAAAGCGTCAACAAACCCTTTAATTCCTTTTGCCAGGAAAAGTTCTGTCCAATTTTTCACGACAGTGCCTGGAGCCTTTCCCAGTCTACTACTAGCACATAATATTTGCTTCGCCGTACAACGCGAAGTGCAAGTTGTCGCATTCATTGCGCGTGTGCGTCGTCTGCATGTCATAAACGAGCAACGAAGCAAGCAACGTCCGGCCATTTAGTCCTAACATTGCCTTCTGCGCTGAAAACGGTTCGCACGAAAGCTCGCGCGCGCGAATAAGCGGTCGTTGAGAGAAGCGGCGCCGAAGCACGTCTTGCCGACGTCTAGCGCACTCTCGTTTCTGTCGTCATTTATTTCTCCATCAACGGCCTTATCAGCGTCCCATTCGTTCCTGTAATTGCGTTCAGCATCGTGGCAGGTCGCTGCCGCGAAAACTTGTTCCTGCAGCATGCTGAGGACCAACGTTGGCTTAGTGTTTTTTTAGGTGATCTTCTAAAGTAACCTTCCACATACAGCGGAGAAAAATAGGATTGGCGTGTGATTCGTGAAATCAAATTTCAGTCAGCAAAGTTGGTGAGTGACGATGCCATGCCGATGGGTTACATTTTCAAACTTCTTATATCGTCCGTAGTGCTCGACTTCAAAGCTACCGACTACCTCGTTCCAGTGATTTGCTTGAGCGTACATTATTTGAAATCTATTGAATGCTCAAATGCGGCAAGAAGCGTGGTCTGTATCGCACACTGTACATTTGTCTACGTTCGCAGACATAGTAAGGCGTGACCGTAGCGTCAGAAAGGCAAACTTTTCGGAACTACTTTTCATCGCGGAGTCTCGAGCGGCGTCCGTAGTCTCCAGCGTCTGCAGCCGTGCACAGAAGTAGCGGGACTTATTATACAGTGGAAGCGCTTGCTTGCACAGTCTCGACCATTGGAGAGAGCGTCATCTGCAATCCCGTCCGGCCCTACGACGCCATACGGCCCTCTCCTGGAGCCCAGAGAGCCACCATTTATCTTTCGACTCTCCTGACTGCTCTCTCCACACGACTGGCCTGTTTACTTTTTTTTACGTATTTAGTGGAAAACACTTCCCGTTCCTCGTCCGGCAGCCCAAATTTGCATGACACTGCGTGGACGATGCGGCAGCGGAAGGACCAACCGGGAGAGAGAAGAGGACGGAGAGCCTCTCCTTTTTGGACAAGATGGAGGACGCACCAGAGTGGTTGCAGACGAAAAAAATTGCGTTTCGCAGACGGCGACGAGCGTTCGCTCGTATACGCTAGCAGACGACGACATGCCACCGCTTCCGCTGACCGGAAGCGAGAACGCCGCTTCCGGTCGACGCGAGCGCCATCCAGCGGGGACACTTTCAGGCGAATATAAATGGTTGAGGCTGCGGGCAACGAAAGTGCGGGCGTGCTTGAAAACGGCGAGAGAGCTGCGGAGCGAGGCCAAGCGACCGTGTGGTGTTATCGTGCTCTCTCCGAATGGAGCAGACGACATGCAGTTTTGCGAATAAAAACATTTTCGGTCTGGCAATGTTACACAAGCGTTTTTTACACATTTCTTGAAAGCGCACAACAATATTGTATAATTGAAGATGGTGTCTCAAATTTTGAATTTAAGAGTAAACAAGCGATTCGTGCAGAACTGAAAACGTCACATCGTTTCACTCCTAACAATGATTTTGCCTGATCATACGATATTGCGTGAAACTGTATGTAGACTCTATGTCTTCAAAGTTTTCTCATCCTACTATTATAAGTTCATGTTTACCGGTTCTTGATTCTGTGGTCTCTGAAAGCTTTAACTAGGAGGTGTAAATATAAAACGGCTGAGAGAGCAATTAAAATATGCATAAATGCCATACATTAACAAAGGTATGAATGTTCATTGCTACCATTGCGTTTCAGACAAAATCATACCACCCGCATGAGATTCATCTTCGTGCATGTTTATAAAATCTCCAACTATCCCATTTAGTCCCCTACAGATTTTTGGGGTCAACGGCACATTTAAGCACTAAATAAGGCATTTATGCTGGAATGTCATTGCTCATAAACATCAGCATTCATTCAATTAACCCATTTGCCTAACTATACGCATACAGTGGAAGTGCTAATCTGTCAAATTCCACCACCTTGTCAATTCTGATTAGCTCAGAGGGCTCAGAGGGCTCAGAGCACCAACACTGCAGAATGTATGTCCGGAATAGTAACACGGAAACAAAAAACGAAGACGGGAGAGGACATACAAAGCGCTGCGGTCTTGTATGTTCTGTGTCAGTCATGCATTCACATTTAAAAATGAGTCATTCCAACGAGGCAAAATTTCCATTCTCTTAGAGCACGTCACCTCGGCGTTCGTTATTTCACCCACTGAGTCAGTCACTCCTTTACAGCCCCATACACTTCTATCCTGGCTCGCTAAATCCTCTCGCTTAGTCCGATGGTGTGATTCCTCGAATGAATCTCGTGAAATGGCTTAATAGCACGCTCACTCATTTTTAAACCGACTAGACAATCAATTCATACTGTCACCAATTCATCGAACTGACGTGCCCAATTACCTACTTCACTTACTCACTGCCTCGCTAGCTCTCGCCGCATACTCCGATGCTTTGAATGCTTGAATGATTCCCGTAGTTGCTTAATAGCATCCTCACTCATTTACTAACTCCCCAGACAATCAAGTTCTACCCTCACCTATTAATTGAACTGACGCACGCACTTCAGTCTCCCACTCACTCACTACCTCAAAACACACTCACTGGCTCACTACCTCAGTCATTCACTCGCGCACTACCTCACTTGCTACCTAGTCACTAACTCACTCAGTCACTGACTACCTCAGAAGCACCCTCACTCATTTACTCACTCAGAAACACACTCACTATCTGAGGCACTCACTCACTCACTTACTACCTCGTCACTCACTCATTTACTACCTCGTCACTCACTCACTCAAAAACACACTCACTCACTCACTGACTCACCTTACTACCTCGTCACTCATTCACTCACTTACTACCTCATCAGTCATTTACTCACTCACTTACTACCTCGTCACTCACTCACTCATTACATCAGAAGCACAATCACTTACTCAGAAACACACTCACTGACTCTCACTGACTCACTACTTCACTTACTACCTCGTCAATCACTCACTACATGAGGCACTAACTTCCTTACTACCTCGTCACTCACTCACTCACTCACCACTTACGACCTCGTCACTTACTCACTACCTCGTCAATCACTCACTCACTTACTACCTCGTCACTCCTCCCTTACTGCCTCGTCACTTATTCACTACCTCGTGACTCCCTTACTGCCTCGTCACTTATTCACTACCTCGTGACTCACTTACTACCTCGTCACTTACTCACTACCTCGTCACTTACTCACTACCTCAGAAGCACACTCACTGACGCATTACCTCACTACCTCGTCACTCACTCACTCACTCACTCACTCACTCACTCACTCACTCACTCACTCACTCACTCACTCACTCACTCACTCACTCACTCACTCACTCACTCACTCACTCACTCACTCACTCACTCACTCAGTATAATTTAACCTTCTATGCACAGGAATGCCATCAAACTCGAAGGCAGCCACCGCAAGAGCCACGCAGCCACCGATGCTCTCTCTAAGCGATCGACTTCAACTCTAGTGGCAGCGTTGCGCCGCTCCAAACCGCTCCAGCGGCCGCGGCGCGCGCGAGAGTGTTTAGCGACGCTCCATTAACCCCGACACCCAACGCGTAGCGATCACCGCCGCCGCATCCTTCCCTCTGTGTTCGCCGTACGCGTGTCTCTCTCTATACCCGAGTCGCAACGCTTGCGCGCATCCAAAGCGCCAGCGAGGAGATCCTTCTTTTGATGCTTTGCTATCGCGCCTGTCGCAGAAAAGCCAAGCCGAGCCGGGCCACGCGGCAGCCCGAAAGCGATCGTTTTCGTGGCGGCACGCTCATCGTGTGTTTGGAGAGAGAAAGAAGCAGCGACGGTCGCGCTTTTAGCGCTAGCCATGCTGGCCGTGTTGCCACCCGCCAAACTGTTATCGCCGTCGCGCTTTGGCCCTCTTTTGTGTCGCGCAGCAGTATAAACGCTAGCTCCTTATTGTGCGTTCGTCTGTGTGTCCGTGACACATGCGCTCGTTGTGTGTGCCCCGGTCTCCCCGGGTGGAGTCCGGGCCAGCTTCGTTCGTTGCGCGGCTGCCTTCTGATATTAAGCGACCGCGTCTGCTCGGTCGTATGTTTGTACTTACATGGCAGTTTCGTAGTTTTCCCGAGTGCTTCGATGTGCGGCTTTCAGCTGGCATAACTGCCCACTTCTGCTCCTTCGTCTGTCTGTATTTGTATGATAGTTTCGTAGCTTTCTGGAAGCTTCACTGCGGAGCTGTCGTCTGCTTTAACTAGCCTCTTCTGCTGAGTCATGTACGTGTACTCGTACGACAGTTGCCAATCTCGTACACTCTACTGTGGGGTTGTCGCACGCTGTAACCGACCGCTTCTGCCTGGTACTGTATGTGTACTTGTACGACACTTCTGGGGTCTTCTGTTGGTTTTGGTCGTGGTCTGTGTTGCGCAACCTATTCTTTGCGTACTTCCTACTGCTTGTGTTCGGGGCTAATGAGTTTATCTGTGCCCACAAAAGGTCGTATTCCCTTTCTGTTGCATGGTCCTTGGCACCCGAGCACCATTATTCTCGTTATTCCTTTTCTTCTGTGGACGTCGCAGAGTCCGTCGTTGGGAGGGTTCATTAATTGTCAGGCCGTATCGGTGTGTATGCGTGTTTGTTTGCTTGCGTGCTTATATGCGTGTTCACTTGCTACGTCGGTAACCTCCAGCACTCTCTCTCGGCTAGATGAAGTGAGCTTGCGGTCACAAAAAGTACATGACAAAGAAAGACACCACTTCGTGTACAGAGCGCGCATAGATGAGTGGTCTCCGTGCAGAGTTCGTCTTGGTAAACGCGCTCTTCGGCTTTCTGACAATAAAAAGTGTGTCGTCATTCCACCACCTAGTGCTATACTTCTGCGTGTGGATATCACATTATTGTTTGACGCTCTTTCACTGCGGAAGCCGCGATACGGATATTTCGGACGTGGCAGCTGGTGTTGCCATTGTCGGCATTGGAGTGACGTCATTCTCTATAATAAATACCAAGAAAAACAAGTCGCAGTTTCGCCCGAAAGGCGAAGCATCAAATGCAGTAGCAAATTTACTAGTAGCGTATACGGAGTAAGGATAATAGTTTTATTGGCTGCATAAACTTGGACACATTCGCTTACTAACTGAATTAACAAACACGGTGTCAGAGCGCTCAAGCAAACATGAATAGATCACACTCGATGACCGCAGGCAAGCACTGTCAAAACGCTGGCGGGAGCAAGCGCGGCTGAAGGAGTGACAGAAGGTTCGTGTGGTATATCGCTTCAACGGAAACTGAGCGGCGAAAGCACAGCGCATACAAAGGTCAGAACCGTGTGGAGATCACTTTCCAGATACGGTGTGAATGACAGCTCTGAACCGCGCAAAATGCAAGTACGCAGTTCCTTGCAGAGTAGAAGCCGCGCACCCTTCCTCCCGCGCTGCCTTCCCGCCTTCCTCCTTTCGCGTGGGAGATCGAGTCGCCAGTTCCCCTTGCGCCCGGTCACAAGATACGCATTTATTGCCGCGGCTAAATGCATTGATATAGCATCGATATAGATAGCTTGCGCAACTCCGCGAGAACTAGGGGGGGGGTCATTCTGTACAGGGTCAAATTTCGCCAAAGAGACCAATTCGCCATCTTGGGAGCTCTGATTGGCTAACAGAGTCTCTATGCCATGTCTTATTTGCTCAGAACGCAAACCTTATGAAATTGGGCAGTGTAGTGAAAGTAGTACTCAGTGTGCTGCATAGCACTCGATGGGGAGCTTTTCTGAACAGGGTTACATTCCGCCGTGCTGTAGAACTCCGCCATGTTTGTTTTTATAGCGATATCTTTTATAGACACGATCACCTAGTCGTTTTGATGTCCGTGGTGTCCGCCGCCGAAATACCACTGTGATGTGCCAGAATTTTATGCAGAAGCAAAGGCAAAAGTTACAGCGCCCGACGAGGATTAGACCTCCATGCACACCGAATTGCTTGTCGAACATTACACCCCTCAGCTGCTCTGCCGATCCTCAGCAAAGAAAACTGCGCCTGGGCAGTGCGGTGTTCTGATTACTTCAGCATCATTCATATCCTGTATATTGCTTTACCTTCCAGGCCATGGGAGATTGCGTCCGGCAACAGAAGTAGATAGATAGACCGGAAGTAGATCGCCAATTTTCGGCTCCATGTGCGTGGTGGTTTCCCGCCAGACACGAGAAGCGGTCATCATTGTAACTATGACTGTGGCCCCACTTTCGAGGGCTGTCTCAATGACTAATGACAATGACAGAAATATGAGAAAAGGAGAGAGAGAGAAAGGGGAAGGAAAGACAGGCAGGTTATAGCCAGCGTAAGTATTGGCTGGCAACACTCTGCTGGGAAAGGGTTAAAGGGAATCAAGATACGATACAAGAAACAAATAAAAAAGTGCGAAAAATTCACACAATAACACGATGCTAGGCGCTACAGATTTGAAAGTCTGTCGCACAATTCACGAGCCGATAAGAACATGAGCAGAGCACTTGAGGTCTATATGAACGTTTTGCTTATAAAAATAGCATACAAGCGTGGAAGGAAGGCCTGGTTGGCTGAGAGACATTCCCAGACAAAATAACACAGGCTCTGACTATCAACTGCTGGTTTACTCATACGATGGACTTACATACATACATTATAGAAATACATAAGAGAAAGCCAACTCCTCATCTGCGTTTCAAAGGAAGGAACGTTGTATAAGAACGAAAGCGCCGGCCAGAAATAGTGGTGATCGAAGAGGTTGATCAGGGGGATTTTCTTCTCCAAATACTATCCAAGTTATCCACCTGATAAACTCCACTTCGCGGCGCCAGTGTAATTCTTTCATTTTTGTTTACTTTTTTCTTTGGTTACACGCAGTTTTGACGTTGGCTATCTCTAACGCCTTTCCGCCATGTATGTATGTAAGTGCTTCCCATGAGTAAGTTAGTTGACGGTGAGTGCCTGTGCTGTTATGTCTTTCATTGGTCGTGCTGGTGCACTCTTATAGAAAATCAGCTGCATTTAAAAACGATATCACCTGCTACTCCGTTCATAACGACCGTTATTTGCAGAGCACAGACTTTACCTCCACCGCCAATGGTGCGTGATCGAGCGTTGGCAAGGTTTGCCATTACTTTACTCAAAATATTACGACGCGGAGCTTGCGTATGCGGGGTCGCCATAAATAAAATTAAATTATGGGGTTTTGCGTGCCAAAACCACGATCTGAATATGAGGCACGCCGTAGTGGGGGACTCCGGAAATTTGGACCACCTGGGGTTCTTTAACGTGCACCTAAATCTAAGTACACGGGTGTTTTCGCATTTCGTCCCCATCGAAATGCGGCCGCCATGGCCGGCATTTGTCACCATAGACAATGGGGGTTTCATAAAGGTCTGGCAGGCATAATAGTGTATATAGGAGGTTATGGCTCGCTAAATAGTTGGCTGACACCATGTTCTGCATCGCATTCGTAAACCAGTGCCGAGATGAGAAAATATAAACAATGGCAGAAAACTAGAAGGGAAAAACAGAACATCAAAGGGACGTAGAAAGTGACATCTTACCGATCCTCCTCCACCGTGGAGCGGCACAATGGTGGTGAATGTTTTTACAGCGAAGCTGCTATAGACTAGGTTCCAGGAGATCACGTCCGGCGACGGAAGTAGCTGGATAGACCGGAAGTAATCGCCAATTTTCGGCTCCATGTGCGTGGCGGTTTCCCGCCAGTTGTGCCTTAGCACATGTGCCCAAACGGATGATGGATGGCCCATTATTATACCCCTCGCCATCGCCGAGGCCTCTTTCAGAAGTGGCGCGATACGCGGAGGCGGCACGTCCCACCAATCGTTGTGCCTCTTTGTCTCATGACGTTGAGATCGCTTTGTTAGCAGTGGACCTTTCGACTCGCTATGGGACAGACGCTCGTTTAACCACATCTTCCAGGATCTTGACGTTAGGATCCGACGATGCCGTGCAGTGTGCCGTGGCTATGAAGGCTGTGGCTCATACGCTAGTCTATGACGATGGGGCGGACTTGGCGCAGCAAACGCACTACTTGGCCATCGCGCCTGGCGAAAACAAGACGCTGGTGTTCTTGCTCTTTGACGAACATGCCGAAGACGCTCAATATAGTGAATAATGATAATATATAAATTCACTATAGCAATATTCACTATAGCAGACCCACCATAGTCACAGCTTCGCTGGCTTCCATCTTCATAGCGGTTGAAAGGCGCTGAATTTTTTAAGCCTCCTTGAGTGGCATCTACGCAAACGAAGACGACTCATAATAGAGATATGTCTGACTAGAGATTTTCCTATGTTTATTGAAACGAGAGCGCACACGGGCATTTGCGAAATTGAACTCCAATGCACGAAACAGTGCAACACTCACTGGCCATATTATTATGTCGGCTAACGCGTGACTGCTGCGCATGACGGACGAAATAAACTTCTTTGGGAGAGCGAAAAAGATGAACTTTATTTTACAACGGATATTTCTCTGAGCCATAAACGTGGCCAATCAATCATAGCTGTCAGAGTGGCGAATTTGCCAATATGGCAGGATAAGAGAGCGTTCATAATGCATAACCCATGCTGCTACAAATCTTTCAATTTCGTTTTACTTGGCTTGGGTAGGCGTACTCTTTGTAGTAGCTCTATCGTAAGGTAGGTGGGTTTCCACACTGCTGCTGTTCCTAGTGTCTGTAGGCTCATCCTTATAGCATGGAGAGCATTGATGCGCGATAGGCAACTGATCGCGAAGGAAGTATTCGAAGCTAACGAACCTTCGATAGCCGCGCAGACATCAGTTAGAAGTTTCTTTAACGTCGAAACACATATCTAATAGTTCACACACAATTCTTGACCTCTGCCTTCAACTCTGACGTTACGATATTTGTAGGTGTTAATACATTCAGAGCGTCGCAATGAGTAATCTTAATTCACATTTACTCAGCGCCAAGACAAAAAGGGCTTTGCAGTGAGTATGTCAGTAAAGACTGGCTATAACGGAACTTGGTTAATACTGCATTTTTGTGTGGAGTGATCGTCGATTAGTTGCGAACAAGAAACGTTACTCAAGGCGGCATGCAGTCATGTTGAAGGTTCAGTAGAGAAATGCAAAAGTACGCAGTGTCGGCGTGGAAAGTTTACTGGGCGTGAGAGATAAAGCTGAATATTTCCGCAACTTGGGCGCGCAGTCTCGTATCAGTTTAACTGGGCATGGTCAGAAACTGCTCGAAAATTCAACGTATTCTCAGATCCTGCGGTTTGTGAGCTTTTACGCCAACTATATGCACCACAATCACTAACTCACAATTAAGCTTTCTTCGAAAAGGAGCTAAATAATTTATGATCAAAACAACAACCACAAAAAACCGCAGGTACAATAAGAAAATGTAAAGTTAATCTGGTGATTACTTATAACATGACAGTTATATATAGCGGACTCCAGTCATAATAATAAATGCAATGAAACATCTTTTCTTCTTCCGGCAAATGCATGCAATTGGTGCTTGGTGTATACAGGCGTCTTAATATCTAATTATGTGGAACGCTTCAATAGTGTACAAAAGCCTGTCACCTAGTTACTTCCGTTTTCTTTTCTGCGCAACCATCCTGCCTTTTTTTTTTAAATTTGCGACAACCATTTATTTACCGTATTTGGAAAGCTAGTCAAAAGTAGCCATTTCTTGGACAGCTCGTTTGCAACTAGGCTCCACAGTTGAAAGGGTATTCGTCTACGTTTTTTATTTGACAAAGAGTGATTATGTGTTTAAAACTGATCCTTTATATGTAGCACTTAGCTTTTGTTTCTACACTATAGTCAATGTAGGCATGGTACCGACCTATACTGAAATAGGCATTCATACTGTAAATATATGCGTCTGTGCTTGGCAGTTCAATATTCGATTCGATATTCGATGCGAACTATTCGTATTCGGTTCGTATAGAAAACAAATTGATATTCACCCACCCCGACTGCTTAGTAATGTACAGTATATACATATTGTAACGAGCATACAAGGAGCAGTTGGAAAGAAGAGGAGGACGAAGTGCTTCTAGGCCTGGTTGCGCGCTCACCATCATCCATCTCCTGTAAATAAAGTCATTTCTGCCCAACTCTCCGTAACGATGTTCCACATCCACTGCCAAGGGTGTTAGTGCTGGCGCTAGCTAACACTCCCAGGAGTAGTTCTAGTGGATAAACATAAGTACCCCAGAAAGTGTACGGGAAAACGGCAACCGCGGTAGCTCAATTGGTAAGAGCATTGCACGAGGAATGCGAAGATGTGGGTTCGTATCCCACGTGCGGCAAGTTGCTTTTTCATGCACTGTCATTGCTATTTATAATTTCTTTAATTCATTAAAGAACAGCCGGCAATTTCCCCAATGCTGTCCTTGGTGTCATTGTCTGTTGGATTTTTATGATATGACTATAAATATGTATGGGATGGGAAAAAGAAAGCGACAGGAAATAGAGGCTGCCATCGTAACTGTCAGCTCACAGTAGACATCTGAAACTGGTGATCCCGAGACCACGGAGAAGATAACAAGATAAAAAAAGCAACGAAAAAGAAAAGTACAGTGAGATAAACGAAAGAAGGCGAGGCAGCTTTGGCTGAAGATAACGGAGAGTAAAGTTATAATAACATTGATTTATCGAGAAAAGAAAGTTTCCAATAAACTACGGACGACGTATCTTCCCAATAATTTCGCAGTCAGGCAGCAATGTTCGCACTTTATGACTTCGCAGTGCCCTGAGAACACTTATCTCTCCTGCAATCTGAGAGCGAGGCCCGGTATAGCTCGTAATTTTCGCGATGCATATACAGCACTTGCTACTACACTTAATCGTGCGCTCTAGAAAATAAAATAGAGTTAAACGGGGGCGTAAGGAGATGTCAATTACGAGAAAAAGAACAGTGGCGTTGCTCGTCACAGATCGACCGTTTTATTCCACTAAAATAAATGTAGTGGATGGGAGGTGCGAATGATTAGCAAGGAGGTATGGTAGGGGATGTACGGGGCCGCGGGTGAGGGTGTTATAGAGGGCACATGCTTTGACTTCGTTCGTGCTTGCTAAATGGCCTGCTATTAACGGCGGACAGCCCCGTTAATGCGGCGATAAAGCGGTTCCTAACGGACTGGCGCCGACTCGAAGTCGACACGACAGGTATACGCGCGCTCGTAATGTCCGTAATTAAAAAAAAAGGCACGTACGCAAGCGGTGCAATTATGCCAACCTTCTCTACTCCATATGACTTCCTCTTTTCTCGTACGCCTGGATTTTCATGGACATATTTCTAGTTTCTTTTATCCTGTTTTATTTTGTTTGATATTATTCTTAATGAAAGGTCTGGTATGGGCCCCGAAACACCAAAGACTCTATTTTATGTTCTTTGACGACAGCGCGTTTCATTTCAGTTATGCTTTGTCTTTGCTAGATCTGTCTTTGTGGAACACCGGGCCCGTTCCGTTTATTCCTGTCGTGACTGCTTATTGTTTACGCTTATGTTTGAAGTGAAATGCCATATACTGAGTTTGCTGTATATGGGGAAAAACGTTACCGGTATACTCTGACAGTTTTGCACAACCTCTTTTCTAATCGCGAGAAAAAGGACACCAGCCGTATATAGTAGCTCAGTGGCTGTGGCATTGTTGCGCTACTGAACACGAGGTCGTGGGTTCGATATCAGCGATGGTGACTGCATTCACATGGGGGTAAATGAAAACAAGAAGGAAAGAGAAAAAAAAAAACCGCTCGTATACCATGCATTGGGCGGTGAAAAAATTAATCTGAAGCCCCCCCAGTACGGCGTGCCTCATAGCAGGTCGGGATTATGGCGGACGAAACTCCATAATTTATCTTTAAGTTGTTAATAAAAAAGTTAACTATGTTTGTTTGCGTCGTCATACTGTAGTGCGAAGACGAATCAGGGGCATGTTTTCGCAAAGAGACCAAAGTGCAAAATGTACAAAGTGCGACCAGCATATATTAAACTAAATGTAAAAAAAAAAAAAAAAAACGTAGGCAGCTTGCACCAGTGGTGCAAGGCTAGAGTAAACAGCGGAGCTAGTGATCGACCTAGCTTTTCTTCCAGGTTTTACTAGACTTAGCTAAGTTTTGCTAGGAAATGCTGAGTGCTGCTAGGTACGGTGTTCCGAATCGGCTCGACGCCGATGCGCAGATTCTCGCTTGGCCGCGCGACGCGCTTCGAGATGAACGGCTTCCTCTTCGGGTGTCAGGATCTTCTTTGGTCGTCCCATGTCAAGGGTATACATGTACCCGCCACAGAGTCAACGAGAGTTATGCCGCCGTCGTGGCGCTTCCGAGCTTTATCTCCCCGGTGACGTCACGGCCGAACTGCGCCTCCACACTTGCCGGAGCGGGGCTGGTCGAAATCGGCCGAGATGGCGCCAGAGGCGCCTGCTGCAGTTACGGACACCGCGCGCGTTCGGCGCGAACGCGGGGACACGGGGAAACGCGGGCGGCGTCGGCAGCAGCTGTGCGCGGTGCCTCGTTGGTGCTGCTACAATTTCTTTCTCTCTCGCTCTCAGTTTTTGTTTCCCTCTCCCGAGCATTGCGCGCGCACGGCACGGAGGGGAGGCGAAGCACACGCCACTCCGCGAGGCGGTTGCTATAGGCCACCCAGGTGACTCATCGCTCAGCGATGTTTTGCGGCTTACGGCACAACCGACGACCGGCTTTAACAGCTCCGCTGTTAAAAAAAAACACAGCGGGAAAAGCAGATTGTGTGCGATACGTAATGAGAACAACCATTTTGTAGGCGTATCAGTTAGCAAAAATTTGCGCAACTTCTAAAATATAAAAGTTGTCGCAGTTTCACCTGAAAGGCGAAACATCAATTGCGATAGCAAACTTGTAGAGAGCTATACGGAGTAATGATATTAGCTTTATCAGCTGTATAAACTTGGACACGCAGCAGCATCGGCAACACGCAGAACTGTTGTCAACGCCATCGGCGTTTTGCCCGCGTTCGCTCAAAATGCGTGCGGCGTTGGTGACTGTTGCCGGAGCCTCTGATATAAATAGGCACTGCGTGCCGCAGCTAAACGTCGCCTCCCTTCCCTCCCCCTTCCCCACGGCCTCTCGCTCGTCGGAAGAAGGCACGTTTGCTCTACATACATGGTGATTGTGAAGGAGAACAGAGACGCCTACTTCTGCAGCCCTTAAGCGAGCACGGCGCAGAACGCGCGTTTGTTTTCCGCCGTGCGTTCACTCCCCGTGAAAGACGCGCCCCTCGCGCCCTTTCACTCGCATATACAGCGTTCGGCGCGCGGCGACGATTTCTTCTCCAAATGACGTCATACGGAACCTCACGGTGACGGCGACGGCGACGCCAACGGCAGAAATCTGCTTTTGAGTGTCCATATAATTGCTATCGCAATAAAATACAAGAAGTGGAAGCGACAGTCAAATATACTGGGATACACGTTCTTCGTAAACGACAATACCACGTTCATGAAATACATCATCTGGAAAAGCATTCAACTGCGTATTTGTGCGCGCGAAGAAAGTGCATTTGAAAGGATTATAGTGTGGAAAAAAAATGTCACAGTTTCGCCCTAAGGGCGAAGCAATGAATGCGATAGCAACACAGCAATGTCATACGAAGTAAGGTGAGCGGCTTTGGTAGCAACAACACGCAGAACTGTTGTCGACGCCATCGGCGTTTTGCCCGCGTTAGCTCAAAATGCGTGCGGCGTTGGTGACTGTTGCTGGAGCCTCTCATATAAATAGGCACTTGGTGCCGCAGCTAAACGTCGCGTCCCTTCCTTCCCCTCCCCCACGGCCTCTCGCGCGTCTGAAGAAGGCGCGTTTGCTCTACATATATGGTGATTGTAAAGGAGAAACGAGACGCCTAATTCTGCAGCCCTTAAGCGAGCACGGCGCAGAACGCGCGTTTGTTCTCCGCCGTGCGTGCACTCCCCGTGAAAGACGCGCCCCTCGCGCCCTTTCACTCGCACATACAGCGTTCGGCGCGCGGCGACGATTTCATCTCCAAATGACGTCATACGGAACCTCACGGCGACGGCGACGGCGACGGCGACGCCGACGGCAGAAATCTGCTTTTGAGTGTCCATATAATTGCTATCGCAATAATAATCAAAGAATACTGCCGTGATGGTGTCTTGCTGGATGTAACAGGGCGGGGTTGCGAGACGCTCGCTCTTGGCGCCGAGGATGCGTTTCGGTCCCATGGCACAGACACAAATGCCACACATTCCAATAAAGCAGGATATCATATATGCGGATTGATTTAACCCACACTACCCCATCCACGCGACCAGGCCCTACACAGTCTACCGGAATGGCTCATACATCATTGGATCATTGGCGGGATTGACGCACGTTGCTCGGCAATAAACAGACCTCGCAGAAACGTTATACTCATGTAAGGAAGGCAAAGAAAACTTCGGTTTATTTAAAGAATTACGCGCTTGAAGGTATGCAGGTTGTCCCAACTACCGTGTGCCAAGATTTTAAAATATGCAATTGCCGCGTAGCTGGACAGAACTGAGCTAATGTTGTTTGCCGTCGCTTGCAGATTCCCGGATTATTTCTAGCATTCCGCCTAATTACATAATTAGTCTTAATTAATTAGTCAAGTTCTCAATTATCATAATTACACGAAAAGTGTGAAAGAGAAAATTGTAGAGCAACATGAAAAACTCACGATACAGCTTTCTGTTGCTTAGTACGTGCTACATAAAAGGGTTTTTCCGGGCGTGAAAGGAGCCCGCGAACACACGCAAAATTGTCGCGCGACCGGCCGCTCGAGGCACTTTCCCGTGTATCCGCGGGCTTCTTTCACGCTCGGAAAAACCCTTTTATGTAGCACGTACTGAGCACAACGGAAGCAGGGATTCAAGCTACTGGACATCGTATCTTTGATTCGAGACGTTTACCCGGGCCACGGCGTTTTACCAGACAGATGTTGACGACGATACAGCCGTATACCTCCTCCTGGGTACTTAATATCCCGGTGTTCGCCTGAGGTTAGGCCAGGATTTTTTCCCGACCGTATCAAGCCGCGCCAGCAATCTGAGAGCCACCTTCATCGCTACACCATCGCCCGTCTAGTCCTTACACAGCTTCCGCACATATCATGAATCTGTATGCATTTCCTCACTTTAGTGGTCTTGCTTTTAGGCTTCTACATTTTGAACTTGGTTAGATTCAGCTGTATTGAAGTCACGTTTTCCTCATTGAGTCGTATTGTTGTAGAACGAATGAGTTGTACTTATTTATGTTTTTTTTTTTGGTACGAACAATTTTGTTATTTCGTACGCTGAGGTTTTTGCCAAGAGCCTCGTGCTTACGAGAACCCTGACTCGGCCCAAGTGTGTTAAGCAAATTTTGATGCTGGCCCTGGCCGGGCTCCTGTCTAGCATCTTCGAGTTCAGGTCTAGCCTCAGTTGGGCCTGCAATAGGTCCGGTCTGCTATTTATAACTCGACAACACCTAACAACTATAATAATTGCCGCTCTTACAAAATTTCTTGCCCAGTGGCGCCCATCGGGCTCTGGGGTAGCCACGGCGGGCAGGCCACACCCACAGCGGCAGCACACTCCCCACGTTAGCGTACTTGCATTAGCCGTGCCTTTCCGCCTATGGAAATACAGTACCAGTATCCCCCGAAACCCGCCTACTCACTGCTTTATTCTGTCTTCGCAACATTAGGAAACAGTAGTGAACGTAGACCTCGGATTCACGGAGGTGAGCTTCACGCTGAGAATAGAGATTGACGACCCCGCCTGAGAATGCAGGTGGCCCGATGAGTGATAGCGATTCCGCCGTAGAAGGGGAAATGAATAGGTTGGGTGGGGAGTGGGCTAATTTACAAGAGAAACAAGACGCCGCAGCATCGGAACAAAATCCCGACTTGTTAGGCAGATATTTGCGTTGTGATGGCGTTAAAGAAATGGGGAAACCTGCTTGAATGGTGGAACGCTTACTGCAATATCATCCTTAGATTTTCATATATCAAATTGTGCTATTTAATGGTGCGTGTCGCTTGTTTTATTTATATTTTCACTTCCCTGCCCTCCTTCTTCTAAGGACTTTCTTCTGTAGTCCCCTTCGCTTACGGAGATGCATGTAGGTGAACATTTACATGCAGGCAAAGTTGTCTGCTTTTAAAAGAAGTGCTCTCTCTCGCTCTCCTAGATTTCCTTTTCTTGCCGAAAGGGTTCTTTTGTATAACAGCCACAAGCGCAAGGAGTGAAGAACGCTTGCGCAGTGGTTGATAATAAAAACGACGAGCCCCCAACATGGAAAAGCTAGAACTTAAAACCACGTTGTCACTTCCGCATGGGAACTTGTTCAACATTTAAGGTGTACGAGCCTTGGATATTAGGGTACATACCAAGGTGTGAATTCAGCTAGTTACACTATTCCAGAGCAAAAGGCGCGCATAAAGCGAGAGTCGTTGGACGATATTTTGTGTCTGCAAAATTGACGTAGACTTTCGGCAGTATAATGAATGAAGCGCCACGTGGAAATTGCCTTGTTTGTGATCATTTTATTGCAACAACCAAAAATAAAAGAAATTTTAACCGCTTTCAGGCAATTAACTGATTATGTAACTTCACAGCAGATATATTCTGGAATAATCATTAAAAAATTGAGTTGTGAATAATGCTTCCGAACTCTGTTTTATTTCATTTATTTAATTCTTTGTTCAAACATGTTAAATACCTTGTCGTGGTTTATGGCATAATTATTCCAACATGATTGCATTCACACCTTCAACTGCCCATTATCTTAGGTAAGTACTTGGAACCAAGGCAGACGCTGCAAAATCTTGCTAGCATCTTGGTGAAGGTGATTCGAAAAATTAATGAACGCATAAAAGTTTCTTCTCTCAGTGAATTGTTTAGAGAAGTTCTGGTACGTTAAATGGTATGACTATTGTGTTCATTCCCTTGCATTTGTTCTTCATTTAGCCGTACATATACGCTGTGTTTTACGTACTACATCTTTAAATAAAAGCCGATTACCCAATTTTACCCAAATTGCTAAACACGGATGCTCGAACTGTTGCTAGCGGCTGGCGACGAGCGACCCGCTCAGTGCCAGGAGCCACCATCTGTACGCTCAAAAATTGCGCAATTCGTCTTAATCCCATCATGTCCCAGATCACAAAGCGAAATGTGCAGTAGTTCCCCAGCTAACACAGCTACCAAAACAAATAGAGTACTGTGATGCAGCAGTTTCCCCAGATAACACAGCTACAATACAATTAGAGTACTGTAAAAAGTCCATGCCAACTACACAAGCAGAATAACGAAAGCAACGAAACCGCCTTGATGTTTATCGTAATTCAACAGAAGGCAAAAGAGAAGGATGTACAACTGAGCCGTCCGGAATTATTGAAAGGGAATCTGACGTTATTAACTGTTGTGCAATCGAAAGAAAAAAAAAAGCTTAAGCTAAAATTTCGCCTTCCCGACTGGGTGTAGTATATAGCGACTCGGGACTTTTACGCGAGTCGGGACTGTCCCGCTAAATTCGGTGTGGTTGGCAACCCTAGTTTCGCTGCCACCTTCTCGATGTAGCACCGTAAGCCTCCGCTTTTAGCCTACAGGAAGAAAGGCCTATGAATTAACCTGGACTGTCTAGTATGCGACGTCATAATACAAGTATGAAACGACTTAGAATATCGCATACTTTATCAAATATGACGTCTCGACTGCTGCGCGCGCGCGCGTCATTGAAAACTTCCATTGCCAGGTCGCGTATATCTTTTGCAAATTGATGCTCACTGTGGCGCGATCGCGTACACTCAACACCATCTCAAGCTTTTCGATAGATAACCCCAAAATTGGTGAAGTGCGCCTATAATGCTATAACAAGCATTCGCAACCGATGGCGGCATCAAACATCTGTCTTCCAGTGCAGCAGCCCCTGCTCTAACCATTAGACCACCGATAGCAAGCATGCTTATATCGTGCGAATGTCACTCTTTGAAACGTATGATACACGCGTCACGCGCCAATTTCTCGCATTATTCCCTCGTGACCGCTAGAGCTTCGAGATGTTGTGGCAGACTGCACAGCCTCCGGGATCGACACCACATTTTTAAAATGCAGTGCCTTTGAGATCAGTCCATGATCGGTCCAGCTATCAGTAAGACGTGCCTTCATAGAATAAAAGAGAGTGCGTCCAGACAGGTGGGTAGGTTAAAAAGTGCGGGGTTCCCGGATCACGTTTTGACACGAACTAGTAAGAAGTTAATTCAAGCAGTAAAACAAGGTCTGAGCAGGGAAACAAAAAAAGAACTAATCGAAAAGAAAAAGAGGAAACGCGTTGCAGTTGTACCGTATGCATTCATGCCTAGTCCCATGGTTTGAAAAACGTCGCAGGTAGATATGGGGTAGAAGTGGTTTTCTCTGTACCAAACAAATAAGGAGCTATTTGCGAACTTGTAGGGAGACAGGCAGAAGCCAAAAAAGAAAAGAAAGAAGGTTGTGGTGTCAAGCACAAGCATCCGGCAATCAGTTGTGCCACGAATGTGGCTTACAGTCTGCCGTTGTCTTGCGGCTCTGCTTATATAGGCCAGACGGGCCGATGTGTTAACGTGCGATTAAGGGAACATGCGGCCAACCTACGTTGTGATAGTTTTTCGCACATTTCTCAGCACTGTCAGAAGTGCGGCTGCGCGCCTCAGTTTAACCTCATAAGCATTATTTCAAGGCATCATGATAAGACGACTCGGGAAGTAATCGAAGCATGGAACAATCAAAATAAAAAAAACAGTCTTGTATCAGCTGTCCCTCTATTGGGCTACACGATAAAGAAATCCTGTACCTGAATGGTTAAAGTCAGGTTAACGTGTTCTGATTTTGGTTGTTCTTTTTGCCTTGTGTGTGGCCACGTGTGTGTATAAATCTGCTCTGTGATATGGAATAAACTTCAGTTGGTCAGTCGGCGCTTGCGTTCGTGCGATATTTCGTCTTTTCGTCTTCTTTGTTGCGCCGTTCTGAAGCCATCCATGATATCCGTCAGGCTGATACCTAGAAAGTGTGTGACGTACTACTGTGATACTATATCGCATTATGAAAACCAAGACCGACAAGCAACGGCTTCCTGAACGTTCGCCAGCTGCCGCTGCATAGCGGCAGATAGTGTATTCAGCAGAATTGTTTTTTTCCCTTTTATTGTAATCAATTGTTACATTGACTCAGTTCAGCCACGCACCTCCTAGCATATGAAGGTCGCTTGTCCTACGCGAGCTCGAGTTGAGCTCTACAGCTGCCAGCGGCAAAATTCGATTCAAGGGGCGCCTTGTCACTTGGCGGCCCCTATCGGAGAATCTCCTAACCATTAAAGAGAGGTGTCGCTTCGCGCTGGGCGGGTAAGTTTGAACGTGAAGCGGTGTTAAATTGGTTGTTTGTTTTGGCAAGCGCGAGGTCTAGCAAGATATCGAGTGTGCACACACAATAGCTTAAGCTTAGGAGCACGCAAGGCAACTTTGCAAACACATAAAGCCGACAATCTCCGGTTCGATGTTAACACAACATTAGCCGGCTGTTTTTTTTTTTTCCCGAGAAACATAGTAATAATGTCTGTTTCCGAAGGAAAGGGCGCAAACTTAATCTCACACGCAGTCCACTATTGAACTCTCCTTAGGAGGAGGAGGATGTTGTAGGCTGTAGGCGGATCTAGCCTTGCAAGGCATGCCGGTAATTGCCATAAATTGGGTTCAAGCACAGCGATACCGCTTGTAGTTGTGCTTACCGTTCCAACCACATGTCAGATCTTCGTGCTCTAGCAAGTCCCTGCCACCCCTGCGCTGATATGCTTACACGCTCAAAGTTTGAAAATGGGCAGCGTATGATACATTTGATATAATGTCGAGCATACATGATAACAATTATGTAGTCGTGATATGCTAGGATGCCTGATTGATCGTGTTTTGCATAGCGCTACCGTAATGCCCTTATTGTCTCGGACCCTGCGCGCTTGAATTACACGCTATTTTGATTTCTCGCGAAGCAGTGCTAATTTATCCTATCAGTAGATTGACTGATTGGTTATCTTTGCAGTATCAAAACAGCAACTTGGTTATTAGGCACAGTAACAGATAGCAACCGGTTCTTTTGACCAATTGTGGATCATCAGTCACGCGTCTAAAGTCCGGTAGACCACCGGTTTTGCATTCCGCACAAATTAGAATGCGACAACCGCCGCTGGTAAGCAAACTCGCTACCTCGGGCTCAGTAGTAGAACGCCGTAGCCACAGAGTCACTGTGGTGATAAGGCAACAGCGTGTTTGAAACCTTCTCTGCCAGATAGCGCGTGCAGTTTTCCATCCTCTCAAAGTATGCAGATAATTCAGATAACACAAGTCTCGCCAGACGCTCAGGGCGCGTAGCAGGGCCGTTGGGTGTCTGGACAAAGAAGAATATTGCTACAAAACAGTTACGATAATTTACAAACAGCTGGCGCACGATTTTTGTGAAGACGGCGATATGACCTTGCGTGAGTTATTTGCACCGGGGCTGTGTTGCGTATGCGCGTGTGAATACATCTGATGCATAATCTTTCGCTTGCCTCTCTTTTGTTTTTACATAACAGTATAAATGAAGGTTGAAACGTTAGCTACAAGAGTTACGAAGCTTTACGGATACAGCCGCCCTCAGTTACGAACACCAGCGTAGTCCAAGTCAGAACAGTTCCCACCACATTCAAGCATCAGAGGCGACGATTACTTATCGACGATACCACAACCCCAATAGTGGTATGTGTAATCATCGGGCACCTATGAGTGTAAAAAAAAGATACTCTCACCAAACATGTTCACATTCCTTACCATTAGTTAATCAGCACGGGCTCCACAACAAATCTTCAAGCCCTCCAAGAAACATAACTACGCCGCTCTCGCATATTTATAGACACCCCCTTGCACATTTAAGAGCCGCCTAAGAATGTACTTGAGATAATGGCTCACATTCGTAGTAACTACATTTGAATTGTAACATAGTATTTTATTTTGCTTTTAACACATTGTAACGGTACTCTGCATATTATAACTATTATTTTTCCGCTGCGATCAAGCAGTTGTGTAGGTAGTTTAATCTTCGTTTGTTCTTTCGTGTTCATCAAAATTGCATTTCCTATTACCATCTCACTACTGACCACTGTATGTACTAAATTTTTGTGGGCCTGAAATAAGCAGGTTCCCATGGCGGTACATTGGGATCTTCTAAACACTAAAAATCACGTATTTGTCAAAGTTGTCCTTCGGAAATAAACTTCACTTCCCTGCGAAATCGTTGCTTTGCAATAACTTCAGATTTAGACTACACACTTACCTGTACCTGGCGTTTGCCAAACGCAGCTCCGGACGTCGTCACTCGTTTGTGCGTGTCGTTGGCACTTCCTGCCCCCCGAAGTTGTCTTCAATATTTCTGGTGTCCTCGCTTGTCGGGGTCAACATCCGCAACGACAGAAGACAACAACACACGGGGACCTGCCCATCATTCGTTAAAATCACATCTATCTCGAACTGTGGTGCGAGACGGCGCTTTCGACGGCACCGACCATGCATTGTCAAGAATTCCCATCCGCAAGACATAAACACGGGGCCACCGATTCAGCACCACGCTCGCCGAAGTTTCGCACAAACGGTCGTTATTGGCACTGAAAAGCGACGCAACACTCCGTTCTAGCGAAATTTTCCAGTCCCTGCGATCACACAGCAAGCGCAAGGTGGCATCGATGCGTCGCAGAAATACACCAATGTAAGGACGTTATTGCCACGTGGGCCTGACAGCAGATGCACTTTGCTCCCGCGAGGAGCTACTTTCTAAACTTTTGTCTTCCACCTGCCCAGTCACTCCCAAACGATCAGTTGTGACGTGTACAGCATCAGTAAGCCATCATCACTCAACGGTCGCGATCACAGCACCACTGCCTGTCCATTGCATTTGGTTTCGTTGCTTTCTACTTCGGTAATGTGCAAAGTGTTCCTGTGCTGCCGTCTGCAGCCCGTCGCTGGAAACGCTTTGGAAGTGTTCTGGAGCTTTCGTCGGTTTATTTGTGTACCTGCGCCCATGTTGAGTGTGTGTCGGTCGTGCGTTTTTTTTATCTCAATTAATTATTACTGGCTTCTCAGCAGTAGGCCTTTTCTGCAAGTCATGTAGCACTCACCGACTACTGGGTGAGCAGGCCTGTGTGCGCTGTTGTGCTAACAGTGCGGCCGATAAAGGCATGCTGAGTTCCGTCTGCCGACGCGGCTGCCCTGGAGTTTGTTGCCGCTGATGTCTGCTCTGATGTATTTCTTCTACACATTCATTAGACATTTCGCATATTCAAGAAGGCTTCGAGCGTAACCTTCCGCGTCGGATTTGCCAAAGCGGTGCATTTGTTTACACCGACATATACAGTCACAGACCGTTGGTAGCTTCGGATATTGTGGACACGGTTCATCACCGATATGAAATAATGTCAGAACGTATGAACGCATACATATCTGCGCCTATGAGCCGCGTTATTCCACCCTGAGACGAGTCAATATTAGTGGCCCAGCCACTTCGACAACGGCAACTGTGATCCGATGAATATATTACGGGCTGCTCATTTATTCCTGACTACCGTTTCTATAACTTCACCATACTTACAGAGTGCCTGCGCTCGGCATAAGCGCGCAATTATAGTCCGTGTAGTTCTCTCGCGAAAACGCGGATGCCATCGCTGACACCGTTGATAACTGAGCGAGGCGGTTGTTTGTGCTCCTGTACCGAATGCACTGTCTCTTGTTTCCCGTTGACGCAGATGTAGACAGTGCTTCGTTGTAATTAAGAAATATGTCAGCATAACAACCCATTACCGACCCACTCATCTATGAAGCGAATGGCGTCGTATAGGGAATGGTGACGCATGGATGTCGGCACAGCGCAGTGTCGCCGCGTGGTGCGTATTTTGTAGGCACCGTGCCAATTGAAGAGAAGTTGATATCAAATCGCTATAGGACCACAATTGAACTAAAAGAGCAGTTTTCTTCGTCGTGACTACTTAGTTTTAGGTTCAGGTCCACCGGTAGCTTGTGCGTGAATTCAACGGGGCCAGGCGTAGCCAAACCCGCGCAAAGCAGGATCAACCTTGACTGAACATTGATCATGTGCATGGCTTGAGAGGACTGGAGCTTGTGCATTTCAACTTCGAAGGCTTGTTTCGACTAATTTTGAGCACGATTTATCACATTGGGACAGAGCGATGAAGAAGAAGTTTTGAGAGGCCTTGAAGAAGACGAAGCTCGGGACTTCGCGTGCTTACTATGATCTTGTCAGCCGCTGCCAGTCTTGTAAATACACTGTAAATACATTTCTTACTTCTTTTCCCCGTAACATTTTTGGTGGAGTTGATAGAAGTGAAGGCGCTGCGGCTATCACGTTGTCGGCCAATTGCGTGGGGCTCGGTCAAACGATCTGGTCGGTGCGTTGACCGCCAGTACTGTCGACAAGAAAGCCCGTCGCACTACGACAACTCGCGCCCGTCGGTTGCGTTGTTGTCGGCCTGTTATGACAAAATGGTCTCAGCGACACACTGCGACGAATATTCAGCCAATAGTTGAGGTTAGCCTATTGTCGGTCTCGTATGTTTCACTCGCATGTGTCACCGCGCGTTAAACGAGTACGTGAAGGCAGCAACGTGCAAACACCAGCAAGAGAGGGTCGACGCTGCAAAAAGACTATGTCAGCAACGTGATGGTTTTGAAATGTCGGACAAGTGTAACGAAAGCGTTTATCGATAAATTTGCTAGTGATCAATGCAAGGCGGCAACTAGGTGTAGTTCACGCTGCAGTCTGGACGAAAGCCCTGGGCGCTTCCTGTCTTACGCTGCGCACGTTTTCGGCACAGCACCGACGTAGAGATATATATACCAGTAGAGTTCGAACGCGGTACACGACACGAGTGTTTAGCTGCAGTGCGTGTCCGTGCGCTTTGTTATTCTTTCGGGGGACTTTCCCCCGATATCAGGCCGCTCCCTTTCAAAACGTTTCGCGACTAATCCGCTAGGGCAGAGCGCATGCGCCGTTGCGCCATTCAAAGAGAGGATTGCGATGCACATGCTGGTATCCGCGAGACAACGTCGTTTGACACCAAAAACTGGAGGGATCGCTCGTATCCGAGGCAACGCCACTGACTCACATCGGGAAGCTGGCACCGCCATGGAAGAAAGTGACGTGGAACTGTTCCAGGTCAGCGACCTCATGCAGCGACACCACTCGCTTCCCGAGACGTCTTCGGACGCGAGGCTGCGGAGCAGAGTGAACGTCAGCAGTACGCCGAAGCGAGCCAGTAACGTCATCACGAGCCGGATTGGTCACTTGGACTGCCACACCGACCCTGTGACGAGGAAGCGTCCACGGACTTCCTTCTACCTCGAGCAGGGTCCGAACTCTTTCACTCCGGCCAGACATCTGCCGACGCCGATCAAACCGCGAGCGTCGCCGTCCGAGATAGCTAGCTGCTTCTCGGGCGAGTCTAAGCACATCAGCTTCGTCAGCGGTCACCCGTGGCCCTGTGGCCACAGCTCCGGAGAACAGGTGGTGGGAGCTGTCCATAGTCTGGCTTTCAGCAGCGGACCGATCTGCCGGATTTGCCATGAAGGTATATGGCCCCGATTTCACTTTGAGCTTACGGATGGTGTTCTTCTGACGCGCCGCGTGATAACTTGGTCAATGTTACATCGGATATTTTTTTTTGAAAAGAGAGGATGATCATGAGAACTACATAAAACCAAGCAAGTTGTTAGTGATCCACGGTACGAAAACACCATCGTAGAGAGCAGGGACACAACAGGAAAGCAATAAGTGTTTTCTTTGTTCATTCTTTGTTTTTATTTGTTCGCCTGCCTTTCCATACTAGCAACATGCCGTCAGCAGCAAGTGAGCCTATCCTGGCAAAGTCATGCCGCCAAACAGTCACAAACGTCTCCGCTTAAAGCGTGTATGATTAAATGCGTCAGGGACTTAAAGCGGTCATGAGCCTTTCCCGTACCATTAACAGGAATTCAAGCTTTGTGCTACGTTTTTTTTTGTGTGTGTGTGTTCGTAGTAAATGTTTTCTTTATATGCGAAAACTATACGTTTCGTGCAGAAAAGTTGCTATGGTGTGCATCCGTATTTACAACCTTCTTCAGGAGTGTACAACGTATAACTTCATTCTTGTGAAAGTCTAATGCAGCTTAACAAATCACAGATATTAGTTAGTGAACGATGGGACTCTGCTGTTTCAACCCACAACCTAGCTGCGATTTTTTTTATACATAGTGATTGGTAAGTAGTGTTTTGGCAAAGTGTTTTTTACAGCATGGATTGCAATGTGCTTCGACTCAAACAAGGAATGACTAACATTCTAAATTGACCGGCAATATAAGTTCTTTTACGCTTTTGTAGCGAATTCAGATATTGTACGTAATATACGTACAGTCAACCACAAAAGTTTGCGGACCACGCGAGCGCGTGGCCAAGAGCCTCTTCGCGACACTTCCGCTACGTCACCAGCGATCGACAGCAGCGCTACGTTGAAGACGCATCCCTCCTTAAATCTATGGCCTGTCTATTTTCGCACTGTGCGCAAATATTTTCTACCTATCTCTTTCAACGTGACGCGCTCTTTGTTAGCCAGGGCTACTTGCTTATATTTTGAGAGCAGAATATCAGTACAAGTAATCAGACAGCGTATTCTTCGGCTGTTATCAGTTCTATTTTCGCGTAGCCACGCTGTTTTTTTTTTTTTTCGTGAGTGCGTGAGTGAGCGGTGAGGCAGCCATGGGACACAGATGCTTAGTCAGTAGGCAGAATTTTTCCATTCCTCCCCCATCGCTAAGTGACAGTAGCGGCCGGGATTTGATCGCCTGCGCCCAGGTTTTGCTGCGCAAAGCCCGAACCACCGCGCTGCTATAGTGGTTACATTTAGAAAAATAAGAAATAATCGGGTGCGATGACTCTTTTTATAACCCTTTGCGACACGGCGTCCTCGTTTGGGGACTCGAACTTCGGAGGCGCGTCCCACGCCACGTGTTTCTTCAAATGACCTAAAACTCAGTGTGCACATTCGTGTCCGCTTCCTGATGGGACAACTAGCGGTCAGTTAACTTCATTGTCCTGCGTATTGCTGCAGATGATCACTTTGCTGGAGACACTACCATGTTAGACAATCGTTCGACGTGCCGCGTTCCAAGACCAACGTCAAGAGTATTTTTTTTCTCCGGTCGACACGAATACAACCGAAAAAGCAAGTGTGCATGCGTTTCGGGCCTAATAGTTGATTCTTTTTATGCAAGCATTGAAGCTGACGGATTTCAGAATAATTAGATAATGAGTTATACGCTAATTATTTTTTTTACTGAAACTCGCACAAAACAGCACATTGCTTCGTCTTCTTTCTTGGAATGTAATAGTGAGCGTCTTGAAATGATGCCATGCGCATTTGACGCATTTGCAGACAGTGCATCATAATTCGTGTCTGAAGGGGATGAATTTATTCACAAGACATTTACAGAAGTGTCATGAAACATAGGTCTCTCAATGATCTAGTAGGAAGTGAAATGTCCGCCGTTTTCTAGCACCTTATTGATGCGTGTGGGCATCGACTCGTACAAAGATTCAGTAATCTCCGGTCGACCGCGCAGGCTTTCCCATTCTTGTGCGATCGCTTGCCACAGCGTATCGGCCGTGCGGCCGCGGTTGGCTCGTGTGGACAGCCGTTTCTTCAACATGCCCCAGACATTTTCTATGGGATTCAAGTCGGCGCCACATGGAGGCCACTCAAGCTGGCAAACAGCATGTTCTTCTAGCAATGACTGGACGATACGTGCTTTATGGATCGGGCTGCGGTCGTGTTGAAAAAAATAGCAGCCGTCGCTGAAGGGACCGTCCAGCGCATACGGAACGAGGTGTCTAGTGATGACGTCGCAGTACCGTGACGCAGTGAAGGGCCCTTCCAGACGCACAAGGGGACCAAGGCCATCTTTGCTGATTGCTCCCCACACGCTCACGGAACACCGTCCACTGGATAGAACACTCTGTGTGTAATTAGGCAGATATCTGCAAGAAATAGCATACAATTGGGTTCCAGCGGCGCGTCTAAAATGTTGTGATTCCTCTTGCGTATGAACTTTATAATGCTGTTATAGAGTTGCAATAGAAAACGTGCAAACATCATTAGATAGTACTGAAAGACCCACTGGCAGCTTTTAATTAGCTTCAGAGTAAGTAGTACTATGAAACAATCGTTAATGTTTTCAACATAATACCACTACAGAAAAATCTCGTAATGTCCAAAAGCTCATTTTACGTGAAACATGTTGTGATGCAGAATTAGCTTCGTGAATTAACTGCCAATACACTGTAAACACACCTGCAGTTTAGTGGACGCCAAACCCGCTTCCGTTGGTCCCAGCGCGTGGAAAAAGTTGACTCGTCGCTAAAGATGACATCGCCCCATTTCTCTGTTGTCCAATCTTTCATTGCTGTAGCGAACATGAGTCGTTCTTGTAGCTGGCTGTCTGAGAGGCAGGGCTTCTGTGCTGCTACGAAAGACTGCAGGCCAAGCTCACTCAGCCTTCTTCTTACAGTCTCAGACGATACCGTGAGCGAGAGCGCTTCTCGGATATCCTCTGCACTTTGAAAAGGATCAGCCACGATGGCGGCCGTAATCAGGCGGTCCTCTTCCTCAGTCGTGGCCCTTGGACGCCCACTGCGCTCCATATCTGTGAATCTGTCATCGTCGCGGAAAGCTTGAATAATCCTATTCACGGCAGTCCGGCTCCTGTTGGTTCGGCGGCAGATTTCGCGCTGAGGTATTCCCTCTATAAATAAACGCACAATGTGCCTTCTTTCGTCAAGTGGAACACGCAGCGGCATCTTTCCAAATAGGCAATCACCACGTGGCCTGAAGCAAGTCTACTACGTTTTCAGCGACTGATGCGAAGATGCGCCTATGTGTGAAAGAAAATTTTCTATGCATCCGCTTTTTCTTTATTTTTGATGACAGTGAAACACCTCCCTACCCTTTCTCTCAAGACGCAGAAGCAGCAACACTCATTGGACCAAGATGCTGCCAACCAAAGTGCGCCAGTAAACGTCGCGTAAAAAAATCGTCGCAGCGCTTCGTGAAACTTATCTACCCACTGGCACACCAGTCGACAAAGGTTGCAGTGATTGCTCCGATACTGCTATCAAGCCAGATATGTGGCGGTCTTATCGCAGACAGCGCTCTGCGTCAACACAACGAACTAACAATGTCATGCACGGGAATAAAAAATTAACAGGCAGGCGAGTACCAAGAGGGCTCATATCCGGGAGAGCGCCCCTGTCGCCGCTAGGTGGCGTACCGCTAGGTGGCGCGGATAGGCAGTCTGGCACGCGCTCGCGTAGTCCGCAAACTTTTGTGGTTGACTGTACGTTCTTCAATACATTAAGTAGCGAAGTTTACTTGCAAACCTTTTCACCACAGTAAAGGTTCTAGTGTTTAAACTCAAGTGTACCGCGAGTACACGTCACCTTGTTAGCCAGTTTGTAACTTGCGATTGCCTCAGCAAAGACAAAGAAAAGGATCGAGTATGATTCGCAATAAAAATAAAATAAAAAAGCACTGTTGCCATCGGCAGTTTTTCTTGGCCCTGCAGCATTTCAGAATTGATTCCACCAGTTTCAATCCCTCGTAGGTGACCATGCGGGACCGCTGTCGTCGTACTGCGCATGCGCAGGCACCATGGGCGTGCTGCACTATCGCTGTCTCGAGCGCTGGCTCGTAACCAGCAACACCGACTCGTGCGAGCTCTGCCACGAGCGTTTCCCGACGACGCGCGTGCGCCGAACGCTGTCCGAGTGGTACCGAGAAGCGCCGAACCTGCGCCGAGCCGTCGTCGCCGACGTCGTCTGCTTCGTCCTGCTCAGTCCGATAGCCGGGATGGGACTGGAGCTCTGCGTTCAAGGGGCCACGACGCAGACAACGACCCGACAGGTGGTACAGGCTGGCAGTCTTATCGTCCTCTCTATGCTGCTGATAACGGCGTTTCTGATCTGGTCGTATTTCACGGTCAGGTATCACTATCGCTGCTTTCGCGACTGGCAAGAGGACAACGCCAAGATCGTCCTGGTGCCTCGCGGGGACTTCAGGATTGACGTTGAAGAGTCCCCAACTTGAAATTGGTTATTGTTGTTCGCTTTCTTTTTTCTTTTTTTAAATCCCGTGTCGTTTAGTTTTCTTTTATCTGCTCTTAAGTATGTGCTGAAAACGCTGTTATGTGAGGACCTATGTAACGAACTGTTTTTAATCTTCTCCTGGTGTATTAAAGTTTTGTTAATAGTCATTCTCTCTTCCTCACATTACTTTGCACTGAGAAGTGTTTTCTTTCTTTGATCAGAGGTGGTCATAGCGCTAGAAGACACGGACAAGAACGAGAGAACACGACGAGCGCTATCAACTGAGTTGATAGGTAGAGCTCGTCCTGTTCTCTCGTTCTTGTCCATGTCTTCTAGCGCTATGACCACCTCTGATGTATATAACCAACTAGCCCAAGAAGCCATACTTGTAAACTTATTTCTTTGGTTTTCAGACATGGCCGCCAAAAGCTGCAGACTTTAGATATGCTCAGATAACGCTTGCCATATTAGCGAGCTGGAGCTGTCTTCAGTGGTAACAGGTGTACTATGGCAATATTGTTCCGCAGTATCGGATGGTCTAAGGCACACTTCTAATTTGGTTCCATAGTTGCTACGTGAAGCTAATGCCCTTGAGCAACGGCTTTTATTTCGGTGGAGCCTAATGCCAGTGCTACTATAACACTCAAATTTTCGTCCGCATAAGTTACAATAAGTGAAACATCTTCCTGTTGCGTCACATAGGTACCACTAAGAAAGTGTAACATAAGTTACACTAAGTGGAAAATCCTAAATCTCGTGCCATGAAGTCAGTAGAACGCGATTAAGGTGTCGCAGTGTTCTATAGTAACAGTTTTTCATAGTATGTGCTACCTACAGTATTTTATAGGAACAATTTCTAGTGGCAACAGTGATATATATTGACGCTTTCATGGCAGCAGGGCAGCAACTGATAGTGACAGCAGTGTTCCACAGTAATCGATCAGGACGCAATAGCGCGGTCATAGGAAGCTGCCTTTCAGACTGAAAGTAGGCGCATTTGCTAGCAATGGGCGTCGGTCCATATAACATGGCAAGAATCAACATCTGTCACTTGAAGTGCCTAAAGCCTGGACACGTCGCCCCTGGGGGACCACGGAGCAAGTTCCAGTTATGCAAGGAAGGAAACTTTAAGGGACAGCCTTGCACTTATCCCATCTGGAACAACACGATTGGATGTGGGGCAACAGGACACGAAATGATTTGAAGAACAGTAAAAGAATGCCCGTTTTTATTTCATAGTGTTTCTTGTCAAATTTCAACGTAACAAGCGTGGACCATTTAGTCCTGCAAGAAATAGTGAAAATAATCTTTATTACATCCGGTCGTGTCACAGTTACATATCCAGCCCGCATAAGCAACATTGCTTGTCAGCGAGGCGGGACAGTCGGCCGGTAGTACTAATACATGTACACAACGAAATAATAAAATATTAAAAATAAAATAAAGAAATAATGGAACAGAGAGAGAGAACCGAGAAGGGAAAGGTAGAGAGGTTAACCAAAGACGTGCCCGGTTGGCTACCCTACGCTCGGGGAGAGGGAAGGGGTAAGAATAGATAAGGAGCGAGAATATAAAAAATAATAAAGAGTCAGTCATTCACACAGTCAGTCGCAGAGGAAGGTCCACTGTGGTGCACAAGCGCTCATACAGCCCAGTCTCCTTCAAGAAGTGAAGAAGAGCTTTTGTGGCCTTTCGCATGCAACAATGCGTAGGCCATGGTCCCAGAATCTTTTCCTCTGAGAGCACTCTGCTATCTAACATGCTGAGTTGAGCTTGAAGAATCCGTCGTTGAGCGTCAAAAGCTGGGTAATGACACAGAAGGCGCAACGGAACATGAAGAAAAAAAGGTTGGAATAGGCATAGTATAGGCATAGTATATGTACACCCGTGAGCAAAAGTATACGGGCCACAGGGTCGCCGAAAAAACTGAATTTCTTCGTAATTAACATACATAAACTGAAGTTGACGAGTATACTGGAAAGTTCGCAATCCCAATTTTCGACTGCAGTCCTCAATTTCAAGTTGCATTCGGAGGCAGTTGAAAAAATCGGCTTTATCGCGCAATCCCTGGTCCGTATACTTTTGCTCACGGGTGTACATGCCTATTCAATATCACAGTAGCCAATGAAACATAAATAAAAAGATTGGTCACTGTGATATTGAATAGGCATGTACATACTATGCCTATACTATGCCTATGAACATACTATGAGTATAACAGAAAGCTTGCGTGCTCTTAACGCGACTTAAACCGTAGAATGTCCCACGCCCTAATGAACAACCACGATTTCTAAATAATCAGATGAATGGACACTACAAATCAAGTCTGGTTGTAGAAACTTCAATAAATATAAATTCTGAGGCGTAAGCAAAACAGCATGTATAGTCATGGCGTCACCTCAACCTTTCCTCCATAAGCGTTTTTTTACATTTCAATTACTTACTTGTCAATAGCAATAAGCCTGGCGTGTACTGCAGGATCAGACTTATCGCGTTAAGATTTGATTAAACTCTCTTTCTCATACACATGTATAAGAAAAGACATGAAAATATGGTTAATCATCTTTTATTTTCCAAGGAAAATCTTCAAGAGCCCTTCCTAGCAGTTTCGGAGGTATCCTTCATCTAACCTCCATCGACTACGCAAGTGCACACGTACTTGGGAACGCCGCGTTTCGGCTTACATAGTGACTAATTCGGACCACACTTCTTGCACGCTTCACTTTCATGAAAATCCTATCGGCCACGGTCAGCTGTAGCGTTTGACTAAATGTTGTACGCGTAATGTGTTCTTAGTTGACTCACGTCTCTTATGGTGCATGCGCATAGTAGGAAGTGACTTAAACACGCGCAAATCGCCAGTACGGGATCTTTTAGAGAGTAACAAGAGCAGTCGCGTTTCGCAAATGAGTGGGAAAAGGTGCTCTCAATTAATTATTTTTTAGACGGAGCCAATTTAAGTCATCAGCCGGATATGAAAGATACTGCAGGAGACCCATTCTCTGAGTTGTTCGTGGCGCCCCCTCCAAAGATTCAGACATCTGTGGAACAAGACGAAATAAAACTTTCAAATCCAAAACCATAGACACGTAGTAGCCTGAAAACGAAGATACTTTCACATTCTATGTTTCATATGTTTCAAGGTACCGTTCTCGAAAATTAAGAAAGCTTCGTTTGCAAGGACACGTCCGGGATCTGTTCTGCCTGATGTTTTTCTTTCCTTCATTAGCTGGTGCAGGAGGTCTCCAGTGCAGACTTTGTTACAAACATTACGAGAGGAAAATGTTGCACTGGTGTCTAGAGCGGCAAGTATGTCAGTTCAGCTAGCATGGAGGAATTATGGGTATAGTACACGGATTTTGATAAACTTCGTTCTTATGGATTCAAACAACTTGATGACATTTCAAACAATATCCGTCAACAAAATATTGCACTATAAATGCAAAGATTGGCAATGACTGGTAGAAAGGTAATTATTGTCTCCACATGCTTTACAATAAAATATAACTGCTTGCAAATTTAGAAGGGTCATCATCATCATCAGCAGCAGCATATATTCATGTCCACTGCTGGACGAATTATCAATTCAATTACCTTAAATTACCGTTAAATCTTAAGGCATTGGTAATTACCGATGGCTTGCGCTAGCTGATTCCAACTTGGGCCTGAAAATTTCCTAATTTAGAGGAACATTGAGTAATAAATAACGCCAAAAGGACGTCCGAAGCCAAAACGAACAATATGAGACAGATCCACGTAGTACCAATAATCCTCATGGTAACAAGATGGTGAGGTAGGCTAGATGGTTGGGATTCATTTTAACGTCTTTTTAACGTTTTTGCACGGGTGGTTTTGGATTTGAAAGTTTTATTTCGTCTAGTCGACGCTATAATTCCAAGCGCGTTAATTTCCTCAGTTTGCGGAAGTTAGGTTTGTAACAACAAAGGAGTGCGCCATCGAAAAGACAACTGTGATTAAAGAAGATCAGGCAAAAAAAAAAAAAAAAAGAAGACGTGCAGTAGGTCCGTACCTTCACAAAATGGTTAAAGAATGTGGGTTCCAGCTACGGCATCGATGTACATTTTTCAGCGAAAAATAAGATAGGACGCATCTGCTCTACACTTGACAAAATTTTGAGAGATTAGCAGGCGTAAAGCTGACTTTTAATTTTATTCATTTCGAAAGTTGGCCCTTGCGTATTGTACAAAGGCATGTAAAAAGCACACCAACTAATTTTATTCACGCAAAAAAAAAAAATTGGAGCGAATGATGAAATGGCCCATGAAGCCAACGCTCAGGGCCGGGTCGGTGACCAGGTCGAAAGCCTGTTGGCTGGAAGTGGTGAGGACGACGTGCGCGAAATCCTGGGCACATCCCCAGCAAGTGTGTTACTGTCGCATTCTAGACTGTGGAGTCACTAAATAGGCACGAAGTACCATAGGGACCACGGTACTGTTGCTACAAGAGAGCGCTCACAGACGGGGTGAGCGCAAGCCTCGACAGGCAGCCTCCGTAAAGGCAGTTGTAACGTCAATCATGCCAACAAATACATCGAGAGTGTAAAAAAAAATTGGTTGTGTAAGTCATTCCTTTGTCTTGTGGTGAGAAACACGTTGGACAGACAAAGCGGTGTGTGAACGGTCGAGTTCAATAACATGAACTATCTCTGAAAGTGGTTGCACCATTGTATCTTGCTGCGCTTTGCAATTGCCATTTGCAGTGAACAGAGCTTTAAACTTTAAGCGTGCAAGCCAGCTAACAAGAGAGAGAGAGAGAGAGAGAGCGGCATCCTGCAGCACAAGAATAGGACTGGCAAGGGCATAAGTGAACCGTCGGTGACTCCTCACGAGAAATAATTGCTCTACCTGCGTCAAGCTTCCCTGACTTTTCCTTTCCCTGACATCGTTGGAGCTTACGCTTTGTCGCTGAGACAAAGCCAATGCGACGTCACTGACAGTGACGTCACAGCTCTGCCACGTACGTAGGCGCTCTTGCGCGATAGACGTCAACTCTCGGGCTCGGGAGTGCGGCGCCCGCGAGGAGAAGGGTAAAAGGGCCATTTGGTTTGAAATTTAAGCTCTTTCCGCTGTGCGTAGGGATGTAATACTTAGCAGACACGATCGTTAGCGCGCAGCATTGTGTGCCCTGCTGCTTGTCAGCTCAAAATGGCCTGAACTGGTTAGGGTTAACAGCTCTCCAGATGATAACAACAACAGCTGCTCGAAAAATGTATTGCTGTAAGTTTGCAGTTACGGGGCAAGCAGGATTTGAAAAAAAAAGCGCTCTCTTTTCAACACTCATGAAAAATTAAAAAAATATACATATTGAATAAGTTGATAGACCGTCGCGTGCTTCGATGTCGCATGCGAGTATGAATGTCCTGTTCACTGCACTGCTGCGTGTGCGTGTGCAGCGAGAAAAAAAAAGAGAAAAAAAATCACGAAATGTAAACGCCCGGCGGCAACGGCTCCATTCAGAAGCGTGAGAGATTGCGCCTACGCGATGTGGTCAGCCGACTGTGACGACTGAACGTCACGCTTGTTTGGTTTGACTGAGCGCGGACAATTCGGCTCAGGGGCGCGTCCACAAAAGCATAAAAAAAACAGGGAAAAAAAAAAGATCGGAGGGAAGGGGGGAGTTTGTGTACTCTTTACGGGCTTGGTGGATAATGCTGGATTCAGACGAGTAAAATGAAGAAATAAATAAATAAGAAGTACGGGTACACTTTTAGCTATTTGTGTGAGTGATTTCGTCTGAGCCCGATTCATGTTGGCTTGTAAACGCAATACGATATTTATATCTTGTGGTTGAAGAAATGAGAATCATGGCGCAATGCTACAGAACTCACGGAGAGTGTGATGCTAATTGATTCGGCATCGTGAAAAAAAAAATTGCGTAGCTTGCACTGGAGGCGCAATGCTAAAGTTACAGCGGAGCTGGTGGGCACCTATCCAGTCCTGGCTTTTGGGCTAGGCTAAGCACTACCAAGTCATCCCCAGCATTTCCCAGAATTTATTGATTATTGATTGATTATTGATTAGCTATTGATTGGCTATCATTGGCTATTGCAAGGTATTAGCCATGTATTTGGGCTAGGCTAAGCATTACCAAATCATCCCAGCATTTTCCGTAATTTATTGATTATTCATCGACGATGAGATTAGCTATTGATTGGCTATCGAATGGCTATCGCAATGTATTGGCCACGTATTTGGGCTAGCCTAAGCACTACCAAGTCATCCCCAACATATTCCGGAATTTATTGACTGATTATCGATTAGCTATTGATTGGCTATCAATTGCCTATCGATGACTGACTAAGCTTAAGTAGTCCCAACATGCTTAGCCAGACTTAGCTAGGCTCAGCTTCGCTAGTTCACAGGGGTATGTGACATTGCGCTTGGACCCTTTCTGCACTGCCGCCAGGATCGGCCCACATTTTTGCATTCAACAGCTTAAACAGCTCCGTTGTTTGAAAAACAAACAAGAAAAGCATGTAAGCAATTCATCCACCTGATCTTGCCATTTAAAGCTAAACCAGATGCGACAAACTATGGCATCTAAAGTCCTAATATTGCTTAGGGTACGCCATTGTTCGCCTGCGCTTTCTATCGCACTTTGTTTTCCGCCAAAAGTACACCTTGGGATGACATTGCTGAAGCCATGCGATACAAAAACGACAGCTTAAGTTCAGTAGCCTTTCTGTCGGGTCTGTATTGAACACTCAACAAACATTCTATAAAAATATCAAGTGTTTTCGTAAGTGATATAATCTCGATAAAACGAGAGTCGGTGTCACCTGGGTCAGGCAGGACTAATTGCAGTTGGAAATACGCACAGCTGGGCGAAACCGTTAAACATGAACTCACACGATATTTCTGGTTCGTCATTTTAATTAGCGTTAATAAATGGTCCAAACGCTCTGATTGCTAAACATAGCCCTGGAAAGCGTCAGAGGACACTTAAGAATTTAATACAACGCTTGTTTCTGCAAACCAGTTTTGGTACCCAGGCGGTGCCTGCATGGTCACATCACGATACACTGGCTCAGATCTTTTCTGGCACACGTGAGCGCCGTCAGAAGAAACACGGGCAACACCCTTTTTTTTTATTGGATTATGAGCAACGTCACCACAGACTTATTGCTAACCATCATTCGCCCTCTTACTCCTCAATCTTAGCAGTGCTCCTCACCACCAACCGTTATCCCTCACGAAGGCAGCAAGTTTCAAATTGTGCCGTGACGTTACAACGTTAGAATATTGTCGATGGTGCCAATTCCGGCATATGGACACACACTTTGGTATCAAAATGAAACATATGGTACAAGCGTTTGCCGACCGTCATTCTTTGTGTATTCTTTCACGTGCGCGAAGCATCTGGTTGAGTTTCTAGTACTTCTAAAATACCTGTAAGTATTCCTTCATAACTCGTGATATTACGGCGGGAAAATAGTGGACATAGGCTTGACATAGGAGCTCACAGGAGAGGCGTTTGTCCTGTCCGCTTCTGTATTGTCCGTATGTCCTCTTTTGCGGTGAAATACAGACATAAAATAACGATAGTACGGAAGAACTGCAAGTCGAGCAAGTCGAAACGGATTCATTATACAGGATGCGATCGCCGCGTGAATGTACGATTACCTATTTAAGCGTTGGCGCATGCGCCGAAACACGTTTTCCTCACTTGTGAGAGTGCTGCGTCCTCGTCGTTCATTGCTTGTGTCCACGTTTTTTTATCGTATGGTTTATAATGACGACAGATAAGACGCAACGTATATGGAAGATTAAAAAAATCAGGCAAGTGTTACACGTTTGTAAAACGTTAAGGCGGAAGCCTGATTGCACCATTTGCAAACTTTTTGTCACGATTAAGGCATGCGTTTATGAAGAATTGCGACAACTGTCCATCGGAACGCACGACAGAGCTCACCGAAATCACCGCACCTACATGGTAGTGGGCCAGTGCCGTCAGCGCCTTCGCAGAGGGAGGGGCAGTATCGGAACGCTGGCATGATGAGGGGCATCGTAGCCAGCGGTGGAAGAAGACGACGACGAACGCGCGAGCAGTGGCACGAGCGCGCCTCTGTGACCATGTGACGTGTGCAATCATGCACGCACTAGGCACACCTTTAGTAAGCCAGAACTGTGGAGCAGTTGTGGCTTCAGAGCAAGAAGCATTTTTTCCTCAAGCTGTCCTTTGTGCAGAAAGCCTGAGACCGTTGAACATATCTTCCTCGAGTGCTGGGATGCGATATTCTCCTGTGGGATATCCTCCAACGAACCTCAAAAAAGGACCTCCCGTTGTCATATCGAGGCATCCGGTTTTTACCTTTCCCAAATTTTGGAAGCATACACCTTGATATGGTCATGGTACTGGGCCTGCACAGTCTATGGAAAGTGCCTATGGCAGTCCGGAATGCCGACATAGGTGCTCACCCTGCGAGGCAGTACTTTATAGAGAGCATCTTATATGTTAGAGTTGCACTAAATGTCAAAGTGATCCCCCGGAGTGGATCAGTACGATGGATGAACTTGCTAACTTGGGGCGTTTTTAATGAGCGCTCCATCAAATTTGAGTGGGTATTTTCTGTAAACATTTCAAGTAAAGTGCTTTTCTTTACGAAAGAAAAGCACTTTTTTCTTTAAGAAAAAAAAAAGAAAAAAGAACAGCTGTGGCTTCAGGGAAGCGTACTCGTCTCGCACCGTGGTGGCCCAGATTCGATTCCCACCCAAACCGAAATGTACCAAATTTTATTTTCGAAGCCACTAATTTACTTTGTTTACAGAAACCTTCCTGAGATTTGTGACGCCAATCCGAGCATTTTAGACGTGTTTTTACTGTTTGTGGCGGAGGCCATTTTTCGTCACGGCGCAGTTTCGCTAAGGTCACGCCAAGGGCACGCCAAGGGCGCTCCAAGGGCACCGCCAGCATAGACACCTAAGGCTTTCACCTTAAAGTAATTGCTATAGGCGTTCACTGAGTCCAGCGGATCACGCGAAGCAGCAATAACGCTTTGACGATCTTTTGATAACATCTCTAGTGGCGTCTATGTTGGAAGATTATCTCTTCTACCAGACGCCAGTCGTCGAACTTGTTGAGCATAGCGGTAAGGGAGCGTGCTGCATGCACGATGTAGCACAGAATTGGGATGATAATTTACTGTTAAGCACAGTGGTCACATGATGTGGTGACCATTCCTACGAGAATGGCACTGAAATTGCTGAACGCCGGGCCGGGCCCAGCAGTCACAGTGTTCCCAAGTTCATGGCACGTCCAGCTAGAGTGTTGCTCTTTGATGCCAAGTTGGGTCCCCTGGTATGTAGCGCTCTCCAATAAAGCTATTTGAAGGCAACGTGTGTCACATTCTTTCCTTCCTTTTGTCCCTGTATTGTTTGCGCTGTTACGATACTTAAGATGAATCCCAACCAACTGGCCCAACTTGCCGTCTTGTTGCCAACTTGAGTGATTGGGTGATTGACACTGTGCATGTGCCACATTTCAATAATTTAACGACAACTTTGGTCACTGGGTTATGTACCGCTTTTCCATAAACCTCATGACGGCAACTTGGGTGGCCTGAACTTGCTGTTCTTCAATAAGAAAAAAAAAAAGAATAAAAAATTTCTCCTGGACTCAAACCCGCGTCATGTATAGTCATACAGTTTTGTCTGAATGGATATTTAGACAGGTGCCAAGTGCGGACTTCGCGGCCACGTCGCTAGATGGCGCCGCCTGTCCGGAGGAATGCACGAGAGAGGAGGCCGCTCCGGACAGGCGTTATACATGACGCGTAATTGGCGGTGGCAGTGCGGTGTCTCGCTACATTCATTCAATGGTAATCACATTCACATTGATACTCATGACGAGATAGGTTCAGGCGGAATTGTTTAAGTTGAATGCGTAACATTTTTTTCCCGAGTACAGCCACTTTCAGGCGGGCGAGCCTATCTCGTCGCATTCGTGGGCGATGCCCTGTGATAGTGTAGTCTAAAATTATGTGCCACAGGGGTGACGCGATATGAGCACTTTCGCCACTGGGTATGTTGTGTATGTACCACTGGATATGTGTAGTGGGTATGTGTATGGGGTACGCACACTGATGCGACTGCGTGTGTGCTCCTGGGGCATTCAGTGTGTGCCACTAACTATTTACTACACAGCAGTTACATTATTGATACAACCGTTATCTACAAATCATGAGTGCTTGGCATAACGCAGACTTCAACTGCAGTTGAGTGTGCCAATTTCTTTTATCAACTTTGATCTTCTTCAAATGTTATTGTAAAATGATAAAAAAAGACTGCTGACTAGCTCGTATCCTTCTTAAGTACAGCACCACTCCGTACAGTACCATCGGGTGCACATCAGTGGAGGTAATCAGCAGCCGTATGTTTAAAACTGCCTTAACGTTGCTTCTTTTTCTTCTTCTTTTTGGGGTTTAACGTGCCAAAACCAGCTCGGATTATGAGGCACGCCGTAGTGGAGGGCTACGAATTAATTTTGACCACCTGGGGTTCTTTAACGTGTTCTACAACGCAAGCACACGGGCGTTTTTGCATTTGGCCTCCATCAAGATGCGGCCGCCACGGCCAGGATTCGATCCCGCGATCTCGTGCTCAGCAGCGCAGCGCCTTAGATGACCGAGCCACCGCAGCGGGTACCTTAACGTTGCTACATTCAGACATGAAGTCCAATGTCTTGTTGAAGCAACCCAAGCAGAAGGTGTTCCTTGATATGGGCGCTAGAGCTACGCCCCTTGCACGACCTGGACACTCGGTCTGCGCATGAAACTTCCATTCCGAACCACCATGAATGCCAGCGAGAGTGACTGACAGTGCCACCGACAACGTCACGAATGTCGTGTTGTCAGACGGTCGATGGTGGCGGCGTTACAAGCAACTCCTACGACACGACTTCGCCGCAGCTGATGTGTCTACAGCTTCGCTCCTTATGCGGCAGGCTTAGGTAGCCTACATGCAAGCGCTGTTTCTCGCATGTAAGCTCCCTAGGTAGGCTTCTTTGCCTACCGAGTGTGGGCCAGAACAAGCGACGCCTGTTTCTGAGCCGCATCTTAGTACACACAGTCAAAGTGAAGCTGTGCAACGTGAACATGGACACAGTGAAGCTTCAACAACAGGTAGACAATGCACCTAGACCGTTTCCACTTCAGACGCTAGCCCCCCTATGTTCAGAAGAAGCACAAGGGTAAGAAAACCAATTCTGTGGTTCTAACCTCGAAGGCCTGCTGAACGACTGGTACTTTCGTTTCGTCTTGCGGCCGAGTGCAAGGTTTTTTTTTTTTTCAGGTTGGGGAGGAGTGTAACGGATGGCCACTTGAGCACGCGCCGCTATATTGATTGCTACGAGCCCCGAACAGATGTCACGTCTGGCACGTTACGCAATAACGATGTTGTTATGAAACGCAGCATCCTTGAAAATTAGGTGTCACGTTTTCTTGTGAGAGCGCGAGATATTTTGTGCCCGTTCCTGGGTTGATCGCCGGCGTTCCTGGGCGTCCCTCGGCGCAACCGCGTGAAGGCGTTCGTGCCACTGCTTGCATGTTCAACGCCATCTTCTTCCACAGTTGGCTCCGATGCCACTCATAATAGCCAGCGCTCCCATATTGCCCCTCGGGCTCGTGCCACTGCTTGCGCCTTCGTCGTCGCCTTCCACAGCTGGCTTCGATGCCGCTCATCATGCCAGTGTTCCCATACTGCCCCTCCCACTGCGAAGGCGCTGACGACACTGGCCCACTGCCAGTAGGTGTGCTGATTTCGGTCTCAAATTATTTGTCTCAATATATATCGCGAAACGAAAATCCGCATGCAACTGCGCTCAAATTTCGCATTGGGGAATATCATAATTTTCGGACATTCTTTTTTCCTCCCGCCCTTATCGGCGAGTTGGCTATTATAGCAGGAAAATAAACGCTGCTTCTTTCCAGCTAAAAGAAAATCCTTCGTCGAGCACTGGTGTAATGATAGCCCATAAAACTGGACAAGACGTTCAGGTTTCATCTTACAACCAGTGACACAAAGGCAGATCTGTGCGGAGAAAAAGTCACCAGCCCTTCCCCTGTCGAGAAAATGGGGGTAAGCGAAGCTTGTCGTGTGTGTACCTGACCTTCGTCAGGGCAACGTAAAGTTCACGCCATGTCGCAGTAATGAAACATGAACGTTATTAAATGGGTACATCAAGGGAAGTAAACGTACAATGCAACGGAAAGAAAACAAAAGTAAAAGGAAAGGGAACGGAAATTACCACGAAAGGGAACGAAAAGTAGTAGGAACGAGAAAGGAAAGGAGCAGGTCAAGTACACACGCGACAAGCTTCGCATTTTCTCGACAGGGAATGGGCTGGTGGTTTTCCTACCTATCTTTCTTTCTTTTTCTCTCTTTCTCTCTCTTTTTCTCTATTTCTTTCTTCCTTTCTCTCTTTCTTTCTCGCTTTCTTTTTTGTCCCTGGTATGTGCCGTTGAGCTTCGACCCTTACTGCACTATTACCAGGATCGGTCAACTTTTCAGCCTGGCACCACTACCACCGCCCAAACTTGTGAGCCCATAAAGCTTCGCTTAAAAGCTGTTTTAAGCACAAAACCTCGCACTTCACTTTAATAAGGAAAGGTAATTGGCTGACGCTTATATTATACTAATGTTCACACCACAGTTGTAGCGTGCCTACGGGTGAATACATTATGATGTAATCTATGCCAATTGTGTTTGGCTTGGATAGCGTATATGCTACCCTTCATGCATATATTAATTTCCCTGATAAAGTGGTCTAAACGTTTTTATATATGAAACAATATCAGCCAAGATACATATTAAGCAGTGCTTAACGTGAGCTCTTGTACGCTCAGGCGCTTACCACTTTTTGAATTCGCTGGCCGGCCTTGTGTCCCACCCAATGTCAAGTCTAGCATACCCGAAAGCTTATTCCAGGGTGGCTTCCTAGCCGTTCGAATCGAGCAGAAAGTTCACATTCTGCAGAGGCCGGCGTTTTATTTATAACCAATTTGTCGGTACAACAATTATTGATCAATAAATAAGATTAGATGAACTTGAAACAGAACTTCACCAAAATGTTACATACTTAGAAACTTCTATCTAGCCGCCCACGTCTTGGTGCTCTTGTGGTCGTTTCGTTAACTTGGTATTTACAAAAATTGGCATAATATGACTGCAGTGTATGACGAACATAAATGATAGGTCATGACATGAATGTCATGACATGCGTGTCATGTAGGTCATGAAACAGCCGCCTAAAGTGACAATGACCCAGCGAAAAAACATTAACACTAAAAAACCACTGAAAGGGGTTTGGAAGTGGGTACTAAGGTAAGGAAACACTAAAGGATGGTGGTAGAAGTCATATTCATGAGCATGACTCTTCAAAAATGACAATGACTCCACGAAAAGAGATTAACACTGAAAACCCACTGATGTGGGTTCTGACATAGTTACTAAGTGAAGGAAACGCTAAAGGATGATGTTTGAAGTCATAGTCATGGGCATGAGTCAGCAAAAATGCAAATGACTCAGTGAGAAACGATTACCACTCAAAAACCACTGAAATCAGTTCTGGCGTGGGTACTAAGCGAAGGAAACACTAAAGGATGATGACAGAAGTCTTAGTCATGAGCATGACTCAGCAAAGACGACAGTGACTCAGAAAAAAATGAACAATCAAAAAACTCTGAAATGGGTTCGGACGTGGGCAGTAAGTGAAGGAAAAGGCTAAAGGTTGATGGTCGAAGTAATAGTCATGGGCACGACTAAGGCTTTCTTCTTATGGTCTCTCAGGCCTAGCTAAAGGGACTCCTGAGAAACTCATGACATGAATGTCGTGACATGCATGCCGTGTAGGGCATGAAAGAGCCGCCTAGGTCTTTATGCTCTCATGGTCGTTTCGTTAACTAGGTAGGCTCCCCGCACACTGCTTCGCCTAACATCGATTCCCACAGGGCGTGGGATCTGCCGGCTTTTTGGATAACTAACAACCCCGACAAGATATCTGATGTTAAGCATAGAATGGCATTTGAGAACGTTAGCACTGGCACTATTACTTCTTTCCAGATTCCATGCACCACCTCCTACTTATTGTGGCCTCGCAAGTGCTCTGTGTTTCATTATTGCTGCATTCTGCTTACCCTTTATTTTCATGTTACCTTGACCGTAAGTTTGTTTGAAAGAAGTAAGTTTGAGTAAGTCTTTCCTTCGCTTATGTATACGCCCAGGTACTTATATTGCTTGACTATGGGCACGACTTCTTGTAGAATTGACATCACGCAATTATTCGTCTCTTCATTAAACACCATAATTCCTGATTTCTCTGTGCTAAACTTAAGGCCTAGATTTGTCGCTGTAAATCTGTAAATCTCGTGTTTTGTCCGCTACTAGCACTACGTCGTCCAGAGACGTCAGGCCAGGGACCTTCCGTTGCACTATTTGTCCATTACGCATGTAGGATACATCAAACCCTAATTAGCTGTTTTCCAGACGTCTTTCTATGCCCTTAAAGTAAAGCGTGAACCACAATGGAGACAGAGGACATCACTGCTTCAGTCCTTGGTGAATTCCCAACAACTTCATTACCTTTTCGACCTTCCTATACCTCGGATGCGTGAAAGCGAGTGCCATGTGGTGGTTCTGCAAGGAACCAAGCGTCGCGCGCCGCTCAGTGGTTGGTAGAAACGCGGCGCGCGATCTGCTGTGATTCGTAGAAAACTTTCGCTCACGGTTAACGCCAGATTTTCTGCGTAATGGGGTCCCTAATGCTATCGCTTTAGAACAGACCATATGCAAGGGCCCCGTGTCGCAGAAATATTCAGCGTCGGCGTCGGTGTCGGCGTGGGCGCGCCGGCGTCGTTGGCGGAAATAATCATCTTGACCGCGCAGGCCCTTCGCGTGGCGCAAGGCGTTAGCGAACAAAATTCAATTTCGCAAAGTAAAATCCTTCAGAAAATCGCAAAGTACGACTTAACCACAACCTACAGACGTGATAGCGTCGGATTGTATTTTGAGTATGCGCGTAAAAAGCCTGAAAAGCAGCCAGGGAATCTTTGAATGCTATCGCGTCCCACTGCTAAAGGCGAAGCTTAAGCTTCCTCCAAATATTTGACACGCATCAAGTGAACGTATCTCCGGATCCCGTTCTCTTAATGTACGCAACAGGAGTGGACGATATCACGAAAACATTTTATTGCGACAGCAATCACAGATGCTCGAGGCGCCCTCACACCGTGGGCGCCACCGCCATTGTCATGCTGTCCCGCTATCGAATGCGCATGCGTGGCTTATGCGCGGTATGTTAGAGGCTCTTCAAAGACGTGGAGTGCGCGTGGCTTCAAGAAGGGCGGAGCGAAGTGGACGTCAGATTAACCGAGCAAATTAAGCCAGTCAATAGAAAGTGTGAAGTGTCCGACTTGAAACTTTCTCGAGTTTGAGTCAACGCTACGCTCGATTGCCTGGGTGGCGGATAAAGGGCAGCCTTCTGACTTCCGCTGTTGACATGAGCGTTGTTTGTTTGTTTGCTCAAAGTGTACCCACAGTGTTGTGCGCACGCCACTATAAGCCCACTAGCGTCCCACTGAGCGCATGTGCGTATCTTCTGGTATGAACAATCAACGCCGAGCTAACGTCATCTAACATTTCACTGGTTGCCGACCAACGCCGAAGGTCTCCCGTCGGTCTCATCGAGGGACGATGGCTGCAACGCCACTGGCGGCGCTCCAGCCGACGCCGTTAATGTAAGACGCACCGGTAGCCGCCAGGATACTGTTTCTTGTGACCAACAGGCGTTGTAATGTGTTCTGCACTGCGTCAACCCATCACACCCGCCTACAGTTAGAACACTATAGGAGGAGGACGAGCGCAACGCTAAACCTCAATATTGATGTCAATGTTTCATCTGTCGGGCGAGTCTTAAAAAAAGCCAGAGCCCATCCATCCTGTGAAGAGGGAAGTCCAGCGAAGCTGGCGCTAGCGGCTTCACGTCGTTTTCGCGCCCATTCGTGCTTCTGTGCGCGTTGGCACTCCTTCAATTCCAGCTCTTCTTAATCCGAGCGAGTGATACGCGTCCGTTCCATAGCCGAGTCCAAAGGGCAACTGCTGATAAGAGCGCCAGAGCGCTCTCTGCGTCACAAGACAAAGGGGCGCAGCGATTGGTGGGAAGTGCCACCGCCGAGTATCACGACACTTGTGAAAGAGGCAGCGGCGGTGGCGAGGCGTATAACAATGGACCACCCATAATCCGCCTTGAAACCTGTGCTGGGGTACTTTATACATAATGCCGATGTATATCCGCCACCCGTATATATCTTCATCACCCGTAGTCCGTGCCATTGCACTTGGACCCTTTCTGCACTATCACCGGGATCGGCCCACATTGTTGGTCTATGTCGCCGGAGAGTGACCCGCAAGATCCTAGCCATACACAGCTTCGCTGTAAAGAAATGTTTTTCCTCCGACGTTATGGCCGGGGTCCGGCCTACACGAGGTATTACCTGACGAAGGCCGGGCAAAAATGAATACCTCAGCCTGTGCCTCGTCTCGTCACATGATCAGGCTGAAGACTACCGGCAGAGTGCTCTCCTATACAGGTCCATGCGGCCCGGAACCCACACGCGTCATACGGTTTAACCAACAGAGCTAAGCAATGAGTATCCCCGCAGAAAGCATATTTCAGCAGAGCTACTCAGAATTAAGCAATCGCCTAAATTTGACAAGCACCCGCTAATGAGTTTCGCAGATTTTTTTTAGAGAAAGGGTAGGTGGTGGAACGATTATACCGAGTCAAGAAACGAAAGTAGTCTGATCTGTAAAAAGTGTGAAAAGTCTGCGAAGAGAAGGCCTGTAAAAGTCAGACCAACCCGCCTCTTATTATAGCTTATGCTGCGCTCGCTGAGCTCGAAGTCGTGGGTTCGGTCCACGTCGTGGTGGCGTCATTTCGATGGGGCGAAATACAAAGACGCTCGCGTATATTTAGATTTAGGTGCATACGTTAAAGAACCTGAAGTGGTCAAAATAAATGCGGAGTCCCCCGCAACGGCGTGCCTCATGACCATATCGTGGCTTGGTACGTAAAGCCCCACAACTTAAATAAAGTGCCATAATCTTCAATATAATAGTACCATATGTTAAAAATTGGTCCTAAATTTGTGATAATAATTCATTTGTATCGCTAATAATCTGTGGTATAAAGCGGCTGGTGTGCCGACGGTATGAGCAAACTCAGTGTTTATGGTAACTTGAGAGTGGGAGCTTTCCATCGACGAACATATACGAACTCCTATTGTGAGTGAATGTGTATTTCGTCACTTTTTAAATCGGCAAAATACCGTGAGAACCAATTAGGCAGCGGTTTTGCATAATCAATTTACTGCTTTGGCTGCATTGCTTGTAGGATTTAGTTGGGTACGTTTGCTTCTTTTCCGCTTTCCAGATTTGGTCCTTCATGAATGCTGGTGAAATTAGGGGTTATTGTTTGGTATAGATAGATAAATACATTGCTTGATACATGCGGATCACGTGATAGCAAAGCTTTAATTAAGTCACAGTCCTGGAGACAACATTACGTTCGACATAATTCACGAAGCCTAAACACATCGATTGACGCTCATCCAAACGCTAGAATCTGAAAGTTACACTCTCATTTTAGTTAGGCGGAATAGTGATACGTGCATTCCCAAATTCAGACACTATTGGTCCTTGACCCAATAACTACAGATACGTGTAGGCGTCACGTATTGTAGGACATCAGAACAGTTGCCGTTTCATTGTGTGAGTGCTGCGTTTGCGTTAATGCGATTCAACGAGCTCTGACAGCGGCGAAACGACTTTACATATTAATAATGGGAAGGAGAATGACGACACAACTGCTTTAAACATTCCAAAAATTCAGTTTCCTGCTGGGTTCCTTTTTTTCTCACATTATTTTCCTATCATTCCATACCAGACCAGAGAACAGCCACAGGTAACCGAATTGTCTCGTTTCCGATTCGCTCTTTATGCTTCGACAGCAAAGCCTGAAATACCGTGCACGTCTAGGTGAAATATGACAGAGACGGGCCGACGTGCGGCGCGTCTGACGCTGTCCACGGTGACCGGAAGCGATACGTCCGTTCGTCCATAGCCTGTTCCGCACTGCGTGTCCGGTTTTTCGGACCATGCTACGAACGCGTACGCGACCTCCAAACCGGAAGTGGTCGGCAGCGCTTCCGGTCCGCGTCTCCCACCACAGTGACTCCGTACGAGTGAAGCGTGGGAAACGAATTAAACCTAAAGAAAACAGCAAAAACAGCAAAGAAACCGATTCCATGAAAAAAATAAAATGTTACAATAGGATAAATGAATAACCAGCAGTGACTTTGCATAAAACGATCGTAAAAGCGGAGCCACGCTGGTTGAGAGGTATGCGATGAAGTGTATTTTATTTGTTCGTGACGAGGATGGTGTGGGGGAGGGGTGCATCCAGTCAGTCGCCTGGAGCCGCGGAATCAAAGCAAAGCAGATCACAAAGAGGTAAGCGTAAGCGCGGTGGTGTGCGCCGCTGATCAAACTCTGTTCCCCGGCGGCTCTGTCCACGTTCGCTGGCCTCCGATGACCGCGGTCAGTTGAACGGCTTCGTCGCTGGATACCGGTCAGCAGCGGCAACATCAGTGGCGACGCATGGCGGCTGCTTTAGAGGATAGAACGCGAGTCCTGGTAAGTACGTGCCGACGCTCATATTGTGTGTTAGTCGTACAAGTTGGAAAATTGGTTAAAAAAAACTTTGCCAATTACATTTTTAGATTTGTGGCTTTTCACGTTCGTTTGCTATGCGTATAAACCACGAGGTAGCCAATCACTTCAGCACATTAATGCTCACGATTCCAGCTTACCACTTCACCAGCACCTCAAGAATATTGTAGCCAGCCCAGAAATTCTCTACAAAACAGGAATGAGTAACGGGTAAAGCTACGCTCCCGCATTTAGTTTCATTACTACATGCCGCTACGTTGAAGATGATGATGTATCCCTACTGCCCTTTTCTAAATTCATAGCAACCGAGAAATCGTTTTGCTTAGCAGACACTATATCAAATTTGACTAGGGTTGCTGCATTAAACGAAAGTGACACTCACTCAAGTTTATCGAGTTGATTTCGTATTTTGGCTATGAACGTCTCGTTTCTCAATGTTGAAATTGACAAAATGTATGCATTATGCGCGCAATGACGTAACTCCGTAATGAAAAATAAATTAGAATGCACCTATTGTAAACTGTACCAGTTCAGACATCTGAGGCGGTGAAAATTGATGTATTCGGCGCCACACGTAAATGTACCACTAATTTGGCAGTAGAGCTTTTACACGGCCTCGTAAAAGATTTCAGCAATTTCACCCAAGCAATGAACTCGCATATTTTATTTGTCCACTTGAACTGCTACAACAGATGTAGTTTACACAACTGCGGTACCTGTTTCTTGGTGCAGAGGGCTCGTTTCCACAATGCCCAAACACTATTTCGCACTAAACAAAATAAAACAACTTGTTCGCATTTATTTCTGGCCATCGAGTGTATATTGGAACAAGAAAACAGGGAATCGATCAGTGAGAATAAATAATTAGTATGGTAATTACTTGATTAGTAATTCGTGTGGTGAACTATCCACAGCTCAAAAAACTCCGTCCCGCATATCAAAAACTATGTGCTCTACATTGGGTTTCGAGCACTTATATCAGAGCTTCTAAGCACTAAATTAAGCGTGTCAAAGATGATACGCTGTGCTTTAAACTGAGTGTTTCAAAACTTCGTAGTTTTAGGTCATTTCTGTAAGAAGTTTGAAGCCCTATATGAAAACTATGCCGTTTTGCTAAATTCGGTAGCATTCGGCATTCTCTCATAACTGCAACAAATTTCCCACAGAAAAGCGCAGCAGTTGTCCACTGAGAGCTTACCAGTATTTCACATACATTTGACAGAAAGATCGGAATTTATAAAAAAAGGTAAAGCGTCCTTTAAAGTGGCTCAATCCTTTGATGGACTGAGAGTAACGATGGTAGAATGAACAGACCTATAATGAACAATGAATGTATATTGTAGAACAACTGAAAATATGAAGAAGTACTTATATCTTGTTTTTGTCGTGTGAAATTGAAATAACTGTGCGCATTGAATCCGCCGCTGAAAATATCTCTAGTGGTTACGGAACGCATTGATCACAGGGCAGCTGAATACACATTCTGCTTACCAGCGCTCGACAGTTGAAACTTTGGAGACGTCCTTAAAATCGCGGCGCCAACATAATTTCTGACTTTTGATCAAGGAGAATCATTCCATATTTACACGAAATTTTCACCAATGTGTATTGTTCATGCACCAAGGAAAAAAGTCCTCAACGCTCTTTAGAAACAACATGCTTGAGATAAAAATATCGGACACAGGGCGACCACTGTATTGTCACCATGGAGCATACGAATTTAAAGACAGGAGGAGTGGTGGTGCGCGCGCCGGCGCTAAAGCACTATGAGTTTTATGGGAAGTGCAGGCTTTGGATTGGTGTGTGCAGACTGGTGGGCTGAAATCTAGATATACTTCTCCGCCATTATATACGCAGTTTTAAGCGCAATACTTTCCCTTTAGCTCCGCACCTTGGCGGGTTCTGGCTGCAGCCTTGCACAATGGGCCGGTCCCCGAGATAGGACAAACTGAAGCGGCGCCAGTGGCCCGTGATGTAAGCGGATATCATCATCATCATCATCATCATCATCATCATCATCATCATCATCATCATCATCATCATCATCATCATCATCATCAGCCTATATTTTATATCCACTGCAGGACGAAGGCCTCTCCCTGCGATCTCCAATTATCCCTGTCTTGCGCTAGCGTATTCCAACTTGCGCCTACAAATTTCCTAACTTCATCATCCCACCTAGTTTTCTGCCGTCCTCGACTGCGCTTCCCTTCTCTTGGTATCCATTCTCTAACTCTACTGGTCAACCGGTTATCCATCCTACGCATTACATGGCCTGCCCAGCTCCATTTCTTCCGCCTAATGTGAACTAGAATATCGGCTATCCCCCTTTGTTCTCTGATCCACACCGCTCTCTTCCTATCTCTTAACGTTAGTTCTAAGATTTTTCGTTCCATCGCTCTTTGTGCGGTCCTTAACTTGTTCTCGAGCTTCTTTTTTAACCTCCAAGTTTCTGCCCCATATGTTAGCACCGGTAGAATGCAATGATTGTACTCTTTTCTTTTCAACGACAGTGGTAAGCTCCCAGTCAGGATTTGGCAATGCCTGCCGTATGCACTCCAACCCAATTTTATTCTTCTGTAAATTTCTTTCTCGTGATCAGGGTCCCCTGTGAGTAATTGACCTAGATAAACGTACTCTTTTACAGACTCTAGAGGCTGACTGGCGATCCTGAATTCTTGTTCCCTTGCCAGGCTATTGAACATTATTGTTGTCTTCTGCATATTCATCTTCAACCCAATTCTTACACTTGCTCGATAAAGGTCCTCAATCATTTGCTGTAATTCGTCTCCATTGTTGCTGAATAGGACAATGTCATCTGCAAACCGAAGGTTGCTGAGATATTCGCCGTTTATCCTCACTCTGAAGCCTTCCCAGTCTAAGAGCTTGAATTCTTCTAAGCATGCATTGTATAGCATCGGAGATATTGTGTCTCCTTGCCTGACCCCTTTCTTGATAGATAACTTTCTACTTTTCTTGTGGAGAATCAAGGTAGCTGTGGAATCCTTGTAGATGTTTGCTAAGATATTGACGTATGCCTCCTGTACTCCTTGATTACGTAATGCCTCTATGACTGCTGGTATCTCTACTGAATCAAATGCCTTTTCATAATCTATGAAGACCATATACAGAGGTTGATTGTACTCCGCAGATTTCTCGATTACCTGATTGATGACATGGATATGATCCATAGTAGAATATGCCTTCCTGAAGCCCGCCTGTTCTCTTGGTTGGCTGAAGTCAAGTGTTGCCCTGATTCTATTGGAAATTATCTTGGTGAATATTTTATACAATACTGAAAGCAAGCTAAAGGGTCTATAATTCTTCAATTGTTTAACGTCTCCCTTCTTATGGATTAGTATAATGTTGGCGTTCTTCCAGCTCTCTGGTACACTTGAAGTTGCGAGGCATTGTGTATAAAGAGCCGCAAGCTTTGCAAGCATGATATCTCCTCCATCTTTGATTAGATCTACTGTTATTCCATCTTCTCCAGCAGCTTTTCCCCTAGTCATGTATTTTAACGTCCTCCTAACTTCATCGCTAGTTATAGAAGGAGCCTCTGTATCCGGTTCATCACTATTTTGAATGAAAGTATCTTGGCTGTTCTGGGCACTGTACAGGTCAGGTGCTCCGCAGTCGCTGAGGAATGAGGGCCATGGGTTAATTGTCGGAGCCATGAGGGAGGTAGTGGCCGAATACTGCACCAGGGAGGCCATGGAATTCCTGTTCTGGTGAGGGAGTGACTTTGATGAGGCTTTGATTTTATGTAACCCACTAAATAATTTCTAATTAACACAGCGCAGACAAATACACTTGAAAGAATCAAAGAAAAAGCAACGGGACAGCGCCTGTCTGATTGCTTCTTTCATTCTTGTCAGTGTATTAGGGCTCACAAGAATGAACATTCTTCTTTGAGGAAGCAAAAAAAGAAAAAAAAGAGGAAGATTCTTCTTTGAAGCCTCAAGAACACCTTTCGTTTATTCTTTAGTTCAGTGCCTGCTAACAACGGCAAAGCCTTGGCGAAAGGTCACTAGTACATTCAAGATCATGAACATAATAAAATACAAACAGAATACCTCTACCCCCACTCTAGCATGCTAAAGTAAGCACGAAAGACAGTAGTTTACATACTAAACTTAAGAAAAAGATATACTTGCCTAAATAATTTTGTCAAGCATCCTGTGAGCCAACTGTATGTACACAGACACTCAATTGAAAACATCCACTTCAGATGAACTGATATTGTGCACCTGCTGCAACCGTGTCATGGGGCTAGTTGAAAATTATGGTAAGACAAGTCAGGACTCCTAGTTCTGAGTGGCCGTACCCGAAACCTCAGCGATGCTAGTAACATACGGCAATCAATCAGCCCACTCGCCACTTCTCGAAATAAATTGAAATCACGGACCAGGCTCCTGTCACACAAAGAAAGCATACCAAAGTCAACTAGCAGGCTTGAATAGTCATAATATAGCCGTCGAAGAATATATCTGTCGTCGCAAGTGTGAAGGATTCGACGCTGGACGGCTCCTATTAGGTTACTTTGATGGGTACTAATAGAATTCTACGCTGTAGAAGCAAACTTCATTTGCGGCCTGAGTAGTGCGCAGAACAATTGAAACATTCAGGGTGTTTCAACCTTTAAAAGCAAAGCTTTTCTTTCCTAACCGCGCCGTGTTTTCGTGACCGTGGGTGCTGCGTGGCTGTTCTCTTGTCGTATAAGCGAACCAATCACAGAGGAGAACGTGCGCGACGGTACCGCCGCGGGGTTCCATGCACCACCACCAGATGGCGCTCACCTCCGCGCGCATGCGCGCGGAGGCGAGCGCCATATAGAAGGCGAGAATGGATGGCTACAGGTAGGCGAGAATTTAGGTCCGAAATTTAGTGTTACAAAATCGGGTGTTCTGGTATTCACCGAAAACAGTTGACAGCGTCAATGCAGGGCCTGGAAATACCTCGGGTAAAAGAATATAAATACCTTGATAAATGGGTAAAGGAAGGCAATAGATATATGGAAACAGCGGAATAAACATAATAACAAAGGGGAAGAGAAATGCGGCCATAATGAAACACAGAGCGCTATGTGGATACAATAGGTAGGAGGTGCTCCGGGGTAGTTGGAAAGGTGGAATGGTTCCAGGACTTACATTTGCAAATGAGGTTGTTTGCTGGAAGTCATGCGTACAATCTGGACTCGATTGAAACCAAAGGTCAGTGGGACGCCTCGCAATGGGGGCTCACGGGACGACTACAAAAGACAGTGTAATATGGGCTGGACAAATTTTGAAGTCTGGGAAGCTCAGAGTAAAATTGACAATGAAGACTGAGGAATATGGAATAAAGTAAATGGGTTGGGAGAGTGTTCAGATATTTGTACAGGAAGAGCACTGATTCGCAGTAGAGGAAAAGAACTAGGGAGCTTACCAGCAAGTATGCGACCGGTATGGTGAGCAGCATGGCAACACACAATGTCAAGCGGAAAGTCAGAGGGGCTGAGATAATCTCATTGGTGGTGGAAATGTTAAAGAAACCTGCTGTGAGTAACTACTTAAGAGGAAAAAACGAAATCAGTAAAGAAACATTTGATGATAACTCAAAGGGTAGCTCTTTACTTTTAGAAGCAATATCAGGATGCCTTTGAAGACGCGCTTATAAATTGAGGTGCAACAAGGAAGAAGAAGCATGTATTTGCTGCGGTAAAGCTAGGGAAACGATGGATGATGTTTTATTAGATTGTGAAGATACCTCCACAGCGGTCAATTTAGGCAATTCTAGCCTTCTTGAAGCCCTTGGGTTCAGCTAGAGCAGGGAGAAAGTAAACATGTCCATAATATAGATTAGTAAGAGGTGATTGGAAGATTGGTGGAAGAAAAGTAGGGAAACGACAAGCAACGCAGGCGCACAAAAACAAAGTTCCCTATAGGGGTTCAGAAAGTTTAGTGAGGAGAATTCTTCGTGTTTCATTGGTTTGTTTTGTTTTTAAGATAGGTAGTACATAAGACAATATTACCACAAGAGCTTGGTGGCGCAAACAACCGCCTCGTTCCAAAGGAGACGCTCCTTGCATCCATCCATACATCCATCCACGGCAGGGTCGGCCACTTCCGTGCTGTGGAACGAATAAACACGAACTCGTGTTTCGACTCTTTATGTATTCACAAAACGCTTCACTGTATGTAAGTTCCAACTCGTTGGGTTTGCTGCTTTATTGTAAGTCTAGATATTAAGCATAAAGGTCTCAAGGCATGACTGACAATACAGGATACATGAAGGTGAAAATCCAGCCTTGAATATACGCAAACTCCAAGGTCACGAACACCAGCACACGATGAATACTATCACCCGTCAAAGTGTAATTAAAAATGTAGCGAGTAACATGTTTTGTGCCTCCCAGGAAGCTATTGCCGATATATGTTTTTCCAAAAAGACGCAGTAGGACCGTAGATATACAAGCGCCAAATTTACCTTTCTTTTTCCCCCTCAACGTCCTTCGTTCCGACGTACCAGGGGCTGCGCCGATGGAGGTAACCAGCCACTACGTTTTGGTTATCCGAAACTCGGCTGTCTGTAGCAGCGAAACGGCACCTGAATTCCTATTGGCTGCGATGCCACGCCACGTGATCGCCTCAACAGAGCAGAGCGGGTGAAAGGGAACAACCGCTAGCGCGCCAGGTGTTGCGTGAAGGGGGAGGGGCATCGCCGTGACGCCACGTCACTCTCACTCTCAGACGCCCGTGTTATCCGCGCATTCCTTCTTCGCGCAAGCTGTTGCCTGCGTTCTAAGTTCGCCTCGGTAATCGCTATCCAGAAATTATTGTATAAAAACAGAGAATAAGTTCGAAAGCAAAAACGTTGGCGGTAGTGAGCTTCGAACCTACGACCCCTTTCTCACAAGGCCAGTGTCTTACCCACTGGGCTAAACCATCGCCTCCTAGATAGCAGGCCTGTGCCCTCTGCTTTATGACCCCATGCTACTTGGACTACAGTTTCCTTTGCCAAGCCCGGCGTGACGAAAGCGGTGACGTCCAAATTAACCGCGGCTTTCTCGGGAGCGTCCCTATTAGATTCTATGGCAGTCGGGCAAAGTACCATGACGTCACTGATGGAAGTGCACCGGCCTTGTGCTATCTCGTAGGCATTGGCCAAGCGTCTCAACGCGCTCGCTTGCCTGCGAAGAGTTCATAACTCGAAGGACCGCTCAAAGGCGTTCAATTGGACATTATTGCTTTCGCATTCACAACCCATAAGAAGTGTTTAGGTGTCCTTTGATTTTTTTGTAGTGCCCCTATCATCATCTAAAACCGGGAAGTAAGCGAATTGGTTAGGTTAGTCCTTACGGTGTGGAAAACGTTGCCGAATGTCTTGGTTCAGGGCGTACTGTACAGTTTACATATTTTCAGGCCGCTATTCATGCTGGTCTCGATGGAACATACATGTCACTAGAATCAATGCCTTTAGATAGGAAATGCTGTGTGAAAGGGGCGCCATTTAGCGACCACTAAATGCCATGAATGAAAGTCGAAAAATAATTGATCGGGAAATGGGAAACTTAAATTCACAACTCAAGGCAATAAACTTATTGTAGACGTCGAAGGTTGATTTAAAACGTTCAAGGAAGATGGAGAGAAATGCGGCGTCAAGTGGGAAATATTAAAGCAAGAGGAAATCCGAGACATCAAGCACTTCTTATTAGTTATGAATGTGAAAACATTAATGTCCAATTAAACGCCGCTGAGCGGTGTTTCGAGTTTGGCGCTGCGAGCAATGTACCATAGCGATACGTGCTGTCCGAGGCATGAAGCAGCATCAGCCTGCGGTGCCAACGCCGCACGCCACCGACGTCATACGCGACGAGAGACCAAGGAAGCAGCAGCAGCCACCAGTTAAGGCTGACAGGCGCTCGCAGAAGCTAAGCTCAGTGGGGGGTGAGCGAGATAGATACGGACCGCGCGCTGGCTTCGGAGAGTGAAAGCGAGGGTGACGAGGCGTCGCGGTGGTGCCCTGTCCCCTCACGTAACAACTGGCATGCTAGCGCCCAAGCAGGTGTCCATTTTCGCTCGCTCTGGTCTGTCGAAGCGCGCTCGTAACTTGGCGTCGCAGCCAATGGGAACTCCGCCGAGACACGCTCGTGACGTGGCGTCGCATCCAATGGGAATTAAGGTACCGTTTCGCTGCGACAGACTACAGACGCCGGCTAGCTGTTTCGCGCAATGAGTCATTTAATTTAAAATCTTTTTAATGAGATTAGCATTTTATGCCTATCCGATGGCACGAACACGACGGCATGACGACGACGGTGGTGCGATAACATAAGCATGATAGCGTGTGTCTGACGATGACGCAATAACAGCGGCATAATCGCGCTTGAATGACGACAGAATGATTACAATGATTACAACTGCAGTGACGACAACGGCGAAACGACGGCATGACGATGACTGTGTGACGGCAACGGTGGCATGACGTAAGTAAGAGGACTAAGTTAAAATTACGACAGTGCAGTGACCATGACGCCATCACGATGGCGGCGTGGCAACGAATGCACAACTGTTTGACGATGATGGCTTAACGGATGGCGGCATGACGAGAGATGGGTGACAAAGGGGCGACGACGGCGATGCAACGACCACGACGGCATCATATGACCCCCGAGCACATACTTAGTGGCCGAAGCTATTAGACAAATTGGGCGGGGGTACAAGGCGGGACGACGGCATCACGATAGTCACATGACGAAGTCGGAATGACGACTATGCAACGACCACGACGGCTTCGCAGCTACGAGCACATAACTAGTGGCCCAAGCAGGAAGGCAAATTGGGTCACTGCATGGAGGAAGGAAACCCCAGGAGAGGCCCTGGCCAGCACGAGAGTATTGGAGAAGGTGTGGCGGAAGTCACGTGCTGTTTTTCGCAAAGGAGCACTGGGACGGGTACCCCAAATGTCAACGTTGCCATGGCAACCGCGCTCCTGAAGCTTTCGCTGCTGGTCTCGGTCGCTGAAAAGTGAGATACGATTTTTCCGCCGGTGTCTTTCCCGCAGCACCTCTTGTTCGCGAGAAAAGCTGACTTCGGAGTATGGTGTGTAAGCTTGAAAGTTGTGTTTTGGGTCTGTGAGTGTGAGTGTCGGCCAGCAACAGATACACTCAAGCAATCACGGCGCGAGTCTTCGTTGTCTTCTTCAACGTGCCACGGAAAAACACAGGAGCGCGTCTGCTTCACTAAAACTGCTACAGAAGATTCGTAGGCTTTGTTTTGACGCGCGTCAGGAGCACACACTTCCGGCGGCTCGTAACAATGCAAGTTCAAAGTTCGCGCCCATCTGCTCCGGCGAGTTGCAGAACCCCTGATTGGAGGCGCGAAGAGAGGTGGCACACCAACATGGCTGCACTTCCGGCTTCAAAAAAGTGACGTCAGGGCCTCTCCTGTTTTGTTTCCTTCCTCCATGGGTCACTGGGTCGGCTGAAGAGGTTACATATATAGATAGATAGATAGATAGATAGATAGATAGATAGATAGATAGATAGATAGATAGATAGATAGATAGATAGATAGATAGATAGATATTCAGGCAGGCTGAAAATGGCTGAAGTAGGCAAGGAATGCTAACTGCATTAAAAATTGTCGCACAAATCTCTTCCGGTGGGTACGCCATGGCGCACTCGGATTAGCGCCCTTCATCCTGCGTTAAATAGTCAATCGCTTCACCTTTCCCACATCTCAAGGACCCGTCTTGGCGCACCGTCTGCCACCGTCGCCTAATGACACCCCTGTAACAATTTATTGTTATGACGGACGAAATACCAGTAAGAATACAAGTATTTTTTTAAATAATATGTTTTGGCTTGTAGATTTCTATCGGGACGGTTTTCACTTGGTTATCTTAGTCGATCACTTTATACGCAGGAGGTTGTACGGAGACATCTGTGACTCGATACAACCAGACCTAATGTACCAATCAATGATTTGTCTAAACCCAGACAAGGATGCCCTTAAAGGAGTAAAGAACATGGTTGTTTGATCGGGATTTAAGACCCTATTTTTTCGGCTGCTACGGGGACGTATGCAGGCGAAAAAGGGCAGGATTTTACGTACCATAGTTCCTGCATTGTTTTATATGCAAGACTATCGAAACGATTGAGCACAAGCTCCTTGAATGCTGGGATGCTGCCTTCCTTTGAGAAAACATCTGCTCCAGCGCAGGAATATAAAGAAATCCCCCTCAGTGCTCAGCGAATCCGCTTATTGTGTGTCAACACAGACAGAGTTTCCGACTAAATTATGTTACTTGCCCCTTGCCCTGAATAGCGTATGCCAATGCAGAATGACCGCTAGGCAGGCAGACATTGATGCTCGCTCTGCGCAGCAGTATTTGAAATAGAGATTCAGGAACTGTGCCTAAGAGCAAAAGAAACAGGAGTACATGCCGGAATGGCTGCCCCACGCTGATGCATTGAGCACCTTGAAAGAATTTCCTGTGCGTAACGCCAGTAACACAAATGCTGATATTTTTAAAACATGACAGTTGTGAATTTTGTTTCTTCGATTTGTGCTTGACCTAGAAGCGTCCTTCTTTTGCAATAATTATATAACAAAGAAAAAAAAAAGGAAGAAAGTAGAGTGGTGCAAAGATTGGGTTGCTGTGCTCAAAGCCAGAGCTTCGATCATGTATTTCATGTATGTATCAGGTGTCGGTCATGTATTTCTTTTTGCTACAGAGGTCGGAAGTTTGGCGAGACAGAAAATATCTACTCACCAGCCGACCTACCGCAATATTGCCGCAATGAGCGAGGAATGCTTCCTTATAAAAGTGTTCCTTAAACCATTGGGGATGATTGCAAAACTAAGCGAGTAGCTCATGGGGGGGACTGCAGAAATGAAATAGACACATAAGCAGTTCTTCCGTAGTACACTTCTGGCATCGACAACGGTGTTTGATGAAGGCTGCATAGATTATCCTCGACATGGTTTTTAGAAGGCATGGCAACGTGACGGTGACTATGGCGGCGGTGCCACCAAAACGATGTGGCGACGACGGAGTGACGGCGACATTGAACACGATGACGTGACGATGACGAGCGCACGGTATAAAGGCATGACCACCACGGAATCACGATAGCGCGATGGCGACAGAGGCATGGGGGCAACGCAATGACGAAAGCGTGATTGTCATGACGTGGCAGTGGCGGTGCACTCGAGCTTTCTTCTCCGCTCTTTTACTCCGCAGAGGCCATATACTGTTCCCAAGATCTTCGGTAAAATATTGCGTATCCCACACTCTTCGCAGTCTGTATAAGCGAAGGTATATCGTAAGGCGGAGGAAAGAAACGGCATATATCGGCAAGAGGTTCGCAGTGCACTCAATTGTCACTTTACCCTCTACGCAACAAACAGCTGTGGGACGATGCCCTCCGCGACGGACCTCCCGAGGTGCTCCGAGCCATGGTAGAACGGGCTTGAAACATCGCCGGAAGCATCTTAGGGACCCCGGACTGAGGGTTTCTCCCACGCTCCTCTCTCCGTTCAAATAATAATAATAAAGATGGTTTACTCTTTTGGCAAGAGAGGCACAGCGGACATTGGCGATGAATGTGCCCTGCAAACGTCGCCTCAGGCTGCGGAGAAAGTGGCTGCGGAGAAACGTCGCCTCAGGCTGCGGTCAGTGCCACCACACAGTGGTGGCACTGACCGCAGCATCAGAAACTTCAAACGCCACTACGCCCATTACGCGACAGCGCGTACGCATGAAAAGCTCATTGGCATTCGGCGATGAACTAGGTGGACTCTAGCTAGGTGGCGATAGGGCAAGTGCTCTTTTGATCGGCAGTGAAAATCCGGCCGGCTACCACGAAAACATTCGAAAGATTCAAAGAAAGTTACTAGCTTTAATTACAGCAAGGAATGCATCGAAAAAGTATGATAACCTACAGCACCACTTGACTACTGGCTGAAGTTGACGATGACAACCACTTTATTCCTGCCTGCTTTTTCTTTCGCCCGTAATGTTGAATTTGCAATAAAGAACGCGTGTTAAGTGAACTCGCGCTCTGGATCTGCTTTCAGGTTTACGTTCTACTTCAAATGTTTCCGAGATATTAGCTTAAATGGCGCATGTGCACCCAGGGCGACAATGGAGGCTGCGAAAGATAGCCTAAAGTTATGTGGCTAACATCGCCGGCAGTATTATTTTAACAATGCTTGTGGATTTTTTTGACGTTACTGGACATTTGTAAGGAAACCTGCCATGTACACATTGCTCTGTCCTGAGAATGTTGTCATCGAGACGCCCAATGTCTTTATCGAATGGTCTCCGTGCTTGCTCCCGTGTTCTCGCTATCTTTTTGCTGTCTTTCTGAACAATGAGCTACGCAACCAATGGAATTCAAAACGCCTAAGGTTCTGCGCTCAAACTTCGAATTTAGGGAGTATTGGTATCGTCTGCGAATTTCTTCGCATTACAGTTCACAATGGTCCACCTTATACCGACTTGTCCAATTTTCTCATTTGCGTAAGCAACGTTTGTTAAGACGAAAGCCTTATATGTCTTATGGTGAGGTCTCCGTTTCATGGCCGTTTCAAAACCGCGTCGTCGACACTAAATGGTCCTCTTTTGATAAGAGGCGAGAATGGGCACAAAACCACGATTAGGGGTTGAAGAATGATTAAGCAAGTGAACTGAGGTGATAATGGGTATACAGAGAGGTAAATGAGATATATGAATATTTAATTGTTGGTTGATTGGTTGAGTCAATTGATGGTGAAAAAAAAGGGGGTTTAGTTGGATGATAGGAGTCAAACGAACGGTAATGACGATATATAGTGAGTTGAGATTAATGATGAGTAGAGAAGACTGAATTAGGAGTGAATGAAGGTGAGTCCAGTGGTGATAGGGTGAATCAAAGGTGATGAAAATTGGACATTTGGAGTAATAGAGCAAACCAAGTGTGATGGAAGTAAAACCGAGATGATAGAGTCAGTGAAGGTGAACCAAGCAGTGATTAGGTGAATCAAGAGGGAATTAAAAGTTAATCAAGTGGTATGGAGTGAGGGAGTGACTAGCAAGAAAATATATGTGAGATTTGAGAGTCAAAGTGAGAGCGGTTCAGCAAAAAAAGTGCTTAGTCATTGTTCGAGTTTCGTGAATAAAGGATGACTTACAAAAGTGACGGCAAGATAACGGTTCAGAGCGACGATGACTCAACAAAAAAAGGAGTGCGGAGTCATGGTTCGAGTTTGGTGAAATAAGGATGACTTGCAAAAAATGACTGAAATTATGAAATGAAATGTGAATAAAGAAAATAAAGAAAATGACTAAAAAAATTTCACAAAGCGCAAAAAGTGGTCGTCGTGCCATTTAGTTAGCGGCGCTCGGGCTTTCGCCTTAAAGTCGTCTTAGTTGTAGCATAAGGGACCCCTAGCAGTTATGCGGATGCTCGAAGCACATGTTGGCGCTGACGTACGCGATTTCGTGCTCTTACAGTATGACGTACTACATGAGGCCATTCTAAATGCTCTTGCAACGGTTGGCCTAGGTGGTCGATTCTTTTTGTGGATTGCAAGTTACCTATCTGCAAGATCATTCTTTGTGTTAACTGACGATGGCCCGACTACGCGACGCTATACCAGCACAGGCGTTCCTCAAGGCGGTGCTCTCAGCCCGACGCTATTCAACCTCGCTCTTCTTGGACTTGCTGAATACTTACCAACTACCATCAAGATTTCAATATACGCAGACGACATCTGTGTCTGGACTTCGGCAGTCACACGTCCACAGATACGTGCGCGGCTTCAAAGAGCAGCAACTTTGACAGCGAGCTACTTGTGTAAACAAGGTCTCAGCATATCACCAGAAAAATGCGCACTAGTGGCATTTACTCGTAAACCAATGACGCCTTATGTCATCTCAATCAATAGGCGGACCATTTCCTATGTCAGAACCCACAGGTTTCTTGGCGTAATCATTGACCGATACCTCTGTTGGAGCCCGCACGTGGCTTACATGAAACGGCGCCTGACAGCAATTTCCCAGTTGTTTAAATACTTGACAGGAAAGACGTGGGGGATGTCAGTAGACGCAATGATGAAACTCTACAGAGCTCTCTTTCTCGGTTTTTTAAGATATAGTCTACCTGTACTGAACAACACTTGCAAGACAAATATTCGTGTTCTGCAGGCAGAACAAGCTCAAGCACGCAGAGTTTGCCTTGGTTTGCCCAGATGCACGTCAACAGAGGCAACTATTGCGGTTGCTGGGGACCATCCGATGCAAACTCACATCATGGTGAAAGCACTGAGAACGCACATCAGACATTTTGCACGTGCCCTCTATCACCACCTTGCAACACTACCTTCAGACAGGAGCCAAGCATCGTTCTCTAAAACTATCATCAAGTACAACGACAAACTTCCCTCGGGCTTCACCGCTGCATCTAAACCATCGATGCCCGCTTGGTGTCTCATTAGCCCCACAGTACATCTCAGTGTACCAGGAATCAAGAAAAAATCTGAGCTAACGTCACCTGTGCTGAAACAACTGTCTCTGCTTCTTCTACACGAGAGGTATGCGGACAGTGTACATATTTATACTGAAGTTCCACAAACCTCCAATGTTCGTCCGGTGCTGTGGTTGTCCAAGCAAGAGCTACTACCATCAGCTCCAGGACTGACCACCCAACGACATCCACATCTGCGGAACTAGCTGCTCTTCGCGCTGCACTTTGTTTCGTCAATCGGGAACCACCTCGACAATGGTCAATATTCAGTGACTCTAAGGCAGCCCTACAATCTGTGCTATCAGCTCTGCGTCGCGGGCCATACGAACAGCTCGTACTCGATATTAGGCACCTACTCCATACATCACATGAGAGAGGACACCACGTGGCATTTCAGTGGCTTCCAAGTCACTGCGGTGTCATAGGGAACGAAGATGCCGATAATGCCGCTCGGGCAGCTCTTGACGACACACAGGAAGAGGCCATACCACTCTCACGGTCCGACGCTGCCAGCATACTTCGAGTGCTTGCCCAGGAGATCACGCTCTCTCTATGGTGCACACCCAGCGGCCAGACCAACCGGAGCAATCGTCACTACCACCTGCCCTCTTTGATGCATCTCTGTATGCCATCTGGACTCCGCCGAAGAGAGGCCACTATGCTTTATCGCCTATGGCTAGGAGTGGCATTCACTCAATCTTATTCATTTCTGATTGTAATGGCCGACAACGCTCTTTGCGATGCCTGTCTTTGCGAGGAGACGCTGGAACACATTCTATGCGACTGTACTGAATATAATGTTCAGAGACAGTCCCTGGCGTCCGTTCTAGCGCACCTTGACAACAGACCAATGTCAGCTGAAGTGATTTTCACATGTCGTCGACAGAAGACATCGCAGCTGAAGGCGACGAAGGGACTACTTCGGTTTTTAAAAGCAACGGGCTTGGACAAGCGGCTGTGACAGTGATGTCAGGTACTACGCAAGAGTGACGGACTGTGACTGACGATGTGTGTGCTGTGCTGTGTGCTCTCTCTCTCTCTCTCCTCCCCATCTTTCATTCCCCATCATCCCGTTCCCATGTGTAGGGTAGCAAACTGGTTGTGCCGAACTGGTTAACCTCCCTGCCTTTCCTTCTCCACTCTTTCCTTCCTAGAGTATGAGGTACATACGCAGCCCATATGTGGAGGGCTAGAAGGTGTCCAGGACGTAGGGCTGTGGAACACGACACATTATAGATCTTTAGTTGGACGTACGTAACAAACCTGTGGCAGTGAAGCGCGCATGCGCAGAACGTAACACGTCTATTTTTCGGATGCGTGTGTACGCCCGTAAAGGGTGCTGCGTGCGTAACGCACGACTTCGGCGTGACACACAAACATGACGTAAACAATGCATACAGTCAATGCCGCCACTTCACTTGGGGGCTCGTGGGCGTGACCATGGCTCAGCAATCGTCCGGCGTACCGATCTCAGAGGCCACGTTGTTAGTGAAGCAGTATATTTCTGCCATTTAGTGGCGCTGAGAAGCATGCAAAAAGTTGTATGGGAAGGTCGAAAAAGTAAGGAAGTGGTGGGAATCCGCCAAGGACTGAAGCAAGGATGTCCTCTGTCTCCACTGTTATTCACGCTTTGTATTAAGGGCATAGAAAGACGACTGGAAAACAGCGAATTATTGTTCGATTTATTCTACATGCGTAACGGACAAATGGTGCAGCAGAAGGTCCCTAGACTGATGTATGCGGACGACAAAGTGCTACTAGCGGACAATACAAGATAATTACAGACACTTGCGAATATCTGTGGCAACGCACAGATAGAGCACTGTGGGGCCAGAATGAGTATGAGGTGGTGCGTGGTATCTGGAAAGAAGTAATGCTGCCAATGCTAACGTTCGCAAATGCCATTCTATGCTTGAAATCGCATATCTTGTCGGGGTTGGAAGTTAACCAAAGATCAGTAGGTCGATTGGCTTTGGGAGCCCACAGTAAAGCCACAAATGAGGCAGTGCAAGGTGTCCTTGGGTTGGGCCTCTTTTGAAGTCAGAGAAACACAGAGCAAAATTAGTTTTGAAGAAAGACTCAGGAACTTGGATGAAAATAAATGGACAAGTATCTGTATCTCAAAAGAGTGGACACAGAATGGAGGAAGAGGTCAAGAAAGTCGGCAACCAAGTACAGGATAATTCAAACTGTAAATAGACAACCAGGAGTTATCAGAAAGAAACTGAGAGGAATAGATACAGTGAATTGGAGGCAAAGAATGGAAACAAAAAAGACAATGGACATTTACAACAATGAGAAGAAAGAAATTAAAAGGGCAAATATGTACGATAACACAAAGGGCAGTGCCTTGGTATTTGATGCTCAAGCAGGTCGCCTAAGGACGAAAACATACCGGAGCAAATATTCGAAACTAGATGAGGCATATGTCTGCTGCAGCAAAGATCCGGGGACCGCTCAACACATCCTAATAGAATGTGAAGAAATTCATCCAGTGAGAACAGTAGGTAACGTACACTTTCCAGAAGCGCTTGGGTTTAAAGTGGACGAAAACATCAACCGGTCTACAGTCGTGAAAAGCAAAAGGCGTGTAGAGTATTGGTGGAAAAGAAGCAGTGGAGAGATTGATACGACCTGATTTGATCTCTTAGTCATAGGTAGAGGTAGATATTGAGAGAAAAATAAAGGATTATTAAAATGTATGCAAAAAGGGTAGATAAGAAAACATGTGGGGCATACCTGATTAAATCAAGTAGGCTGGGTGACTATTTGTCACCGCCTCGTTTCCAAGGGGAGGCCATTAAATAATTATCAACATCATGATCATCGTCATCATCAAATGCTTTCGCTGTGCGAACACACATTAGCGTTCCTGCTGTTCAGCAGGTATGTGGGTACCACACCATAGTACATGAAGTGGTCCGAGAGGAATGGACAGTACACTTCGAAAGAACCGTATGCTGGGGAAGTTCGTAATCGATACTTGAAGCTACAGCGCGCAAACTACACCGGACAAAAACGTATCACCGCTTCCCGCATTTTGTATTCTTTCGTCGAAATAGTTTTCGCGCTGTTAGCTTCAAGTGGGTGTATGATTAGGCTTGTTTGTAAAACAAGCTGTAAAGTCAGTATAGAGCGCCAGGCCACCAGAGGAGGGACAGAAGAGAGAAGAGAGCGCTGAAAGCGCTATGTTCCTCTCTTTAAACCTGACTGTAAACCTGACTTTAAAGCGTAGTTTCAAGTGCACTTCAATCTATAGCCAATGACAGTTTTCCTCCGGTCTGGTCTCGCGCACTTTTGAGGCACGACGCCTGCTACGCCCGTGGTGGCACTTCATATCACTCGAGCGTTTACGCCAGCATTCTAAGACCCATATCTGACTGGTGAAAACGTCGGCGCAATCGCGCACCGTCCGCAGACGCTCGTTAGCAGAGGGACATGTGCGCCTGCAAGCGTACTTGTTGTCCAGGCCCTCGCGCATTCGAGACGCTCGCACCACCGCTTGCTATGGTTGCTCTCTGTGGGCGAGTTGTCTCCAGGCACGCTCCGACGCGAGCCAGCACGAGCGCCTATGTCTGACTAGAGCAGATGTCCACGCCGCTCGCTCGCCGGCAAGCGTATACGTGCGTGTGCAAAAACTCAGCTCCCGAATTTGATGCAAGATCCTTTCATTCAATGGAACAGCTTATACCTCTCGTCACTTGTATATATATTTTCAGTATATTAGTTATCATTAGCCACCATTCTCGAAATACGTAGACTCTCCGGTATATAATAAAGGTTTCTCAAAGATTTAGCGCTGTGCGACCCGCGCTGGCTTTGTGTACGCTCGCACCGCCCTCCCTTTGTCGTCGTTACAAGGGCTTGCGTGCCTAATTTCCTTCCGCTCTCCCGACTTCGCGGTACCGTCGCACGTGTCTAGTTTCCTCCTGCTCCTTCAGGTGGCGGTAGTCTTCCACGCGAATGTATATGCCACCGATCAAGACCGCCGATCAAAATAAAAGTGTGCGTGCGTGTGTCTTTCTTCGGGATGACCGCCGTTGCCGCTCAACAGAAATAAAATTTGCCCTTAGCTTTGATCTAAATTTTCTGATCTAAACTGCTTCGCTGGTAATCAGCAGTGGAATGACGCGTGGTTTTCGTTGCATTTCTCTTTTCATCGATCCTACCGCCCAATTGATGCTGCCTCGCCACGCAGCTCGTTGCTCTGTGGGTGGCCCTGGCCGTGGTTCCGGCGCACCAGGCCTTCGGTGGTGCTGTAGACCACAGTCGACATGCGCATCACCAGAACACGAGGGGAGGCACGCGGAAGCAGACCGGATCCGGCAAGGAGTTCCTCAGTGAGGGCGACCAGAGGCCCGGCGTACCATCTAACCCATTCTGTGAGTGCGAACACCGTTTTGAAGTTAGCATCGCGTACACGCTGTGTTAATTTTGTTAGAACATTTACAGCTGTTGACGCCTGCAATGTGTTGCAGCTTAGAACAACTATATTGTTGTCCCAAAGAAGACGAGTTCTCCTGGCGAAGAGTTAACTCCAGACTTAGACGTAACTTGTCCGAACACTGTGTTAATCGCCTTCCGTAGGTGTTCCTTAGAAAATTAAAGAGGAACACCAAATTACGCATTATCGGTAACTTTCACAAAGCTGCACATTTTGGCATTTTCATAAGTCACTGGCACTATTTTTTTTCGGAATTATGGTAAGATATGCTGGGAAATATGGTAGATTGCCGTGACTACTGCTGCTAGTCTTTTTTTTTTTGCCCTCGAATTCCTTAACATGATTCTGCAACACTCTTTAAGGTCACCAGTTTGCTATAGATCTATTCTCCGTATGTTCTTCTTCTTTCTGGAATGTTACGTGCCACAAGCAGTTGTGATTATGAGGCACGCCGTAGTGGAGGGCTCCGGATTAGTTTTGACCACCTGGGGTTCTTTAACGTGCAATACAACGCAAACACACGGGCGTTTTTGCATTTCGCCTCCATCAAAATGCGGCCGCCGCGGCCGGGATTCGGTCCCGCGACCTCGTGCTCAGCAGCGCAACGCCTTAGCTAACTGAGCCACCGCGGCGGGTATTATCAGTATGTCAAGGAAGGAGGAACATGACAAATAACACACACAAAACGTAGTTATCGGTTACCCTCGACTGAAATTCTAGTTACTTTAAGGATGAGCACAGGACACTCTGGTGTGTGTGTGTGCCTGTTTGTGTGTGTGCATGTGCGTTTGTATGTATGTGTGTGTTTGTGTGCGCACGCGCGCACGCCTGTTTCTGTGTGATCTTAAAGCAAAAAAAAAAAATTGATGACATTCTCTGGAGCGTAAATTGAAGACATTTCGCTCTCTATCTACCCTTCCACTTCGTCTGTTTTTTCTGAAATTGCAGCAGCGCCCATGCTGAACTCGAACTCGCCGCTGTTGGCCACCACCTACTACTACAACCCGCACAGGCAGGGGTCGGGTTCGTCATCGTCCTCTTCATCCAGTCACCACCGCCACCACGACCTGCTGCTCAAGGAAAGCGGTGACCAGGAGACCTGCCGGGCAGCGGACGGCCGTGACGGAACGTGCTATGACGCCGTCCAATGCCTGAACCGTGGCGGAACACCCATGGGCCGCTGCGAGGACGGAGTCTGCTGCGTTTGTGCGTACAAACATCACAACTCCGTTTTTTTTTTGCGGCCGATAGCTATGGCTCGTGACAAGTGAAGGATTCATGACAGCCCCCCCCCCCCCCCCCCCCCCCCCCCCCCCCCCTGTAAACGTTCGCCCTGCTATAAAAGTGATGGACCTGCTTCGTATCTCTCCGGGATTCAAGACATACTTCCCTTAATAAGAAGAGGAGCAGGCCCTAGCTTTTCACCAACAGTGAGCACACCGTGATTAGTCCCGTTGCAGTCACAATCTCCAAGTGCGGGGAGGAAGAATACAGGTCACTGCACACACGGGTACTGGGAGAAGGACATTAATTAACTTCACTATTTCACCGACCTTGTTCGTGCACAAAGTACTTCCTTGCCAACAAGCCCATTCATCTTCCGCCCTTTTCGTGTGGTTGCGAGTGAGTTTCTAGATGTACCAAGAAGGGTTGAATGGACCTACTGATCCCTTCACAGACGTATCACTCACAGCTGACGCATAAAGATGTGCCCAAGCTGGGCGTGTAGTTTCGTAGCAAGTAAGCGTCCGAAGAAAGCGAAGGCGGGGACACGGATGAAAAGGCGCACTATAGACGAGGTGCATGATTCGCTGGCGTATGCTTACATGTCCTCATGAGAGATACTTGCTGCTGCGTTCAGGACCTGTCCCTGACAATAGATTAGTACATGGATGCTCCGTGCGGCCGTGGTGGCATGCAGGCTTTGGAACATTATTTACCACAACTATTGCTACAACGTGCTCTGGCACCGTGATCGCTCAGCGACTATGTGAATGATGGATGGATTGATAGATAGAGGAGCATAGCTACTTCAACCAGCTGCATACGAGTTTGAAGGCGCGTAATACGTTAGAGTGCAATATTTCATTTTGGCGGACAAGACAGAAGTTATTAAGGACATGCTGACCAGAAGTCAAAGAACTAGTTATTTTATAGAAAGATAGAAAGATAAAAGATAGGTGGATGGATAGATAGAAAGATAGACAGCTAGATAGCTAGAATAGATATATAGATAGATAGAAAGATAGATAGATAGATAGATAGATAGATAGATAGATAGATAGATAGATAGATAGATAGATAGATAGATAGATAGATAGATAGATAGATCTGTGAGTGGTCTTTGTGGCCATCAACATCCTGGTGGTAATCATGCAGTTGAGGTGTCATGCGGCGAGGCGAGCTCGGAACGGACGGCATACGTTCGCAATCCGGGCTACCCTGGCACGCACAACCGCGAGGCCATGTGCAAGGTTCGAGTCTCGAAGCGGGACGCAGATGTGTGCCAGTTCCGCCTGGACTTCCTCACGCTGGACCTGGCGCGGCCCGTGGACGGGAACTGTTCGCAGGACATGCTCGTCGTCTCTGGCCAGAACGAGAACAACCAGGTGCCACGCATATGTGGTCTCAACACGGGACAACACGGTATGCAGCCGCAGTGTCGGTAACTACTTCGTTATAACGATGTGTCACGAGTTTTACTTGTGACGAGTGACACATGAAATAAGAAATTACAGTAACGTTTTACTTCAACAAACTTTTCGAGCATCAAAGAGACTTTTGGCTGAAGCTAGACTTGATTCACATGTGGCTTTGTTATGAACGCGAAAGGTGTTGTTCTTGGTCGTGTAACTGGGGTATTTGTTCAAACGATATCGTCGGGGAAATATTTGTTTATGTTATAAACGTTTTTTTTTGTACAATCAAATGCTGCTTGTATGCGCCAACAACACTGAAAAACTCGGTATAATGTAGGGGTTTGGGAGAGGTCTAATTATAACAAAATAATAAGTGCTAAAGTGTTCGCGAATGAATGAAAGCATGATACACAAGAGCTAGTGGCATTCGTGACCTCAACATCAGGGAGCACTGAAAGGTTCCGGATATTCCAGTTGCTTCATTATAACGAAATAGGCATTATAATGGACGACATGTTCCGGGCCAAATCGGTGTAAGTTCTTTCGACACTTATATAGGTACAGCCAGCTGAAATAGAACTACGCAAACTGGAGCAACTGCAAAGCGTGCAACGCCAATGTCAGATTTAAGTAGGGGGTCTCACGTTAATTATGGAAAAAAATTTAAGGAAAGTCTGGTTAAAAGCAGCAATTCTTTCTTGGTTTTCAAGAGCTCACGACATCTGGTATGTTAATGGTACCCACGCATACTAAGCAGGTAAATTTACGAAGCGAAAGTTACTTTGAATTCTTCTTAGATGTTATTTTTCCGCCACTTTAGCGAAGCCTCGACACAGGTGAGCTGGATATGTACAAAGAGAGTGCAGACGATGTTTCACCCAGTACTGCATTTTCCATTTCCAATGGCGTCTAATGACACTCCCGAATCTAAGCCGAGCTAGGCGTTCCGTAACTCATATTAAAAAAGTACGATCGGCCTTGATTCAAATAAATACGATATATGCGCTTTTGAAAGCTAAATACACCGCGAAGCGGTCCAATTGAAGCAGTGAGGAGGCCATCCTAGTGATAAATTTAACGACACACCAGGAATATTTTGTGTCAAGTGTCTGCAGATTGAGCTAATGGAGTGACAATGAGGCGGACATCCCAATTTAGCCAAGCTATTTCCTTAGAATTCTTACTAATCAGCAGTATATTCAGAATTTAAATAACCTTTATATTGTCGCACTTAAGTGAATCCTCTGCTGCTTCTAATGTCGTGGTTAAGCTCAGTTTCAAAACCAAGTTATATGCAGTGGAGATTGGAAAGAATTCATAACATGCCCTGATGTATACGTAGAAGGCAAACAGACGAAACTCTATAAGTAATTTATGTACACAGGTGTACTTCATGGCCCAGACAATTTTCACGATATTTACTATAAACTCTCCCACTCGAGCTTTTAAGTTATAGACTCCTATATGAATAATTACACTACGAGCACTCAGGGTGCTTTAAAGAAGGGTGGGTGGTTGTGCATGCTTCATTTGCAGTCCTGTTCTGTATTTTTTCAGCCTATGTTGACGTTGAAGAATCGGGAGGCATCAGCTTGAACCTCATGATGGTTGGCAGCTACTCGAGAAAATTTGACATCAAAGTCACTCAACTAGAATGCGAAGGCCCACAATCAGGTGAGTTGAGAAAAACCAATGTATGCCTTGGTGTGCTTTCCTTTCTTTATTTTTGATCAGCATAGTTTAAATAGGTGAAGTTTGTGGGAGAATCTTGGTTTCACAGGAATAAATAAAAAAAAAGAAGCGCCACGCAATAAAGAAACTGTTTCAGCACCATATACAAGCAGGAAAATTAAAACAATAAAGCACCAAGAACACTTGCAAAAACTTCACTAAACGTTCTGCAGACATCAACTGCACCTTAAAACTTTATCAGGCACTGTTAATTGTGCTACAAAAGTTGTCGCGGGTTTATCCGGTATGGTAGTGATTCCAAGGTAAGTTGATTGATTCGTGAGGTTTGAACGTTTCATATCGGAACTGGGGCTATATGAGACACGCCGCAATGAAGGAATCCGGATTAATTTTGAACTCGGGAAGTTCATGAAACTGCACCTAAATCTAAGCGTACGATTGTTCTTAAAGCGAAGCTTTATATGTCTAGCTGAAATCGTATATGGCTAGGCAAAATCGCCTGTGTACAGAAAAATATCATCGCCAGCATTGGCTCGAATGTAGTATTCTTCCGCAGCTGGCTTGTTGGCGCCCCTCGGATACAGTGTACTACCTCGGGTGGCGATCGCGCTCGTGCTCGGTGCGCGCTCGTGCCACATTGCTCCCGCGTTCGTCGTCGTCGTCGTCTGCTTCCGCAGCTGGCTGCATTGCCGCTAATCCATAGAGTTTCTAAATAAAAAACATGAAACTCTATGCCGCTAATCATTCCAGTGTAGAAGTTCACTTCTCTTCTGTCTTCGCAATTAATGTTGAGGCCGCGTTTACGGAGGTTAGAGCCACTGCTTAAGGGGGTATGAGCCATTCATTGTCTCACGTAGCGGACAGATATGTTTTGAAGCAATTTAATTTCGAAGAATCGCAAGCGGCAATGGGGACGAATGCTGCTAACCAGGCCACCGAGGAAACTCGAGACATCAAACGCAAGCGACAACGGCAGACTGTGGGCATACCGTCAGTGATGTGATGATGTCAGTGACGTCAGTGATGGAGAGCCTGTTGGCTGACTGCTGTGGATGGAAATTGGGCGCGTCCAGGTCGTGCATATCGCCAGCCGCGACCACGGAACATTTCTGGTCCGAGTCGCCGCAGGCACAGGTGAGTTGGCGGCAAGCAGCTACCAAGGCTTCACTCCATTCAGGCCAGGGCCAGTATCTGATGCCTGTGCACTCATACAATGCCTTGGCGCCACCGCGAAGTTGGTTTACTGCAACCATCTATTTCTCGTGGTCCAGCCAAGTACGGCGAGCGCCGAGCACGTTGGCTGTTTGCGCCCGCAGCATGGGGTCATTCTGAAATCCATGTAACTCCGATAGTTCTGAAACAGCCGATTATGGTACAGTTGCTGACGGGAAGCCGGAGGTGACCGAAACGATGTAGTACAGCTGGTGCGACAGCAGCCAGATGGCTCGCATGACGTCGGTCAAGCGGCCGGCTGCGGCACCCGTAGAGCCAGGGGGGGGGGGGGGGGGGGGATCTCCGCGAACTGACGCGGCGGCAGCGGCCGCAGTACTCGGGCCAGCCGGACCAGTGGCCAAAGGAGCCTGAAGGCCATCCGTTGAGCCATGGCTGGTGGTGACCGCCGTGCTCACTGTAGCCAGAAGCTTGGCCAGGGGAGCGTGAACAGAATCCCTTGCTGGCTGAGAGGTCGATGATGTCATGGTACAGTGATCCATGACAAGGGAAGCTTTGACGGAGTTGTCTCGCCTGAAGGACCCAGGACGGCGAGATTCAGGAGGACACAAGACCACCGCAGTACGGTGCTTAAGGTTGGGCTTTTGTCGGTTTCGCCATTGTAAAGAAACAGACAGCCAGCTGTCCGCCCGAGATAATTATGATGGCCCCATAATATGGCTCATACCTACACTGTGTGATTGGCCTAGAATTGTGTGCTTAAACTTTTACTTGATGTTTTGAAGTATTACATATTCAAATAAAACACAAAATACACACAAAAACTAAGAAAAATACATTCAACAAGTTATCCGTTTAGCAGATTGTATGTAACCAGAAACGGCATCAGACAGGTCCCTGTGGACCCAGAACCCAGAATTGACGCTCCGAAAGGTAGTATAATTTGTGGTGATAAGTTTAACCCTAATTTAACAAGCGGGTTTCTAGAAGTATTTTTGTTACTTATTTGTATCGCCGACATAACAAAAAATTGTGATTTAGGGATTATGTTTCTTGGCAGAATGGACACAGAGGCGATAACGTCAGACCAGGTTTAAATTAAGTTTTATTCTTGCACAAGTGAGGAGGAATCGAGTGCTTGTGGATTGGTTGCGTCTTCTCTTGCGCTGCGCTGGTAACAGAATGGCGTTTCGGAAGCGATTTTCACGACCTTCTGGAAATTCCCGCATATCCCTGGCTCATACACGCATATCCAATGCGGTAATGCGCCACACGTGATTTTATTATTGTTAATCGTGACGGAACTGACGAACATATGATGTTAATGACGTCATGACCTATCAGTCATGTTAGTTATACATTCTTTCCTTTCTATGCCAATTTTGGTATACACCAAGGGAACGATGAGACGCGAGTTTTCGGCAGATCTTGCTTGTGTGCGTGACCACGACGACATGACATCACATTAGACGCCGACACCCCGGGGCCCTAAAGTGCTCCGCACTTAAAGCGTAATAGTAGATATTTCACCAATGTTGAAAAACATTCACATAGAAAATTTTTCTGGGAGTTGTGTAAGTATGCCTAGGAATTGTGCGACTTGCTCATCTCCACGGCGCCCGGTGTTATTATCAATGTCATGAAAATTGATCCAACCAGTTTCGTGATCCGACACAAACTGCTGTGGAGGGTGGCGCAAGGGGGATTGATGACGCATGCAAGCTACTGCAGGTGGCGGCGCAAGGCACGCTGATGCCTTTCCGATCATTGTAACCCGTTATTGATCTTTAGCGCCTTATCCTTCGCGTCGAACCATTATGAAACGCGATCAACCGTACTCCGGCGGCGGCTCGGTATGATGGGGACACCTGAGCCCTTTATTGAAAGTGATTTGCGAAGGGGACCGACTGCGCCAAGTGCTGACAGCTTCGTGTGCGCTGTATTCTCTCCGCTTAGTTCGCGTTAATGCGAGAGGCAACACGAAGGTCAATTCGCTCACTGCTGCCAGCCCTCTCTTGAAAGCGATCGTTTTAAATGATGGACGGACGGACGGATTAGTTTCCTCTTTGGGTAGGCAGAGAAATGTTTAGGCATTAAAACTATCAGCAAAAAGGAAAAGAAAAGCTATTTCTGTAAGGGTCCTCAGTATGGCACTGCCGAAAACACAATTTTCCTGACTCCTATTGAAAACAAAAAAGTTTGTGCCAGCTGCTTAAAACAACAACAAAAAGCATGAAGACCGTTAGCAGACAGAACACCTTACACTGTGGCTAACACCCTGCCGGTCACTTCAAACGACCTCAATCATCACGCCAGCCTAATCACCATCATCACCAGCCACTTTTATGTCCACTGCAGGACGAATGCCTCCCCCTGCGATTTCCATTTACCGCTGTGTTGCTCTAACTGATTCCAACTTGCGCCTGCAAAGTTCCTAACTTCATCACCCCATCAATTTCTCTGCCGTCCTCGACAGCGCTTACCTTCTCTAGATATCCATTCTGATAGTCTAATGGTCCACCGGTTATCCACCCAATGCAACACATGGCCTACCCAGCTCCAGTTTGTTCGCTTAATGTCAACTAGAATATCGGCTATTCGCGTTTGCTTTCTAATCCACACCGCTATCTTTCTGTCTTTTAACGTTAGGAATCACATTTTTCGTTCCGTCGCTCTTTGTGCGCTCCTTAACTTGCTCTCTAGCTTCTTTGTTTACCTCCATGTTTCTGTCCCATATGTGAGAACCGGTAGGTAGAATGCATAGATTGTACAGTTTTCTTTTCAACGACAGTGGTAAGCTCCCAGTGAGGATTTGGTCATGCCTGCCGTATGTACTCCAACTCAATTTTGTTCTTCTGTAATTTTGCTTCTCATTATCAGGGTCCCCTGTGAGTAACAGACCTAGATAACCGTACTCCTGTACAGACTCTAGGCTGACTGACGATATTGAATTCTTGATCGCTTGCCAGGCAATGGAGCATTATCTTCATATTATCTACAATCTGCATATTATTCTTCAACCCAACTCTTCCACTTTCTCAGCTAAGGTCCTCAATGATTTGTTGTTTTCGTTTCCAGTCTTGCTGAAGAGGACAATGTCATGAGCAAACCAAAGGTTGCTGAGATATTTGCCGTTGTTCCTCACTCTTAAGTCTTCCTAGCCTAACAGCTTGAAAACTTCTTCTAAGCATGTAGTGAAAAACATTCGAGAGATTGTGGATCCTTGCCTGACCCCTTTCTTGATAGGTATCTTTCTATTTTTCTTGTGGAGAACCAAGGTAGCTGTGGAATCTTTGTAGATATTTACCAAGATCTTCACGTATGCTTCCTGCACACCTTGATTGCGCAATGCCTCTATGACTGCTGGTATCTCTACTGAATCAAATGCATTTTCATAATCTTTGAAAGCCATATAGAAGGGTTTATTGTACTCTGCATATTTCTTGATCACCTGATTGATGACATGGATGTGATCCTTTGTAGCATATCCCTTCTTGAAGCCAAACTGTTATCTCGGTTGATTGAAGTCAAGTGTTAAGCTGATTCTACTGGAAATTATCTTGTCGATCTAATATATTAGAATGTAAGCATAAGGTTGCAAACATATATTCAAAATTTCACAACCACCTCGACGGTCGGCCAAAGCAATTCAAGCGGTGTATTTTTTAGATCAACTCGAGAAGTGCCATACCTCAGCCTGCCACTATTACAAGTGCGTCCTTGAATCTAGAGCAAGGGGTGCCCGGCCTTTGTTACAAATCAGCTTTTCATCAGACGCATTGATATCATGTTTAATTATGTGGTTCTGTGAACTTTCGATGACGCACAACACTTTTAATTTATCCGGGCAGACGTCATGTACGATGACTTCATAAACCGCTGTTTTCTTTTTGTTTTGTTTTACTCAATGCTTCTTTAAACTGCACTGTCTGTGGGATTTGCCTAGGAAAACGTCTAGATAAAGGCCACAAGAGGTGTTTATTCGCAGAAGAATGCTTCGCGTTAGAAACTGCGGGTTTCACCCAAAGGTAAAGCGATGAAAGCAATAGGAAGGCTTAGCGTCGCTCTGAAGGCGTTTAGCGACGCGAGTAGCGCTGCCAGCGGTGCTGCTGGCGTCGCAACTTGACGGTGCACGAGACCAAACCGACGATATTATTGCGATAGCAATTATATGGACACTCCAAAGCAGATTTCTGCCGTCGGCGTCGCCGTCGTCGTCGCCGTCGCCGTTGCTGTGAGGTTCCGTATGACGTCAGTGGAGATTAAATCGTCGCCGCGCGCCGAACGCTGTATGTGCGAGTGAAAGGGCGCGAGGGACGCGCGCTTTAACGGGGAGTGAACGCACGACAAAGAAAAAACGCGCGTTCTGCGCCGTGCTCCCTTAAGGGCTGCAGAAGTAGGCGTCTCTTTCCTCCTTTACAATCACCATATATGTTGCTCACTTCGCCATTTTACAATCTCTGAGTGACCTTAACATGGGCTCTTGCACGCACCGGTATGTTGCTGCCTTTCTCAGTAACAGGTCTGTCTGCCTACAATTAGGCACATTCAAAACCAACTCTTTCACGCTCGGAAGCAAAGGCACGCCCCAGGGAGCAGTTCTTTCCCCGTTTCTTTTCAACATTACTCTTATCCCGTTAGCGCGAGAACTTGCCAAAATTCCTTCTGTCAATCACTCCTTGTACGCGGATGACATCACCATCTGGGTCAATTCTGGCAACTATGGCGAAATCGAATCAAAACTACAGTTGGCCGTTGACACTGTTGTTAAGCACGCCAATTGCATCGGTCTAAGCTGCTCGGCGGCTAAATCAGAACTCCTAGTGATGAACCTAAAAAAACAGGATATCTCTAACATTCAAGTCACGCTACATGACACTCCCATCCGGAGGGTTAAAAAAATCAAAATCTTGGGTCTCAATATTTCAGACAATGGCTCCAACGCTGAAACCATAAAATTAATCCGCACTGCGATTCTCAATACAGCTTCACTAATTAAGCGCATCTCCAATCGTCATCGCGGCATGCGAGAAGCAGACACACGTCGCCTCGTTCAGGCCTTTTGCCTTTGCAGAATCACCTACTCCATCCCTTACCTCTACCTCACACCCACGGAGACCGAGCAACTCAACAGACTCATCCGCACTGCCTATAAAACTGCTCTTCATCTCCCTAAATCAACGCCCACAGAGAAACTCCTTCAACTGGGGGTGCACAACACCCTGGGAGAGCTCGTAGAAGCGCACCTCATAGGTCAATATCAAAGGTTGTCACATACACAAACTGGTCAAATACTTCTGCACCGACTCGGAATCAACCTACCCGGTCATACCACGGCCACGCGCTCTCCTCCCACTGCTGTTAGCAATAACCTCTGCATTATGCCACTTCCCAAAAACACCCACCCGGAACATAATCGAGCAAGACGGGAAGCTAGAGCCCTGGCTCTGCAGAAGAGCTACCCTCCTCATTCACAGGCAGTCTATGTAGACGCCGCTGAATATTCAGACCGGCCAGCTTTCGCATTAGCCGTTGTAGACGGATTCCAAAACCCCATTGTCTGTGCGTCGATTCCAAATTTGACAGAATCCCTAGAAACGGAAGAGGCAGCAATTGCCTTAGCAATTGCTCACTCCTCCGCTACGCTACGTATATTTTCTCAGATTCAAAAACCGCAATCAGTAATTATGCCAATCGCAAAATCCACTCCCCGGCTTCTAAAATACTCGAATCAAATCCCCCTCCTAATTGCCTTATCACCCTCCTTTGGGTCCCTGCACACAGCGAACACCCAGGCAACATGGCCGCTCACACCCAGGCCCGAGCACTCGTCAACCGGGCTGAGAGCGACCCGCCTTCGTCTCGCAGTGCAAGAGATCGACTCCTCAGCTACCATGACCTCACCCTGTTCTATAGAAATTCCCGCCTAATCTACCCCCCGCCGCATAAATCTCTTCCCAGAAGTGACCAGGCTTTGTGGCGAAGACTTCAAACAGCCACAGTTACGACCCCTTTCCTTCTGTCGATTATTACACACGGGGAAACCTCTCCTCACTGCCACTTGTGTCCTAGCACCAGAGCTGACTTTGCCCACATCTTTCTAAATTGCCCGAACAAGCCCAAGCCCCCGTGGCGAGGGTCAGAACACCAGGAGCGATGGGAGGCTGCTCTGCGCAGCTCGCAACCGGACTTACAGCTTCGGACAGTGGGCTGGGCCAGAGGGGTCGCCGAAGCACAAATGTGCCCGGCCATCTAGAGCGGCCTGAGGGCCCATCGTCGTCCTGCTTCCCTTTCTCCCCTCCCCCCCCCCTCACATGATTCTGTCGTGAATCAATAAAGTTTACCCACCCACCACCACCATATATGTAGAACAAACGCGCCTTCTTCCGACGCGCGAAAGGCCGTGGCGGGGAGGGGGGGGAGGGGGAGGGAAGGGAGGCGACGTTTAGCTGCGGCACCAAGTGCCTATTTATATCAGAGGCTCCGGCAACAGCCACCAACGCCGTACGCATTTTGTGCGAACGCGGGCAAAACGCCGACGGCGTCGACAACAGTTCTGCGTGTTGCCGGTGCTGCTGCATGTCCAAGGTTATACACCTGATAAAGCTACTATCATTACTCCGTATAGCTCTCTACAAATTTGCTATCGCAATTGATGCTTCGCCTTTCAGGTGAAACTGCGACAACTTTTTTTAGGCGCCAAAAGAAAATTTTGGAGGACGCTTACGCTTCGCCTTTCGCCGGATTTTCTGCGAGACGAGACGCTTAACGCTCTCGCGTTTAAAAATGAACGAAATTCATAGATATAGCTTGACGCATTTAGATGCGGACGAACTGCTCGCGCGTTCGTCTTCGTCTTCTTCCACAGCTCACAGGCTTTCGCCTTCACGTTTTGCAAACGCATAACACTTGATTATTTTTTGTAAGCCTTATGAATTACCCATTTTAACGGGCTGTTGTGCTCCTTTATATACTATGTGGATAACCGGCAACAATGACATCAACAAAGAAAGGGCGAGAAAAAGAAAAGAAAGTGATAGGAACTGGTCGGAAGATTCCGAAAGGACAGATTGTGAACCGTGACATAAATTTCTGAATGAGTGGACGTGATATGTGTCCCGATCGTCAACAAAACCACAATCGCACGAAGCAACTTCAGCGCGGCCAATTTTATTGTCAATAATCACCAGTCCTTCCCCTGTCGAGAAAATGGGGGTAAGCGAAGCTTGGTCGTGTGTGTATCTCACCTTCGTGGTGATTTTCTTTCTTTCTCTCTGTCTCTATTTCTCTCTCTCTCTCTGTTTCTATATATATATATTTCTCTCTCTCTCTCTTTCTCGCTCTCTTCATTTCTTTCTCTGCCTCTATCTTTCTCTCTCTCTTTCTCTGACCTTCGTGGTGATTTTCTTTCTCTCTCCCTTTTTCTCTCAATCTTGCTTTCTCTGTTTATTCTCTCTCTCTTTCTTTCTTTACCTCTTCTTTTCTCTCTTTCTATTTCGTCCCTGGTATGTACCAATGATCTTGGACCCTTTCTGCACTATCGCCAGGATCGGCCCACTTTTAAGCGTGACACGGCCGCCACCACCACCGCCACCGCCAACACTTGAGCCTATGAAGCTTCGCTTAAAACTCATTGTTAACCGATGAATAAGCGTTTCAATGTTTCTATCTAGAGCTAATGAAATATTGAATATGTCTACGTGCATACGAGGTCTGTTAGAAAAGTATCCGATCTTATTATTTTTTTGCGAGCACCTGATGGATATGAAACAAGCGCGCTTGCATCAGCTGACCTTGAACCTTCGTGCGCATGCGCGAATTTTTTCCCGCCTGCCAATCGCATCAGTCGCTGGGACGCAGCGTATGAGTGAGGTAGTGCGCAGTGCTCTCGTCGTTTCTTTATTGCAAGGAAAATGGCGGAGCGACTGGAGCAGCGCTACTGCATCAAATTTTGTCAGAACCTGGGCTACAGCCAAGTGAAAACCATTCGGAAGATTCAGACGGCTTTGGGTGACGATGCTATGGGCAGCACACAGATTAAGGAGTAGTACAACCGGTTTAAAGACGGCCGCACATCGGAGGAGAGTGAGCCACGCTAAAGTCGGCCATCGACATGCTGAAATGACCCGGTCATTGCCGAAGTGAACGCTGTGGTGATGCGGGACCGTCGTGCGACTATCCGAGACATTGTGAAAGAGGTGGGTATCAGCACTTTTTCTCACATTCCATTATGACCGAAGATTCGGCCATGAAGAGAGTTGTGGCGAAATTCGTGCCGAAGCTGCTCACAGTGGAGCAAAAGCTACATCCTGTTCAAGTCTCACAGGACATGCTGGATTCCACAAACAGTGACCCCGACTTCATGAACACCATAATTACTGGTGACGAGTCTTGGGTGTACGTACGGGTACGACCCGGAAACCAAATCCCAGTCGTCGCAGTGGAAGCATTCCACGTCACCAAGGCCAAAGAAGGCCCGCCAAGTGCGAAGCAACTTCGAAGTGATGCTGACTGCTTTCTTTGACTCCCGCGGTGTGGTACACCACAAGTACGCACCACAGGGTCAAAAAATCACCAAAGAGTACACTACAGGGATGACCTCCGTCGGCCTATGTGATGCTGTGCGGCGCAAGAGACCGGAGTTGTGGTCAACAGGAAATTGGCGTATCCATCACGACAATGCTAATGCACATTCCTTGCACTTGATTCAGACTTTTTTGGTGCAAAACCAGACTGCTGTAGTTCAACAGGCTCCTTACTCTCCTGATATGGCCCCCTGCGACTTCTGGCTGTTTCCCAAAATCAAGAGGTCTATGAATGGAGCGCGATTTCAGACAAGAGAGAATATTACGACTGCAGCGACAGCTGAGGTAAACTCCATTCTGAAAAAGGCCTTCCGGAATGCTTCCAACAATGGTAGCACCGCTGGGAGGAGTTTGTGGAGTCCAAAGGAGACTACTTTGAGGGTGATTAGGTTTCCAACGCTCCAGTTATGCCAGTTTTTTTTTTTTCAGCGGCAAAAGGTCGGATACTTTTCTAACAGACCTCGTATTTGGCATTATTATGGTTCGCATAGTTGCTTGAGTGTTTCTTTCAAATCTCAATGATATATCCTGGCTCACCATATTGCTTTAGAAGTTTCCTTGCGATGTCATGGCATTGCCTTGACTTGTGTGTGATAATGCTAAGGGGTGGTATGCTGCACATACCAGCCCTTAAAGGGCCGAGAAGTAACCGGCGCCGTATTTGTAAGCCAACATCTCCTTCTATCGTGTCAATTATAATGAGCGGATGTAAATATACGTATATGACAACGATGGCGTCTCTCTCGTAGCGCCCTCTCACTGCCTCCAGTACTTCTGGGGCACCCACGGCACTGTGAAGAGCTTCAACTACGACGAGGCCGGTGGCAGCCTCCACCACCAGGGCTACCCCAACGACCTGGACTACGTCGTGTGTTTGCGCAAGGAGCCCGGGTTCTGCTCCGTCACCTACGAGGTAGCCCCGGACGAAGAGCTGGGCGCGTCGCCATTCGGAGTGGGCGCCATACCGTCGCAGAGGGAAAGGTGAGGCTCCCTCGAAACTCGGGGCTGTGCCATTATGCGACAATATCTAATGCCACGTCACTGGCCTTTCCCGGGGAACATTCTCTATGTTGATTTTCTTTACGTGATGTTATAAGAAATGTTCCGTAGTGATCTTCACTACTTTCGTACTGAAGTGCTTGGTGTGTATGTTCGTAACGAAACGATGGGTCTCTTCTTTGTTTCTTTCTTTTGGATGCTATATTTCTGTTCAACTTGGTCAAACAATTTTGCTACTAGTGGTGAGCGAACCGTATGGACCATACACACAGCATGGGCAGAATTGTAAGTTCGCAAAATTCGTCATTGTAAGGCTATTTTACGTTCAGAAACCTCGGCGACCTCGTATTCGGCATGCGAAGTTTGAAAAATAGTGGATATATGCAGAATACTGCGTACAAAATAACGTTGTACATGCATTACCAACTGACTCACTCATTGCATTTATTTCATTGAAATTTTATTTATATCGATGCATAGAAATGTAGAAACTCGACACTGCTGCAAGAGCAGCAATTCGTGATTGTAGACAGAAATAGTGCGAGCGAAATATTGATTACGACAGCGTGCATTTGTGTCACAAGAAAACGTACTGAGAAGAAAATGCACTTCGTGACATCAGAGCATCATAAAACGACATAAGACATTCGAGATGACGACAATTTTAGGCGATCGAAATAACTAGTGAGGTTTTCCAGCTACAACCACCGTCTGATTTTGAATGAATGGTTAAATAAACGTTTATTTCCATTTGTAAAGGAAGGGGAGAGGCCGGGGGTGGGAGGGCGGAGAGGGAGGTTTAGGTCCTCCAGTCCCAGCAGGTGTCTGTCACCGCCTGATGTTGCTAGACGTCCGTCTACCAGTCGTGGTAGGCCTCCGCTGCCTCCTCAGCCCACCTCCGGACTCGGTCCTGTAGGGTGGGAGCAGCACCTCGCTACTAATTAATGGTTTGAGGCTGTGCGGGGGGGATTTGATGGGGCCTTGCCACATGATGTGGGAGATATCTGCGGTCAGCACAGGGCACAAGCGACACTTTGGTGTCGGGTATGTGGCGGGAAAGAATAAGTGCAAAGTGTGAGGGGTAAGAAAAGTGCGAGTTTGTAGTTGGCGCCTCAATATTTCTCTCTGGCCCGTACTATAGGTACAGATGGAGGTGGATAAATTAGGCATTGGCGTCTGTAATGTGTGCAAACTTCAATGAATGTGATGATAGGGGTGTTCAAATGAAAAAGGTATGAAACGACACTGTGGGTATAAATGAAGACTTTATTCAAAGTATACACCATAGGCCTGTGCACAACAGTCCCATTGATCAGCGAGCCGAAGGATTCCTTGCCCCCAGATTTCCTGTGGCCGTGACGTGACCCAGTCCTTCACAGCGTCCTCCAGTTCGTCGTCCGAGTTTAAACGCTTCCCTTTCGGATGTTTTTTTCCGGTGACCAAACACATGAAAATCGCCCGGCGACTTGCCCGGGCTGTACGGTGGATAGTCAAGCTGCTCCCACTTGAACTTGGCCAGTTCCGCGTGTGTGACCCTGGAGGTGACGTGTGGATGCGCGTTATCATGGAGCACATCCCTCCGGGAGCAGCTCCGGTCTTTTGTTCTTGATGGACCTGCTAGGCTTCGGAGTGTCTCACAGTACACATCGGTTTAACATCTTCCGCTGTCCGAAATCGCACAACGCCTCACTGTTCCTCCATCGTCGAATTTTGCAATGTGAACGCCATCCTGTCCTCACACGCACTGCCGCTTCAATTGGATGGCGCTGTTTATAAGAGCATCTGCTCTGATGCACGGCGGAGACTCCAATCGCATCCCCAGATGTCTCGCTACGTTCTCCCATAGCAGCATAGGGATATATGTTAACGGTTACGTTGTTACGACGTTTCGTACCTTTTCATTTGAACACCCCTTGTATATTGATTCTCGCCACAGTGGGGACTTCGGATTATTTCTACCACCAGGGGTTCTTTAACGTGCTGCTACTCCACCTCACACGGGCGTTTTTTGCATTCCGCGCCTATCGAAATGCGGCAACCGTGGCCTTAAGCTCAGCATCGCAAGGTCGTAGTTACGTGCTACGACGAAGGCTACTTGAGCAGACAAATGAAGTTTTTTTTCTTTTTGCCGGAAGTACTGACGTAGTTATATCATAAGTGAGTCTTACTATAGCAATGTCAGAGAGCAGTTGCGGTAACGCGTTTCAAACTACTGCAACTTCGTAGTGTCAACCGAACTAGCTGTAGGCCTGATGCGTTGAGGGATAGGGAATCGTAAAGCGATAGGCTGATGATGATAATGATGAATCAGTGAACCGAAACGTGGTAATACGTTGGGCTCCATTGAGCCAGCTGTTTGTCACGTATATATACGTCAGCAATCGGTACGCAAAGAAAACGAAACTACCAGGACGGAATGACAGAAACCATGAAAGTCATTGCGTGTGATTTGACTTGGCTAAGGAAGGTAGCATTATGTTCCGTCCAAACATGTCGTCCCCGTTTTTTTTTTTAATTACCTTGCGCTCGGTAAGGGACACGTGATATATGTACACGCCGGTGACGAATTTGTGAGCCATTGGTCATGGTGCGATCAGTGGCTACATGTGTCTTTCCAAGGGCTGGCGAATGATTCTCGGACAAGGGGCTGTGTTTTTTCACCAAATGCAGCAGATTTAGAGTGCCAGCAGGTGCAACGACTCGGCTGATGGCAGTCGTCAGGAGGAGAAGGCGGAGGCGAGTGGAGACGAAGTTGACTCTGCCGGTGCAGTAGTTATAGCAGCGCTGGCAACGGGTCAAGCGTCCACAGCGTCTGTGATAGTCCATGCATGGGTCAACAGTTCGTAATCTGTGGTGGTTTGCAATGCGGTAACCATTGCACGCCCACCACAGAAACGAAAAGGCTAGACGCTATCGCAATTCCCCTATAGATGCGGCGCTACCATCAGGGTGAATCGATACGTTGCCGTTAACAACTTCGTCAGAACTAACAGAGATTTCTCGAGGCAGTAACCAGCAGTGTCGATATGTGCTTCGAAGTAGACAACTCCCATTAACACTATGAAAGGAATTCGACAAGTGCCCTAGGGGTATTCTATAGGAAGTTCGATGGATGCAATTTCTCCCTTTTAACAAGTTTGTCAACGCTTGCATCAATGCGCATCGAACAAACCAAACCATGCGCTTCATCGCGCCCCTCCCGAGGTAAATATACCAGGTAGCGAAGCTTCCATAGAAGCCCGTACGTTCAAAACATGGCGGTTCATCGACGGTTCATGGCGCTTAGCGCCATCTGTGTGACGAGGGAACACTTCCGGTGGAAGAAAAAATAATGTGACGCCATATCGGCTTAAAACAGAAGTGACGTCATTTAATTTTCAAAGGCGCGAAATTTGTTCTGGTAGTCTACCACTACCGCTATATATTCAAATGCCCCGCCATACAACTTGATGGACGTTTCAAGCTTTCAGCTCGGAAAGCGATGCAGGAAAAGGTCAGCCGTACGGGTGTCGAAACCGCACCCTCGCACAGAACATACTTTTTAGGAGGTCGACGAAAGCTCTAGGTGTAGAGTGCTCGGCCTATCGTCCAACGCCAAGCCCGTCGGCCAGCGCCGCCGCACGAAAACAACTAAAGTAAACAATTATCTGGCGGTCGTCACACAATAATTTCGACTGCACAGGTTAAGAAACGATGAAACTACCCGCATCACCAAATTCAGACAAACGCCAAAGAGCAATACAACACAACGTGGGACGCGGGGTTTATTGTAACAGCTGAAGTTCACGAACACGCCTTTCTACACTCTTGAAAAGCTGCATTGCATTGCAAGTGATAGCAGCATCATTGCCCCCTCTTACGGAGATCGCTGAGGAAAGGTTGAGAATGATAAAATAGAGTCGTCTTTTCTTTTGTCATCACGCGTATGTAAAATTTATTAGGAATTTTGTTTTCGATGACTGAATCTAACTGTGTCTGGCTTTAATCAATAACCGCTTTTTCTTTCCCAAGGTTTGTTCACTCCTAACAGTCGCCCTTCAATCGCTGCTCCCATAACCACCCTTGCTAATTATTGCTTTGAACCGCTTTCCGCCCGAAGCTTTGCGGCCTATTTGGACCAACCTTGCTCCTCCTGCCACATCGAACACGTGTAGGGCCCCTGCCGCCACGTCGATTCCGGTCTGATGTTGGGAAGCGCTACACGCTTGCGCGTGCTCTCGTTCGCCGGTACTTTGGGTTGGAAGCGCCAGCTTTCGCCAAGGTTTCCAACTAATAAGTGCACTTCGATATGGCTCCACACGAGGGCAGCACTTTTTCAGCAGGTATTTCAAGAAATGTTTGGCGCAATTTGTGCTATCTGTAGGCCAAGCTCTGACAGGTTGGCTATGTTTCCTCTTCCTTTCCCTCTTCCCTTTCCCTCAACGCAGAGTAGCTGCTAGAGAAAGGTACCTCAGGCCGACCTGTCTGCATTTCGTATCATAAACTTTTGTCTATTTTTCTTGCATGCGCGTTTTACTGAAAAATGTCGCGTGAATTCAGTTAATCAGAATGATGATGTTAGCGATCCGGATGAATACATTTCGCCTTCAGATAGTCAGCAAGCTTTCCCGGATAAGAGAACATTAGAAGAAGGCCACACTGAGGAACCCTTCAGACCGGCAGTGCAAATTCTAGCCTCCGTCCAGAAGAGAGAGTACTTCGAGCGCTACCACATAGTGTTCAAGTACCGTCGACAGCCTCAGCAATATATAAAAGCTTTCTGAAACAGATCATAAACGCGCGTTTGTCTACTTGAGCGCTTTTTCTGTGTGGTGTTCAAAAGGAGCGAAATGGCTCCTGACTGGGAGGTCCACAAATTGGGTAAATGCTCTTCACGGCAACGGGTTAACAACCAAACTTCGAAGAGTCACATGGGGCCTCAAATTTGGCAGTCATGATCCTTGAGGTCTCATACGAAGGTTTATTGGGCAGTCACCTGCTACTGAGTTCATGCATACATGGAGTTGCCAACCCTCGAGTGAATGAAGTCGCAATGCAACTCTACGTGCAACAAAGTTTCAAGGCAACAACTCTATGTGCAAGAATCTTTACGTGCCAGAACGTCTAATTTTTTTAGCTCTACCGTGTAGCGATTTACAGCAAGGAAACGTGCCGTATAGTTGCCCGACTAACACGTCTACCAATACGGACACTGTGAACGGTTAAGGCCTACAGGAGAACTAGAACAGCGACAAAAACGAAACAACCCTTATGTTTATGAAAAATGTCACAGAATGCAAAAAAGAAGAGTGCGCAAACGACCGTTCAGGCAATATATAAAGGAAGTCTGGTCTATTCATTGTTATGCAGCAGAAATAAATTGGGTACTGGTCTGGGACAGTGGCCTTGGTAAACTCAGCGGTAACGCAGTTCCACTCAACGTGAAAGCTGTGTAAGTGCGAAGCAGTGAATCGCCGGTGTTTACCTTGTGTTTTCCCTGCGTGTATCTTGTTTTATACTGTGTTTTTCTTCTGTTTAGCAATTCATCATCCGTTTTGAAACCTGTGTTAAGCCACAACTGGTGGGAAACCACCACGCACATGGAGCCAAGTCTGTCGCGCGTGACCACGACGACATGAGATCACATTGCAAGATTGTCACAATTTTCACGAGTTTCTGCTAATTAATGCGCTTAATGCTTGATTATTCCAATCTTTTACAATATTTTCAATCATGCTAGTTAATTTTGAACCGGTGTTCATCAATTCTGCGCTTGTTTTGACCCTGTTTTTTGCGCGTGACCACGACATAACACGCCGACAGCGTGGGCACCAGAGTGCTTCGCACTTAAAAGAAGCAAGACGAAAGTCGGGAAATTTGGCCGTCCGGATTGGGTCAAGTAGGAACATCGGACATTTATTCGAAAGTCGGGACTATCCTGCTAAATTTGCAATGGTTGGCAGCCCTACGTTTACTACGTGACGCCTGCGCTTAAAAGGACGTTCCACGTCTGCCACTTTGGGCGTAAGTGGCTCTGGCTAACTATCCAGATGGTAATCTTGTACAGAAATAGGCAAGAATGTGGGCCGGAGGATGGCTGATGCTTTAGCTTAGCCTATGTGGTTAAGTACTGCAAGCGTAATGCTCAACATGGTGGTTCGGCTCTGTGTGTTTTGTCTCTGCGTATCTATGTCTCTGTGATCGGCAAGCTGTATTTTTCTTTGCACTTTTATTTCCCTTTATCGTATTATTTCTAAATTTTCAGTTAATAATAACAATGAAACATCACCTACGGTTTCTCTGGAATACTATTCCCTTACTGCATTTGGCTTTGGCTGTGACAGATATTAAGCCCTGTGTATCCCCATATGTTTCCCGCACTGGTTTTTTTAAGGATACCTCTCTCCAAGTGTTTCGTTTACTGTTTCCTGCCTGCAGCGCGCAGTTCACCTCCTCGCCCATCATGGCAGAGTGCCCGGATGATTACATCATAATCGGCGGCGTGCGTATGTGCTCCACGGGCCACGAGACGGAGGTCGAGCAGCGACACACCAGGGACCTCAACGCCACGGGCCTCACACTCATAACAGGTAAACGCGAGAAACACGGCGTCGATGTGAATGCGAATACAGTACGTCGCCTCGCGCGTCGTCTTCAAAAGGAGTCATAGCTATCCCCCGCCTTTGTGAAGCACTTTTGCAATGCAGGAAAGACAATGTTCAGAGGAAGACGGAGGTTCGAAGGCAACAACAGTAGTCAAGCAAGGATTTTCGCTGGCACCAACGTTTTAAGGGGACTTGGGTTGCTTCATTGTAGCATGCCTTAGCAGCATTTACGTGGGCGTAAGACAATTTCACCCTCCCCCCCCCCCTCCTCTGTGGCAAAGAAGGAGGAAGCGAAGGAATGTCAATTTCAGTCACGAGAATGTTTGCACCGCGGTGAAAGACTTTATTCTTGATACCAATCAGCTTCCTTCCTAAAGTAGTAAATTTCTGATAATCTTTATCGATTTTTTGTTCACTTTAGCATAACGACTGTTCCACTTTGAACATCGAGCAGAAAACGTTTTTCCCTAGTATTTTTTTTTCGAAACTTCTTTCACACATTTTCTGCCAACCGCCCAATTCATGGCCGTTCCCGACGGTGGGTATGTGACACTTCCGCAGAGGAACAACATCATCGACGACAACAACAACAACAACAACAACAACAAAAAGCACCTCTTCCTATTCACAATCGCTCTCTTTGTCTAATTTTGCTCGATTATACTGTTATTCACCTGAAATGCAAGAACGTAAATAAGTAACGTAAATTCGTAAATTGATTTACTTTAGTAACGTAATCGTTAACGTCGCATTTACTATCTAGTGGCTGTTGTGGTCCCAATATACATTTCAGGCAAGGTACACATTTTCAGAAAATCAACGAATATAAATATGTGTGCACAAAAAAATCACCTCACAATTATCACGACTTCAGCAAAAGCACCTGTGGAATATCGCAAAACATAAACCGAAATAAAACCGTATAAACCGAAAAAAAAGATTGCTACATAGGACGTGACTCCCTACAACGTTTCCGTTTTATATGCAACAGTTTTGCAAAATTCAAGTCACCAAAGTACTTGTTTTACGTAAAGTGTATGTAATTTATTTACACTGTGTGTTTTAGGTTCTCTATGAGTGGCCACTTATATAATTTTGCTATAGGACTTGCTAGCAGAGTTACAGAGCTTTAAACAATTATGCGCCTTATTTTTTTCTACTTTTTCTGAAATTCGCGATGCCCTGTAATAAATTTTAGCGTCTATATGAAAACCTTTTCAATAGTCACTAAAATACCAAATGCATTCTTTACGCAAAATAGATGAAACTTTTTTTGAAACATGGGCGGTGGTCGCTTAATATAAGAATTAACGATATCTGAGAGTCACATTGCAATACCAATAAAATTAATAAATGGTATGATTGGGCACTGCTAAGCTTCTTGGGACAGCATGTCGCGATAAAGTGAAAAGAAAAATGATATGAAGAAATAAAGGTTTGTGTCCACCCAAGAGGGAGGAAGTGTTTAATGGAAGCTGGAGATGTCAGCCCCGCTAATAGCAGGGCTTGCTACTTTACATTATTCGATATGAAGAGGAGAAGAATACGAAAAAAAACCATTCATAAATCAGCTAATAAACTTCAGAAGATTAACCAAAGGTCAAAGAATTGAATGGTGTATGTATAACAGCAGGGATTTCTTAAGTTGGGGTGCTTCAGCGCTCACGCTTGATGTCACTAAGAAATTAATAGACCTTATTTGTCCTTGTATACTAAGTCATTGCTACTAACCGCGCGAGTCTGCAAGGCTTCGTATTGGATATAAAAGATAAGTTCTGTGGTCTAACGCGCCAAGACCACGACCTGATTATGAGATGCCTCGTAGTGGGGAGACTCTGGATTAATTTTGACCGTCTGGGGTTCTTAAACCTGCTTCTAAATATAGATACAAGAGCGTTTTTGCATATCACTCTCATGAAATTTCAACCGCCAATGCCGGTATCAAACCCTCGAGATCAAGCTCAGCCGCTCAACGATTGGATGTAAATCAGTTTGCGTGAAAACAACCATGGTGGGATGTCATGGAGTGCGTCGTTTTGGCTTTCCTTCGTGGTTTTCTTTCTTTTTTTTCGTCAACTATTTTGGATGACATGAATCGTCAAGTAACTTGCACTTGGCGCACTACGGCGAACACAGTTGCCAGATATTAAGCGAAAAACTCCAGGTGTAGGATACACAAGGCCTCATTGAAGAGTAAGCAAACAGTGAGCATGGCACCTATTACGCATTTCTCCGACACAACGGAGGCTACTGATGAGCGTAAAAGCCGTGAAATCTATGACGTCACAAGATGGTCGTAAATGCCGTTGTTTAGGTACAAGACCGGAAAAGAAAATTCGGACCTTTACGTTTTCAACCTGTCTCTGTACCTTTTTTCTATTGCAATAATGTTTTACGCCTGAACAAAGTGCATAATACGTAGCGCGATATCAGATACTTAAGTTAATGAAAGCAAAATCACGAAAACAATAGATTTGGGCCAAATAAGTGTGAACAAAAGAGAACGGGTTGGGCTAGTTTGATCCTTATATATACATATAAAATAAAAAGAGCACTAAAAAGAGATGTACAAAAGAGAAAAAAAAAGGTGGCAGGTACTTCGTGTCTCTTCCATTTTAAGATATTTTAGTGCACTAAGTAAATCTCAAAAAGCTTTGAACGAATAAATCTTCAACAATCTAAAATGAAATCGCTTCTATTTATATACTTTTGGCAATATGGCGAAATATAATTATCCACAACTGGGAGGCATAAAGAGATTTACTGAGCATGTAGTGAAAATTAGGCGATATAGGCGGTGTTTATTGTACCGTAGACCCAAGAATTTCCAAGTAATCAACCTCATTGCATCTTCCATTGCTCTGGATTCGCAGACGGAACGCCCGGTCCGTTCCTGATGCGCTTCGTCTCAAACCACGTGAACAACGCCCGCGGCTTCAAGCTCCACTATCGCCAGAACCCGTGCAAGTGAAACCAACGCCGTGGTCCCTGTGTGGTTTCCTGTATCTTCGGCCATCCTTTTCCTTCTGATACCCGCACATTTGTCGCCAGTCTTCGTTCAGTAGTCTGCTTTTATCTCGTACCTATTATATGTGAACGCGTTATCATCCGAATAAAACGTCGTGCTCAAGTTGTCAAGCTTTTTTTGTCACATGTTTGCCGAGAAAATGAACTCTACGCAATCAACATCGCAATCTTCGTTGAACCATTCCACAGCTTTTTGAACTTCAGAATCGAACTTGCATGCAACAGTCACCTACTTAAAACACCCCGCATTCTCCATAACTCGTATATTCCATCAAATCATATTACATATAGGAAAAACGGGCTTTCGTATGGGATCCTGTAAGTTTCATATCGGATTATCGGATATGGGAGTTATGGGGCATATGGATTTTTCAATAGAGTTAATCCCGTCAATGTTATAGGCTAGGCAGAGACGAGACAAGCTGCAAACCTCGACAATGGTGAATCTTCAGTGACGCAAAGGCTGCCTTACAATATGTGCCATCAGCTCTTCATCGCGGGCCATACGAAAAGCACGTATTCGATATTAGAAGCCTACTCCATACATCACATGAGAAAGGACACCACGTGACGTTTCAGTGGCTGCCAAGTCACTGCGGCGTCATAGGGAACGAAGACGCCGATAATGCCGCTCGGGCAGCTCTTGAAGACACAGGGCGAGGCCATACCACTTTCATGGTCCGACGCTAGCCAGCCGCCTTCGAGTGCTTGCACAGGAGATCACGCTCTCTCTATGGTGCCCACCAAGCAGCCAGACAAACCGGAGTAATCGTCAATACCACCTGTCCTATTTGATGCATCTCTGTATGCCAAGTGGACTCCGCCGAAGAGAGGCCACTCTGCGTTATCGCTTATGGCTAGGGATGGCATTGACGAAATCTTGTTCATATCTCATATCAATGGCCGACAACGCTCTTTGCAATACCTGTCTTTGCGAGGAGACGCTAGAACACATTCTATGTGACTGTCCTGAATATAATGTTCCGAGACAGTCCCTGACGTCCGTTTTAGCGCACCTTGACAATAGACCAATGTCAGTTGAAGCGATCCTCACATGTCGTCGACAGAAGACATCGAAGCTGAAGGCGACGAAGGGACTACTTAGGTTTTTGAAAGAAACGGGCTTGGACAAGCGGCTGTGACAGTGATGTCACGTACCACGCAAGAGTGACGGACTGCGACTGACGGTGTGTGTGCTGTGCTATGTGCTCTCTCTCTCTCTCTATCCTCCCGATCTTTCATTCTCCCCCATCCCGTTCCCATGTGTAGGGTAGCAAACCGGTTGTGCTAAACTGATTAACCTCCCTGCCTCTCCTTCTCCACTCTTTCCTTGCCTCCTTCGAAAGGAGCATGATATTTCTTAATAAATGAGATAGGCTTTCATGATTCGTTATTCCCTACATGTTCACGTTGCTCGACGCCTCACAGAGAGTGACTTCCTATTGCGCTGCCATTCCCAGCCAAACTCGCATATAGCCTATACCCAGGGTAACAGAGCATCGCATGACCTACCATATCACAATTCACACAAACGCCGAGAGGCGAAGTTAGTCTTTATATAATAGCAACAATAAAGAAAAACGCAATAAATAAATAAATAAATAAATAAATAAATAAATAAATAAATAAATAAATAAATAAATAAATAAATAAATAAATCATATCATAAGAAGCCAAAAACAATGATACCAACCACTTCCGCCGCCACGGTTCGTGAGTGGTGGCGCTGGCTAACACTCCCAGGGTTAGTTCTAGTTGTAAAACCTAAATACCCCAGAAAGTGGATGGGAAAACAGCTCCGCAGTAGCTCAATGGTAAGAGCATCGCACGCGTAATTTGAAGACGTGGGATCGTTCCCCACCTTGGGACAGTTGTTTTGTCATCCATTTTCATTTCTATTAGGTTATCATTTGTTTAATTCAATTAGTAAGTACAAGTAATTTCCCCGATGTTGTCCTTGGTATCATTGTCTGTGGGCTTTTTATGATATGATTAATAACAATCGGGCCCCTCTGTTCCCTTTCTTCTCATGCTTATATATATATATATATATATATATATATATATATATATATAGACAGGGTGTTTCAGCGAACACTTTAAAATATTCTTAAAGGTTGGCTGTGGCAGATACCACAATTGTAGTGCATAAGCTGGTCTACTGGAATAGGCGACATTACTTGCACAAGAAATTGAAATGCATAATCGACTAATAAACAGAAATTCACCAGTTTTACGTTTTTAACTAATTACCTGATGGCCCGGCCCCTATTGCAATTTACAAATTGTAGCCGTGGAGTTCACGAGGCAGATAAACTTGGAACGAATTCTTGGGATGACACCAGTTTCGAGATATTAATTCCCGAACTTTGCGGGAAAATACATTGGTGTTCCAGTTGGATTCTTAAAAAAACGTCGCTTTATGCATTGAAGCACAAAATTAACTGGAACGCCAATGCATTTCTCTGCAAAGTTCGAGAATTATTATCTTGAAACAGGTGTCATCCTGAGAATTCGTTCCAAGTGGATCCTGCTTGCGAACTCTAAGGCTACCATTTGTAAATTGCAATAGGGGCCATCAGGTAATTAGTTAAAAACTTAATTAGTGAATTTTTGTTAATTAGGCGATTATGCATTTCAATTTTCTGTGAAAATAATGTCCGCCTCTTTGAGTAGACCGGCTCATTAATTAGAATTGGGATATGTGCCACAGGCAGCCTTAAATAAATTTTGAAAGTGTTCGCTGAAACACTATATATATATATATATATATATATATATATATATATATAACGGAAGGAATAACCAGATGGCGCACGTGTCAAATGAAATATTTCTTTACTAACATGTCGGCTGGGTCACGGCCTTTAGTGCTAGTATTAAGAAAATTGAATACGAATCGAATAGGTCTTTGCTATTCACTTCGTATTCAATTCGACAGTTTTATATTCGAAGTCGCACATTCATTCACCTCATGCAAAATAAGGGACAACAACAATTGTTGTCCACAGGGAGAAAATTGTGCTGCAGGAGAGATATGGTATAGTTGCGCATACAAACGAATTCTGTTACGCCTACAGTTACGCATACGCATATAGTTACGCATACAAACGCCTGGACATCATTCCTTCCCGTTAGTTTCCAGTCACTAAATAAACATGTCTCACGTCAAACTTGTTGCCTTGATGTTGAGAGAGCAATTATTTTGCCAATCTCGCCAAATCGTAATTACATTCAAACAATGCGCGTCGTTCAAAGAGCACTACGCTTTGCTACTTTCATCTGGTGACGTGCTGTCCCTTTGTTTCATTGTTGCCATTATCGTGGTGCACCAGACACGAACACTTTTCCTTTACAAGCGTCTCGCTTGCAATGCCTTTCAATTAATAATGACATTACTAATGAAAAACAACGTAAGTAAACCATTTGCTTCAAACTGCATCCACGCGCCCTTTATATTTCGCTTTGCTTAAGAACTATAAATATTCGTTATTACATTCCACATTCCAAGTCGTTTTTTTTTCAACGTTCGTATTCGATCTCATTCGAAAATTTCCGTATTTGCTCGCCGCTCCTATATATGTAAGGCAAACAAATAACCAGCAACATCAGCGCTTTCCCAAACCGGTCGAAGCGCAAACACGACGGAGGGACCTAAGCGCTGTGGGAAAGCTGAACGATGCCATGATTGAAAATATGAGCTACCTGATCGCCGATAAGGTACACTCTGACACTGGCACACGAAAGGCCCTTTGTCGCAGTAGCACACTGGCACATATGACCATGCGGTGACAGATCGCTCACGTGCTTCCCATAGACGTGTATTGGCAGTCAACAGAATAACAGAACTTGTGCAGCAACTTACGTCTGGATAGGAACTTTTGTCTGCAACTTTCCGTAGCAAACGCCAGAGTTTGGCACTAATGACAGAAACTGCTGCACCTGTGTCAAAATGGTCGAATGCCTTGACACCGTCAATATATTTGTCAGCTACATTTGTAGGAGGAGGCCTCGCGCTCTTTTTGTCAATGTCGCAGTTCTTGCCTTCTAAACGGTGGTGACCAGTTTCCTGGTTGAGGTGTAGGAGGACGACCCGCATGGGTGAAAGCGAGCGGTGGTTGGCCACGGGATGGCCGTCTTAGTACGGGTATTTCTGGGAATGGTCCCGAAGCGAAAAGTAAAACAGATACAATGTTACGCATAGATCAGGCCGGAAGCCCTTTCAGAATGATCCCAAACGGCAATGGCAATATTGAACAACGCGACCAGGTAGACGACAAGAAAAACAGATTGTCCGATTGTTCATGGTGCCTCATTGTCCACTGCAAGGCGGGAATCTCGGTAGGAAGGAGCGGGCAGCTGGATGCAGGGGTACGCGTTGTCAGCAACAGCAAAACAATTATGCGGCTCGCATAGCGCTGTGGGAATCAACCTAGGCGAAGCATTCTTTTGTCTTTTTCGATGAATTTTGTTCTTGTTTACCGACCATTACGGAAGTATACCGTGCACAACTAGTTTGGACGCGTTTAAAAAAGTGTAGACGTGGTGTCAAGCGTAAACAGCGCGTCCCCGCTCCAACTTAGCAAACATGCCCGAACAGAAACCAGAGTATATCGCGCAAACATCGCAGCGAAGCAAACTCATCTTGTACAAAGTGTTACTCGAAGTAGTACTTGTTCGCACTCGTAAACGACACAATGCGATTCCGCTGTAATCTCACCGCTGCCTATCGACAACGCCCAGCTTCGCGCTTACGAGCGATCTTGTACTGAATTAAAACGTCAGGCGGAGCAGGAACCTCTTTGATAATCAGCAAGGCGTGGTTTAAAGCGCGAACCCATACTGAACCGTAAAGGATAATTGGGGCAGGTTCAAGAAACCGCGATGCCGGTCGAGTAACGCGGTGAGCACTTCGCTACAGCAGGCTAAGTGAAGAAGCCTGTATATACGAGGAATGCCCTTGAAGTCGATTGCGAAGCGGGGCTTCGTCGATCGGTAATGATATCGTCAACCCATTGTCGCCGTACCGTCGTCTTCAGCCCATAGTCACTATGCCGAGTCTCCATTTCATCGACTGCATTCCTTCGTGATCGTGCCATCATCGCAATTCCGTCGTTGTGTCGTTGTCATCATTCCGGGATGGTGGTTGCGTTTTCGCCATTTCACCAACGCCACCTTCAAGTTTTTTTTACATTTCACTGTCACTACATGAAGTCAGCGTCATACCATTTGCTTCGTAAATCATCGTCAATGTAATTGCGGCGTCATGTAGTCATCATTACTTTGCGATTGTTGCATACACTAATAATTTTCCACGCGGTCATCACATTGGGCGCGTTAAGTTAGTACGTCCCGTACTCCAAAGGAGTATGCTCGAGTGCGCTCGAGTGCGACGCCTTTGGAGCTACGTCATTTTTCCGGACGCCGTAGCAGGCGCACGCTATCGCGCACTCCGTAATCACGCAGCGGATGTCGCTTTTTAGCCATTAAGTTTAAAAGAGCGCACTCTGCTGGCTAGAGCCCGCTCGAGTACCTTAAATTAACGCGGACATTGTCGTCATGACTTTGTCGTCAGGTCATCGGGATCAGACTGGCGTCTCGATTCCCATCATTGTCGTGCCTTTGTCTTTATTTTTTCCTGGTTCATTTCTTCCCAGCGTTCATTCAACTATGACATTGGGGCAACCTAACACGTGACCCGTGGAGCGCTTGAACTGGGCTGAAAACGATGGCTTCGTAATTATTTGCTAAGCTCAGTTTTAACCCAGAAACACCAACGTTTCGACACGCATTACACCTACCCTGCCCTCCTTGTTCACACAATGTGAACTCCGCTCTTTCTGGTCGCAGGGAAACATAGCAAATAATGGCCGAATGACGCTTCTTTCA